>NC_138054.1:74056917-74711423 GCF_964194185.1 Rhinolophus hipposideros
GGCTGCACGGGGACATTTGGCCTCTGTGCGGTTGCATGTCTGCACGTATGCCAGTGTGGGTGTGTTTCCTGTGAGCGTCGCCCTCCATGGGCGTGCATTGCAGGGGTGGCAAGGAGTGCGGGCTTGAGGCCCGAGTGGCAGCCCTTGGCAGGGTAGTGCCTCAGCTCCTCATGCCTCAGGCCACAGCCACTGTTCCCACAGCCCCAGGGGCTGCCCTTTCAGGATTCTGAACTCCTGGGCTTGGTCTGGGGGAAGGTGCAGTGGGCAGAACCTGGGGTACCAGGTTTCCGGTTTCTGCATATGGTATAAAGCTTTCTTCTCCTTCACTGCCTCCTTGCTGCTCCTTCCCAGCGAAAGAAGTTACGGTATTCAGACCTGGACTTTGAGGTAAGTGTTGTGTGTATGTGGGTATTGGGGTCGTCTCTGGAGGGTCCACTCCTAAAACTAGCCCAGATCCCATTGCAGAGCCTGACCCCACAAGCCTGTGGTTTCTGTGGGATCCTCCCAACAGTCCCTCCCCGCCCAAGCCTGTAGCTCGGGGGTAAAGAGATAGGCAGGCCTTGTCCTAGAGGGGCCAGCAGCAGGCAGGGCTAAGGGGACCCTGAGTGGGGGGCTGGCGCACGGTGCTGCCCCACTGGGGAGCATCTCCTCTGAAGCCCTGTGGCTCCCAGAAGGTGATGCACACCCGGAAACGGCACTCGGAACTCTACCATGAGCTCAACCAGAAATTCCACACTTTCGACCGCTACCGCAGCCAGTCCACCGCCAAGGTGAGGGCTCCTCCCGTGGTTGCCCCTGCCCGAAGCTCCGGGCCTGGCCTGGTGCAGTGGCCCCTGGGGTCAGACCTTGACCCGTGGCCCCCGTTACAGAGGGAGAAGCGGTGGAGTGTGTCCTCGGGTGGGGCAGCCGAACGGAGCGTGTCCAGCGTAAGTCCCCCTGGGCTGGGTGGGGGTGAGGGGACTCCCAGGGATTCAGTCCCTCCCTATCATCTCCCCTGCTTGGGCAACCTCTGTCTGCCTCAACAAGGGCCTACCCATGGCATAAGCAACAGCTCTGGAGTTGCTCGGGGTTGGGGGACATTGACAGGGATTCTACCAGGGTCTTAAGGAGGGTGGGCAGAGAGGAGACATGGTCTCGGGGCCACCTCTGGAGCCAGGCAGATCTGTATTTGAACCTGTATTGTTACGGAGCACCTGATCGCTCAGTAACTTTGGCCATCGCTGGGCCTCCTCAGTTTCTCCTTCTGTACAATGGTTGAGAGGGTATTGGCCCATCTCCACGGGCCCTTCCCTCTCCCCCGACAGGAGAAGCCCAGTCCGGGGGAACGTCCCAGCTTGTCCCAACAGCGGCGACATCAGAGCTGGAGCACCTTCAAGTCTATGACACTGGGCTCGCTGCCCCCCAAGCCCCGAGAACGGCTGGCTCTGCACCGGGCAGCAGCCTGGGAGCCCACAGAACCACTGGATGGCGACTTTCAGACAGAGGTGTGAGTGCCACGCCGGACTGTCCACTGCGTATAAATATATATATCTCTCTATTTTCACACTCCACTTTGGAACTACCCAGGAGCCAGCGCCCCCTCCCCTCCCCCGAGGGCTGGGCCGGGAGGCACAGTGGACTCAGCCAGGCTGGGGGAACCAGACACAGCTGGGCCTGGGAGGCCAGGGCCCTTCCCTGTTTCTCAGAGGTCCCTCAGCCACTGGAGCTCCATCTTTGCCCCAGCCTGTCTGTCTCTGTCCCGGGCTGGGGAGGGGGGAGGGAAACTTTGTTGGGAATAAACTTCACTCTGTGGATTTTGCTGCTGAGCTGTTTGCTTCTCCCAGGTGAAGGCCCAGCCCTGGGACTCCAACTGTGTTCCTCCATCTCCTTGGTTCACCTTGCTTGGTCTTGTCAAATTGTATGATAGAGTCGGGCTGGCTCTGATTGGAAATGCGGAGTGGGGCCCCTTGCTACTGGCCTTCCCCAGTGGCTGTGATGGTCATGGCGGCCTTTCACTGGGGCCCAGATGCCAGACCGCCTGAGCTGGAGCCCAGGCAGAACTTGGTGACCTCAGTTTCCCCATCTGTGAAATGGGGTTGGTACTAGTACCTACCTCATAGGGTTGTTATGAGGATAAAACAAACTGATGTATACATAAAGCACTTAGTGACTGCCTGGCACAGAATAAGCTCTTTAAGTGTCAGCCGTTGTCCCTTGGCACTTGGTCTCATGCTGCTGTGCTAGGCGCTTCACACACATGACCCCTGACCCCTCACCATAACCTTGCTGAAAGGTTTTAGGTTGCCCATTTTGTAGAAAGGAGAAAGAGGTCAGAAAAGGAAGTGACCTGCCCAAGGCCACAGTCAGAGGCAGGACTGGGACCTCATCTTTATCAATGCCCACTGGTAGGACAGGAAGCTTGAGCTCAGCTTCCAGGGACCTGATCTTTATGGCGGCAGGGGAGGGGCAGGGAGCTGGATTGTGGTGGAGCCTCAGGTTCAAGGGTTCAGGGTGGGTGTGGGTAGAGGGGTCAGGTTGGCTAGGTGCCAGAGGACAAGGGTAGGAGATTCATTCCTTGGGCATATCCTTTATCTGCCTGAGTGAAGGGACCCTTGCTCAGTTCCCTGGCACCCAGGTCAAGAGGGGCTGTAGGATCAGTGTGTGAAAATGACTCGCAGTAAGCTCTATGGCTGTTCAGTGGTCAGGCAGCAGCAGGAGCAGGGATCACAGATGCAGCTGCCGGCCTGGTGATTTAGCAACATAGGTACCTCTGGACCCCTCCCCAGGGACTCTGAGATACAGATGCAGGTCCCTGGAAATCTGACAGTCTCTGGCGGCAGCCGCCATGTCGGAGGGAGGGGTTAGGTGCCGTAGGAGCCTCCCCTTGGGCAGCCCCAGCACTTATGTGTACAGAGCACTCAGCACCACGTTTGACTCTTCGAAGTAGGTATAGTGACCCCATTTTACAGATGCGAAAATCAAGGCTCAGAGAGGGACGTGACTTTTCCAAACTCCACAACTTGTAAATGACTATATTAGGACTTGTCACCAGGAGTGGCACACTCCCAGTACCAGGCAACTTAGATAGAAGGGAACTTCCTTTGCTCAGGGTTGGCAAGCTACAGCAAGGACAGCAGTGGGCATGTATGGCAGGCCTTGGGTGATGGGACTCAGGCTCAGTGTGCTGCCAGATGTTCCATCCCTTCCAGCTGCTCTCTGTGTCATCTCCATTCTTTTAGGTAAGCTTCTTCACCCACCCCAGTCCACCTTCCATCTGCCAGATCCCATCACTCAGCTTTGCCTCCAGAGGGAAAGAAACTTTTCTCTTGAATTCCAATCAGAAACCCCCCAAGGAAGGGTTTTGATTGGCTCCAGGCAGGGGGTAGAGCACTGTGATTGGCAGCCCCCTTGGGAACTTCAGGGGATGAGGAGAGGTTGTAGGTCTCCAACAGAGGGGGGCCTGTTCCCAGAAGGGGTGATAGACTCACACAAACAAAGCCCCTACCCCTGACCTTGACTTTCCTTTTTTGTAGGCCTGATGGCCCTTCCATTTGGGCTAATATCTAACAACCTGTCATTTCTTTCCTGGACTTGAATTTCTCACCTCACTGTCCTTATTTTCTCTGCTTCCAGTCTCCAGTCCTTTGTCCATCTGGCCCAGGTATGATCTTTCCAAAAAGCAGGTCTAACCAGGCTACTTCCCTGCTCGAAAGCCTTCCAAGGACCCTAGAGTTAGCCTAGAATGCAAGACCCTTGGTGGTGTGGCCCTTGTCCACCTCTCCTGGTCCATCTCTCACCTGCACTCCTACACACAGGCCATTCCTTCTGCCTGGAACTCCCTCCTCCTTACACTGGCAAAGTCCCCTTCATCCTTTCAGATCCAGCCCAAGTGGCCCCCTCTGTGAAGCCATCCCTGAACTCTCTGCCCCAGCGGTCAACACTTGCTGGGCTCCCATAACCTGGCACACACTTTCACTAGTGCACGGCTCACACAGAATTGCTGGGATCTGTGTCGACCTGGTTCCGGTTTGTGCACTCAGCTGAGGGCTCCACAGGGAGCAGACATCAGCCAGTCTTTACTGAGTGAACAGATAGAATGCACAAATCTCCCCAGACACTGGTTTCCTCATCTGCAAAATGGGGATAATGATAACCTTTACCCAGCTTTCCTCACTGGGTATCCAGAGCGTGCTGTAAGCTTATTCATAGGGGGCATCATTGAGGTGTTATCTACCCCTCCCCCAGTTATTGCTTCCTGGGCCTTGGTGCTAACCTAGGACCCCAAGTGGGGAGCCAACCCCTCGTCTCTCTTAGAGCCTGTTTCCCCTCTGTCCATGGTGCTGACAGAGAAAGGCTGCCCTCCTAAGAGACAAGGAGAGGCCTGAGCGGCTCACCCAAGCTCAGCTGCAGCCTTTCCTTGGCTTTCAAACAGTGGCAGTATTATGGATAGGCAGACCAGCCCTACCTCCATAAGATCAGACCCCAGGGAATGTCCAATAAAAAAAATAATGCAAACTACATATGTAACTACATTTTCTAGTAGTCATTTTTAAAAAGTAAAAAAAAAAAATAGGTGGAATTCATTTTAATAATGTATTTAACTCAATATATCAAAAACATTTCAACACATAATCAATAAAATTAACAGTGAGGTACTTGACATTCTTTTTTCGCCCTCCATCTTTGAAATCACTGTATGTTTTGTACATCCAGCACATCTCTATTCAATCTGGCCACATTTTGAGTGCTCAGTAACCACACGTGACTAGTGGTTACCATATTGGACAGCATGGCTCCAGAAAGAACAAAGGCAGTGACCTTGGGCAAGTCAATGCTGTGTCCTCTGAAAAGGAAGTATAAATACTACCTGCCCCACTGGGTCATGGTGAAGGCTCAGGGAGGAGAGGGAGAGAAGGTTCCCAGACCAGCACCTGCACAAAGTAGGCCCTAAGTCAATGTTCCTGGAACCTAGGGATTCAGGGGACACAGGTGGGCAGAGGGTGTTGGGAAGTAGAAGAAAGTCCTGAGGAGACCTATGGACTGGTATCAGGCCTACTCCAGCAGGGCTGGGGGAAGACTGATCCCTCCCCCAGTGCCTACCATCACCCTTAGAGCCTGTTTCCCCTCGTCTCTCACCTGCAGCCCCAGACCCCAGAAGAAGGGGGCAGGTTGGGACTGGCATTTGGACACATTAAAATTCACTTGCGTTTAATTTACTTCCATTAGGCACCAATTAAAAGGAAATTAGGTGGCCTAGGTGGCCTGAGGGAGAACCTGGTTGTGAAATGCTGTCAACTCCTGCCTCTCTGGAGTCATTCCCCTTGAGGCTTTCTTTTGCCCACCCTGGCAACTCATGGGGTCCACAGTTGAGGATTTTTAGGGCCATTCCCCAGTACTCCCTATGATTCCCCCTGCACTCCTCCAAGGCTTTCAACGCCAGGAAGACTTCTACCTTCTCAGGTCCTAAGACATGCTAAGAGTCCAGAACAGGGAAGACTCCAATAAGGGGTTTCAGACTAAGGGGAAGTCAAGAAGGGTGTTGAGCAGGGAACTGGCATAATCAGATTTATATTAATAGGATTGCTCTAGGTGATTGGGAAATGGAGGGGGGGAGATTACTGGAGAATGAGGATGGATGCAGAGAGACCAGTGAGAAGACTATTCATATGAAAGAAACTAAACTAGGGGGGTGCCATACAGAGGTCATGGAATCTATATGTAGGTCGTAGGTAGAATTGTCAGCTCTGGTGTGGATGGTATGGAAAGGAGCCAAGGATGACCTGTGGGCTTGTCTTACACACTTGGATGGATGAATGCGCCATTGGATTTGGGGCACAGGAAGAGGACCAGCTAAGGGGGAAACAATCATGACTTTGGCCTTGGGTATGTTAACCATGAAACACGTTAGAGATGGTCAAGGGGGAATTTCAAGTGGGAAGTAGGTGGGAAGAAGACAGGACTGGAACTCAGGAGAAGGGCTGGGCCAGAATCACTGGCATGGCAGAAAGCCATGTTGGAGCCGGCTGTAGAGAGGGAGTAAATGAAGATGGTACAGCATCAATTCTTGACGTGGGGCTCTGAAAAGAGGGAGAGAAAGCTCAGGGCCCACTATGGGCTTTGGAGGTGAATTAGCGGGAGAAGATGATGGAACGTTTCCAGGAATGGAGAGGCCCTGACCCCCTCCCCAAGATCCTACATAATGACAGACCAAAAATAACCAGCCTTACCATCCTGGGAGGCAGGGGCCTGAAACCTGGTAATGAAAATCATCACAGAGATTGATTCTGCTCATTTGTTGGGCTGCAGGCCAGCCACTGTTCCTGAAAGGGGGTAGGAGTGGAGTGGGGGGATAGGGGTGGGCACTCAGCAAGACCTCAGACCTCCTGAGAGGAGGGAACTCTGGGCTCCATGGGGAGTGTCCGAGGCACAGAATGGAGATGCGGATACCGTGCCCTGGGCTCTCTGCAGTTCTTGCCCCTGCTCTGCCGGACCAGCCAGGAGCAGAGGCAAGCCCTACCCCCAAGTCTCAGCTCCCCACTTGGCCTGCTCCAGGCTGGTATGTCCCTGTCCCTTGCAGTGGCATGGCACAGCCCCAGCCATCAATCCAGCCATCCCTAGAGTCAAGCAAGAAAGTCAATATTTAATTTGGGCACCATGTTAATGCCATCGATTGCTGACTCCCCCTCTCGACTTCCTCAGTCTCATTTGTCACTTCCCACTCACTGGGGGTGGGGGGGGTACCTGAACTCCTTGGAGGCAGAGCTCAGCTGATCTGCTTTGTTTGAGTTTTCCCAGCCCTACCTGGGGGGGTGAGGGGGGGGGAGTCTGGGGGAGGATGGTCGGAGGGGAGGGGAGAAGAGCGGTGGTCCACTTGCCTCCCAGGCAGGGTGAGTTTAATTTCCTGCAGGGTCTAGACACAGAGCAGGGCATGGTTGGGGGCTAAATGATGGAGGGAAGAGTAGAACCTTGTGCAGTATGCCACCATGGGAGACAAGTGAGAGGTGGAGGGCTGTTCTGGCTCAGACTTCTGGAACTTCTGCTGGGTACCCGACACTATGCCTGTGTGATGTTGTGGAACTCACATGGGGACCTTGAAGTGAAGGCCCACCTCTAGGCCCCAGATTGGAGCTTGGAGCCTAGAGGATTAAGGCCGAACTGGGCAGTGAAAGGCGGGGGCCAGGGCAGAGACCACGTCTAGGCTGGTCGGGGCCAGCTCCACTGTTCGTTCTTGTCAGCTCTGTGGATCCAGATATGGGCAGGTAAGCTGGGACCCTGGGCATTCTTCCCCAGCCCAGTCCTCTCACCCTCAGGAAGAGAATGAAGTTTGCTCTAGGAGCCAGGCTAGTGCTCAAATAGCAACTGCATCCCCAACATGCTGAGTGACCTTGGACAAGTTAAGTAACCACTCTGCGCCTTATTCCTCTGAGAAGTCTCTTAGGGCCTTGGTCACTTCGTGCAGTTTTCAGAGGGTCATGTATGGGCAGCGGCAAGCTTTGTGGCCCAAAAGAATGTTCCCCAGAGTTCTCACACTGAGCAGCCGCCGAATCTGGTGTGGCCTTGAGAAGCTGCCAACAATGTTGCTGAGGGGCCGTCCGCAGTCAGTTCGGCCTGGCCACCATGGCACCCTCGGTGCTCCTCATCATCCCCAGCCCATGGGCCAAGACCACCTCACTGAGGAGACACTTGGGCCAGGTCTGCTATCTAGCACTGGGTGATCCAACTGACAGATAGTCCAGCTTGAAGCACCAGCAAGATGGCAGCAACACACACACACACACACACACACACACGCAGAAAGAAATTTTGCTTAAATGAGCTTACCCAGAATTTTACAATTGAAAAACCCTAAAAGAAGTTGTTTTCATTTCAGCATATGTGTAGGTATTATGCTTCATGGATTAGTATTATTTCTGTTATGAATTATGTATGTGGAATACCAGACTCTTTTCCATGGGTAGGGCATCTGAATGTCTTAATCTGGCCCAGATGACTCCCATCCTGAGCTGCCCGAGGACTTCTCAGCCGCCCAGCTGACCCACTCTGAGTCACTCAGTCAAACCTTGAGCCAGGAGAGCCTGGCTTGGTCATTTGTTTATTCAGTAAACATTTTTTGATGCCAACTCATGCCAGGCTCCGAGCTGGACACTGGCAAGGTAAAGATGAGGAAGACATGGTTTCTAGGAAGAATACCAAGGAGGAGGGAAGCAGAGGGAAGAGATGGATTATTTTTCCTCTGCCCAAAACCTTTCCTGGGAGGGCCTCCTGTTGCTCTTAGAATAAAGTTAAGATTCTACACTGTAGCTCAAGGGGAGCCACATCTGGGGGGGCCTGATCTGGTCCCCCCTCCCACCACTCTGACTGAGTCTCCTAGCACTCTCCTCACTGATGGAGCTCCAGCCACGTGGCCTCCTTTCTGCTCCTCCAACACATTTCATGTTTTCTCCCACCCCAGGGCTTTTGCATGTGCTGTACCCTCCACTTGCAGGGCTCTTCCCCAGTCACCTACTTTGCTTTTGATTGAAGCTCTAATGCCATCTACTCAGAAAGGCCTTCCTTGCAGACTCCTTGCCCCTCTGAGTCATTTTTGATGACATCACCCTAATCCTTCCCTAGTACTGCTTCTCCTGATCTGAAATTATAGCACCTGTTTTCTCTTTATGGCCTGTCTCCACACTAGACTGTGAGCCTGAGGGCAGAACAGGGTGATATTCACTGATATATATACCATTGCATGGCACATGATAGGAGCTTAGATATTTTTGAATGAATGAATGAATGTGGTGTTTAAGCTTCCCGTGGGACATCAAGAGGGGGGTATCCTGGAAGAAGAGCTAAAGCTCTGGCCCTCAGTGCCCTTCCACAGGCCCACTGCGTCTGTGTCTAGGCCTGGGGGCAGGGAGTGTAGGGGGGATGGTGTTGCATGTGCAGGCCTGGGAAGGGGAGTGCCCCATAGAACTGCAGCCTCTCAGGGTGTGCACATGCAGGAGGCTCATTCCTTGCATACAGTGTTTCCCCGAAAATAAGACCTAGCCGGACAATCAGCTCTAATGCATCTTTTGGAGCAAAAATTAATATAAGACCGGGTATAATATAATATAATATATATAATATAATATAATATAATATAATATAATATAACATAACATAACATAACATAACATGACATAATATAGTATAATATAGTATAATACCGGGTCTTATATTAATTTTTGCTCCAAAAGACGCATTAGAACTGATTGTCCGGCTAGGTCTTATTTTCGGGGAAACGGTATTAACTTGCTGCTGCTGGACTGGCAGCTCTGGCTGCTGCTGAATTTTTCACTGTCAGGGCCAATGGTTGATAAGGGATGGGGTATGGGAGTACAAAACATCCACGTCCAGAAAGCCACGTACACTTTTGTGTGAGCACATCAACATGCAGCCATTTAGGCAGGGGCTTGCTCCCAGTGGCCATGCATGGGTGCTACATGCACAGCTGCATGTCTGAGCTGCTCTGCCCTTAGCTGGCCTGCAGTGCACACAGGTGACTTGTGTTTTACATGCCATAACTTCCAAGTCCAATGGAGGGAAGGAAGGGCCCTTAGAGACCATTGAGTTCCACTCCCCTCATTGTGCAGAGAGAAAAAACTGAAGTCCACAGAAGGGAGAGGTTGCTTGAGGTCACATTATGAGTCCATGGAGGGTCAGGGCTAATGCTCAGTGACAGTGAGAACTTATGGAGAATCAAATATGTGGCACTGTGCTGGGCACTGGGGACTTAACACTCTAGAGAAACCCACAGTCCAGGAGACGAAGGCTAGGGAAGAGGGAGACAGACGTGGACATGAGCAGGAGGGGTCAACTCTGCCTTTAGGGAGAGGTTGTCAGGGAAAGCTTCTTAAAGAATGAAACACTTGCAGCTTTGAAAACTAATTGAAAGCTCAGCAGGCAGAGAAAGGGGAAAGGGCACTCCAGGCAGAAGGTGCCACGTAAGCAAAGGCACAAGGCATGAAACAACCTGGCAAGTTTGGAGAATTGCAAATCGTGTGGTTTCACTGCAGAGGAGAATGCAGGGAGAATGGGCTGCAAAGGGGAGGCAGTGAGGGAGGCAGAGTCTGATCACAGTGGGCCATGTGGGCCATGACAGGGGCCTGGATTTTATTCTGAGGATGGCCAGGGCATCAATGAAGCCGACTTGGGTTTTAGAAAGATTTCTGTATCTACCGAGGAAAAGTGAATTCAACAAATACATTTTGAGCGCTTACTATGTGCCAGGCACCACGCTGGGTCCGGAGGATTCAGTTCTGAATGAGGCACACACATCTCAGCCCTGCAGTGGGAATACAACAGACAGGTGTAGCATGTAGGAAGCTTGGCACATAAACTCAAGAAATACCCCATTTCTCTACACTGGTTAAATCAGCTCCAATCTGACTCACTCTAAGGCCTTTCCTACGAACTGGCAGAAAATTCAATTTCAACCATCACTGGGGCGCCCTGCAGAGGCTTGTGCAACCCACCTGGGCCTGAGCGTGGAAGAGGTGCCTCATTTTCGGTCTGCATTTGTCACACAGAGATGCCCGTTATCCTAGTCCACATAATCCCTTGGGGTTAGGCAACTCAGCTGTTCCTCTGCCACTTAGGGGAACTGAGGCTAGTACCCCAGTGCATGGGCTCCAGCCTCCCAGACAGCCACCTATCCCCCACAGCTCCCAGCATCTGTTGGGGTAGGGGCTGCTGGAGAGAGTCCCCACTGCTCACGGGACCCCCACTTCTGCCCCCTCTTGAGCTAGCTGCTCTCTTCCCTTTCTCTGCTCACAGTGGCTGCCCTTTTCTCCCCATCCCTTGGGAACATCTAGCACAGCCACTTCCAGGAAGTTAGTTTTTTGAAAAGTCAAGATGAGCCACCAATTTCAAGCAGGTTTTGTGTTCAGCCACATGCAGTTCCCTGAGGCTAGGAAAATCAACGGGCTTGGCTACAAGCTTGGAACTGGGTGGGGAGCAAAACAATGAGAACATCTCAATAATAAATTATCCTGCCATTAGAGTGGGTAGATATGAGAGACCCAGGCAGCGAGCTCTGAGAGGGGCTAAGAGGCACTGGGACTGTGGGAGCTCAGACAAGGGGTACCTAACTCATACCTGGGGTCAGGAAAGGTCTCTCAAGGAGGGGAGTTTTTGCCAGACTGAGCCCTAAAGACAGCAAGGAAAAGCGTTCCAGGAAAAAGGAACAGCAGGTATGAAGGCCTCAAGGTGAGAGCCAACAGGGGTGTGGGAGGAACTGACAATTGCTCTGTGAGAATAGCTAAGACTGAAGGAGGTGGGACTGGTTAAGTACCAAGCCGCAGTCTGAAGTTCATCTTGACCATGAGAACCCATTGAAAGATTTTAATCAAGAAGCGACAAGACCAGATTTCTGGTTTAGAAACACTAGTTGGCTAGTAGTAGAAGAATGGATTGGGAGAGGGTAAAATTGGAAGCAGGGGGAGCCATTGGCAGGAGCTGCAGGGAACCAGGCAAACTGCAGGGAACCAGGCAAACGATGGTGGCTGCCTGGACCTGTGGTGATGGAGAGAAGAGGGCATTAGCTATAGATAAGTATGAGGAAGAGGAGACAGGACTTGGGGTTGGGGGTAAGAGAGGAGGACAGATCTTGGGGTAACTATGTGGGCAAATACCTGAGGTGGGGCAGACTGAGCAGGATGGTGGTGTGTAGGGCCAGCAGGACATCCCGGAAGAGGAAAGATTCCGGGCCAATGGACCCCTCCCCCCACCCCATCTCTGCATCCCGCGATCCCCAAACTTCCCACTAGATGGAGGGCTGGTGCTGGGACACCGGCTCTGCCTCCCATCCTCCGCCCCTCTCTCCCCAGTGGGATGGACCTTCACTTGGGCCTCCACAAACTCGGCGTCCTTGAATTCAGCTGCCCCCATAACCCAGGACTGTGGCCTCAGCCTCTAGGGTCCAGAAGTAGGGACATCAGCTCAGACACCCCTGCTTCTGGTGCCTCCGTGTGCCACTCTGTGTCTCCGTATACTGCGGTGTGTCCCTGCTCGAGGCTGCCTCAGCTACTGCAGCCACGAAGACAGCCCGGCTTCCACATACGTCTTCAGCCTAGAGGCCTCCCTATCAAAGGCGCCATTGTTGCCAGTCCCAAGCTCTCCTCTCCGACCTCACGCTGGGGGAGGAGGCCCCCATTCCTCTCACTTCTG
The DNA here is from genome assembly GCF_964194185.1 of Rhinolophus hipposideros. NCBI lineage: Eukaryota > Metazoa > Chordata > Mammalia > Chiroptera > Rhinolophidae > Rhinolophus > Rhinolophus hipposideros. Next base: position 74,069,089 of record NC_138054.1, read on the forward strand.
TCCCAGGCCCCAGAGACAGGCCCAGCTCCAGTCCCAGGATGTCAGATGTCTGACGTCTAGGCTTCTCTGGACCTTGGGGGACCAGAGCTGGGCGGAGCCAGGCAGGAGGCGGGGTCTAGGGTAGAGTCAGGGAAGGCACCCCAGCCACCGGTATAGCCTAGGGGCGTGGCCAGAGTGGGCTGGAGGCGTGGCCAGCGGCGAGATTGGGTAGGGATTCCCCGAACCTTGACGCTTTCTGTCGTTTCCCTCCTAACCGCTAGGGTCGCCCGGGAGCCCCGCCTGTCCTGGACCCCAGTCCAATAGTCGAACAGACCGACCGTCTGGCCCCACTTAACAGACATCATGTCTTGGGAGGCCGCGCCCAACTCCTTGGAACTGCCAGGCCTTGCGGAGAGGCAGGGGGCAAGGGGTTAGGGACGCATTCTCTGGGCCTGTACCTCACCCTTGCGACTCCCCACTCTCACTCCAAGTGCTTCCATTCTTTTCTAGATAGACAGGTGGAGGGCCAGGGAGCCCGGAGCGGGAGGAGCTCCGGGTCAGGCCCTGCGCCCCCACCAGGGCCCCCTTCCCCGCCTGCCCCTGTGCTCTCAGGCCTGGAGCCAGCTCTAAAAATAGACGTAGGCGATTGTGCCCACCCAGGAGGGGGTCTGGGAGGCCTGAGTCACACTGCAGGGAGGGCCTCCCGCCCTACTTCTCCTCCGAGAAAGCCGAGGCCGCCTTGACGGCCAGGCATCACTTCGACTCAGTTGGCCCGACTCTGCGCTCTTGGCTGTGCCATGTCGCCAGGGAGCCGGCCAGGCGATGGCGGCGCAGGCCGGTGAGCAGTAGCAGCCACAGCCGGGAAGGATTAGAAGTTCTTGGCCCTGATTTATTTAGTTGTTTTTGTGTCTGGCGGCAGCGTACAGTGCCCTCCCCCCTTCTTTGGCGGGACATTCATGTCTACACCTGCCTTTCTCTCTCGCCCAGGCCCAAGGGACTGTTGTCTGGGTGGGGACCTGGGCTTGGAGGAGCAAAAAGTCCCAACTTGGATTTTATCTGAGAGGTTCTGGAGCTAGCATCCCCGTTCTACAGATGAGGAAACTGATTCCCAAAGAGATGAAGGGGCATATCGCACAGCAGAATGTGCTGTAAAAGCCCCGAATTCAAATCCCAGCTCTGCCTCTTAGCAAGCCACTTCTTAGCGCCTGTTGCCCTAAGTATTTAAGTTCAGGATGACACCCATGCACCTATAAAAGGGGAATAATGATAGATAGGATTGTCTTGATGATTAAAATTATTTTTTAAAAAATAGCATAGGCATGTTGGGAGTTACAATATACTTGTGTTCAATCTCAGGTTGAAGTTAGTTACCATCAGACTTGGGGAATGGAAGGGGCTCAAGAGTCCCCAGGTTCAGTTTTCCTCTCTTGCCAAAAGGCAGGGACTCTCCTCAAGGCAAATAATGCATCAAGGCAGACTCTGGCCTTGAACCCAGGCCCCCAATCCCAGGCTCTTCCTCCTACCTTCAACCACCTGTCCTCTTTTGTCTGAACACCAGTGTCAGACCTTTTCTGAATGATCAAGGTTGACAATACTCCAGTTGGTTTTATTTCTTTACATATTATTTGCTACTTAGGTCACTTTGTGGAAAAAAACCCAAAACCTGCCTTGTACAAGTATCTGTCAGAAACGTAATCAGTCTCTCAAAGCTACATGAAATAAGCTATGTAAATAGTGAAGGAGGGCAGAGGGGACTGTCAGAGGTGAATGTGGGTGTGAGGTGCAAGGCTAAAGCCCCTAGTGAATTGCTAGCCCTTCCCAATAATAATAATGTTAATGAACATTTTTGAGTGTTTACTATGGGCTTGGCTTAATTCCATGCATTATCTCATTTAATCCCTCCCCCCAAATTCTATGTGGTTAGGTATTATCATTATTACCTCATTTTGCAGATATGGAAACTGAGGGCTCAGAGAAGTGAAGGAATTAGCCTAAGAGAACAAAATCAGGAAGTAGCAGAGCCAGAATCAAACTCTCTATGACCTTCAATTTTATTTTCTGCCTTGATGAAAAAGTTGGGTTTTCACCCTGAACTTTCTCTCCCTTAGCCTTCCTTTTTAGCTAGGTTGTCAGGCCTCCCCAGCTCAGCCTGGGGTATTATTGGGAGGAGGTGGGGCTGGGCAGCAGCCAAAGCTTCTCTCCTCCTGGAGATTCCAGGATTCAAAGAATTTATGAGTCCAACTGTCTCAGGCTCTTGCACGTAAGGAAAAAATCTGGGAATCCCTGAATGTTCCCCTCCTCACCCCACCCTACGCAGGACACTCCTCGGCTTGCCCTCCATGGAGGGGAGTTTGTCCTTGGAAGGAATTTGTCCTTTCATTCATCCAGCAAATATTTATAAAGCCGCTAGTCTCTATCATAGGCTCTGGGGATAAAATGGTAGCAAAGCAGCTCTTTCTATGGCGTACAGTCTAGCAGGGCACAAAGACGCTCAAATAAATCAGTGGCTGATAATTGATTACACCTTTCTCTCTTCCAAGCTTCTGTTCAGATTTACCCCTTCTGGGAGACTGTTCCTAATTGCCTTCCTCACCCCCTAGTGGGAAGAAAAGTGAAGACAGTCTCAAAACTAAACGTGTGTTTGTGTGTGTGTGTGTGTGTGTGTGTGTGTGTGTGTGTGTGTAGAGGGGAGGTAGATGGGAAGGGAAGCCTGCCAACACATTGCGTGTCTTGTGGTGAGGTTACCCTATCTCATTGTATGTCCGGAATAGCTGGCACTTACTGAGTTCTAGGAACCATGCTCAGCACTTTATATATATCATCTCAGGTGATTCTCACAGCATCCGTGTGAGCTGTGGACAATTCTGTTTTACCAACAAGGGAAAAAACTCACTCCAAGAGATGAAGTGATTTGCCAAAAGTCACACAGCTAGTAAGTGGTAGAGTTTGAACCCCTTTATTCTGGGATTGGAGACCCCACCCTTAGCCACTATGCTGAGTTCTTGTTTGATTTTTCTAGGTGAAGAAACTAAGACCCAGAGAGGCCTAGGGATTGACTAAAGGTCACACAGCACTGCAGCCCTGACTAGAGTTGTTTAGAAGCCAAAGGGGTGGGTGGTTAAGCAAATACAGACTATCGCACCAGGGCCTTGGGAGGTCAACTCTTGCCCCAAAAGGGTTAACTGAGGGTGGGGCAGGGCCGAGAGGAAGTCTGGGGGCCAGGGCAGCCTGGGGGTCCTCAGTGCTGTCTGTGCTCCTACCTCATCCTTGCTTTGAAGGCCCTGTGCTGTGGGGCAGATGTTTTGGTAGATGTGGGCTACATCCCACTGCCTGTCTTGTGTTTCTTCTGAGGTGTCATCCCTGTGCCCTGCTCTGTGCAGGCCTTGGGAAGTGGCCAGTACACAGGGGAAGAGGCAGTTTTAGTTCTTTATCTTCTGGGAGCTTCCAGTCTGTCTGGAGGTGGGAGAGTTGTCTGTGATGGGGATCTTTCTGCAGGCGAGCATTTATGAACGTTTACGAGGTACCAGCACCATGCAAGCAACTTTTCTTTTGTCATTCATTATCTCCTTTAGTCCTGTCAGCAAAGTGATAGGTATTGCTGTTATTTCTGTTTTTCAGAGGAAGAGGTTAAGCAATACTCCCGAGTTATCAAATCAGCCAGAGCTGGAGCCAGGATTTGAACCCAGGCAGAGGCACTCTAACACCATGCTCTACTGCAGGGCTTCTCAGATGTGGTCCGTGGGCCAGCAGCATGAGCATTGCCTGGGAACTTGTTCGAAAAGCAAACAACTGAATCAGATACTCTGGGGTGGGGCCTGACAATCTGTGTTTAAGCCGTCCGAGCTTAAGAACTTCTGCTCTACTGCTACACAGCACTGGGGGAGCTGCAGGTAACCTATAGTCATGGGCCCTGGGTCAGGCAGAGCTGAGTTCACATCTCTGCTCCACTATTTCCCAGCCCTATGACCTTGAGACTTAAATATTGAATCTTTGCCTTTCTAGCCTGTGAAGTGGAGGTAATTGCAGAACCTTGCTTCCTAGAATTGTTGCCGGGTTAAATGAGACACTAGATTCCATTTGACAGATAAAAAAATGGAGGCTCAGAGAGGGAAAAAGACTTGCCCAGGCCTCTGTGTGGGCTCTTCCCCAGAGAGGACTGTGCCCCAAAATGACCAGTTGAAATCCAGCTCCATCCTTGCCAGCTGTGTGACTTTGAGTTGATTACTCACCTTCTCTCTGCCTGCCTCCTCATGCTTAGTTAGAATAGGGATCGTAATAGTGCCTGGGCCTCCTGTGGTTTTTGCGAGACTAAAATGAGTTTTTCTCTGCGTCGGGGCCGGCCAGCACTTCAGCAGGGCTCCATAGATGTTCACTGCTGTTATTAAAGGCAGAGCCAGGATCAAACTCTGGTGTCTTCTAATGCCCCCCACCCCTGGTCAGAGTATGATTAAGAGTTTAAAGGAGGTCAGAGAGTGTGGGAGTTCTGAGGAGCAGAATCTTCCCCTTGGGGTAGAGCAGGGTTTCTCCACGTTGGCACTAGTGACATTTTGGGCCAGATAATTCTGTCTTGCGGGGACTGTGCAGTGTAGGATGTTTAGCAGCTTCCCTGGCCTCTGTCCTCTAGATGCCAGTACGCCCACCCCCCAGTTGTGACAAACAAAAATGTCTCCAGACATTGCAAAGTGTCCCCTGGGAAGCAAGACTGCCCTGGCTGAGAACTACTGAGGCAGCGTAATCAGGCAAGCTGCTTTTAGCTGCTTTAACACAGCAGGTGGGTTAATGTGGGATCTATAATTTACCTCATGGTATGGTAGGGAGCATAGGCCTAGGGTCACACAGTGGATAGACGTAGGAGTGGAATCCAGGGCTCTTGTGCCTGTCACCTCCCTACAGGTCCCTCAGAACAGGTGGGCAGAGCCAGGGGACAACCAAGCTGGGGTCCAGTATTCCTGGAGTGTTCTCCCTTCTTGCCCCTGTGTCCACCTGCCTGGCCATTGCCACATCCACAGCAGTGTCCATCAGAGCCTGGACTTACCTCTCCAGAAGCTCCATAGTGCCTGGTGCCATGAGCTACTGAAGTAGATGCCCCTGGTTGGGCATCTAAAAATGTTGCCAGGACCGAAGTTGCCAGGGCCAGGGGTGTTGGTGTGGAGCTCACCATGGCCCCAAAGGCGAGGTGGGCATCGTCGGAGTGGTGCACTGCCCAACCCATTGAGACCCTAAAGCTTCCGTCAGAGGTGAAAGATGGGTCTCCCTGCCACAGGGACATGGACAGCCATGGAGACGTGATGACAAGGCTGATTTAGGGCAAGGAAAGGGAGGGAGGGAGAAAGAGACACAGAGTCAGAGTCAGAGATATAGAGCTAGAAACAGAGATGCTGCTTTAGATAAGAAAACCAGCTTGAAGGGAGAGCCAGAGAGAGCCAGAGACAGGGTGAAGAGAGGTGGAGAATAGGGAAGCTCCAACATAAGGAGAGACAGGACATAAAGACACACAGAAAGTGTGAAAAAAAGACAGAAGCCAGAGACACAGAGATGCAGAGTTAGAGACACAGATCCCAAAATAGAGGGGAGTTAGAGACACAAAGGCGAGAAAGTGCTGGAAAGGGGCCAGAGTCACAGAAAGGGAGAAACAGGAGCTGGAGAACCAGATATCTGACACAGACATAGAGAAAAGAGGACAGAGATAGTGAGAGAGACATTGGCGTGGTAAGGAGACCAGCCAGAGACAGCCCGAGAAACCAAAGGACGCACCTTGATTCTCTGGTGTCAGTCTCTCCACTATGACCCAGAAGCTGCGTATGCATGTACCTCTCCGCACATGTACATTCACGTGTGTGCTTGTGTGTCACACCTCCTGTGGATGCATGTCTGTGTCTGAGCTCGGACAGTGGACAGTATTCTTGTGCATTTGTCCACTAATTCCCAAGTGGTGCCTGTGGGGTGGCAGGGTAAGCTGTAGGGCAGTGAGTGGCCTCTCTCTTGAGCAGTGGACAAGGCCTCTCATGGAACCTCTTGGTTATTAGTAGAGAAGGACAATACACAAACACATACCAGGGCTATGCAGAGATTTAAAACCGAGTCATGTCATAAGAAGCGACTTGCGACTCCTCTCTATCTGGTGATCAGGGAAGGCCACTATGGGGAGGTGACTTATGAGGTAAGACCTGTCCAAAAGCCAGCCAACCAAAGATCAGGGACAAATCCTTCCAGGAGGAGGAAAGAGTTGGCACAAAAGCCCTCAAGGGGAAAACCAAGTTGGAGAATTCAGGACTGAGAAAGAGGCCAGTGAGGCTGCAAATTCTGGGGTGAGGGCCGGCCGGATGGTTCAGTTGGTTAGACGTGAACTCTTCACAACAGGGTTGCCGGTTCGATTCCCACATGGGCCAGTGAGCTGCGCCCTCCACAACTAGATTGAAGGACAACGACTTGACTTGGAGCTGATGAACTCTGGAAAAACACACTGTTCCCCAATATTTCCCAATTTGAAAAACAGATTCTGGGGTGAGGCGCTGGACAGGAAGGCAGAGGCCAGTCTATGAGAGACTTGGTAAGACCAAAGGAAAGATTGGCTTTTATTATGGTTGAAACGAGACCCAGAAGATTGAAGCAGGAGAGTGAAACCAACAGCTACAGGTTTGGAAGGGACTTGCTGGCTGCTGGATGGGAAGTAGGGGTTGGGAGGATCCTGCCAATAGGGCAAAAGAGGGTAGTGGCTCGGGCAAGAAGTGGGTGGATGCAGGCTTTGATTTGGGGTAGAATTGACAGGATGGTGGGGGTTGTGGGGAAAGGATGAAGCTAATGGTAACTCCTAGGTTTTTAGACAGAGCATCCAAATGAGTTGTGGTGGCATTTACTAGAGTGAGAAGACAGGGAGAAGCAGATGTGTCGTGAATAATCAAGAGGTCTGTTTCGGACCTGTGTGATACGCCTGTGTGTCTGTGTGCGTATGCACCTATGTGCACACATTCCAGGGCCACATCTGCGTGGCTGCGTGGGGGCTCCTGGCTCAGTTCTTGGACCAGGCCTTGTCTTGCTGCTCACTTTCCTCCAGCCCCAAGTGCTGCCACTGCCAGAAAGGGCTTCCCCAATGGCCAGCTGGGATGTTACGGTGGCTGTGCCCTTGGACACTTCTGACATCTGGGCATACTACCCCAGGCTCAGGAGGCCTTAGTATCCCACCCCGCAGCGGCAGGCAGGCTCCAGGGCAGCTGGTGGTGATTAGCAGTGTTGATTACCTCGTGGCGATGCCATCTGGGGTGAGGGCGCTGAGCCCAGCCCCACGGGATACCCCGCTTGCTGGCATGCAGGGCTTTCTGGGGCTGAATGCATGTGAATGTGTCCACCTCGCTGCATGCATGCATGTATGTATGTGTGTCAGTGTGTGCGTGTCTAGGGGGAGTTTCTGTGAGTGCCACCTGTGTCCGTGTGGCTACTTGTGTATATGTTGTCGGTGTGCAGGTTTCTCTGCTTGCATATATGAACAATTGTGCCCATGGGCACATGTGTGTGTTTCAATGTGTATGTTTGTGCACACACGTGTCTGTGCGTGCATGCACGTGTGTATCTCCAAGTACTTACAGTGCTGTGTGCATGCATTCTGAGAGTTATGTGCCTATGTCTGAGTGTGTCCAGGGATATGTTTCTGTGGCTTCATCTGTGCTCACACACATGTCTTTGTCTGTTTATGTGGGGAGTATCATGCATACATGTGTCTCTATGAACTTAAGGGCCTGTATATGGAGGTGGGGTCTACACATACGTGTCGTGAGAAAGCATATCTGACTGCACGCTTCTGGATGTGTGTACATATGTGTCAGAGGGAGGAAGGGGCATGGGCACATTTCTAGACTGTGTCTCTGGCAGTGTGGCCAGGCCTAGGGTGAGCCCCGGGTTTGGCTGTTCTGGTGAGCACCTTGGGGTGCGGTGGGAAGGTTTCTGGACTCCCCCTTCTCAGGTCCCTCCAGCTCTGGGTCCTGCCATCCCCTTCTGCCTGGGAGAGTCTGGGATATAAGCGGGGGAAGGGTAGGAAATGCCCAGGATGGCACGGTGGTTAAGAGCTTGTAACTGTGAGTCCAGGCTAGCTGGGCATGGGTCCCTGCTCCAACACCCACTAACCGTGTGATCCTGTATGAGTGGTGGTGTTCTTATGTTCCAGGTTTCCCCATCTGTAAAATGAGGATAAGAATAGAATTCTCCCTGCTGGGTGGTTGTGAGGATTAAAGGAGTTAGCTTATGTGAAGTTCTTAACACAGAGCCTGACCTCGCTGTGTTGCCTATTATTTCCCAAGTGCCCACCACTGGGCAGCCCCCTATGGCCAGGCCAGGCCTCTGCCTACCCACTGCTCATGCCAGAGAGCCCAGAAAGCAACCCCCCCAACTTCCCGCCTGCTGAGCTCAGCGCTTCCCAGGCCCCACCACTGTCGTAGCCACATCTGGGCTGGCTTCTCAGAGGGACCACAGCGGGGCGCCTTCGTGGCCAGTGGTTGGGGTTTCCGCTGACTCAGCACCTCTGGCTCTGGAGGCGGGAAATCCTGGGTTAGATGGGGCCGTAAGGCCAGGGCTCTACCATGTTGCTTCTGCAGGAACCCCCCCTCCCCCAAATCAGAGCACTCCAATTGACAGCCCCCTCACCACCCCCCATTCCTACCACTTGTGGGCATCTTGAACTTACTTCTTTGGATCTCCTCAGCCTTGGTGTCCAGAAATTTGCTGCCTCCTCGGGGAGACCCTTGGGAGGGTCACCTTGATCATCTCCCTGCCTCTGGACAGAACTGGGCACATTACTTGCTCCTTTCTCCTCAGAAGTCCAATCTCTTATTCAACCTCAATTCCTCTTGCTTCCTTGGATCCTGAATATAAAGCAATGCCTCTACATTGCTGGGTATAAGCTGGAATCCTAGCCTTACCCCTCTCACCCCACCCCTACCCCCACCTCCCACCACGTTCACAATAGTAATGATCATAACAGTGAATATTCATTGAGCTCATCTTTTTTGCCAGATCCTGTAGTAAGCATTTTTACAGACTTTAACTCGTTTTCCTGCTCACAACAACCCTGGGAGGTATATAGGTCATTATTCCATGTTCCAGATGAGAAAATGGAGTCAGAGTTAAATAGTGAGTTTGAAGCCACAGAGCTAGAGCAGAAGACAGGGATTGGAGCTCTTCTAACCTCCTGGAGTAAGGAAGAATAAGAGCTTCCACTTCTCTGGGAATGAGGCCAGAGTAGAAGGGGTTAATTTACCATCTCCTTGGGGGCGGGGCCCTCCCCCCAGTTCAGACAGACCGAGGAACAGACTAACTGGAAATGTTAGGCCAAGAAACTGGAAAAAGCTGACCAAGGAGGCTTGGGCAGCAGCCACGTCACGGGGTGCCATGGAACTGGGGAGGAGGGTCTCCACCCCAATCCCCCAGTCATCTGGAGGCCCAGCCAGGGAAGGGGAAGGGGGTGGCATAGGGGAGGCCCTTCTAGCTCCAGGCTTGGCTCTTAAAGGGCCGACCTCCCCACCCACCCATCTGCCCCCAGAGCCCCCTTGCAGGGCAGCTCTGGGCACGCAAGGTCCCGCCCTGCTGACTGCCTCGCTGGCTCACCTGGCGGGAAGTGGGAGGGCGGGCCTGGGAGGACAGCCAGGCCAGGAGTGGGGCTGTGTGTCGGCTGCCTCTGCTGTTGCCGAGCCCCCTCCTGGCCCTCCCGCCCTCCTCCTGACTGGCGGGCGGGTCCAGCTGTGTTCCATTAAGCAGTGCTGGCTGGTCCCCAGCCCCCTGGAACCTCCCCCTCTTCCCCCACCCGGAGTGGCCAGCAGTCCCGGCAGGCTCGGGAGCCCGGCAGCATTCAGCCAGCATTCAGCCCCAAGAGCTTGGGACTGAGGCCAGCCAGAAGTGATCGAAGACCCCTCCTCCCCGCCCCCCAGTGGGCCTGAGGAACCCAGGCCCTGCTTCCTCTGGCTGGCTGTGCTGGGCTGCTTGGATTACTCAGTGAGGTGGGGGATCTCCAGCCACGGTAAGTGGGGGTGGAGTGGGCTGCCTCCTGGCTCTGGGCTGAAGGGCCTCTTCTGCCTCTGACTTGCTGTGTGACCTGGGGCAAGTGGCTTTCCCTCTCTGGATCTCAATCACCTTCTCTATAGTGGGATGAGCTCTAAACTCCATCCCAATTCTAACTCTCCCTGCCGGAAAATCTGTGCCTTTGTATTGGAGTGGGATCATCTCAAAAACTTCTCTCTTTCTATCCCTATAGCCCCCTCTCCTGGCTGGGACCAGGGCATTGGAAGCCAGAGATCAGGACCAGGAAGGGGACATAAGCACATTAATGTTCACGCCTCCACATGCATCCACATGCCTTGAAGAGTTGGCAACCCTTCCATTGACTGGCAGGGAGGGGAAGCCAGGATAGGGTTTGAGAGATGGGATGTGCATGCCACCAGAAGGGGAGATAATGAATAGGGTGAGGGAACAGTTCTGCCCAGGGAAGAAGGGGGTTGGGGTCCTATCTCCAAATATATTGAGATGAGGGGGTCCTTCTTGTTCTCATTCCTTATCCAGGACTGAGGGAGGAGAAAAAGTATTCTATTACAGCTGGAGGGAATGAGGTCAGACTTGCATAAGAACTTCCCAACAGGAAGTCCATTCATAGGCTGGCTGTGTGCATGGGTGTATGGGTAAGCTGATGTGTCTGGGTATATCGGTGAACACGTGTCTCTGGGAGCATACCTGCGTGCAGGTAGGTTTGTATGCACACCCTAGCATGTACGTATCCTTGTGTAAATGTGCCTGTATATATCTGTGTGTGTCATGCTGACACATGCATGACTGTGTGTGTGCGTGTGCTAGTTGCCTGTCTCAGGGGAGGGTGGATGATGTATGGCTCTGCTGGTCGCTTGCTGAGCCCTCATTGATTTATCTGGATCCATCCGTCAGGGTTTAATAAAACTAAAAGATGAGCATCCATCAGCACAGGAGGTTGGCAGCAAGGTCCTGACCCTGGTGACCCGCTCTCCCACCCACTGTACCCATGGGGGATGTAACTTCCTTGGCTCACATACAACCCTGTGATGCCTGCCAGGAGACTCAGGCCAGTTGTCAGCCCCTGACCTTGTGGATGCCTGGCAGGGCCTCCTGGCTAAGCTGGGTATAGCTAGCCAGGTACCAGGCTAGTGTATACCACTACAGTAAGTCCACAGGTTGAGAAAATACTTCCAAGTGTGTATTGGTAAACGCCTCAAGCTCTCCCAATCGACCTGGTCTTCTAGGACCCTTTAGATCTCTCCTCAATCCAGCAACTATCCACTGGCACAGCCAGGTGCTGCCTGGACCCTCGGTGCTCCGCCAGTGTTCTGCTCTGGCTGGTCAGTAGCTGTGCCGTAAAGTGGTCACAATTTTGAGTATCACCCCAGGCCAAGCCTTATGGCAGGGCCGCTGAGGGGACTGATGCCTGGCCGGACCTCTTGCCGCTCCAGTACCAGTGCCTGGGCCCCACGCGCTGGCTGCGACTTGCCCACATGTGGAATTGGGCTGTGCGAGCTCAGGAGTCCACCTTCCTGGTCTCTAATTTTCAGGTGCTGTGGCTGTGGCCAATCTCTCTGGACCAGGATGTGGGCATCTTGGGCTCCTGGCCTGTGGCTGCTTGGTCTCTGGGCTACCTGCAGCCATGGGGAAAATACAGGTGAGATGACACACACGGATTGGGGTTCCACGGGCCTGTGACTGGCTTCCTGAGGTGCCAGGGTACTGGGTACACATGTGACCATGTGCCTGGGCCATGAGGCTCATAGGACGGTCTGGGGGCTGGGTTCAGGGTGGCCTGAGGGGTTTCACACACAAGCCTATGCGAGGTGAGCTGGAGTGTGTTTCTGTCTGCACGTTTGTGTTCTCTGGGCCTCTCTGTGTTTGCATCTCGGAGTTACTCTGTGCGTCTGTTCACATTCCTGTGTCTCTGTGTGTGAGAGGACAAACCCCTTCCCTGATGTATAAACCCACCCTGTGCACAGAGTGCTGGTAGGGCAGCGGAGTGAGGAGGAGCAGGCGGTGAGCTCTCCCTGCAGAAGGAAGCTGCATCCTGAAAGAGCTCAGGCCCCTCCAATCCTTTCCATGGTGGAGAATCCATCCTCCAGCCCACATGCCCCTCGTCCTCCACGGCTGGCCCTAGATCTCAGATAAAGGGCCCTCCTTGAGGCCCAGACGCTGGATGAGACAGAGGGTGCAGCTTTCCAGGGCCCAAAGCCAGAGGAAGTTGACTGGGCAACTTGCCCTTCCCTATTGGGTGCCCTCTGGGCTCAGTAACTTAACCTCCTAGCAAAACCAAAACATCTAGAACCCAAATCCAGCCGAAGGAGGCAGAAAAACCAAGGTATAGATGTGGGAGGGATATGCACCCAGGTACATGTTGTGTGTGTACATACGTGTTTTTGTATGTGTGCACGTGTGCCTTGCTCTCCTCTCAGACCTCACTGGGTCCCCTGGGGGATGGGGCAGAGAATTTCAACATTTGTAAGGAATCTGGGTCTATTGCCAAGGGGGTGAGTCACCCATTGCTGCTGCTGATGCTGAAGATAATCTTTCTGGCCAGACCTGGGGGAGGGAGACTCCAGTGGGGTCACTAAGCCCAGAGATCCAGTATTCTTTCTTCCAGCCAGGTGGCCAGCTTTTAGGAGCGGTATTCACCAACTTGTCCCAGCTACCCCACTGTATTGATGGGAAGGCCTTTCTGATTCTGGCCTCTATCTCTCCTGCTGTCACACTTCTCCCAACACTTCTGCCCAATCAAGCCTATGCAGGAGGCTGACCCATGGTACCCACCTGTCCCTTCAAGGTTTTAGAGACCTGGATTAAGCTACCCCCATCTCTAGGAGCTTTTACCCCCTTAATAGACCCTGTCTGGAGCCCTAAGGCCCTAGGGGTTCCCTTGAGCTTGTGGTTCCCTCAGGCCCTCAGTCTCTTCTCACTGTGTCACAAGGTGGTGGTCCAGGCGAAAAGCCAATCTGTTGACTCAGACCTGTGTCTGGCCTGCTTGTCTGCTTTGGATGCAGAAAGTGGACCCCAACCCATTGTTGAGAACACTTATACCAGCTGCAATTCACACATGTGCAGACATGCGTGTGCTTGTTTATAACACAGGTGTGCATGAACTTGACATTTCCTTACCCCTGAAGTGTTCCTCTGTACCCTACTTAGGTGTGTGTCATGGAGGGAGCACATGTGTATATACATAGCTTCCCTACTCTATCTGAGTTCGAAGGCTGCCCAGAGTTTCTTTTATTCTCTCTCTTACTGGCCTGGATCCTGACTTGGGGTCTTAGGGGATTTGACTTCTAGGGGATCTGGTCCTGCTCTGCTGTGAACTCACTTTGTAGCCTTGGGCCGGGCCATAGCCTCTGGGCCTCAGTCTTCCCAACTATATACTGGAGGTCCTCCTGGCTCCCAGGGTAGCCAGGGTCAGAAGGCAAGGGGTGAACGCTGGCCCAAGGCACGGCCTAGCTAAAGGTACAGAGTGGGGACAATAAAATTGTCCTTCCCAGAGTCCCCAAGAGCCCAGCTGTGCAGCTATACCTCAGCCTGAACCCACAGAATGCCCCACTGTTCATTCATCTTCCAGGTGAGCGGTGCCCACCTTCGCAGCAAGAAGGACTCAAGTTGGAACACAGAAGCGACTTATCGACCAACGTAACTGGTGAGTGCCTGTCTCATCCTGCTGTCCCCCCATTCACCTTTTTCCTGGAGTGGCCTGTACCCCTCCTCACCTGCCCAGGTGAGCCCTTCACCTGGTGTCTCCCCTAAAGGCTTTAACCTCATCCGACGACTCAGCCTCATGAAGACATCTGCCATCAAGAAGATCCGCAACCCCAAGGGGCCTCTCATCCTGCGACTGGGGGCGGCCCCACTCACCCAGCCCACACGGTAACTGCCTCAGAGGACTGCTGGGGGTCAGTGCTGACCTCAGCCACACTCCCAGCAGCTTTGGATGTGGGGCTGCGCCTGGGGGCTACTGGGGGCCATTTTGTCTTCCCCCCCCTGCCTGGTCTCCCCTCCTGGGGCTTGCAGGGTGGGCGGAGAGAAGCTGCCTGGCAGGCCCAGCCTCCGTCCCTGCCCGATCTCTGGCTAGCAGTTGTTGGGGGCAGGTCTGCATTCTGTAGGCCCCATGGGGACCCCAGGGTGGGGGTGGGAACCTGGCAAGAGTCGGGGTGTGTGTGTGTGTGTTTGTGTGTGTGTTTGTGTGTGTGTGTGTTTGTGTGTGTGTTTGTGTGTGTGCGTTTGTGTTTGTGTGTGTGCGTTTGTGTGTGTGTGTGTTTGTGTGTGTGTGTGTGTGTGTGTTTGTGTTTGTGTGTGTGTTTGTGTGTGTGTGTTTGTGTTTGTGTGTGTGTTTGTGTGTGTGTATTTGTGTGTGTGTGTGCACGCATGTGCACAGTACACCTGATGCACGAAGTCCAGACTCCCACAAGTGCCTGGGTGTTCTGGTCTCTGCTGATCTCTCCAGCCTCGTCTCCTAAAATGTCCCCTTTCTTTCTCGCTTCGGTAGTCCTGCTGAAGTCTTTCTCATCTTGTTTCAGTCTCTCTCCTCCTACCCCAGGCCCAGTTATTCTCCTCAGTGCATCCTGAATTCCGTGGGGACACTTACAACAATTGTGATGAGATGATGAAATTAGTCATTCTGGGGATTCTTTGTTTATGGCCCCCTACCCCCAGTCAGACTTGAAGGCTCCATGAGGACAAGCACCTTCTCTGTGTTTCCACCACTGTTCTCCCCAGCAGCCAGACCCACACCTGGCGCGTAATAGACAATCAAAAAAAATGTCTGTAGCATGAATGAATGTGTATAGGTGTGTGTCAGTTTGGAGGTGTGGGTCTGTGTGTATCTTGTGTAGGTGCAACAGTCCTGAGGGCCCAGGGTGGGCAGCAGGAGGTCTTTCCCCTGAGCCTCAGGGCACCCTCCCTGTTCTACCCCCAGACGAGTATTTCCTCGGGGGCTCCCCAATGAGTTTGCCCTGGTGCTGACACTATTGCTGAAGAGACACACCCACCAGAAAACATGGTATTTGTTTCAAGTGACCGATGGAAATGGGTACCCACAGGTGAGCCCCACTCCTACCCCCATTTCTCTTGGGGCTTTGAGCAGTATCAGTACAGCCCAACTTCTGTCCAGGCTTGGCATTTCTGGGGCCTCCCCGCTCCATCCCAATGCCCATCCTCGAGGCCACCCCCACCCCACCAACACCTATCTCATTCTGTCAGGATGAACTGCTCTGTGACCACAAGTAGCATTCTTCCCTTTCTGGGCCTCAGTTTCCCTTCCTGTGAGATGAACTTGAGGGCCCTTAACTTTGCCCTGCTGTGGCTCTGGCACTCTGATTCTCTGTCCTGTATCTTTCCCAATTCCATACAGATTTCCCTAGAAGTCAACAGCCAGGAGCAGAGCCTGGAGCTTCGGGCCCAGGGCCAAGATGGCGACTTCGTGTCCTGCATTTTCTCAGTGCCTCAGCTCTTCGACCTGCGTTGGCACAAGCTGATGCTGAGTGTGGCAGAACGTGTGGCCTCTGTGCACGTGGACTGTACCTCAGCCTCCTCCCAGCCTCTGGGACCCCGGCGACCCATGCAGCCTGGGGGTCATACTTTTCTGGGCTTGGATGCTGAGCAGGGCAAGCCCGTTTCAGTGAGTGCTAGGTTGGGCTCTGAGCTCTGCTCGCGCTTTCTGGGAGTCTGCGTGAGCTCTCCGGAATCTGTATGTGACTAGGTCCTTGCCTTGCTCAGAGTCCTCTCATGGTTCCCCACTGCCCTCCAGATGCACCTGGCATTCAAGGCGCTTCGTGATCTGGTTCCTATAACGGCTGCCGCGTCATCTTCCTTTCCCTCTCTCTGCAGAGCAGCTCTGCTCTGGTCAATTCCATTCTTTTCATGCACCTCACCTAGTACTTTCACACCTCCATGCCTCTTCCTATGCAGTTACCTCCACCTGGAATGCTTTTCCTTGCATACCCATCTGTTCAATATCTACCGGGCCTTCGAGGCCCAGCTTCAATAGAGCCTCCTCTTCCCCCGCTCCTCTGGGCCAAGTGAACATTTCTCCCTCCTCTCCCTCTTTCTTGCACATGCAGTTTTGTTTTCCTTTTGGTGACAGCTATATTCTTGATGGTCTCTCAGGCCAGACTAGGAACGCTCTGAAGTCAAATCTTGGGCTGGAGCCATCTCTGTGCCTCATGGGGGGCCAGGACACAGAGATAATTACTAAAATGAAGTGAAACTGACTCATGTGTCCCCTACAGTTTGACCTTCAGCAGGCACACATCTACTGTGACCCGGAGCTTGTGCTAGAGGAGGGCTGCTGTGAGATTTTACCAGGAGGGGTGAGTGGCCTGGCACCAGCACAGCTGGGGGAGGGGGAAGTTGGGGCACTGCCCAGGGGTACAATGTGCTGGAGATGGTGGACCAGAAAGGGAATGCCTAGAGATCTTAGGATGAGTGTGGAGGGGCGGTGCCTTCTGTGCTGACCCCAGCCCTTCCCCCACACTGGGCAGTGCCCTCCAGAGACCTCCAAGGCCCGCCGGGACACCCAGGGCAATGAGCTCATCGAGATCAATCCACAGACTGAGGGCAAGGTCTACACTCGCTGCTTCTGCCTGGAGGAGCCTCAAAACAGCCAGGTTGGTGGGTAGGACAGGCAAAGTGAGACTACCCTCCCCTGACCTGACTGAGGTCTACCACCAGGTTCAGTTGTGCCTGAGAGGGCACTAGAAGCCCTGCCTATTTCTGTACCACCCCATAGGATTCAGAGAGGCAGAGAGACCGCTCACAGAATGGCCCTGTGCCTGCCCGCCTGTTGGCATAGAGAGTTGTGCCCATCTAGCTCTGGCACTACCCAGACCCTCACTGATACCACCCTAGACCCTTCTGGTGAGGGCAGGATGAGGCTTGTACCTAAAGGCAGTTTCTCCAAGATGGAATACCTGCTTCCCTCAGGACTTGCTCATTCTCCTGGGCCCAGTCCCAGCCAGTGCCGGGCTGGTTTTCTGCCCAGCACCATGGCCAGCTGCCCTGTTCACTTGCAGGTTCTTTAGGGGTGTCAGGGAAGCCCAGTTCCTCCCTTAGCCCCACTCCCTGCCTGGGCAACCTCCCTGCCTACTGGGCACCGTGCCAGCCCTTGGCTGCAGGAACACAGGATCTCATTGATTCATAGTCTTGTTTTCTCCGACATCACATGGGTAGGGGAAAAAGGAGGGGTGTCTGTGGGGTGCCCGGGTCCTGAGCTTCTCTTGATATCCTGGGAGGTGCCAGATGTCAGGCTGAGGGGGTACCTGGGGTCCATGCCCCTGCCTGAGTGCACCTTTCCAGCATAAGCCCCAGAACTTTCCTTCCTAGAGTTCCCTGTTACTCTGTCTACCCAGGTGGATACCCAGCTGACGGGAAGAATCAGCCAGAAGGCAGAAAGGGGAACAAAGGTAGAAATGGTGGGTGGGTGGGGGAGCCCATGGTGCCCTCTGTTTGCCCTCCATGCCCTCTGTAAACTGCTTGCATAAGACACTCTGCTCCCACGCTCTTTCCACCTGCCCCCACTCCTGGACAGAGCTTAGGACACATAGGTGCCAGCTCGGAGAAGGAAGAATGAGTGGGGGCGAGACAGACACAGTACCTGGCACAACCAAGGGCACTATCAACCGCTTCAGGTGGTTCTTGGGTAGAGGTGTTGGAAGCAATGCCTCATTCCCTCCTTTCCCTGCTCATCCCCATGCCCTCTCTCCTCCCAGGCCCGTCAGGAGGTAGCTCCCAATGAGGTAAGCCTCCCATCTAGACGAGCAAAAAGAGCTCAGTTGAGGAGGTGCCAGCATAAACCCTTTGGACAAAGCTTTTGTGGCACTTGAGCGTGAGCATGAGGCTTTTAGGATGACTACACAGCTCCCAGAATTCCTAGGTCCTGTCTGCCCATCGCCTCTTTTTGGGAGGGCAGGGATTTTGGCCCCTGACACTCCTGCTGAATTGGCAGCAAAGGGCCACGGGCATCATGGGGAGAGTCCAGGACTTGGCCGTGGGACCCTGGATTATGGGCTTCATTCTGCCCTGACATGCTGTGTGTTCCAGAGCCCATTTCTCTCTGGGCTTCAGTTTCCTCATCTGAGAAATGGCTTGGTTCTGGGGGGGTGGGAGTTGAAGGATGAGGCTTGTTTGATAGGACTTGTAACTTCATGCTCCATCCAGGTCATATGGGGTGTTCTGTGCAGTTGGTGTGTGTATGCGGAGGGATGGGGGGAGAGGGTGGCTCCCGAGCTCGTAGAACTGACCTCCTAGCCTGTTTTTCCCTTTCAGTGTCCACCGTGTGTCCACGGTGCCCAGGAAAGCAATGTGAGTGACTAGAGGATGTCAGGGTGGGGTGGGCACTGGCGGGGAGTGGGCGTTGCTTAGAGGTTGGCTTGTAGCTTCCTGGTTAAGGACAAGGGGGTCTTTGTGCACTTTGGCACTCCCTCTCTGCCCTTCCCCCAGCCCTGGGCTTGACCCCCACCCCCATCCCCACCGTGCCAGGGCTGAATGGAAAGAAGCCTCATGGCCTGTGATCTGGGCAATGTATTGGGATCCAGGGTGGAATGGGGACGGGATGGTGGCTGATGGGATCAAGACCTTGGTTGCTAATCCCAGCTTGGCACTCCCCACAAGAACTCAGGCCTGCTCTGCTTGAGGGTTTCTCACATTATCTTGGAGGATTGATTAGATATGTGGAAGGGTTCAGGGTGACACAATCCAATACTTGCCCCCAAAACACAGGTCAAGGCCTCCCCTCCTAGCCCTCTCTAGCTGGCCCTGGCCCAGCCTCCCTCTGGGGGTCCAGAAGGACAAGGGGGAGGGGCTCAGTGCAAGCACAGCTGGTGCCTAACTGTCTCTTCAGTGGGCAGCATGAGTCACCATTTTCCCAAGGTTTGACATTCTGAGTTGACAGCCACATTGGTTCACAAAGGGCGCAGCCTGTCTCCCCTCAGCTCCAAGCCCCTCGACCTTGGGGGATGTCAGGAAGTACACCCTCTGATGCCTGTCCCTCTTCCCATTCAGTTCCCCACCAAACCTGGTAAGGTTGATAGTCCCCAGATGTGCAGGGGTTACCATGACAACCGAGCAGCCATGTTACCATTGCAACTGGTGGGTGGAGCTAGCCAAAGCCAGGCAGCTTAGAAAAGGTAGGTCAGACCCCTCTGCAAGTTTAATAGCCTTAGGATCCGGTCAGCCTGCTGGTTGCCTGGGAGGCAGAGCAAGGGCTGGGATTCTGCCTGCTGGTCCTGCCCCCATGCTGTGTGACCCTGGATAAATTGATAGCTCTCTCTAGGCTCTTCATTTCCTCTCCCTCCTGAGATATAATGTTCTCTCCTTTGTCCCCAGGTCACAATTGGTCCCTCTGGCATCAAGGTGAGTCCCAGAGGGAGAGCAGGATACTCTTGCCTTCTTTGGTGTTCCCAGCCCATCCCACAGCATGTGACCCTGTGGCTGCATTTATAGCAGGGCTACCTGAGCCTGTATGTATGTGTGGTGATTAGAGGTGTGTGTGTGTGTGTGTGTGTGTGTGTGTGTGTGTGTGTGTGTGTGTGTGTTGGAGAGAGTGGGGGTTGGGCGTGTATAAGGATGTTAAGAACTGCCCTTTTCAGAGACCCTACTGCACATCAGGCACTGGGCCGTACATAGGCACATCTGTGACCTTCCTGAAACCCCTCAAGCACCCTATGGGGTGGGCATTATCATTTCACTTCAGGGAAGACTAAGGTCCAGCTGTGCCCACATGTATGAGCAGGTGTGTCAGAGTGATTGTGTGTGGGTTTGGCTACATGCATCTCTGGACGCATGTTTGCACATGTGCAGCTCGCTGTCGTGGTGTTGAGGGCTGAACTCATATACTTGTGGGCCTGACAGGACCACAGTGCTTGTGAGTAACGGGGTTGGCAGCACGTATGCAAATGTGAGGTTGTGCATTTGTGCGTGCCCATGAATATATAATATAATTCTTGGGGCTACCTTCACGGGAGAGCTGACAGTGCCAGCTCTGTGCTGAGCATGCTACCTATAGCATCACACCTTGAGGTAGGTGCTAACATGAACCCCATTTTATTGATGAAGAGACTGAGGCTCAGAGAGGTCACATGACTTGCCCTGAGTCACGTACTAAACTGGTGGAAGCCGAATTTGAACTCAAGCAGCCTGGTGCTCACCTTCGTGGGTGTCACACATGCCGCTCCAAGTGTGTGTCCATGTACATGCACATGTGCCCTTGGGTGTGGTGCGTGTGAGCTAGCATGCCTGGGTAGGGGTGTGAGGGAAGAGCTACCCTCTGCGTGAGACTATAGATTGCCAGATATAGCCTGTGGCTTGGGAGGGACATGTGGTTGAATGCATATGGAATCCATGTGCTGTGTGCCTAGTGGGGGTCGGGGGAGCTGTGCTCCTTTACACAGCCATGTGTGGTGGATGGGTGGAGAAGACCAGATTGGGGAGCGCTTCCTCCAGATTCCCATGTGCCCCTTCTGGTCCCAGCGCCGGTTTTGTTCTCATCCACAGGGAGGGAAAGGTGAGCAGGGCCTGCCTGGCCCACTGGGCCCCAAGGGAGAGAAGGGAGCGCGGGTAAGTGCCCCAGCCATGGCTACTGCAGACCCTTCCCAGCTGTGCCCTGGGGGTGGATTGGGATGTGAGCCACCATCCCATGGTCTCAGATGGAAACCTGTAGCCTGGCCCAAATGGGGGATGAGGGCCAGGCTCTTTCTAGGGATTAGTGTGTGGAAGCGTGTGTTTGCCAAGGGCACCTGGGACTGTGGGATTCCTGTGCCTATCTTCCTCAAAACAAGGCCCTACCCCTCATCCCTGTTCCCTACCCCTAGGGCAATGACTGTGTCCGAATCTCCCCGGATGCCCCACTTCAGGTAAGACCTGGAGGTGAGGACTGCTTTAGGGTGAATATGGGGTCAGCCTGGAGAAGGAGCTGTGCCCTTGGCAGCCCACAGGATGACCCTGGGCCAACCCTGGGCCCCTCTCAACACCGTATCTCCATGTTCAGTGTGCAGAAGGCCCGAAGGGAGAGAAGGGGGAGTCAGGAGCCTTGGTGAGTGGGACCAGGGCTAGGGTGGCGCAGTGGGGCCCTGGCCCAGCCTTCACTTCCTTTTTCACCCCTTCTGTTGTGTTCCCTCATCTCAGGGAGCTTCAGGACTCCCAGGCTCCACAGGCCAGAAGGTAATGGACCTGGATTTGGGGGAGTGGGTGCCAGGGAGGTCTGTGGGCCCTATAGACATGAGGAGGGACATGCCCAAAGTCTTCTTAGAGGATGGTGTCTGGGCATAGAATTGGCAGTCCTCTCCAACCCTCCCATCATGTCCAAATCCCCACCAGACCTAGAAGGAAGTGCCACAGGCCCCAGAGTGAGAGGTCTGACTGGTTTGGGAGTTCTTCCTGGTGTCTGCCTCCTCGGTGACTGAAGCCATTTCATCTCAGAGAGACCATGGGTCTAGAAGGGAGTTGTCGCTCCCTGAGATAGAGCTGCTTTGGTTCTTACAGGCCCTTCCCTCAACCCCAGTCATGTTGTCTCTTCCTTCTCCAGGGCCAGAAAGGCGAGAAGGGAGACGGAGGCATGAAGGGCTCCACAGGAAAGCCAGGCCGAGATGTACGGTGCTTGGGCCCCTCCCCACCACCACCCCTCAGCATGGCATTTTGGAACACTGGAATTTAACCATCAGAATCCACCCCGATACCCTTGCTCAGACAGAACAGACACCCAGAGTAGACAGCTGTGCCCTAAGAGGCACAGCAAGGAGGGGGCCTCCTGACTCCCAGCCTAAGAGTCCCTGACCTCTAATGCCCTGTGGTTGACATTTGATGATCTTGGGGCATTGGATGGAGTGTGGCTTTGGGGAGGGCCAGTGAGTCTGTACCTGTCCCAGTGGGGGACTACAGCCCCAGGGAGATGCCAGGCCTCTGCCATTCTTACGTGCCCCTCACCCCCCAGGGCCGGCCAGGAGAGATCTGCGTCATAGGGCCCAAAGGGCAGAAGGTGAGCTGTGGGTGTCTGTGGGGTGGAGAGTGGGTACTGGGCTGAGGTAGCAGCTCTCTCACACCCATATCATGTCTGACCAGGGAGACCCTGGCTTTGTTGGGCCTGAAGGGCTGGCAGGAGAGCCTGGGCCCCCTGGGCGACCTGGACTCCCTGGGATAGGACTTCCTGGGGCCCCGGTGAGTACCCCTTGTGCCTCCTGCCATCCTTTCTTTAGAGACCCTTCTCTTGCCTGGGTGGGATATGAGGCCCAGTCCTGGGTCCTGGTCTGGGGAAGGGGCTAGAATAGGTCTCTCTGTAATGTGAGGCCACTGGGAAACCTCTACCTGACATGTTTTCTGCCCTCAGGGGGCCCCGGGTGGCCCACCAGGCCCTAAGGGAGACAAGGTAAGCAGAGACTGGAACATAGGCTCAGGCGGGAGACCCATGCTTGGTGGGAGGAGAGGGAGTAATGGGGCCAGGGGGTGGGGGGCAGCTGGTGTGATTGACATGTGTGGTGGAGGGGCCAGGCATTTTTCTGAGGAGGCAGGGCTTCATTCAGCAAGGCCCCTCAGTGGGGAGTGTCTCCATCCCAGCGGTTGTTGGCCTGTGAGCCTTGGCCTGGGTTCTAGCCATGGGGAAGGGCAGGCTGAAGTTTAGTAATGACCAGAGTGGCCTTAACTGGAGGACCTAAGCTCATTTTAGGGCCTTATACCTTAAGCAGAAAGCCCTGGAAATGTCTGTCTATTTGCTGTGGCTCCTCAGGGGTCAGCCAGACCACTTCCGAACCTGCTACCGCGGGAAGGGGTACCCAGAATCCTCACGTTTTCCCTTCCTTTGCAACCAGAAGGACTTGGGTTAGACGTGGAGAAGGATAGGCAACAGGAAGGGAGTGATTGCTGACCAAACAGACCAAGAAGAGATGGGAGATTTGGCAGAGATCGTCCTGCCATCCAGAGAGGGGACTGGATGGGGAAGGGGTGAATGGGCTGAGGTCTCAGCCAGAAGCCTCCCCGTTAACCCTTCTTCTGACCACAGGGCAGCTCTGGGGTACCAGGAAAAGAAGGTCCTGGCGGGAAATCTGTGAGTGACCCCAATCTGTTGGGGGTGGGGGTCGCTGCCCACCATGCCCAGGTCTGCTCTACCAAAGCCTCCCAGAGGTGGGAGGTTAGGTCCTCGGCCCTCTCTTGGCTCACCAGTCCCTCTGCCATGGCACTAACACCTACTGTTTCTCCTACAGGGGAAGCCAGGAATGCCAGGGCTGAAGGGAGAGAAGGTAAGTCCCCAGCTGGGTTGCCCCAGGTTGGGGTGGGAGTGGAAGCTCTTCTCTGGAGGTAACACTGAGCATCAAGGGCCCTGTGACCAGGGGGACTGGACCTTCCTCAGGGCGCTCCCCACCCCCATCCCTTTTTATTCGTACAGTGTGCATGAGTGGTTACTAAATAGATAGCCTGACCAGGGAATTACACAGCTGGGTTCAAATCCGCCTCTGTCACTCACATGATTTATGACTATGGCAAGTTTCCACCTCTGTAAATGAGACACAGGGCTTTCTTATGGCGGGTTGTGAGGATGTAGTTTTGTGATGTCCCCGAATCATAAGTTAAATGAATGAGTCAGTTGAACAGAAAGCCCCTCCAAAGTTTCTGCTGTCCATGTTGGTGTTGGGGTGAGGGTGCTGGCCCACCCAATGTCTAGAGTTGCTTGTCTTCCCCAGGGTTTCAGCCCCACCTTGTCCACTCATGGTCTCTCCCTTCTGCTAGGGTGACCCCTGTGAAGTGTGCCCAACGCTGCCTGAAGGGTTCCAGAACTTTGTGGGACTCCCTGGAAAGCCAGGGCCCAAGGGGGAACCAGGTGATCCTGCATCAGCCAGGGTGAGTGCCCAAGGTGGCCAATGAGGGACCGCCATAAAAAAACCTGGGGGCACGATCATGGAGAGGAGTTGGGCAGAGGGACTGGGTACTTCTCATGGTCATAGAGAGGTTGTGGGAAGAGGGTCTAGATGCTTAGCTTCATGATGGGAGCTGAAGCATAGAGTTTGAGGCTGGGCTAGAAGGCCACCCCAGGTTTCCATGGCAACCCCCCAGGGTTTCAGAGGAACTGCTAAAATGCCTTTTGGGCAAGCTGGGGTAGAGCCAACCCTTATAGTAAGCAAAGCTCTGTCCTCCTCCTGCAATTGGGTGTTGGTTAGGAGTGGTGGAAAGGAGTGGGCAGGGCTGGGTTAGGGTCCTGGCCTGGATTCCCCACCCCATTCCCTCAAAGACATTTTCTTTCAGGAGGGCCTGGGAGTCGTTGGACAAAAAGGTGATCGGGTATGTATAGGAACTTTCTGGTGGGAGAGCTTAGCCTTGCCTCATTTCCTCCATCTGTTATATGCTTGATGAGCTCTGGCTCTGAGGTGTTAACCTTGAATCCCCTAGAACCCTTGGGTATTTGAAGCATTCGTGGTGCGTGTGTGACATTGTTGTCCTGCTCACATATAGCTAGGCAGTTTGGGGTGCCCCAATACGCCCAGTGTCAGCTCATGAACCCTTTTTCCCTGCAGGGAGACCCTGGCATCCAAGGCCTAAAAGGAGAGAAGGTGAGGGAACCCTAGTTCTCTGGCTGCACCTCTCTAACTACTAGGAGACTTTTTGATCCCTTCTCTTCCATCCCCAGGGGGAGTCCTGCTTGTCCTGCATCTCAGCGGTGGGGAGCCAGCATCTTGGGCCTTTTGCGGGGGCCAAAGGAGATGTGGGCTCCCCTGGCTTCGGTTTGCCTGGCCTCCCGGTGAGTGACGGCTTCATCCTAGCCCAGCCCAGCCCAGTCCGGCCCACCCTTGCTACATGGTGGCCTCCCTGGCTCCTTAGGCCCCCGAATCTCAAGGAAGGAGGCCCTGAGGCAGGTGTCCCAGGCCTGCAGCCTGGTCCCTCCTCCATTGCTGTATTGCCTCGGGTTACTTGCCCCTGGAACTCCCTCTTAGAATCTCCCAGTGCCCAGCTGTATAACAGAAACAACTGTCTAGCTACCTGCAGGGCTATGGGATTCATTATTCTGAGCTGACTTTTCTCTTTCTGGTGGACACTGGGGCCCATGGGAGTTTTGGAGGGGTGGGAATGGGGAGATGCTGTGACCGTGACTTGATTGTCTTTCAGGGGAAAGTTGGGGTTCCAGGGCCAACAGGGCTGAAAGGAGAGAAGGTGAGACCTGGGTTAGGTGTCAGGGACACCAGGGCTTCTTGGCAGAGAGACAGGGGAGAAGCCCTGGGCAGGGAATTGGGACAATATAGACAAGAGACCAAACTGTACGTCCATGGTGAAATAGATTCATCAGTGTTTTGCAGACTGAAGTCAAAGAATTTATTTCTGAGAGCTCTCATGTTCTTCAAGAGAATTCCTTAGTGTTGTATTTTTAATTTATTGATACTCTAAAACAATTAAGTACATTCAAGATGACCTTGTAATAAAATGATAATAGTACTTCTTTACCACTAATTATGTGCCAGGTACTATTCTAAGTGCTTGTATATATATTAACTTGTTTCCTCCTTCCAAAACCTTATGGGGTCAGGACTCCATTATTCCCATTTTATGGGTGAGGAAACAGAGGCACAGAAAGGCCAAGTAAATTGCCCAAAGTCACACAGGTGTTTGGGTGCAGAAGTGGGATTTGAACCCAGGAAGTCTGTCTCCGGAGTCTGTAATCTGCATCACGACTTCAGTGCCTGAGTTAACATTTGTATTTATGGCTGCATTAGAGACAAATCCCAGCATTGAATTTGTGATGCAGTGTTATTCAAATGAGGGGTTCTGCGGGTGTACGAGTGTTCAAGTGAGAGAAGACTGACATGTATGTTCAGACTCAGCAATCCCTGGCATACCACCTGTTCTTTCTCAAACGGGCCTTTGCACCCCTGCTCCACATCCGTTTCCTCTTCCAGTCTTCTCCAGTAAGAGGCACATACCCAACTCCTAAAACCCCATACCTGACAGCATCCTCGAGTCCTCCCTTCCCTATGTCATCTCCTCTATCTGACACTTCTGCCAACTGCATCTCTCCCAAGCCAGACCCCCCTCGCCCCCTTCATCTAGTCCCTATCATCTTTCACCTGGACAGTGGCAACAGCTCCCTGTTGGGCCTACCTCTGGCCACTGCAGCTCGTCAAAAGTGCATTTGTCATCTGGTACCTAACATGGCTCTGTGAAAAGAACTTGGGTTACATTATTTCCCTGCTTAAAATCCGGCCATGACTCAACTTTGTACCAAAGGCCTGCTCTGCCTAAGAAGACCCGGCGTGCCTTTTGAAGTCCATCTGCTTCTCCTCTCCCCATTTCCTGTGCTTTAGATATCCTGTTCTCCTTCCATTCTGGAATATGCCAAGACTGTTGCCACCTCTTAGAGTTTGTACTTGTGGCTCCCACTGTCCAGAACATTTTTCTTCTCTACCTTCCCCTACTCTTTCATTGGCTGGCCTTATTCTAATCTTCCTGATAATTGTGGTTAATATTTATCTGACCACCTTGCCTACATGGCTTCCCCACCTGCTTTGCCTCATCACCTTATTTATTTCCTTCATAACACTCATTGTTATCTGCAGCGACTATTGTCTAAAAAGTTCTGATCGGCCCCCACGAGTGTGTAGGCTCCACGAGGTGTGTTTGTGCTGTTCCTTGCCACATCTAGGCACTTTGCCCAGTGTGCAGCACACATAGGCACCGGTGAACCGCTATTGGATAAATGCATTCATGACATTGTGTGCTGGGTCAGGGCTGAGGGTGGGGCTGGGATGCCGTGCATCGAGACTGGGGCACACACAGACTGGCTACAGACTCCCCTGGAAACTTGGGTTCCCCAGCCAGGAAAAGAGGGGTAGTCTGGCGGTCCCAAGCAGCTACTTTTGCAGTTTGGGTTTGGGATTGACCTAGCACTATGTGCCTTCCCACTTTGCCCCCGTGTTCTCTGCTTTGCCCTCAGGGTGATTTCGGGGAGGCAGGACCAGCCGGGAGTTCGGTAAGTGTGCTTGGGATGGCAGCAGCTCTGGGAAAAGACAAGGTGGGAGGTGCTGCCACTGCCAGGGAAATGACAAGGCTGGAGGCAGTGCCCCAGCACTGGAATCACACATGGCTTTTTATCACACAGGGGCCGCCAGGGCCAGTGGGACCTGAAGGCATCAAAGGGGAAAAGGTGAGTCTGGGGACGTCCCCATGCCACAG
This sequence comes from Rhinolophus hipposideros, assembly GCF_964194185.1. Taxonomy (NCBI): domain Eukaryota; kingdom Metazoa; phylum Chordata; class Mammalia; order Chiroptera; family Rhinolophidae; genus Rhinolophus; species Rhinolophus hipposideros. The sequence goes on from NC_138054.1 coordinate 74,096,233, forward strand.
CTGGCGTGGGCTTCCTCACAGACACTCATCTTGCTCTCCTTCAAACTCTCCAAGGCGCCCCACTGCCTCACAGCGGACACCTTAGCATGGCATTCGATACCCCTGATGACTTGGCTCCCGCCTTCTTTTTTTAAACGTGTTCTCCTGCAATCTCGCTTGAGATATCCCTTACCCAGTGGAGTCAGGCATGGCTACATCTCCTGATGCCAAGCCGGCTTGGGCACCCCCAACCCTGTGTCCTTGATTGGCAGGGGGAGCCTTGTGAACCGTGTGCAGCTCTGTCCAAACCTCAGGATGGGAATGGCCACGTGCTGGCCTTCCCTGGCCCTCCTGGAGAGAAGGGAGAGCCTGGGCCTCCAGGCTTTGGCCTGCCAGGAAAACAGGTGAGTTTCAGGGCCTCTGGAGCGGGCATGCAGACAGGGCTCAAGGCGGGTGGGACCCCATCTCGTTGGGTCTCTTGGCTCCCTGGGCAGTGGGGAGTAGGTGGTAGTGTGTGGAGGGGCCAGTGCCTTTGTCCCCAGAGAAAGCTGGCCTGACAGGCCTCTGCCCTTTATCCTGGGACACAGCATGGCAGGATGTACAGAAAGAGTGCCAACCTGGGACCAGACAGACCAGGATTCAAAGTCCATCTCGGCCTTTTACTAGCTCTTTGACTCGAGCAAATTCCTTCCCCTGTCTATGCCCCTGTTTCCTGTGCATCGTGGTATCGTAAAGCCTAGGAATGGTGTATATGAAGCACTTAGCAACACGCAGTAGGTGTTCAAGAAATGATAGGTACCATTGTGATGATTATTATGATTCCTGCTTTACAAAAACAGTGAACACTGACAGTGTACACAGTGTGCCAAGCACTGCTTCATGACATTAGCTCATCTAATCTCAAGAACGCAACAGGGTAGAAGACCTATGCTATTTTATCACCCCCACTTGACAGATGAGGAAACTGGGGCACAGAAACGTTAAATAACTTGCCCAGAGTCACCTTAGCAGGACTCTGTCTCAAGTCTCTTCTCTTAATCTATACAGTATTTCCTCACTAGAGTGAGGGCAGAGATTTTTGTCCATTTTGTAGATTGTTGTATTCCCCGGGGTCTAACGCAGTGCCAGACACTTAGGGGTGTCTGGTATGAGTGAATGGGTGCGGAAATGCTTTCTCCCCAGGGCAAGGCTGGAGAGCATGGATTGAAGGGGCAGAAGGTGAGAGAGCCTCAGTGGCCGTGGGTGGGCACGCCCTCTCAGATACCCTCCCCACCTCCTTTTCCTGATTGCCCTGTGCCCACTCTCCACTCCCTGCCCAACCTCTAGGCCCAATGAAGGGCTCTTGAGTGCCTGCAGGTCCCAGGAGGGAAGCCTGCCCATAGCTGGTTCACTTCTGCTCTCCTTGAACCCAATCCTTACAGGGTGATGCAGGAAATCCTGGAGATCCCGGAACACCAGGCATCACGGGGCAGCCGGGACTGTCGGGAGAGCCTGGGGTTCGGGGCCCCGTGGGGCCAAAAGGAGAAAAGGTCAGTCAGGCAGGGGGCAGTTTGTTACATGAATAAAAAGAAATCAAGCTGAGAGCTAATGAGGACCGCAGTCAGGATGCCAGAAGCACTGGGGGAGTGTGGTGGGGGGTGCCTCAGCTCTTCTCTAAGAAGGGGACAATAGTTGGGAGTGTCAGGGGCCTAGTTTGATTTCCCACACTGAGGTGGGGGTAGCAGAGGGGCAGAGCTCTCAGAGGGGCACAAGGACCCCCCCCCTTCCAATGCCACCTCCTGGCTTGGCCGCCAGCCCTGGCTCACTGGCTCTTGGCTGTGCCCATCTCTGACTAGGGTGATGGCTGCACTGCCTGCCCCAGCCTGCAGGGGGCGTTGACCAACACGGTGGGACTGCCTGGGAAGCCTGGCCCCAAAGGAGAGCCAGGCCCTGAAGGTGTGGGCCAGCCTGGTAAACCGGTGAGTTTGGGCTGCCAGTCCTCTGCTCCTTCCCTGCCTGGGCTTCTCTTTTCTCCCCCTTTCCTCTGTGGGACCTTTGGGCCACCTGTGTCTTTTAGGGACAGCCTGGTTTACCAGGAGTTCAAGGACCCCCAGGACTGAAGGGCATCCAGGTAAGTGTGACTTTGGGGGGCCTGGGCAGGTATGTGCAGGTGAGAGTGGGGGTGGGTAGAAGCATGGAGCAGTGGGCATGGAGTGGGAAATGGAGACCAGCTACAGAGCAGGGAGAGGGTGGAGGTGGAGGAGGTTAAGGAGAAGGGGCTGGGGAAGAGGTCAAGGGTGAGTGGGGAATCTCAAGAAAAGGATTATCCTTCTGCCTCTTCAGGGAGAGCCTGGGCCTCCAGGAATGAGAGTCCAGGGGCCCCAGGTGAGTCTCCAGCCTTACCTTTGCCTGCCTGCCCCCTCCAACAACACTTCCATTAGCTAGCTGCCCACTCCCATTCACCCTGAAAACCACAGAGCTCTGCCTGCCCCCAATGCTCAAGGTCATAGTTCTGGGACAGAGTTGTCCGGCAGCCTTAGCTTTGCTTCTGTTGGGGACCTTGGTTTGATCCCTTCCTCTCTGACCCTCAGGGTCCCCTCGGGGTGCTCTTCTGAGTGTGGACTATCAAATACCCCACCCCAGACCAGGTCTGCCAGTGGGGCAGGGCCAGTGGGGCAGGTTGGCTTGGGCAGCTATATCCCATCTGTCTTTTCTGACTTTCAGGGGGAACCTGGAGTCCAGGGATTTCCTGGCATTCAGGTATGTCTGCCTTGGGCCTGAAGGAGGCTGGCAGGGGAAGGGGCCACTCTAGAATAAAGGATAACCAACTGTGCTTCTTTCTGCAGGGGCTTCAGGGACCTCGGGGACCCCCTGGCCCCGCTGGAGAGAAGGGTACCAAGGTGAGCCTCTGCCTCTTTGGGCACTAGGCCTGCAGTGCTTTGGAGTGCAGTGCCCACAGGGGACATGGGAGCTGAGTGATGCCCATCAGAGGGCTGCCCAAGACTTGACCGGTGCATCTCACCTGCTGGATGGCCCGTAACACTTGTACCCTCTCTTCCACAGGGATCTCCAGGGGTGAAAGGAGCCATTGGACCTGTGGGACCTCCTGGTGCCAGTGTCTCTGGGCCTCCGGTAAGGGTCCTGTCTGCGCTCCATGCTGGGGTGTTGCTGGAACCAAGGGTGTTGCTGCCAGGAAGAGGGCACAGGGCTGACCCTGCCCAACACCGCAGCATGGGGGATGGGAGGAGAGAGGCCATAGCCCAGCCCAGCCTCGGAGAAGGAAGATGGCACTGTTTCTGGGAGCACCTGAATAATGACAATACTGATCACCAGTATTTTTTAAGCAGTGACTGTTCTAAGGCCCTGTGCTAAGCGCTAGACAATCAGCGATTCACTTAATCCTCATAAAGAACTCTGTAAGGGAACGGCTATTATGGTCCCCATTTCACAGATTAGAAAACTGAGGGCCAGAGAGTGAGGAGGCAGAACCAGGACTTGAACTCAGGTCTGTCTGAATCAAAGCCCATGTGTTAACTCCCCCACCCCCACTTCAAGCCTTGGAGTCATTAGGGATCATCTAAACTGATACTGCCCAGTGGAACTGCCAACGATGATGGAAATGTTCTATTCTGCATTGCCTGAGATGGTTGCCCCTAGCCACATGTGGTTTTCGAGCACTCAAAATGTAGCGAGTGTGACTGAGGAACTAATATTTAAATTTCGTTTAATTTTAATTAATTTAAATTTAAATAGCCACATGTGGCTATTGGCTACCATACTGGACAGCACACCTATCTAGACCAGCAATACTTCCAACCTCATGACCCTGAAAGACCTCCCTTTATTACTGTCCCTCCAACAATTCCCATGTTCTAAAAGATATGCCTATTGAATGAATTGCATAGATGAAGTAATAATAAATGCATTTCCTCATTTTCATTCATCAGAGGCCTGTCCAATAACTCCTATTCTACATGCACCCACTAGAATTTTGTGAGATGCTATAATTCTAGCGTAAATCAAGGAAATGGTACTTTTCACCCTGCCTGGGCCATGCCAGATTGTCAGCAAACGGAGAATTTTTCTTGGGCTTTGGATGACGTTGACAATAGCCCATTGAATCGCATCTTTTTTTATCCTTATTGGATCCCTAAAGAAATTCCAGTTGCAGTTTGGGAATCACTGATGGATTCCTCCTGAGGCAACACCGAAACGCAGAGGGGCCAGGGGCTTGGCCTGGTCCACACAGCCAGGCTGTATTGCCCAGCCGAGCCCGACACTCAGGGTGCCTGCCTGTCCCAGGGAACCCCAGGGTAAAGCAGAGGTAAATGGCAGGCAGTCCTGGTCCTTGGGGAGCTTTGAGTCCCATGTGTGAAGGTGGCATGTCCCATAGGAAGGCAGCCATTGGAATGCCCCTGTGTGGCCAGGCTGATCTCTCCTGACTGTCTTCCCTCAAGCTGAATCCCATCCAGGAAGGTCCCCAGTCCCAGTCCTTCACTCACTAGTTGTGTGACCTTAGGCAAGTGACAGTTGCTCAGAGTTTCCAATTCCTTGTTGATAAAATAGGAGCTGAAATAAATCAACGGAGATAACCTTTGTGATACAGAAAATGTGTGCCCAAAACTAAAGGGCGAAAGGAGAGAGCAGGGACTCGGCCACACAGACCTGGGTGCAGTCCTGTTGTTGGGTCTATTATAAAATTTCTTTCGGCTTCAGTTTCCTCACGTGTAAAACAGTCCTGCGGGGCTGGGGGTGGGCATTCCATTCAGTGTGCTCCACAGGCACCTGGGGTCTGACACCCAGAAGGTGCTCAGGAAACGCCAGTCTTCTTCCTCCTTCCTCCTCTCCTTGTTTCTTGTCCCTAAGTCTCATCCTCTAGAATGCGGGCACGGGGCCTGGGGGCTCCAGGGGAGCTTCTGTGTGTCCTGTGCCCTCCTTGCAGGTAGGCCCACCCTGTCTACCCTCACCCACTGACCCTGGCCTCTCTCCCTTCAGGGCCCTGATGGGCAGCCAGGACAGACTGGACTTCCAGGAACCAGAGGGATGCCAGTGAGTACAGTATCTGAGGGCAGCAGTAAGCCACAGCTGGCCCTGCCTCTGCATGCTTATCTACTCACCTCCTTGTGTTTCTTCCCTGTAGGGTGAGAAGGGATCTCAGGGAGAGAAGGTAAGTCCCAATACTCTGGCGAAATCAGCAGCTCTATAGTCCTACCACCCAGGGGAAGCTGCATACATCCTTGGTAGTGGCCCTAGACTGGACGATGGTAGCTAAGGAGTCATTCTAGTCTCTTTGGTCTCTTTGCCTCCCGCCAGCTCCCTGGTTCCTGGGAGCATGGGCCCCAAACGCTCCCCACTTCACCTTGTTGCTGGCCCAGCACTCAACCAGGATCCCAGGCGACCCAGAGAGCAGCAAGCCCCTCCATCTCCAGGGAGGCAACTGCATTTTCAAATGGACAGGGACAGGAACTGAGTCGGGAAGGACTCGTGGTAAAAGGGCAGAGATATGAAGGCCTAGGAGAGAAGGGCACGGAAGCCAGGCTGGGCTACCGGAAGTAGGGCTGTAGCCGGGTAGAGCTGTGCCAGTACTGGAGGCAAGAATACCTGTGCCGCAGGAGGCGAAACTACAAACGCAGTAAGAGCAGCAGCTGTTGTTTGCTGAGTGTTTGCCATGTGGCAGGAACTCTACATACACGAATCCATTCCATCCTCACGACAGTCTATGCATTTGGTATTATTATTCTCACCTTATAGATGAGGAAATTGAGGTTCACAGAGGTCGGACAGATTGCCCAAGGGCATGATCATAAGAGGCAGATCCTAGATTTAAACCCTGGCCTCTTCATCCCAGGAGCCCATGCTGCCTCCCAGATGTCAGTTTCTTTGCCCCTCTCTGACAAAGGCTCTTGTCTTTTCAGGGTGAGCCAGGGGAGTGCTCCTGCCCCTCCCGAGGAGACCCCATCTTCTCTGGAATGCCGGTGAGTGGTGCTGAAAGCCTTCCCCCCAGCTTTGGGGGAGAGGCCTGGCTTCCGGCCATGGCCCAACACGCAAGGGCCCTGTAGGGCTTTGTGCCCCAGCCAGCTGCCTCCCCATGCAGCCCTGCGCTTGGTGTGGACGTTGCCTGTAACCTCTCCCCTTCTTTTGCGACCCCCACTCCCACCCAGGGTGCTCCGGGACTTTGGATGGGCAGTTCCTGGCAGCCGGGCCCGCAGGTGTGTGTCGCTTGTCTCCTCTGTTTCTCCACTTGTCCGCCAGCACCCCACGGCTTGCCCACCCTCACACGCTGCCCCCAGCGAAGGGGCAGAGCTTTCTTCAGGGTCTGATTATTTCTTCTCTCTCTCAGGGTCCCCCGGGTGTTCCTGGACCACCAGGCCCCCCTGGAATGCCTGGGCTGCAGGTAAAGTGGGAGAGGAGAATAAGAGTTTGGGAGGCGGGGTGCTGGGGTGCATGCTTCATGCTGGACCTTGCGTGTGCTGCTACCCCGCCCAGCACACACACCTGTCATTTCTTACTCCTCTGTGCTTCTGTGCCCCAGAGTGGCGCAGGGCTCCCACTGATCCCTACGGCTGGCTGTGTGCACTCCTGGTCCTTTTTCGAGAAATGTCATGTTGTCTGCTAGCCCAGATACCCCACTGACATCTGTTCCAGGCTCAGGCCTTGGCCAGCTGTCAGGAACCTAGAATCTGAGTCAGATAAAACTTTTACGCTGGTACAGAGCTCCTCTGTTTTGGAGCAGTGTTCTACATTTATTTGTGCAACAAATATTTTTGCCCACCTGCTATTTTCTGGCACTGTTTTAGGGGCTGGTGATACAGCAGTAGACAAAAATAAAATCCCTGCCCTCTTGGAGCTTGCATTTGTAGGAAAGACAGATGATAAGCAAGATAAATGAATAAAATACAATATGTTAGAAAGTGATACGTGCTAAGGAGAAAGATAAAGCAGGAGTGGGGATCGAAAATGGGAGGAGGGCGGGGAAGAAATTTGAGAAAAGTGACATTTGAATCTTTTCAGAAAGATTTGAAAAGAAGGTGACATTTGAATCAAGACTCCAAGGAAATGAGGAGTGAGCCTGTGAGGGAAAATATTCCTGATAGAGAAAGCAGCAGGTGCAAAGGCCCGGAGGTGGGAATGTGCCTGACGTGTTTGGGGGAATAGCAGGGAGGCCAAAGATAGTGAGGGGAGGGCAATAGGAGTTGAAATTGTGATTGGAGCGTTCATTCAGAGCCAGGCAGCTTGACTTTGAATCCCAACTCTGCTGTGTGTTAGCTGTGTGATGCTGGGCAAGTTACTTACCCTCTCTGTGTCTCAATTCCTTCATCTGTTAAGTGGAGATAATTACAGCATGTACCTCATGGGGCTTTTGTGAGTTTTAAACAACTCAATGCATGTGAAATGTGTAGAACTGTGCCTGGCACTTAGTAGGTGTGCAGAAGGCATCCACCATCATTATGGCAAACACTGCTTTTCTCCTATGTCCCTTCTCTCATTCATTGGAGCTTTACATCAACTCCGGTAGGAAAGTGGTGTTATCCCCAAGTCACAGCTGGGCAAACTGAGGCTCTGAAAGGTGAAGAAGCTTGGCTGAGGTCTTCCAGCGAGGTGTTGGTAGTGCTGGATTGGGCTTCCCAGAGCGCAGGACTTTTTTCTCCCCTGCCCTGCCTTTCAGGACGGTTCCCCAGTGGTTTGCAAACCCGGCCCCATTTTCCCGAGCTCCTTAGAAGGCACAGGCAGTGGTCATGCCCCCAGCTCCTAAAAGAGTGATTCTCACCCAAAGAAGAAGAGCAGAATCACATGGAAGCTTTTCACAAACTCTGTACTCCCCACTGTCCTGGCGATTTTGCCGTTTCACACACACACACACACACACACACACACACACACACACACACTCTGCTGATGGCCATTTCCACTGGGATCGCAGTTCTTTTGTCTCTTGTCCAGAGGTGGAAGTAGAGCCAACTCTGGGTCCCCTATGGGCCAGCCACACATTTATCGAGTGTCCGGGCTTCCTGTTGCACTGCCAGGAAACAGGAATCTGTCTGCAGGGGGCTTGCAGTTTGCTTGGGGAAGCATGACAGTCATTCAACGTGATACATTAACAAGTTCATGCTGGTGTAGTATGAGCCCTGCCAAGACATGCTGATGGAATGAGGCAGCAAAGAGTGACTGCTGAGTCTGATTCCAGGCACCAGAGTCGTCCTCTCATGCCCGTGCTGGAGACGAAGCCGAGGCTGCCACTACTGGGCACCTGCCCTCTGCCCGTGGGGTGCACGTCCTCCTCACCAGGTTGTCTCCTGCAGTTCTTTTGAGGAAGGGAGGGCCCAGCAGTTCCTCTCTTTAGATGCAGAAAGAGGCTCAGAGATATACAGCACTTACTGGTCCAAGGATGCTTGGACCAGGCTGCTTAACTGCTTGGTTATCTCCTGTAATCCTCTCCCATTTCACAGAAGAAGAAACCGAGGCACAGAGGCTAAGAAATGTGCCTGAGGCTAGATAGCTGGTAGGTCGTGAGTAGCTGACTAGATAGCTCTTCAAGTCTGCAGTAGAACAACAGGTGGGACATTTAGTTCAGGGTGGGGGTGGGCAAGAAAAGATCATCACCAAGAATCAGGCTTGAAGTAACATGAGCAATGGAGAGTGGAGCAGGGTTTGAATAATAATTTAGGGCATAATTGTAATGAACACATTCAAGGGGTTTTCCCTTTCCCAAGGCCCTGTGCTAAGCAAGCAGTTTACCCTGCACACTCATTAGTATGCAGACAGAATGAGCAGGGCTGGGTGATGCACATGGCAGTGTAAGAGGGGGTGGGGAGGCTGACTTGGGGTTTGACTCAGGTCTGATGGAGCCTGGCCTGAAATGGGGGGGAAGGTGGCATGTTCTATTGCTAGGAACTGAGACTCGAAGGGAAGCCAACTCTCAGAGCGGGCCAAGGAAATCCCGTGCGGGCAGAGCAGGGTGAGCAGTGGTGCGTTCATTTAACACGCATTTAATGCGTGCGTCCTCCGTGTCGGACACTGGGGATTTAAGAGGGAACACGCTCCCTGCCTCCATGGAGCATTGAATATGCAAATGTGCATTGTGAGTCTACAAGGGGAACAGAGCGTCTGAGTGGCAAACATTTAACATGAGAGTTCTGTGTGCCACGCTCTGTACTAAGCTCCTTACAGCATGGTCTCCTTTAAGCTTCACCATGAACTATTTCTGTTTTACAGATAGGGAAACTGAGGCACGCAGATTTTTTTTTTTTTTTACCCCAAGTAACCTGCCAAAAGTTATACAGGTAGTAGGGATTTGCACCTAGCGAGGTCTGACTTCCAAGCCTCCACCTTGGGAGTTGCGTAATTTCAGCATAATTTCTTTTGAGAAATTATGCTGAAATAGTGGTTAAGAGAGGGGTTGAAGCTAGTGGTCCTCATTCAGAATCTCACCTCTGTGCTTTGCGTGTCCTGTGACCTTCGGCAGTTATTCACCTTCTCTGAAGTCTTTGCTCTGTTTTTAAGATGGAGTTAACACCTAGCTCACCAAAAGAACTGTGTTGATTCAATGAGGAAATATAGGAAAAGGACTTAGTTAGAGCCTCTGCCTAATTTCTGACCTTCCTGTAACATGTGGGGAAAAAGACTCCCTGTTAGACTGGTTTTGAGGGGGGGGTCACCCCTCTGGGTCTCCTCCACTTTCCCTACAAATGGTCTAGAGATTTTGAGCTAAGAATGTGGGCTCTCAACTCTGCAAGAGGAGGGGAAGAGGCAGGGGGATGGTGGATGAAGCAGGGTGCCCTGAAGGCTAGAGGGAGGAGACCACTCACTTGTGTCTCTTCTTTGCTGCAGGGAGTGCCTGGAAACAACGGTTTGCCAGGACAGCCTGGGCTAACTGCAGAACTGGTAGGTACCGGCCAGCACTCACTATCCAGCCCTCTCCATGCCCTTCCCAGAGCTGAGCTCACCAGGCTAGCTCCTGAGCTGCAGTGGGCATGCCTTCTCTCCCTCTTCTGAGGCAGGGAGAAGCCTGCTGGCATGTGGCTTCTCACGGCTTCACCTGAAGCCATAAGTCTCCTTCCCCCTTCCTCTCCCCTGCTTGAGCCTTCCTGTCTGTCTCTTGCAGGGGGCCTTACCCATTGAGCAGCACCTCCTTCAGGTAAGAGGTAGGGAGTAGGAACTGGTGGGAGTGGCACTGCACAGAGAGAGCTGCAGATGGAGCTGTCTGTGGGCAGTGTGCGTGCCAAGCATATCTAAGAGAGGGCCTAGCGCAGCGCCCAGCTCGTCACAGACCCTTGTCAATATCTGCTGAATGAGTGTTTGGAGGAATACTGACAAGGTACCCACATGCTGGAGATTGTCGGCAGTTCCAACCTCAAAGCTGCCAGTGAAGCCCTGTACCACCATGGTCATGCCAGGGCCGGGCCTAACAGTGTCCAGAGCAGAGTGGGGAGGGTGAAAGTGCAGTTATGGGATCGGCAGGCCTGCCTGCCAAGATTACATCCTATGATAAGACTGAGTGGGGCCCTGAAAGAAGGCTTCAGCCATCCTCTGGTCAATCCAGAAAGAATCCAGGGAGGAGATGGGATTCGAGAAGCAATTCTAGTGGTGCAAGGGAACTTGGGGCCTGGTAGGAGAGTCGGTCTATGCCAGGGCCTGCAGACAGTGTCAAGATCACACTCCCGAGCTGTGGCTTGGCCTGGCCTCCCGAGCTGGGCCGGGATTCCCCTTGGGAGCTAAGGCTGACACAGCCCTTCCTTGCTCAGTCACCTCTGGAGATGAGACAGACTCTTCCCTTCTCCAGCTCAGCATCCTTAGGGGTCCCTCCCACACCTCGGCCTCTAGAACATCCCTATCCTGCCCCCACCCCCAGCACTGGCTAGTGAGTGCCCTGGACATCCCACTATCCCAGTGGGTCCTGGTCAGGCCAGAGCATGGGGAGTGCCTGCGCCACCCCTGCTCTGGACAGCAGATGTCTCTAGAAGCAGCCTGACGTCAGGTTAACCTCCTGGCCTCAGTTACATGTTGGGTCACAGTGGGGTGTGACAATGAATCCCCAGCTCTTCTCTCCTAGGCTTCTGGCAATCTGGGGTTCCTCCAAATCCTGCCTCTGGGCAAGTGATTGTGCAACTCCACCTGCAGGATTTAACATGTTTCTGTCCACTACTTCATCTGATGGCTTCTTAATCCAGTGCTCTGCAGCGGGCTCTAAGCAAGAGCTGAGAGGGGTCAGATGGTGCCCCACAGGGTGCTGACCAGGAGCCCCAGCCACCACCTGCATCCACAGCCAGAGGAGGCGGGGCCTGTGGACAGAGTGCCAGCTCTGGTCTCAGACACATCAGAGTTTAGTCCAGGCTGCCCCCTACCTTAGACAAGCCATGCTGTCTCTGAGTGTTGGCTTTCTTATCTCCATAATGCTTATAAGATGATCTGCTGCATTGCGCTGTCAGGCCTGAGTGTGATAATGTGCAAAGGCCTATTACGATGGCTGGCACATGGGTGCTGAGTAAATGACAACCATTAGCATTGGGCTTTGCAGTGAATAGTGCAGGTGGAACAGAGGCTCCCGCCTAGGGGTCCACGGACACCCCATCAGGCCATGCATAGACTCCAGGCTCCGCAGTCCTCTGAAGTTGTAGTCTAGTTTTCACTAGTGGCTTTTATTTTTCTGGGAAGAGGACTCATAGCTTCCACCAGACTCTCAGAGGGCTCTGTAACCCAAAAAGGTTAAAACCTCCCAGGTAAGAAGAGGACCTTCTTGTCGGGAAGACTTTCAGGCCCAGCAAACTGGGAGTCTGTGACAATACGAACCTGCTGGGGAACAGAGGGCGGGCTCCATCCCAGGGCATCTGCAAAAGGCCTGGCCGCTCCTGCAGCTGCTCCCTTTGCTCCGTTGGGTGGAGAAGCTGGTGTTTGGAGCTGGCCTTTTCAGCCTAAATCCTTGTGGCATGTCCTCACAGTGGGTGCAGGTTGCAGGAACAGCCGGGACAGATGGTCCCTCTGTGGGCCCCTCCGTCTCCTCCCACACGCCTGTCTGGAAAGTTGCTTTGGCTTGGCCGTACCAGAGCTTCTTCCTGGAGAAAACTCAAAGCCAGTGTTGGGATTGGGTCCCCTGAGGATGGGGTAAAGCTGCTGCAGGGGTGTGGCAAGAGGGTGGAGGACCGCCAGGCAGGGTGCCCCGGCAGAGTTCAGAAGGGGGTTCTCCCATCTGGCCCATCCTGGCTGTCTTTATGCCCTACTACCCTCTCCTTTCCCTTCTCAGAGCATCTGTGGGGACTGTGTCCAGGGGCAGAAGGCCCGCCCAGCGGCCTTCCTGCAGAAAGGAGAGAAGGGAGACCAAGGCATCCCCGGTGTGCCAGGCCTTGACAACTGTGCCCGGGTAGGAGGCTGGGCTCAGGGGCAGCTTTGGTGCAGGGACAGTGCCTGGTGGCCTCACCTGACAAAACCTCTCTTTGTCCTCCATAGTGCTTCGCAGAGCGGGAGCTCCCCAGAGCCGAGGAGGCCCGGGTGAGTGGCCCTTGCTTTCTCTTCACCCCCTGCCCTGAGCCCCATGGAAGGGGCCCTGAATACTCACTCCCACCATCTCCATCCACTTCAGGGAGACAACAGTGAGGGAGAGCCGGGCTGTGCTGGGAGCCCTGGCCTGCCGGGTCCTCCAGGACTGCCTGGCCAAAGAGGAGAAGAGGTAAGACCCGGGGCTGCACCCTCATTCTGGCAGGGCCCGGAGGGAGCCTGTATCTCCACCAAATGGTGCTTAGTTCCTGAGGGCAGTTTCATTTCTGCCAAATGTGTTCTTGGGCCCTCCAGCGGCCCCCTGTCTCTTGGGAGTCCTTAAGGGGCCTCCTGCTCTGACATCATCTGCTTTCCTTGCTCACTGGCCTCCTCGCTGCTCTTGGTCCATGAGACACTCTCCCTCCCCCAGACTAACTGATTCCTCTGCCTCCAGCTTTTGCTCCAGGATTCACTCCTTCACCCCTTCAGCCTTTTGTTCAAATATCACCTTCTCAGGAAGACATTCCCTAACCACCCTCTCTAAAACTGAACCCCCCACACGAACCCCAGGCCCCAACCCCCTCCCTGCATCACACTCATCACCATCTGACATACTGTGTACTTCCTTCGTTTAGGGCCATTCCACAGGTATCTACTGGGCGCCAACTATGTGCCAGCCCCTGTTTTATTTGTTACCATCCACCTACCTCTCCCCTAGAGTGTAAGCACCATGAGGCAGGGATTTTTAAGTTTTGTTTATTGCTGTGTTCCCTAGCACATGGACCAGTGCCTGGTACATAGTAGCTGCTCAATAAACATTTATTGGTTGATTGAATGAACTCAGTGAAAGGTTTAACATCAACTTTCACATTCTGCTTTGATATCAGCTGCCTGTTGACTCTGGCTGTGCGTGGCGAGCCGGGAGGAAAGCCACTGAGATCCCGGGCTCCGTGCGGCCTGAGCCTCTTCATTCATTTCCTTTGGTTTCCTTTGCAGGGTCCGCCTGGCATCAGGGGCTCCCCAGGTCCTCCAGGCCCTATTGTAAGTATCTGTGGTTCCTGTGGTTGGCCCACTTGAGAAGCTCTCAAAGGGGGTGTAGTGCTCCGACACCATTTTACTGCCTTGTTGCCAGGAAGCTGGGCAGAGCAGAAAACAGAAACTTCCAGTGCCCACTCCTTTCCCTCATCAGAGCATCTGTGGGGACTGTGGACTCCCACCACTGAACCCCCTGCAGCTGGCCTGCTCTGCCCGCTCTGCCCATGGTCCTGCTTAGAGGAGGCCCTTGGGGGCACGTCTATGTTTCCCCAACCCCATCCCTGCTGTGTTTTGCACGAGGGAGTCAGGCGTCCCTGGGCAGGGGGACCTAGGCTTCTGGATTGTGATCTCCGCAGCCAGGAAAGCATGTGGCACCCTGGCCAGATCTCTACACCTCCCTGTGACACCAGTCCCTTTAGGGGCCAGGGGCTGAGATGGAGCTGCCTTCCATTGCTCTGTAGGGCCATCTGTAGGACAAGTCTACAAAGGCCAGACCAGGGCTGTCCACCCTGGAGTCCTCTGTGGTGTTGATATGGCAGGAAAATAGAAGTGACTAGAAAAGACTGGAAGAACTGAAAAATGCTTTCTTTGGAGAAAAAATGGCTGGTGGGAGCTATCTTAGAAACAGGGAGCCACCCACCTGGTCCAGCAAAGGGATTCAGTCAGATTCGGGAAGACTTGGGAAGGGCTGTTTGACTCTGGGGGCTGTTTCGCGTGTCTCTGCTGATAGCAGAGCCGTTCTTCCTGGAGCCAAGGGGAGGAGCAGTTGTCTCTGGGCCAAGATTTTCAATCAGTCTCTTTTCTAGCTGCCTTGAAAAAGTCCCGTGACCTCTCCCATGACCCCTCAGCCCCAGACTGTGCCCCAGGGAGACTGAGCCTGTGAGATGTGACCTGCCTGTTTCTCCCACCAGGGCCCCCCAGGTTTTCCTGGTGCTGTTGGCTCCCCCGGATTGCCTGTAAGAACCTAGCGCTGCTTGACCTCCCCTCCCCCCCGCCAGCCAGGTCTCTGTGGCTTTTGCTTGTCTCCCTTCCTGTCGTGCCTTCATCTCCATCCTCCGTGTTTGTCATTGTCCTCTTGCAGGCATGGTAGCTAATGACACAGGTTCCCTGAGGTCCATGCAGTTTGGACATTCTCCCAGTCTCTGCCTTCTTTCCATTTTCCCTTCTCCCACTTCTCCCGCTTTCTTTCTCTCATCTCTCTTTTCCCCACTTCCATTTCCCTTTTCTTTCTCACAATCGCACATCTTTCCCCATAAGTCCTCTGGAGCTATTTTACCTTCTTATTTTAAGCTGGTGCCTCTGGGGGCCTCTTTATTCCTCCCTTCTCATTTCTGCCTCCTGCTTTTCCCACCTTTGGTGTTGACTAAAGATTTGCTGAAAGTCTTTCTTGGGACCCTGCCAGGCACCTGGCACAGAGCCTGGCAGAGATGCCAAAGCTTTAGGGCTTCTCATTGCAGGCTGGCACAGGTTTGCTGCCCTGCTGCTTGGCAGGGCTGTCCAGAGGTACCCTGGGGACCAAAAGGTGGCCATGCTTACACCTTTCCCATCATCCTAGAGGAAACGCTCAGCTTCCTTCTCTTCCTTTCCTCTTTCTTGGCTCCAACCTCAGTCTGCTCCATGGCTGGACACGCGATACCAGCCAGTTGGGTTTCTGGGTGTCGTGGGGCCCTGCCCCTCTGTGCCCAGCATCTTGGCCTGCTTCCTCTGCCAGGTGTCATTGCTCTGCCTTCGTCATCGTCACAAGTGTGTTTAAATCATCCCCATCCTCACTGTTGCTTCCTTCTGGGTCATTGAAACTAACCTCCTGTTTGTGTTCCTGGAGCCTGGCTCCTCTTCTCCAGGCCTGGTGATGAAAGCCCAGGGAGCAGGGCCCCTCCTTGTCGCAGTTCCATCTGTCCCCACGTCCTCATCCTGGCCGGACCTTGTCTGTTTCTGCTTGCTTGGGTGAAGGGGCCATCTGTCTGTCTAGCCATCTGTCTTGTGTTGTGGAAAAGTTTGGGCACCGTCTCTTGTGGGCACGAGGGAGAAGGGGCAGACATGGCCCTTTAATGGTGTGGTGAATGTACGAATGCCAGGGAGAGGAGAGAGGGTGGGGGCTCTGCCTTTGGTTGAAATTGATAGTCCTTTGCACCCTGAAAAATGACAGGGACTGCTCTGAAGCGGGCCTTCCCTTGTCTCTCCCCTGCGTCCCTAAAAGGAGGTGATTGGGTTGGGGTGGGGGGCTTGGACAGGTAAGTGTTGGGTATCTGGTGGTACGTTTTAGTGGGAGCATCACTCTAGGGACACCTCTCCTGAAAGTTTCCCCTCAGGGGGAGCACACATGTGTCACCCTCCTAAAGGTGTACCCCAAATAATTACCACAGTAGGACACAGTCATCTGCCTGAGAGGTACCTTTTGGGAATCACCCATCTTGGAGTCACATCTCTGTATTACCTGTCTTGGGAGGTATGCTTCTGAGAGGCACTCATATATGGGAGTTTATACCTCTGACAGTTACCTTTCTAGGGCACACCCACTATGGGCCCTTGCTGGGGACCCCAGGGGAGCTATCAGCAACCCCCACCTTTACCTGGAATGGGGACAGAGGACCATGGGCAGGGGGCGAGAGTCAGGGGCTGGGTGGAGAATGCCCTCCCCTGCAGTTTCTCATGATTTTTATCTCCAAGGGTCTTCAAGGAGAGCGAGGCCTCAGAGGCTTGACTGGAGAGAAGGGGGAACCGGTAAGAGGAGGTCGGCAGGGGATGGAGATAGCTGAAGAGCCCTGGGGAGACAGTGGTTGGGCCCCAGGGGTGGCTGCTATGAGGAAGATGGGAAGTGAACTCCTTTTGAAACTCTCTGCCCCTCGGCCCTGATTCTCTCAGTATGGGGCTCTTCACACCCCCTCAGGATCAAAGGAGGCCGACCTCCATGTGCCCCAACTCCCTGTAAAGGCAAATACCCTTGTTCCCTGGTTTCCACCAATGTCCCTGGGGTTTTCTCCCTCCTTCTCCCTATAAGACTCTCCCTGCCTGATCCTCATCACCCCTGCTCTGGGCCTTTTCCTCCAGCTCAGCTCCCAGGGTCCTGGTCAGGCTGGTGCTTGTCACCAGCCCCAGGCCTGAGGTGGTAGTCGAGACCTAGGGAACCTGGGCCTTGGGGAAATGGCCCCCGGTGGTGGCTGTCCTGGGGTGGGCGGGTGCCTGCTGAATGGCAGCTGTAGGTTTTCCAGCTTTGACCACGCTTTTTCCCAGGAAGGGGGGAATAGAAACGTTAGGGGGCTGCTCCATCATGTCTACTTTTCTTTGCAGGGTCCTCCAGGGCAACCTGGCTACCCAGGTGCCATGGGCCCCCCAGGACTGCCTGTGAGTAAGAGGAGCCTGGCTCTGGGATACGGGAACCTTGTGGGGTGGTCAGGAAGGACCAGGCTTGGGCATCCCTCAGCAGGCTCCTTCCTTTCCAAGCATTTCAGCCTGTGAATCTGCCAGGCCATCCATGAACAGCCCTTGCTGTAAGCCTCCTTTGGAAGTGTGGCTTGGCCTTAGCACTCCGCTTTGGGGGCCCACTGTAGTCACTGCATGTCGAGGGCCAGACTCAGGACCCTAAAAGGCCAAGACCTGATAATACTAAGCTTCCTTGGAGGGCCAATGTTGTTGGGAGAGTTGGAGGGACAGCATGGAGGTGTCACCCCACACACTGGGTGAGCAGGTCCCTGCTTTCCACTGAGGGCCACACTAGCCGGTGAGGAGCAGCCCACAGCTCTCCTCCGCAGGCCTTCTGTTTGCCATCTGCAGTCTCCACCCCTCACATTAGCACTGTGACAAGCCAGCCACCGGGCTAATTCCACACTCTCTCTCTGCTCGCTTGTCAGGGCATCAAGGGGGAGCGTGGCTACACGGGGCCCTCTGGAGAGAAGGGAGAATCGGTGAGTCTGAGTCGCAGCTCAGCGTGGGGGCAGGGGCAGGGCTTCAAACAGAGCAGGTCCCTGCCTGCCGCCTCCACTGCTGCCACTAGAGATTTTCTCAGAAGCCCGTTGGGGGCGGGGGACCATGACCCCTGCTTCCCTGCCCCCTGAGTCACTCCAGCTGCATGTCAAGCAGTCAGGCAGGCTGATGGCTGCGGGGGCTGCGGGATGCTGTGAGGAGAATCCCAGCAGGATTCATGGAGCCTATGGCCTGGGCTGCCAAGGGGAGGGGGACAGGAGTCAGCTGGCGGAAGACGCCCCCCACCCCAGCAAAAGAAGGCTGGCAGGGGTGGGTCTGGGAGGGGCGGGCCCAGGCTGGGATGTAGATGCAGCTTGGCCACCTGGCCTGTCCCCTGCAAGCCCAGAGGCCCCCTTTGCAGAGCCAGGTCTGTACTGAGTCTAGGAGTTGTCAGATGAGGTACTGAAGCTCACGAGATGATGTGGTTTATCCAGGGTCCCACAGCTTGTGAATGAGTTAGGGTGGAGCCTGTACTCAGACCGGAGTCCGTTTGGGAAAACCTCCCTCCCATACGTTAGTCTTCCCTCCCCCCTCCCCCACATGTTAGTGAGGCCCTGGTGGGTACAGCAAACCCCGCTGTGCATTTATTCAATAACAAACATTTCTCACGGGCTTGCTGGGCACCTGGCTCTGAGGGTGCTGTGACGAATAAAACAGGCAATTGTGTCCCGTGTCCTCACGGAGCTCACATCCCAGTGGGGGAGCCAGAGAACAGATGAATAAACAAACATATATAAATTCTGAGAGAAAAGACCGATGGAGGAAATAGGGAAGGGGCTGCCGCGGCGTGCAGGGTGCTATTAGACGGAGGGCCAGGGAGACCTCTCTGAGGAGATGGCATTTAGGCTGAGCCCTGAATGCCGTGGGGGCGGGGGGTACATGGTTGTTGTACTGGCGAATCCCAGAGGGAGAGGCCACGAGTGGGGGCACCGAAGCAACAGTTTTGAGACATCTAATGATTTTGGAAGGTTTTGTGAGATCTAGAAGGGGTTGCGGAGTGGCAGGCATTCTAGGTATAGGGGTCAGCCTTGCAAAGGCCCAGCGTGTGGCTGTGTAGAGTGTGTTTAGGGAACAGAGGGCTGACCAAGCAAGGCAGAAGATAACAAATGCAGAGGGAAGTGACACGGGACGAGTGACTGGTACCAGATCACAGAATGCCTCAAAACCCAGCATTGGTGGAAAGTGTGGCACCCCATTCAGCTGGCAGAGGGGAGCTGTGAAAGTTTGGGAGCAAGAGCGTGTCATAATCCAAGCTGGGCTGAAGCAGGGAAGATGGCATCCAGTTGCTGGCTGGATTGCAGTGAGCTAGGCGGTAGCAGGACTAGTTAAGAGGCTGGTTCAGTAGCTCAGGCAACAGAAGGGAAGCCTGAACAGACTAGGGGGAGGAGGCTCAGAGGGGCCTCCCACCATATCCCCTGCCTCTGCTGTGTCCCATCCCCTACCCCATCCCGATTGCCCACCTCCTCCAGCCCGAGTGGCTAATTTTGCTCTTTTGTGTCCCCAGGGTCCACCAGGGTCAGAAGGCCTCCCGGGTCCCCCAGGCCCAGCGGTGAGTGAGGGAGGGGCAGGGAGACGTGGGTCTCTGGTCCTGGTCCTGCCCTGGGATATGAGAGCTGGAAGACTGAGCTCCAGCTGCATTGTTCTCTGTGGTGACAGGGTTCCCGAGGAGAGCGAGGACCCCAAGGGAACTCGGGTGAGAAGGGCGACCAGGTGAGTGGCACTTGGGACCTGTCTGGCTGCCTTGACTACAGTGGATTTCTGGGGGAAGGAAAGGATGGGGCTGGGTCCTCTCCCTGGTGGCGAGTCTTTCGTGTGTGTGTGTGTGTGTGTGTAGGGGGGACCAGCTCTTGTCTCCAAGCCCCCATCCATCTTGAGTAACCGCCCACCTTCTGCCCAGAGCCTCACCTACTGGCCATCTTGGGAAGAGTGGAAGGCAAGGCCCCATGGCTAGAAGCAATATCACCCTGTCACTTTCCATCTGGGTGGCCAGGCAGGAGAGGGGGGCAGGGATGGCATAGCAAACTGTCCCTTGCTTCTTCCCCTAGGGATTTCAAGGCCAGCCAGGCTTTCCAGGCCCACCGGTGAGTGAAGATACAAAGCCACCTCTGTCTGATGTGATGCCATCTGGGAGGGGCAGGCCTGACCAGGCCAGGCTGGGCAAGGATGGGCCTGGGGAGGGGAGGGAAGAACGGTCTGGTTGGCCAGCCCTGATTCCAGAAGCCAGGACCTGGAGAACAGGGCCTCCTGGATGGGCCCCAGCCCAGCAGGCCAGCCAGACTCACTGCTCCTGGGTGGTATTTCTAGAAAGCGTCAACAACAGTGAAACACACACAGAAGGAAGAAGGAAGAGGAGCTCCCCCTTCAGCCCCACTTTCATTCCCGCCTACTCCTTTGTTGATATAGGGTCCCCCTGGATTCCCAGGCAAAGCAGGAGCACCTGGCCCACCCGGCCCCCAAGCAGAGAAGGTGAGCAGGACTCCATGTTGGCCACAGTCACAGATCGGAGCCATACAGCTCCCTGTCACTCCTGTCTCACCCCAGGCCATTGGAAATTCAAGGACTGCCTCAGTTTCATCATGGGTGGTGAAAGGATGCAGCCCTCCAGGGTGGCCCCAGCCACTCCCCTGCGGGTAGGCTGCTGGAGATGGCAGCTGGGCCCAGGACATCCACCCACCTCTGTGCAGTCGAGGTCCCAGCTGATGGGAGAGGGTGGGTGGGGAGGAGACAGAGTGTAGTGAGAGGTGGGTGACTAGGACGTGACAGGCCAGCTCAAGCCAGCTTCATCTCCTCAAGGAGGATGGGAGGAGTTGAGGGAAGGAAGAAGCATGCAGAGACTAGGAGCCCCAGAAGCCCCACAGCAGGAGCTCTGGGCGTTTGCCTTATGGGTCTGACAACAGCAGGAAGAAACCAACCTGGAGGGGTTGTCCCCAAGAGCCCAGAGGGGGCAAGGCGTGGCCTGTGACAAAGGTGGAAAGGGGCAGCAGTCTGGGGAGCCCTCACACTGGCTGCTCCTCTCACCCCCCCCACCCCCGTTTGGCTTGCTAAACTGCCTGGGTCTGGGGGCTGACGTCCCCAGCTCAGTCCCACCTCTGGGCTCCCCAGCTGTAATGGGTGGGTAGTATAAGGTGGCCACAAGGTTGACTGTGAACTTGGGGGAGGGGGATCATGCCTCAGAGAGAGGTGCAGGAGTTCTGCACCCTCGTGGGGAGCCTCTTTCCCCTGGAAGCACACACAGCACAGCCTCTCAGAGCTGGAAGACACTTGTAGAAGGACCATCTTGGTCTAACTGTTCACTGTTTGGGTGAGGAAATGACGCCCAGAGAGGCTGGGGCATCCCAGGGGCACAGAGCAAGTCAGAGACGAAGCTGAGAGTTCCCTCCCAGCCCAGGAGAGCCCCCAGACGCCTCGCTGCCTCCCTAAGTCAGACCCTACCAGCCAAGGTTGAGACAGCGGTGGGAACCGCCTCCCTTCCTTTCTCTGTGAGGGACCTGGGCGGCAGCCCCTGCCAGAGCCCTCTGTGCTGTCTCTATGCCCAGGGCTGCCTGCTCTCCTTAGGCTGGTCATTGCAGAGAATCCCAAACCTCTGGCCAGCGGTTCTTTCTCAACTCCCTGTGGGGCTGACATTTCCTGGGGCTGTGCTGACCCCTCCTGGTGACTGGTGGCATTGCAATACTACTCAGAGCTCTTTTCCCCCTCTGTGGGGTTTCTAGTTGGATCCCTTCCCCTTGGCCACCCCCATAGCCACTGGTCCTAGGCAGCCCCCTTTCTCCCCACTGGAGAATGCAGCAGCCCTCATCACTGAGCTGCCTGCCTCCCTTTTCTTTTTCTAGTAAACACTGTAATTTACATGTCTGTTCTCGTCACTCCCCTACTTTGAGCCTTCAATGGCTTCCTAGTGGTTGTAATAGTGGTTTTCAGACTTTTTTTGTAGTCTCCAAGCCTTTTCATCACACAAAAGCTCATGTGAACCCTCAATCTATACACTAGATACAAGTGGAGCTGCTCTGGCTAAGGCAAGGGTCGGGGGTTCTGGACTCCCAGCCTCTGGGCCCTTCAGTAGCCCCCAGGGCTCTGAGAAGTACAGTTTGCAAATCAATGGTCTGTTTGATAAAGTTGAGCATGACATTCAGGGTCCACCCTCAACCAGGCTCTTTCCTCCGGCCTCATCTCCCATCCCACCCATCACACAGGCTCCCCAGACACCCCGGCAAGGACAGGCGTGTGACCACTTCCAAATCCTTATCCTTCTCTGAAGTTGTGTGTGGCATACCTTTTTCTCCTCCACCTACCCAAATCCCAGACATCCTGCAGAGTCTAGTGTCTGGTGACACTTCTTCTGACCCTTTCCCTGACCTCAGCCAGAGTGTCACGCCCTCTTCTGAACTCCTGTAGCCCATGTACTCACACAGAGCACATGGACTGTTGCATTGTCCCTGATTGTGGAGCCTGCCACCCTCACTGGACTGTGAGCTTTTTGAGGACAGAGGCCGCCCTTTGTTTACCTGGGGAAATCAGAGGCCATATAGTGCTTGGCTCCTTGTTGGAACCGATGTGAGTTGAATGCTTTCAGTTAACACATACTACTGAGCACCCACGATGCCAGCCCCTGGTCCACCCTGAAGAAGAGTCTGGACTGAATAGTCTCATCCCTTCCTCGTGGAACAGTGAGGAAAGGGGGATACTTTGCAGATGAAGACAGATCCTCTTGGGGGAGTGGTATGTCAAATATAACTAGTTAGTCTCAAACAAAACTGGGGTTAGAAGCCAAGCCATCCTGACTTCTGGTAGTCACCGAATCCAGGGCCCAGGGCCTTGTCTCTCGCGTGGGGTGAGGTCTCTCACATGGGGTGAGGTCCTATTGACATTGTTGGGCTTGTTTTCAGGGCAGTGAGGGGATTCGAGGCTCACCAGGCATGTCTGGCCCCCCCGGGCCACCAGGACCTCCTGGGATTCAGGTGAGTGTGTGACCTCTTAGGCTAACAAGTGTGGGGTGTGTGTGTGTGTGTGTGTACACGTGTGTGTTTGGTAGGGCTGGGAGTTGAGTGAGGGGTGGAGAGGGTGGAGGGGCCCAGTCAGACCTCCCCACTCCGAGGATTCCAGCATGGGCATGCAGAAATCCCTTTTTACTGTTTCCAGGGCCCCGCCGGTCTGGATGGTCTGGATGGGAAGGACGGCAAGCCTGGCCTAAGGGTGAGATGATGGGCCTTCCTTCTCCAAGAACCAAAGTCAAGGGAACCCTGATAAAGGGATCTGAAGTGGCCCCCACCTCTGTCAGGGGGTGCCCATGTCTTCCCTCTGCCTCTTATGGCACCCCACCTCCCTGATTGCACCAGAGCCCCTTGATGTCTTAGTTCTCCTGGTAGCCTTAACCAGCTCGGATGAGCTAGGCCTCACCAAAGGCAGGACAGTGAAGTAAGTACATTGCTATCCAAAAACTCAGGCAACTCAAGAAACTAGCGTCCCTCGGGGCCCCACTGGTGCTGGGTGCCTGGCTGGGGCCTGTGCAGGCAGGGTGGGCCTGAACTGCCAAGTGGCATAAGGAACCCAGACCCCGGCTTCCATTGGCTGGAATCAGAGGTTCCCAGCTTGAGAGTGGACAAACTAACCTGAATGAGCCAACTAGGCTGGTGTTAGAAAGAACCAGGCTGCGGCATAGAAGGACTCGAGCAGGCCTGAGTCCTGCTCAGGCCAAGGGATGGGGCCATGGCAAAGGGCAGAGCATCCAGGTGAAACCCTTCTGTACCCAAAAGAAGGAAAACTGAGGTTGAGAGAGACGCTGGGGTTCACGCAGGGCCACAGCCAGTCAGAGGCTGAGCCCAGCTTGGAGTCTTCCCCCCACCCAGCAAGACATTCCTCCATTCCAGGACAGCTGGGGGAGGGGCTGGAGAAGGGAGAAAACAGTGACGAATGAGAAGCTGGATAAAGCTCCTGTGCCGATGCCGCTGTTCTCTTTCACTAGGGGGACCCCGGTCCTGCTGGCCCACCTGGACTCATGGGACCCCCGGTAAGTAGAGCTGCAGGAAGGAGCTGGGAGCTGGAGGTGGCAAAGCTGAGCAGGTGTAGCTCTGTCTTGGTGGCTGGGCAGCTGACATCCTCTATGGATTGGTCTGATTTGTTTAACCTGAGAAAGAAGGGGTGCGAAGAGGCCTCTGATTGAGGGAAGGGATGTGGCAGCTCCCTGTTTTATTTCCAGGGTTTCAAGGGGAAAACAGGACACCCTGGCCTCCCAGGACCAAAGGTAAGGGCCTGCTGACCTCTGCTAAGCAGGTTTTCTCAGCTCTCCTCGAAGCCTGACCCCAGGCAGAGGTGACTTGAATGGACATGCCACCTGACCCTTGGCTGAGATGCCATCCCAGCATCCAAGCCTCCTGAGGCCACTGTTGCCTAGCAGTGCCTTGCCCCCACTGGGTCAGGGCTTTGACCATGTACTAGCCTGAGAGCATCAGAGGACGTCTGGCCAGAGCCGGCGCAGGCGGCGGGACCCATCTGGGGTCAAGTTGGGGTTTGGGGAGCCAAGTGGAAGTCTGGTGTGCTCCAGTTGCCTGTCTCTTCCAGGGTGACTGTGGAAAGCCAGGTCCCCCAGGTAGCAGTGGCCGGCCCGGAGCAGAGGTAAGGGCTGGGGGTCTCTGCATGGTGTCTTTAGCCGGCTTCTGGGCTCTGCCATGTCAGAGATGCAGCCACTAACTGTCACTGCCTGGCAAGGTGGCTGCGTACTCTCCTTAACTCTCTGGGGGAGGTTTTGGCCAACACTGCACATCTTGACCTTCTCTCTCCTCTGAAGGGTTGTAACTGGTTCCCCTGTCTACAGGCTGGTGGGTTACTAACCTGAAAAGCGGGGCCTGGCCTTCTCAGGCTGGGGGCTCTGCCTTGTCGTTCCAACCATACTCATGGGCAGGCCCGGTGCCTCGGGCACAGGAAGGCTTAGGCCTGGGGGCCAGGGCTCAGCTCGGCTCCTTGGACCATCGGCCTTCCACTTGCTCTGCTCAGTCCTCTCCCACCTGACAGCCCCACGTAAGTTTCTGTGTCATTTCTTCCTTTTTCTGTCTCCTGCAGGGTGAGCCTGGTGCCATGGGACCCCAGGGAAGACCCGGCCCCCCTGGCCATGTTGTGAGTTAACTGTTTCTGTCTCTGCCTCCATGAGGGGTAGGTTTCTGTTGGGGCTGAATGGCAGTGGGCAAGCTGGTGACAACCTGAAAAAACTGAGCTCAGGAGCAGCCCCAGCCCGTAGAACTATAAGGGGCTTTGGGACCACCCAATCCAGGGGTTTCCAGGCTTTTTGCTATTTTCTTGTTTTCTCGGTGCATTCGAATGTACTGATCAAACAAAGATTATTCGGTTATACAACAAAGAATTATTGAGCACCTGCTCCATGGCAGGCACTGTTCCAAGCATTGGACTAAGGTAGTGAGCAAAATAGACAAGGTCCTCTGGTCCCAGAGCTTCCATGCAAGCACAATAAACAAACAAATGAATGCGGAAGCAGCAGGCAGTGATGCGATGTCCCACAGAGGGACTGGGAGGCGACCTTAGAGGAAACTTTGACAGGAGGGAGCCAGTTGTCCAGCAGTCTGAGGGAAGAGCATCCCGGTCAGGGGTCAGGGGTGGGAGGCAGGTGACAGGACGCAAATGGCCTGAGGCAGGGAGGGGCGTGGTCTGTCTGGGGAGCCCCAGGGTCAGCACGGCTGGCGTGGCGTTCAAAAAGGGTGTGAGTGGGAACAGGAAAGCTGGGCTTAGAGAGGACACGATGCAGATGGTGGAGGACCTTGGCAGCGCTGGTGTGTGTGTGTGTGTGTGTGTGTGTGTGTGTGTGTGTGCAAATGGAAGCAGAGATATAACTGGCAGGCTTTTCAGCAGTGGACAGAAGGTGGTGTTGGAGCCCTGGATGACAGATCAGGCGTGTGTCTGGAAGTAGAGGACTTTCTAATGACCTGGGTGGGGGAGGGGTGCCGCAGGCAGCAGTGGAAAGACAGGAATAAAGGGTGACTCCTGCTTTGGGCTTGGGCAGCTGGGCACGGGGGTGGTGTATTTACCGAGATAGGGCAACTTTGAGAGGATATTTATTAAGCAGTAATGGATTTCCTGTCTACTCATTGGTAACATAGATGACTGCCAATGAGTGCCTTTGATCAGTGCGATGGCGCCAAGCTGGTGCGGTTCCAGAGAAAAGCAAATACACTGGCATTTTATTGCAGCCCTGTTGTGGCTGGCTGTATAGTTTCCAGGAAAAAGGCTTCTGGAAACGTTCATGACCAGAAACTCTCAGGTCCTCCTCACTATCTTTATGATCTCAGGGGACCCAGAGGCCCCTGACTGGGGAACCCAGGTCTAGCTCAGGCCCCTCTCATGTTACAGATGAAGGAAGGAGTCACATACTCTGAATTGTGTCCCCATTGGAGACTCATTGGGGGTGGGGACCAGAGGGGTCCCTCTTCTCACCTCTGTCCAATCAGTCAGCCCCTGCTGTGTGCCAGTCCCAGTGCTGGACATTCCTGTCTCAGGAGACTTGAGATGAGTAGAACAGAGACCATGCCTCTGGAACTTTCTATCTGGGAGTGTGGAGGGAAGTGCTCTGAGAGAGACGTGTGTGCCCTGGGAGCCCTGGGGAGCCCTGGGGAGCTCTGTCCAGGGAGGTGACATTGGAGCTGTGCCTTGGTGAGAATGTGGAGAGATGGGGGAGAACATTTGGCCAAGGCCCAGCTCAGGCAGGGCAGGAGTACTCCTGAGCTTGAGTCTCGTTGCCCTCGTGTGGTAGGGGAGTAGCAGGAGACCAGGAAGGCCAGGGGTTGTGCTGGGGTTGTGCTGGGTTGGCACAAGTTACCTTGTGAGCCCCTGCGCCTCACCCACTGCTGTGTAGACCCCCAGCTCCTCCCACAGAACAGAAGGAAGGGGCGGGGCTCACAAGGTGACTCAGGCCTTTGTCCTCTGCCCTTGGTTCTGGCTCCCAGATGGTCCCCTCAGCACAGCCCCAGATGTACATACCAGTCAGCGTGCAGCAGGCATGAGGGTCCTTTGGGCTCAGGGACCCCCGGCCTCAGCCCTGGCACCAATATTTTGGCAAAAAACTCAAGTGCAAAACCAGAAGGGAAGGCGGGTTTAGGGATGGAGTTGAGGGCTTATTCCTACTGTCGGTTCCTCGCTGCCTCCCAGGGGCCTCATTACTGGAGACTCTTTCCATCCTGCTGACTTTGTGTCTCTTTAGGGGCCGCAGGGGCCTCCAGGTCAGCCAGGCCCAGCTGGGATCTCTGCAATGGTGAGTGACAGGCTCCCCTCATTCCTCCCTCCCATGAGTTTGGCCCTGCTGTGCCATGTGCTCCTTTCAGAGGGAGCTGGGGGATGGAGAACAGTTTGTCCCCATCCCTCTCCTTCCCTGGTCAGCTTCTCCTGCCTCCAGAGAGCTCCCCAACCGGCATGTGGTGAAGGCCTGCAGAGAGGGCTGGAGGCCATTCCAGGCCCCTGCCCCAAGTACACGCAGCACCAGCTCCCCCTCTGGAGCCTGGGCAGGGAGGGGAGGTATTGGGACGTGGTCTCTAGAACACAACATCTGCTTCTGGCTATGTGGAGTTCACTTTTCCCTTTGCCCTCCCCTCTCACCATCCCCCTTCCTTTTCTCTAGGGCCTGAAAGGAGACCGGGGAGCCACCGGAGAAAGGGGCCTTTCAGGACTTCCAGGCCAGCCCGGCCCACCTGGTCACCCTGGCCCCCCGGTAAGACCCCACCTCTTAAAGCACAGCCCTTTTGCCCCGGGTGGACAGGAGGGCCAATTGGCTTTGTCAGTTGAGCACCGCCCTGCACATCTGGGGTCTGTGGGGAAGGGGAGAGGCTGTTAGCATGGAAGGTGGCAGTGTGGAGTTTGTGCCTGAGGATCACATCATACGCTTTGTAAGCCAGCGCTGTGCCAACTGCACACCAGGCCACCGCCTCTGACCATGCACCAGTATCACGTGTGCAGAGCCCTCCACTAGGTGTCAGGCAAGGGAGACGTGGCCCCTGATCCCTCCCTGCCCCTTTCCCAGGGGAGCTTGTTGGTAACCACAGAAAATTTACAAATGTCAGGAACTAGAAACACAGAACTCAGAAACCACTCCTTGGTCTCAGCTAGTGTTTAATACTAAGAGTTATGCTATATTAGTTACTGGTAATGTGCTGATGGTGATCTAAGAGCTTGACGTTTTGTTGTTTAATCTGTACTGCAACCCTACTGAGAAGGACTGATTGTCCCCATTTTACAGATGAGGAAACCAAAGCTTATCAAGGTTAAGTAGGTTGTCCAGAATAATACAACTATGAGTGGGAGAGCCTGCCCGATTCCAGAACTCTTGTCCTTAGCCACTCTGCAATACTCCATCTTTCAAAGGTTCTAGGCAGGTGAACCACATCAGGTGGAACTTACTAACAGTCTCAGGGATGAAAAGTTTGCTGGTAGAGCTGAAGCAGAAACACAGGTCTCCCAGCCCGCACGTCAGGGTGCTTTCCGCCAAAGCAGACTTTCTTCTGGGGAGCAGTATCAATGACCCTGGGGCTAGTGGCCTGGAATGGGTGGATGACTTCAGCAGAAGTGATCGGTCAGCCCATCTGCCAAGAGGGCCAAGTCTCACCTCCCCCCAACTCTTATTTCTGCCTCGGATCCTGGGCAGGCAGGTCCCTCCAGCCCTTCTCACTACCTGCCTGCTGGGTCAGGAGGCTCCAGGATCCCTGGATGAATCTGCCAGGTTGTCTTGCAATCACAGATTCCTCTTCCCCAGCTTCTACCAGAAGCAGGAGGGTGGGGCCCGGTAGGTAGCCCTCCTGGTCCTGGGGATGCAGCAGGCTCAGGCCCCCCTGACCAGATCTCTGATTCATACCCTCATTCAGCAAACATTTAGCTTATACTTAGAGCCTGAGAGCATGTGAGATGCCGTAATCTCAAGCAAAGAGCTGGGAGGCACAGTCAGCTCTTCCTTTGTAGGGGGACAGCCTGGAGCCATCAGTGTGGGGCTTGTGGACAGGGTGGGAATGTGTGTGTGTGTGGCGGGGGTCTAATTTTCCATGCCTGTGCCCAGAATGTCCAAGGAGAAGGGAGAGAATCATGGCTCCTTGGTGGAACGGGGTCTGGGCATGCCCAGTGGGCAAGGTGAGGCATGTGACATCAAGCTGGGTTGGCACTCGTCACATCTTCATTGCTCTTACTCCCCAGGGTGAGCCTGGTGCGGATGGTGCAGCTGGCAAAGAGGTACCGTGGCGCTGGGTTTGTTCTTTTCCCATGGGGATGCTGCTGCTTGCTCCTTGCTTTGCCTTAACCCCTTTGTTCATTTAGTAACAGTTCCCGGTATGCACAGCCTATCTCTGTCTGGATGGATATACAGGAAACTAGTGTCCATGTTTCTCTGGGGAGAGGAATTGGGGGGTAGGGGATGAGGATGAGAGTGAGACTTGTTTTGCACTATTTTTTTTAACCTGATCAAAAAGAGACAATAGTAATAAATTCCAAACAAGCGTTTCCTGGGCACCAGTTCTTGCCAGGTCCTCCAGTGTGCCACAGACTGGTCTTTCATTCTGACTTCTCACCTCTTTTGTCTGTAACAAGGGACCCAACTAATGTAATCATACAAGGCCATGCCCTAGGGGGACATCCGTCTTCTTGCCAGCTGTCAACCCTTCTGTTATCAGGGAGGCTGTCATCTTTTTCTTACACAGAGCCCAGCCAGACACAGTCCAGGGGACTGAGGCTGTGGAAAGTGGTCCTTTCACAGCACCTGCCTCCCCTGGGTGGCTTGGAGATGCTGCAGAGACTTGCCCCCTGCCTTTTGTTTTCCTCTAGGGACCTCCTGGAAAGCAGGGGCTCTATGGACCCGCTGGTCCAAAGGTGAGTGGGCACTGGCTGGGTTTGAGAGGGGAAGCTCACAAGTTGGTGAAGCCCCGCTCCAAGCAATGACTTAGTCATGAAGGGGAGACTCAGGAAAGCCACTGGAGAGGGGAAAAAAGTGGGCAGAACTTGGAACAACTTTGTCTCCGAAAATTTCTCATGTGGGACTGTTCCAGGGTTCTTAGCTATGGTGGGGAGAGTGGAAATCTCAAGTCCATTGATTGATTGATTGATTGATTCATTCATTCATTCATTCATTCATTCACTCACTCTGCAAGCATCCACTTGATCTTGCTTCCATTCTGGGCCCTCTCTGTCCTTGTTTTGGGGAAACCGAGGTCCCTGAATAAGAGGTGCTCACTTAGTCCAGTCACACACTAGAGCATGGCAGATTGCACAGAAGATTAGACACAGCACTGCGGGATCAGAAGGAGGGAGAACCCAACTCAGCTTGGGGGTCAGGGAAGCTGCACAGGAGAACAGGACCATTTCAGCTGAGTAAGAGAAGCACACTGGGTACAGAGGAGGGCAAGGGCATTCAGACAGGAGGACTAAGACAGTATGGCCAAATCAGAGAATTATAGCCAGGGAGGTCTGGAGGGAGGTCTAAGGGCAGGGAGGTGAGTCTGGAGAAGATGTGATCAGAACCACATCATGAATGGTCTTGGATGCCTGGCCAAAGAATTAGGCCTTTATTCAGAGGGCAGTTGGGAGCTGTCAGAATTTCCAAGCAGGGAGTACCACCACGAGAACTGTCTTCGAGGGCTGTCCTGGGGGCAGTGAAGTAGGGCAACCAGTCAGGATGCTGAGGTCACAGTCCAGAGGGAGATGTTGGGGTCCTGGGTGGGGGATGGAGAGAGGGGCAGATGCTGAGATATCACAAGGTAGACTTAATAGTTCTTGGCAGTGCTGGACTGTGGCTTCCTGTCCTTGTAGGGTGATCCAGGACCTTCAGGACAGAAGGGCCAGGCAGGAGAAAAGGGAAGAGCTGGCATGCCTGGTGGGCCTGGCAAGAGTGGCTCCATGGGCCCTGTTGGGCCACCAGGTCCCGCAGGAGAGAGAGGTCACCCTGGATCTCCAGGG
This sequence comes from Rhinolophus hipposideros, assembly GCF_964194185.1. NCBI lineage: Eukaryota > Metazoa > Chordata > Mammalia > Chiroptera > Rhinolophidae > Rhinolophus > Rhinolophus hipposideros. The sequence continues at coordinate 74,126,578 of NC_138054.1, forward strand.
CCTGTGGGGAGCCCCGGATTGCCTGGGATGCCTGGCTCCATGGTAAGGCGAGGCTGGCAGCCACCAATACTGCCTAGGCATGCGGGGCCAGCACGGACCATTTTAGAAGCTCCTGCTGGCATTCTGTATTAAAGAGCCTGGCTCCCAGGAAAGAGCTCTTCACTGTATGTGGGAGAGTGGGGGTGGGGTGGCGTGGAGGGTTGGGGACCCTCTCCAGAAAAATGCACTTATGCACAAATATCTTGTACCTTTCAAGGAGGTTAGGATTAAGTATCTGTGGGCGGCTCCTGGGACCTTTGCTTCCCTCCCCATCCTTTATTTCCATAAAATCTATTCGTAGGGGAGAGCACCAGGCTTGGAAGTATAATTGAGACAGGTTTTCTTCTCTTTCCTCAGGGAGACATGGTGAATTATGATGAAATCAAGAGATTCATCAGACAGGAGATCATTAAAATGTTTGACGGTAATTGGCAGCCGCTGGGTGGCAGTGGGTGCTGCTTGCCCTTCCCAGCTGCTTCTCTACTCTGCCCTGCCCTGGTCTCCTTTTTCTTAAAGCTCAATATCCTACCCCTTGCTCACCTTCCCCACCCTCCACTTACAGGCGTATGTTCAGTTAGACTTCAGACCTTCCTTGTCATCTGCTCTATTCAGAGATAAAATGATTCCCTCCTGCCCTCCCCAAACCCCCAATGGAGCAAAGGAGACAGACAAGAAAATTGACATCAAACGAGTCTGCATGAAGTGAGCTCTAAATAGAGGGGCAAGCAGCAACTGCAAAATGGCTGGTGTGGTTTCATGTTAAGCAGTTTTTCGCGTTCATTTGCTCATCCAGCATTGATATGTGAGGGACTGGGGAAAACATGGACGCTGTCCTCATGGGGCTGGACATTGTGAATGGGAAGCAGACCTTGAATGCCAGGCAAGGAGTCTGGACTTTCATCTGAAGCCAGCGGTGAACTATAATGAAGGGTGCTGGAGAAGAGATATGCTGGAATCAAATCTGTACTTCAGAAGGATCACCGTGGAAAGCCATGTGGGGGCCAGGGCACGGGAGACCACTTAGATCGATCCCCATGTTCCTTGCTCTGTGAGAAAAGGCAGCTTCGGACTCAGTGTTGGCGGCCTGTCTGCAGCATCTGCAGTCATTCTGAGTCCCTGGGGTGCCCTGTGACCTGTCCCTGTCCTTTCTTACAGAAAGGATGGCTTACTACACCTCCAGGATTCAGTTCCCCATGGAGGTGGCGGCAGCTCCGGGACGACCAGGCCCCCCAGGGAAGGACGGTGCTCCCGGCCGGCCAGGTGCTCCAGGATCGCCCGGGCTCCCTGGTCAGATTGGCAGAGAAGGACGGCAAGGCCTGCCGGGAATGAGAGGTAGCTCTGCCCTCCAGCTCCCGAGGTGCACATGTGGCTCTTTGGGGCACACGAGTGTTGTTTCTGTGGTGAATATATTTGCGTGTTTGTGTGTTTCAAATAATCTGACTGGGTGTGTCATTTTTCTGCTCAGAGATAGGACTTCTTCTTTTCTTTCTTTTGTCCCAGGATTGCCCGGTACCAAAGGTGAAAAGGGGGACATTGGTGTTGGCATCGCAGGAGAAAATGGTCTCCCTGGCCCCCCTGGTAGGAAAACCCAACATTTGACACCATGAATCTAAAGCAGTTGGATCTTTCTTTATGCTCCTTCTATAACACAGTTGTGTGGAACCTCAGATAATTATAGGCCTGTCAGCTGACATTTATAGTAAAGCGGCTGTGTGCAAGACTACTAGGGCATGTGGGGAAAGGGAAGGAAGGCCCAGTGCCTGTCTTCCAGTCCTAACCTGGGCTGGCATGACGCAGTGGAAGACTTGGGCCAGATGTGGTTGGGCCAGGGAATGGGAGTCCAAGTCCTACTCTGTATTTGTATGACCTTGATGAGGTCACTTAAGCCAGGCAGCAATGGCCTAAAAGAGAATGACCACAACCGGATGACCTGGCTCTGAGACCCGCTTTTCCCACATGTGCAAACTCTCTGAGCCTGTGTCATCTACAAGATGAGCTAATAGTTCCTTTTTCACGGAATTGTTGTGAAGATTCAATAAATAATGCATGAAAAGCACTTAGCCCTGTGCCTGACACGTGGAAGCTCTCAATAAAACTAGCCAGTGGTGTTGTTATTGTTAAATTAATGAGAGGATCAGATCAGGTCTTCACGAGAACATGCTACCTGCAGAGTATTCAGCAAATGTATTCTTTACCATGACCATTATTTCTGCTTTTCTCTTGATCTGGGTCTCCTGATTCTGCTTTTCTGACTCTCCCCTCCCTAGGCCCTCAAGGTCCTCCAGGGTATGGCAAGATGGGTGCGACTGGGCCGATGGGCCAACAAGGCATTCCTGGCATCCCTGGTCCCCCGGGCCCCATGGGCCAGCCGGGCAAGACTGGCCACTGTAACCCCTCTGACTGCTTTGGGGCCATGCCAATGGAGCAGCAGTACCCACCTATGAAAAACATGAAGGGGCCTTTTGGCTGAAATCACCATCTCCGTTAGATGAAGGACTCCATTGGAAACAAATGGCTAAAACGTACAGGACTCTGTGATGGGTTGTGAATGTTTGGTTTTTTAATTGCTATTAATATTTTTTTATCAATAAATAAAAAAACAAAACTATCTGCAATCCCACTTCCAGTGGGATTTCTCTGGTGCTACAGCTGATCTCCCTGTCATCCTCCTTTGTCATTTGGTCCCAGGGTCAAAAAGGGCATTTCCCTCATTGTCTGTGGTCAACCAGTGGAGTTTTGGTGTGCTGCTGTATAGGGTGCCCCCAGCTTAGCTCACCTCACCTCTCCAGATGCTTCTGAGTCATCCTTTGATCCTCTGGACCTTGTGTCCTACCCTTCATGGCTCTTGTCAGAGTCAGAGAAGGGACATCACTCAGCCTGTCCCCACGAGTGAGCCAAAAGCAGTTTTGAAGGCCCCACTTTCAGCTCATAAAGGCCCCTCCCTAGTTGCTTCCCTAAAGAAAGCAGTGTTTGGTACCCCACCCACCCTTTTCATTTCTTGAGTGTGACCCAAAGGCAATTCAAGTTGCACCTTGGGAAATGCCGCCCAGTGCTGAAGCGTGTTGATCTGCCTGGCAGCACCTCCAAGCATGCCGTCTCTTCTTGCTGCTCCAATAATTCTGTGATTAGAAAGCCTGTGAAACAGAAGGAAAGATAGGTTCCAGCCCCTGGCCTAGGCGACCAGGGAATGCTTCTCCAGGAAATGAGACGGAACCTGCTGCCTGTACTGATGCATGGCCCTGTCACCAGCTCTCCTGGACTGCAAATGGCATCTTTTGGTATTCTTTGTTAATCTAACATGTGCGGTGTTTTTCCCGTACATTTTAGCCTACGTCTGCAGAAGGAAGAGTGCAAAGGGGTCATGGCGAGCTACAATCAGATCTAAGTGTATGGTCCTCAAAGTCTACTGGCAGTCAGGTGATCTGTCTCCTGTCTCCTCCATATGTAAAAAGGCTAGGAAGAAAAAAAGGGGGGAGCCAGTTGATTATAGAAACATTCTGTCTCAAGCTCCTTCTTTCTCTGCTTTTCAGATTTCTTGTCCTGATGGGCTGACTGCCCTGTGAGAAAGCAACAGGGCACAACCAGAGGGACTTCCAAAGAAAGTCTTTTAACTGGCCCCAGTTTTCTAGAAGGTTCTTCAAGTTGGATAAACTTCAGAGGGATCACAGAGCAGGCTCAAAAATGTGCTCGGGGTCTGGACACTTATCCAAAACGCCTGAAGCCTTCAAACTGGCTGTCAAATCTCTCCAGAGCTGGTATTTCCAGCACAGTTCTGAAAATTCCCTCCTCCAGTTGGGCCCCCCAGACCAGGAGATCAGCCTATTGGTGGCTTTTCAGAACCTCTGCCCTGTTTTGTTTTGTTTTTTCCTGCCAGGAGCAGAGGTGTGCTGTGGCCAGGGGAATGAAATCAGGCTGACTCCTGAGCATGCCTGAGTGTCTCATGTGATGTTTTTACGTGCAGACAAAGAAGGAGTCAAACTTCCTTTACCTCTCACCAGAAATTCTCAGTGAACTCTGGTTCTAACATAAAATATTACAAAGCAAGCACACCATTTTTGCATTGAAGTAACAGCCAGTTTTTGGCAGTAGATGAGGACAGATGTTAAAGGGCCAGCTTCCTGTTTCAGCCCATTTTCTGTGAAGTGCTGACGGATGATGAGCCTCATGACAAGGAGCATGTTGGCATGAGTAGAAAGAGCAGCAAGGACCAGTTGTTAAATCGAGCAGGTTGTCTTTGAAGGCCAGAGGGGGAGAGCGCTATGAGGAAACATCAAACTCATCCCCTTTGAGGGCCACCCAGGCACTGATCCTTACAGAGTAAGTGATGCTTTCTTCACTTTGTTCCTGAGTCAAATTCACACGACTCTTAGGGGGTTTTATGACAGGCTAGGTTTAAGCTTTCATGATTTGAGTGCTTGTCTCCCTGGAGTTTGAAATTGCTGTATTTTCTTGGACCATGAAGAACCAGATGGAAAGCTGAATTTTATAGTCTCTTCTATTACTGTGGTCAGCAAAAAAATCCAGGGAGTTTGCTCATAAGTTCAGGGACTGGGCAAGCTGAAGAGAAAGGAAGGAGGGGTGTAGGCCTTCCACTTCTTTCACTTCTTTCTCTCACATTCCTGCCCTGTTAGTCTTCTGTCTTCATTTCTTAGTGTATTCCAGGCTTTTAAGGCAACACACAGATCATTCAGATTGGCAAAGTCTAATGTGATGAGTCCATTTCCTCTTTCTTTCGTGCTGGGAACTGTACTAGGCTCTGGGGATTCAGAGGCAAACTAGCCAGAGATGGTTTCTGCCCCCACATTGTCTATGGGGAGAGCAGACAGTTCAACAAGCAATTACAATAAAGTGGGATGATGGGGCCGTACCAGGCACCAGGGGAGCACGGAGCCAAGGGACCGAACTGTCTCGACAGGGATGGATGTGGGCAGAGAGAAGAGCACGTGCCAAGGCCTGGAGATGATTGAGCACGGCCTGCTGAGTGATGAGAGACAGTGCTGCGTGGCTGGAATGCAGGGTGTAAGCAGAGGAGACAGTGGGAAGCAAGGGTTTTCTCCGTGGGTGTGCCGAGCCAGGTTTGCCTAGTGGGGAGTTCACTGGTGACAATGTGAAGAATGGACTGGAGGGTCCTTAATTGGAGAAACCCTCTACTCTTTAAAGATGGAGAAAAGGCTGCTGCATATTTATTCTGCGGAGGAAAATCCCAAAATGTGATGCCTTCTGGAATTTAAATCTTTGTCACCAGAATTCAACAGGATCTTCAATAGGATGAAGATTAGATCGATCAATAGGATCTATTTAGACTCTTCGCATGTGGTCTGTTAACCCCTTACCAGACTACATCTTTTTGTTGTTGTCCTGAATAGTTTGTTGGAATAGAACGTATCAATGCACTCACCATATGATTCCTTCACGGAAGGGGAGCGTGGCCAAATTGCCGTGTCTGTTGTTCTCATTTTTTCTGTCGGTTCTGTGAAACTCGGCAAATGACACTCCGATCCATAGCATCCAACTGGAATTTAAATTTTGACTTGGCTCTAGCTGGAATCAGGATTAATTCCATAATAATTAGGTGAATGTTGATCTTTCTTCTCAGTAAGCAATACTGGAGGTTGGTGCTGAGCCAGGACGCCTGTGGGGAATGATGTGTCTCTGGGGGGGCGATATTTTCCAGTGGACGAGCCTTCCATTACCAAGCTGTGCCTCACTTCTACTGGATCAACCACAGGACCTCCATGAACTCGGGGAAGTGCTCTGTGCTCTAAAAGGGCTGGAATCCAAGTTTTCATCTTTGGCTAAAGCTGAAACAATAACAGGAACCTCCCCACCCACCTCTGTCTGCTTCAGGTAGTTGAAGTTTGGAAATGACTTGATTGTTTTTCAGTCTTTGGAAGATCCTCATCTCCCTTTTATCCAGCCCTCCAAAATAAACACACCTGGGCCTGCTGCAGTTCCTCAGAGGCGCAGCCCTGGACTTGGCTTTGGCGGGTCTCTAATGTCCTGAGAGATGATTTGGATGCCCTTGCCCCCAGACAGCACAGACATCCAACAGACTATTCTCCTAAGAGCCTTTTATGGGCAGAGGGGGTTGGGGCATGAAGTTCACATAAGAGTTGAGTCCTCAGCACGTAGACAGAACCTGGCAAGTAGTGGGAACTCAATAGGTTAATATGTTTGTGGAATAAAATGAGTATGCGTCATATTATCCCAGTTTGCAGGCCAGGTGTCACTATTCTCTCTGCCAGAAAATATCTCTTGACCTTCAGCCAAAACCGCAGGACTTCTCCCTTTCTGAGATTTTGCAATTTGAGTCCACCTGTTTTTTGTATTGGGGGGCGGGGTGATTTACAAAAGTAAAGAAGACAAGATCATCTAAATACTAAGAACTGAGTAGTTAAAAAGATCGTGGACCTGAGTTCAAATCCTGACTTCTCCATTTATCTTTTTGATAATAGGGAAGTCACTTAGCCTCTCTCAGCCTCAGCTCCTCATTATAAATAGGTAACAGTACCTTCTCAAAGGATTGTGGTGAAAATGAAACAACGCATTGTACTTAGTACAATGTCTGGCACCTAGTAAGCATTCAATACAGAATAATAACAACAAACACAACAACAGTAACTAGTAACATTTACTGAACTCATGGCAGGTACTGGTCTAGGCACTGGGGATAGAGGAATGAATAAGAAAAGGACAATCCTACAATATACTGTTAAACTTTAAAGAGGACAATTCAAGTAGTGACAAGTATTATGAAAACAATAAGACATAGTGTTATAATGGAGAACAAGAATGGGGGCAAGCAATGCTACTTTAGATGTAGTGTCAGGGAATATCCCCCCAAGCAGGAGATATCTAAATTGTGACCTGGATGGCAAGGAGGTCTCAAGTGCCAAAGGAAGAGCATTCCAGACAGGGAAGAGCTAATCCAAAAGTCTGAAGGTGGGCATGAGCTTGGTATGTTCCAGGGGTGGAGATCAGGTCAGCATGGCTGGAGTGAAGTGAGGACAACAGTGGCAGGAAGTGAGGCTGAAGACGCAGGCAGGGTCTTGGTCATACAGGGCCATGAAGGTCATAGGGATGCATTTAAATTTTATCATTAGAGTTACGGGAAGCTTCTAGAGGACTTTATCTAGGAATGACATTATATGATTTGCATTTAAGACAATCACTCTGGCTGCTCTATGAAGAATCGAGCGTGGGGGAAGACAGAAAGCAGGGACATTGAAGGCAGGGAGGCTATTGTAATGACCCAGGCCACAGATGACCGTGTCATATACTTGGGTGATAGTGCAAACAGGGAGAAAAGAGCAGATGTGGGTCTATTTTTGAACTCAAGCAAATGGAAGTGAGAGTGTGTGGAGTAACAGAGGCCACACAAGAATGCTCCCAGGGATTTTTGGCCTGAGAAACTGGGTGGATTTTTCTGAGATGAAGGAGAGGAATGGGTTTGGGAGAACTCTTACACAAGGCAGGCTGGAATATAGCACAGTGACAGTACCAAGTGCAAAGGGAGATAGGCAAGAGAGTGGCTAACTCTGGAGCTGGGGGGAATAGGGGAGGGTGAAGTGGACAATTGGATTGGAACTGAGCTTTGAAGGACTGGAGATGGGGAGGGCTGCTGGTTCGGTGAAAGGAGTGTTTTGAGCATAAGTCTGGGAATAAGCAGAGACAACAAGCTCATTTTTCAAGTCTCTACATATTTGTATCTGACAGCTGAGGAAACTGAAATTCAGAGGGGTTAAATAACTTGCCCAAGGTCATACAGTTAGAAATTGTGAAATCAAGATCCCCACTCCAAAGCAAGAGTGCTGAATGGTGGAACTGAACATTGGATTGCAGAGTGGAAGACAGGGCCTGTAAACATAAAATTGGAAAAGTGAAGGTGGGTCAAGTTGTGAAGGGCCTGGTGTGTCAAAATGAAGAGGCTGGGTCTTATTTGTAGGTATAGATGAAGAGGAGCCATTGTGGGCTGTCCAATGGGCAAATAGCATATCAGCACTGTGATTTTGGAAAGTGCCTGGCTAGATAGACAGGCTGGAATGGGTAACACCTGATAACACTATTCATTTATTTTTAAACAATAGTGTGTCAGGTACTGTACCAGGTACTGAGGATGTAACAAGCTAAACCAGACAGTCTGTGCCCACGTGGAAGAACTTAACAAATTAATCAAATAAGCATGAGAACAAGTACAGAGCATGAACCATCAAGTGGCAAGTGAAGTACACTACTGTGAGTTCACGCAGTAACCAGGATTTGACCTACTGGTTAACTAGTAAGGCTTTGACCTACTGGAGCCCAGTAAGGCTTCCCTACTGAGAACTGGGCATCCATTGATCCCAGTTCTAGGCCACACTGTCCCCAACCCATCGTGACTAGAGCAAGTCACTGACTCTCTGGACCTCAGTTTCCCCATTTATGAAAGAAAAGGCCCTACAGATGATCTCATTTTCCTCTCCTACTCCGATAGTTTGGGACTTTCTTCTCCAAAGACCACAGATCCCACTCCAAAGCTACCAACTGGCACGTGGTGTCTTGACATTAGAGCAAAGTACTTCGGCCATTGCCGTTATCCTTTCCAGAAAGGTTCGGCCTGTTCCCCGTTGTCAAGGTAACCGCCTGGCCCCTCCTCCACGGGAAACTTGGAGTGACGGCAGCAACTACGTCACCATCATGCCATCCCATTTGCCAGGTTACAACATGGCCACGGCTGCAACGCCGCACCCAAGCTTCTCACTGACTACCCGGGCCTGACAGCCCTGGTGCCTGCTCTATCGCAGGAAAGGGAGGAACAGCCACGCCAGCACAGCAAACAAAATCTCCGGAAGCCGCCACCCCAGCCTTAGCTCCTCCCGCCTCTCCCCGAGGCATCTGACTACCGCCCTACACGTCACTTCCGTCGACCCATGAGCCCACGATTGACAGTCTCGGCCATCCAATCACAAGAGAGCCCGTCCCCAGGCCCTGTGGTGGGGGGTGGTGGTGGTTTGAGACCGGGAAGCCCTCGCCAGCGTGTGACGTCAGAGTCGCCATGGCCAGCTATCCGTTCGGGCAGGTGAGTGTGTGAGGGGCGGGCGAATCCAGCAGGGGTGTCTGAAAGTCCAGTCGTGGAACCCCGGCTTTGCTTTCTCCCCGCTTTCTCTGTGTCCTTCTCACGCTGAGGTCTTGCGCGGGAGCGAAGGGAAAAGAGATGGTCGGTCGCTCCCTTCTCACGTCACGCAGGACTGCACGTCGGGGAGGTCGCGTCGCGGCCCCTTTGACGTGGGGCACGTGAGGATTTGGGGATCTTGGACCCCCCCAGCCTCAGGCTGGCTCTCGCGGGGGCCCCGGGAGAGGTCATCAGCGCCACCGGGACGGTTAGAGCACTGGTCCGTCCGTGTCCCTTGGGGCGTCAGAGAAAAATACACCTGTGACGTGCGGCGTCCGAATGGTCAGGAGAAGCTGGGGCCTGAGCAGGCTCCACCGGTGAGCTCGTTTGGCGCGTGCCTTAGTGCAACGCGTCCGTTTCACACCGCGGGAAAACGAAACCCGGAGCAGACAGAGCCGACTCGGAAGTCCGCGGGCGGTGAAGGGGCGGCGGGCCCGACCTGTCAGCAAACGCACGTGGCTTCCCCGCCTGCTCGCCCCCCGACCCAGCCGAGAACACCACAGCGCGGTGGTTCTGTGGCCCGAGCCCTCTGTGACAGGTGACAGAAGGACAGGGGGTTAGGTACAGCCTGCAGTCGGGACCGCGCATGCCGTGGCTCCTTCGCCTAAGTAGGTGTGAGCCTCCCGCACCAGGTAGTTTGCCGTCCGAGCTGAAGTTCCCTCCTCTGTATGTAACATGGGGCCACACAATGGGGTCGACGTCGTGGGGCTGCTGGGAAGAGCGCAGTGACGCGTGGAAGCCACTTGGTACTCACTCCGAAGGGTGTAACGGGACTTACCTTGTAGCGTGTTGAGGTTCACTAGGTCCCTAGAAGGTCAGTGCTGAAAGGGCCTTCCCCATAGTCCCTTCGTTTTAAAGGGAGGAAACGGCCCAGAGAAGGCTCCCGAGGTCCCCAAGATCACACGACTTGAGGAGTTTTTGTGCACAGTATTTGGACCTTCGTTATCTCAGTCGTGCAGGCCTGTAGGTCCGATAGCGGGGGGCGGTACCCCCAACTTATGGCTGAGGAACGAGCCCCAAAAGGGTACGTGGCTTGCCCGAGGTCACACATAGCAAGTGAGGGGACGAGGACAGAGCTAGAACTTAGAACTCGTGTCACTGCACACGTAGTAGAGGTAGGAAAGAAAGGCCAGCACTGGCTGGAGTTAGGAAGTACGACCTGGCAGTGCTGCCCGAGCTCCACTCCATTTCCTCAGCCTTGTGATATGTTAACAGGCGTTGCTAACAAAGGTGGATTCTGTGGTTAAATAAGTTTGGGGAATACGCTGTTAAATGCAGCTGAGTAAGTTTGTTTATCACAGGGTGTCTCAGAATTCTTAATTTGTTAATACATTATAAATATACCAGAGAGGGATAGAATATGCAGTGTTTCGAAAACTTACTTAACCGTGGAACCGCTGCCCACCCCCCCCCCACCCCGAACACACACTTTTTTGTCTGTTTTTTAAATATCCGGTCCCCTTTGGGTGACACTGGTGTTCCTGAGAACACAGGTTGGGGAACCATTGCCATCGTGCATTATTTCTCAGTGGATGATCTGCATCCGGGCTTGTTAAAAAAAGGACACTTTGGGGTTCCACCTGAGACCTGTTCTGCACCTGGAAAGGGCCCAGGCATCTACATTTTAATACGCTTTTGGAGGTAATTTGTATGCGTCCTACAACCAGTGGCATATAAATTAAGAGCCTGAACTTCCAGGTTAGACAAAATGGGACTAAAATCCTAATTCTGCTACTTAATAGTTATCTGCGCTTGGACAAATCATCTAAGGGCTCTGCGCCTCAGTTTCCTACTTGTAAAAGGAGGAATGATACCTCATAAGGCTGAAGTGAGGACAAAATATGGTAAAGCCGATAGGGAATTGGACATGTTACTAATACATAGTGTGTGCCAGTGCATGGTGCCATAGCTCTTCCTGCTCTGATTGCTGTTGTCATGCCATGCTGTCTGGGCTTATGCTCAGTGAACTATTGTAAAGGAGCACAAAAGAAAAATGTCTGGAATAGAACAAATGCTTTTGTTCCCCCATCATGCCTTTGTCCACCTGTCCAGATCCTGGTCCATGGTGTCCCAAGAAAGGAAATGGGTTGTTACACAGCACCAAGGGCTTCTTAGGGCCACTTCCCCTCCCAGCTAGTATGTAGCCCTGGAGGATTCCATCCTATTTTTAGGAATCAAAACTGTAATTTTCCACTGTCTCCGGCCCCAGGGTCCTCAAGCATGAATTGGGTGTTGGAGTAATAACACACAAGCACCCTTTGGTCCTGTGGGGGAGCCAGCCTGATGGGTTTCAGCGCTTAAGAGCTTGGTCTCTGAGGCCAGAGAAATTTGGCTTCAATTCCCTGCTTTGCCATTTCCTTGCAGAAATTTGTTGGGAAAGTCTGAGGCTCAGTTTCCCCTTCTTTAACATGGGGTCGTAAGAGTGCCTACCTCAAGAGTTAAGATTCAGTGTGAAGATTAAATGAAATAATCCATATAAAGTGCTTGATCTGGTGTTTTGGCATGTAGTAAATACGCCAAGTGGAAGAGTGATACAGATATACAAATTGTAAAGTCAGGGTGATAAGTATTAAAGGGGAGTAAGTATAAGGTCCTAGGACAGCATGGGAGAGATGCCTAACAGCCTCAGGGAGGAAGCCTTCTTAAAGGAGGTGACATTTAAGCCCCAAATTCAATCTCCAGTAGGAGTTAGCTGGATGAAGAAAGGAATGGTATTCCAGTAGAGGGAATAGTATGCACAAAGGCCAGAAAGCAAGGGAGAGAGACCAGTATTTCGGAGGAATGAATTTAAGAAGATCTGTCCAGTCGCTGTGAAGAGGGGGAAAGGAGTAAGAAATGATCCGAGACGGGTAAGCAAGGATCAGATGCCATTTTGGGGGAGTGTGAACTTTATCCTGAGTAGTGGGGGAGCCACTGAAGAGTGTTCTCTCATTTGTGCTTTGGAGCTGTTGCCATGGGGCACTGTGAGAATGGGTTTAGATTGGGAGGGAAGGTCCAGGAGATTGCTGGCTACGTGGGTCTGCAACTCAGGAGAGATGAAGCTGGAGGGGAAGAGGGCACATTTGGAGTGTCAGCACAGACGTGGTAATTGAAATCTTGGGCTAGCTGTTGGCTCACGCTTTATTGGCTGCAGGTTTCTGGTCTTTATTTTCGGAGGCTCTGCTGGTGAATGTCCAAACTGCTCCTTGTCTTGTGATTGTTTAACCACTTAGAATGGGCTCTAACGTTCTCCAACGGGCACTTGAGGAGGAGCTCCAGAGCACAGGCTTGTCTTAGCAGTGCAGCCTGTTCTCTTCCCCATCAACCTTGGACCCCTCCGAGCTTCCCAAGGGTCTTGGAGGTAGAAGAGTGAGCTTTCAGAGCCTAAAGAAAATATAGGATTTTCTGAGTGGATTATTTGGGATGGGGTGAGCTCCCTACCACTTGCAGGAATGCAAACAGAGATTCCAGTATTGACTGAGAGGTTGGACTGTAGGATCCTTGGGATCTCTTACAATACTGTGTGGCTCTCAAATTTGGGTCTAGGTCCCGGAGTGAAAAAAGAAGATTCTTCTGCGTTTCTCTGATTTCTGAGCTTGAAGCCTCCAAGAGAGCACCTAATCCAGCCCTCCCCCTTCTATCCCTTCCACTGTAGAAATCTATCATATTTGACAGATACCTTTAGGACAGCCCCTGGCACTGGCATGTGATAGACGCCCACTTATTTACTGAGTGAACACACAGAAGAGGGCAGCGGAGTGGAGTCATGCAGACCTGATTTGAATCCCATCTCACCCGTTCCATCTGCGTCAGCATGGGCACAGTATTAAACTTTTTGCATCTTAATTTCTCATCTGTAAAATGGGGATAATAGCATTTACCTCATAGGACTGAGGATCATCGAGAACCAATTTAACTGGAAGTGTCTAGCAGAACCTCAACAAAATGTTAATTGCCCCCTCGCCCACTCAGATATTTCTGTGATGCTTTGGAAACCATGGTTACTGAAGTCTTCTTGCATTTTTTTTTTCCTTTCATGCTCTTGTATTTATCAGCCTGAAATGCTCTTGGAAAATCTCTGAAAATGGTTGGCAGCATGGAGTAGTATAAAAGAACCTGGAGGCTGGAACCCTGGGTTTAACTTCTGATTCAGACCTTTCCTAACAACTCAGGGACCCTGGAAACTACCTTTCCCAGCCTGGATGCTGCCTCAGTAGGTGATTCCACTTGCTTCATCTTCTTGTGCAAGCAAGAAACCTGAGTCATTCTAAACATGCCTTTCCTCACTTCCCCCTCCATCTCTTCCCTAACCTAATTAGTTGCCAAGTCATGTCGAGTCTATCTCTGAAATAGCTTCAGAATCCACCCCGTACTCTCCATTCCCAAGTCTGCTATCTGGTTCAAGCCCCGCCTGCCCAGTGACTGGTTTTCTGCCTCCCCCGCTAGCTCATCCTCCACACCGAAGCTGGTTAATTCTCTAGACAAGGCTCTGATCGTGTCCCTCCCTATTGGAAACCCTTCTGTGGTGCACATAAGGCCCAAACTCTTTAGCGTAGTATTTATTTGTTCAAGGATTTGTGGAGGTTTGCAGGTTGCCAGGCCCTGTGCTGGACTCTGGGGGGGCCATGATGAATGAGGCCCAGTGTCTGTCCCTGGGGAGGAGATCACAGATGGACAGAAACTGCTCCAAGACCCCAGTATCTCTCCAGCTAACTGAAATACAGCAGGAGAGGTGCTTGGACGAGTGTTTTCTGTTAGAGGATTGTTGCCTTTCTGAGTTCACACTTGTTCTTGCCCCTGACCCCTGCTTTTCAGCCCATTGCCTGACCGCGCTGTGCTCGCTCATAGGTCTGTGCCTTTGTCTCTCTTCTCCCTTCTCTTTGGAATGTCCTCTGCCTTCCTTCTGGAGAAGGTCTGTGCTTCCTTCAATGCCAGCGTCAGTATTACTCCTGCCTCCTCCAGGAAGCCTTCCTTGACCCACTTCATGACTTTATTCATTTTATCGCTCATTTATCATTCAACAAACAGAACAAATCCCTCTGCCCATGCCTCCTTGATAGCATTGAAGTAGATTTTTCTGATTGCGCTGATCAGAGTGTATCATTATCTAACGGCTCCCCAGAGATAGGCCCTATTTAGTTTTGTGCCCCTACACGTAGCCCAGAGCCTACCACAATATTGTTGCTTGGTAAATGCTTGCAGAATGAAGTCTTTCTAACTGTTGTGCACCTCAGTTTCTTCATCTGAAAATAGGCCTACTGATACCTTCCTTTTTTCTGTTAGAGGATTGTTGGCAGGATTCTGTATTTGTGTATACGTGAGAGTGCTTCGTGAGCTGTCCACATGAGGGTTTTTATGCAGGGCGGACAGGAAAGGGTTCAGTTGCTCCCTAGAATGTGATAGCACTAAGGTCAGAAGAGCTGCCTGGCAGCGCCTGCTTTGTTGGCCTGGGGCATTTCCCCAGGGGAAGGGCTGTGCCTTCGGTGCTCAAGGCCAGCGACAGTTTATGGCTTAGTTCCCAGGCTTATTGTGGAGCAGCTACTTCCTGGCTTGGTGTCCCGTCTGTTCTTTGGGTGTGCCCAGACTACAGAGTCCCCACCCCCTGTTCTGTCCTGCACTGGAATCCTGTGCCCTGTTGCTTAAGGAAAGAAGGCTGTTGCCAAAGGCAGTGGGAGTCATTGGGCTTGAGTGTGGGGGAGGAGTGACCTAGCTCTACCCCTGCCTCCGACTCTGTGACCAGAGTAAGTCCCTTTCCCTCTGCTGCCTCAGTTTCCCCATCTGTAAGCCGAAGGGGTTAAGTTAGGTGACTGGCCTCCTGGGCACCTATCCCATCACCCTCTCCAATTCCCTTGGGACTCTTTTTCACCCTCCCCGATTTCACCCTCTCTCCTTTGTGATCTCATGGTATGTGGCTTATGCGTCCATTTTACGCTGTGTTGTTAGATGTTACAGAGAACGTTTCCATACCTATCCTGTTAACTGAGCTCTGTCAGAATGTTTCGCTCTCCTTTATGTTCCCCCACCCCGAGCTTACCTGGCCCAGGGCTTTGCTGTAATGATTAATGTAACAATAACAATTGCAGCTATGATTTATTGATCACTTGCTTTATGCCAGGCACTGTTGTAAGAGCGTTCTTGCCTTGTATTAATGGTGTTCAAACTGTCTTTTGAGTCAGTGAGGGTTCTGCCGAACTCCCTCACCATCTAGCAAGGGAGGGAGGGGCCCGCATGGTTCAACTCTGGAACCCCCACCTTGCTTCAGCCAGAGCAACTTTCTTTTATCAGTTTTTAGAATTTTATCAAAAGATTCTTTCGCTAAAAATTAAGCCAACTGAATTTGCTGCATTTATTTCTTATAATCTACCGAACAATTCAGTGAGGAAGAGATTATTATGTTCTACTTGTGAGGAAACAGGCCCAGAGAGATTAAGCCACCAGCCTCGTCATGAGCTCTGCTGGTGAGAGCAGCGTTTGGAATTGAGATTGGCCTGTGAGTTCACTGCCTGTGAGGAGTCTTGCTACAAGCCGTGGCGGCTTCCGGAGCAGAAGCTCTCCCATCATGCTGAGCGGGCAAGGTGGAAGGGCCTGCTTCCCTCCCTCAAGAAGCCTCCCTTTCTTCGGCAAGCAGAGCCTCAGTAGATGAAGTGTAAATCTGGCCTTAGCCTTGAAGGTAACTGTCCCAGAAGCTACCAAACACAATAAAAAGAGGAAGTCCAGGCTCTCAATGGCTAGGCCATTGGGGTATCTTGCAAGCTGATCTAGAACATTTCTAGATGGGACCATCCTCACAATGCTCAGAACTGGGCCCAGCTGCTCTTTCTGTGCCTTGATCTCAGGCTGTCTGCAGATACGATGGGGGCTACGCTCTCTCTGCCAGGCCTTTTGCTGGCCATATAAGGAGATGGAGCTGAACACTGAGTTCAAGGATCCCTGGCTGGAGGTGTAGGGACGCGGACAGGAGACGGAAAGCTCCCCTGTATCCTCTGAGGTACAACCAGCCTGAGCTCCGCAGTCACACAGCCCCGCCGCACAGTCTGGATATGCGTTTCCTGTTCCGTAGAAAGGTGCTATTATTAATAGTTCACGTGCATTGAGTGCTGACTCTGTGCCAGGGTCTGTGTCAAAATGCTTCATGTGACTGATCCATTCCATCCACATACCCACCTGGGAGGTTAGTGGGCACTGTTACTATTCCCATTCCAGAGCGTAGGATATCGAGGCCTAGAGAGGGTAAGTCCTCAGGCCAATTAGAGGGTGGCAGAACCTGAACTTGAACGGGTCCTTTTGACTCTTAACCATTGTACTATCTGCCTTGAGAATAGGGTCTTGCCTGCCTGTCTCACGTAGCCATGAGTGAGGACGAGGAGATGTTTTTGCATCGTGAGCTAGAGTAGAGTAAGGAAGACGTGTGAAGGATGAATCCATGCTATAGACACATCATTCGTGACTGAAGAATGTCAGGGGCGTGTGGCGGGGGTCGCTTTTGCACATGGACTTCTGTGGATGGAGATGAGGGTACCACAGGGTGAGGATTTGGAATTCTGTTTGATTCATTTGTCAACTTGTTCATACAATAAATATTTACCGAGCATCCATTTTACACTGGGGGCTGGGGATAAAGTGGCAAACCCGACAGGATCCCAGCCCTTGTCGAGCCCTCTGGGTGTGCAGGGAAGGGGAGCCAGGAGGGTAGGATTTCAGCCGACTGCAGGTCATTGGTGTGACCTTGGGCAGGTTGAATCTCCTCTAGAAGCCTCAGATACCCTGTCTGAATAATGGGGTCATAATTCCAGCCCTGCCTATAAGATCATTTGAAAGAATGGCAGTGGCAGTGCCTTATAACTGTCAAGTGCCATACTGTGGCTAGTTTCTGGCCTTATCCGTCTCACCGATAACTTGCTTTTCTTGCAGGGCTGCCCAGGAGCTGGAGGACAAGCACCCGGAGCCCCTCCGGGTAGCTACTACCCTGGTGGAGGGCAGTATGGCAGCGGGGGACCCCCTGGTGGTAGTTATGGAGGAGGCCCTGCCCCTGGAGGGCCTTATGGACCACCGGCTGGTGGAGGGCCATATGGGCACCCCAGCCCTGGGGGGCTCCCCTCTGGAGCTCCGGGAGGACCCTATGGTGGTGCAGCCCCAGGGGGCCCCTATGGTCAGCCACCTCCAAATTCCTACGGTGCCCAGCATCCTGGGCCTTACGGACAGGAACCTCCTCCAGGTGAGTCGGGATCTTGGGCTCCGGGTTCCTCTGACCTTGCTCTGAGTTATCCAGGGCCCTGTGGACATGCAGACAGCCTGTCTCTGGCACCTTAGCCTCTGGCTTCCAGCTTCAGCTTGCGTCAGCAGAACGAGAGTCTGTTAGTTAGCTTTGCTATGGTAACAATAACTCCAGAGTCTCTGGCTTACAACAACAAACATTTATTTCTGCTGCTTGCTCACACTTACTTTCTCTTGCTTACATGTCAGCAGCTGTGGGTTTGGCTGCTGAGGTTCTGCTCCACATGTCTTTTCTTTCCAGGATCCAGGCTGGAGGAGCAGCCTTTGTTTGGGATATGCTGTTCTTGTGGCAGACAAAAAAGAGCAGGAGAGCTAGCAGGAATGCATGGTGCCTCTTAAAGCTGCTTTCAAGGACTTTATATCTCTTCTACTCATGTTCTGTTGGCCAAACCACATTCCCTGGTCAAGCCTGACATCAATAGGATGGAAATGGATATTCCTTTCAGGGAGGGGCTCTGCAAGCCACCAAGCAATGGAGAAGATGTATAATGCTCTTATATGAAGGGGGGTGGGGCCAGGGCGTAGAGATCAGTAAATAATCAGAGACAGTAATAAAGTCTAGCATAGGGAGAAGCCCCATTTCTGTGTAAGGGAGACTGACCAATATATGTAGAAAGGCAAAATAGTGTAGTTGTTGAAAGCTTGGGCTTTTGAGATCAGATGCTTACTGACCTGACCCAATTACTTCACCTCTTTAGGCCTCAGTGTCCACATCTATAAAATGGGTGAATGTCTACCTCATAGGACTGTTAAGGATTAAATGAGAAGGTGCAGGTAAACATGGGCACATGCAAGGGCTTAATATTCTGTGAGAGGACTCGTCCTGGGGCATTAGGAGGTATTAGCAAAGAGGTATTCAGCATTTCATATGCTAACAGATGTGGCAAGGGCCTTACCGCTGAGAGATGCTGAGGCAGGCAGGAGAGTTAGGGGGTGAGATGGGGAAGGATAAAGAGCAGAGATACTAAAGGTGAGGTACTGGAAAATATGGGGGGCCGGGAGGGGGCTTGGTGATTCAGTGGAGGCAGAGAACCTTGGGTGGGGGCTCAGTAAAACTTTCTGAGTGGTCTCAGGGGGTCAGGGACTGTGAGTGCCCAGTCCCCTGCTTCCTCCCAACTCATCCAGTCAGCCATTTCACAGTATGCGGGTTCCAGGGGACCGGGCCAGCAGCACGGAAACACTTGGGTGCACCTGAAGACCTCCAGGGAATGGCACTGCTGGAAAGCTGTAGTGTCTTAGTGTACATACATCCCAGGCAGGAGGCCCTGAGAGAGATGGCAAACCTTGGCGGTTCTAAACACCGTGAGCCGTAGGATTTAGCTTGTCAGAGTCCAGGGCTTCTGGCCGTTTGCTTTCAGCTCAGCAGCTGCATGGTGGATTGCCTCATCCTTTTCACATCTTGTTTCTGAGCCTACATGAGGTCATTGCAGGGAAAGGAGCCCCTGGCTGTGCGGCTTATCCCTCCAGGGCCTGAGAGGAGAGACAATCTCTGGGGCTACTGAGGACATATGCGCCTCCGGCCCTTAGCTGCCCACCCTCTGCAGCCTCCTCTCGCCTGACTACCACTGGCTCCGCTCCAGGGCAGCTCAGGGCGCTCTGGAGCAGTGCCCCTTAAAGCAGGACCCATGTCACCTGCATTGGTCATCTGGGAGGCTCCGCCTGAATCCAGGATCTAAGGTTTGAGCACCACTGCTCTGCAAGACAGGTTTGACCAGTAAAGGTGCCCCACTACCCACAGGTAAGATCCTAAAGGCACTTGAGACCCGAAGGGCCTTTCCAGCCTCCTCACCTGCCATCGCCCCTCCCGTCAACCAAAGAGCCCTTGCAGTCGTCTGAACACACCCTGTGCCTCTGCCACATGCTTTTTCTTCGCTCTGCCACAGCTCTTTGTCATCTTTTCAGACCCAGTTTAAATATCCCTCTGTGGAAATGGGACTGCACACATTCCATGCCCTTTGCCAAAACTTTCTTTTGCTGTTATTTCATGTAATCATCACAGCCACCCTGGGCAGTAGGTCCATTTTAGAAACAGGAGAATCAGTACTCAGAAAATTAAACAGTTTGTTTAAAGTCGCACAACGTATCAGAGCTCTTCGCTTCCAGAGCCTGAGCTCTCCCATGCAGCCTGCAGCCTCCAGGGACCGCATGTTACAGAGACTCCCCTGGGGACCGTGGCCCTCTGCCATGGCAAAGCTGCTGTTTTCGGAAAGGAGGTGGGGTCTGCCTGGATTTCCCATCCAAGGAGGCCAGAGTAGTCCCTCAGTCAGGCAAACCCCTGGCCTCCTGGGCAATGGTTTCTGTGCTGCCAACTGCCTGTGTGAAGGAGCCCTTTCGGTGGCAGTTAAGTCAGGTTTGGCAATACTGTATAACTGACTTTTTCCTAAACTAGACAGTTTCCTGTGCTTTTCCACTTCCATCTCCCACCCCTCCCCTTGTCCCCCAGCTCACCCTGTATGTCTTTCCAAGTGGATGATTCTACTGACATACGCACAAAGCTACATACATACTCGTGACAGACGCACAAAGCTATTTGAACCATGACAACAGCACTAATCACAGCCGTTATGTGGTGCTTAGATTGTGCCAGGTGCTGATTTAAGGGTTTTCATATATCTTCACAATAACCTTATGAAATAGATGCTATTGTGTCCTCATTTTACAGATAAGATAACCAATACACAGAGAACTTAAATAACTCGGGAAGCAAAATGGGGGAGCTGAGACTTGAACTGAGGCTAACTCGAGCGTGAATTGAGCACCTTCCCTTTCTGTGTCTGGCTCTGTGCTAGCCCCTGGGGATTCAGGGATGAGTTAGGCTGGGATCCAGCCCATAAGTTGCTCCAAGTCTAACCTGGAAGGTGGTAGAAAAAAAGCGTGTACACAGTGGAGTGAGCAGGGCCATAAAAGAGAAGTAGAAAGGAGTGGAAGGAGGCCTGTCCAGGGACAGAAGAAGAGGAAGGCTCTTTGGAAGGAAGAGCATTTCATTTGGGTCTTGAAGAATGGATAGGAAATGGATGCAAAGAGATGAGGGAGAAGGGGCTGGAGGCAGAGAGAACAGGGTGAGTAAAGGCTGTGTGGTGGGACTGCGCGGGTGTGGCTAAGAGCGAGTGGAATGTTTCATCTGGGCTGGACCAGAGGTGTGAGGGCACAGTGGGAATAAAGTGGGAGAGGCAGGAGAGACAGGAATGGACCCCATTGTTGCGGGGGCAGGGGGGGCCTGGAATGCTGTTTTCAGGATGCTGGGCTTTACTTTGTAGGCAGTGGGAGCCTTTGAAGAGTTTTGAGTTGAATTGGGGGAAATTGGTGAGAATAGAGTTTAATTTTACAAAAGTTACTCGGCAGCGGGTGAAGGGTGCTGGAGAGGAGCTGTAAGGATGACGTGCCTGGGCTTTTCGATTTGTTACAACAGTCCCGGGCAGAAGCGTCTGAACCAGCACAGGCGCGGGAGGAGCAGAGAGGAGGAGGAGATACCTGTGTGGGAACTGACAGAACTGGGCAGCTCTCTGCCCGTGTGGGATGAGGGGGAGGCAAAGATGTCCTTAGGGAGATTTGGCGATAGGGGTGCAGCTGCACATCGCGGAGGTGAGGGGGAAGGAAGAGAGGGGGAGCTCCGTGGCACCCGCACTCTGGCAGCTCCCAATAGAGTGTGTCCCCTCTCCACTGGGCCAGGGCATCAGACCTGCTTCCCACCCAGAGAGCTCCCTGCTGCTGGGTCTCTCAAATACTTGTCTCTGGGCTGTGCGTGTTAGGTGCTCAGCAAGCATTTTTGTGTCGTCAATCTGTGGGGAAGAGGTCATCTCTTTTGAGAGAATTCTTGGTGGGGAGTGGATTTGTGAGGCTTTGTGGGTAGGCAGAGCCAGGAGTCAGGGAGGCACTGAGACCAGCCTTCCCCAGCATTTCTGTGGGTGAGCCTTGAGACCAGCCTCTGACTTCCCCGGTTTGCACCCCCGCCGCAGGTGGCGTCCCTCCTAACGTGGACCCTGAGGCTTACTCCTGGTTCCAGTCTGTGGACTGCGATCACAGTGGCTACATCTCCATCAAGGAGCTGAAGCAGGCTCTGGTCAACTCCAACTGGTCCTCATTCAATGATGAGACGTGCCTCATGATGATAAGTGAGTATGGCCCTTCCTCGTGGGCTCAGGCTAGGGCAGAACCACCTGAGGTGACAGTAGGTGGATGGGCAGCCGTGCTAAGGAGAAATCTTTTGGCCAGGGAGGAATTCAGGCAGGAAACTGGGTTCAAGATGAGCTCCCTTGGGCTGAGAGCTCTTTCCCTTATGTCTTTTTTCAAGTGCTGAGTCATAGGCTAACTCAGTTTCCCATCCTGCAGAATGGGACTCCATGCTCTGGTAGGAGATGACAGGGATGGGGTCAGCTGCCAAGCCTGCCAAGAAAATGCAATTCTGGCAGGGGTGGGGCTGAGGGTAGCCAGGGGTGGGGGCTGGTGTGGCACTTGATGAGGATATGGAGTGGCATCTGGACCTCAGGCTTGTGCTTCTGTGGAGTCTCCTGTTCCAGCCTGGGGAGAAGCGTTGCCTCAGTGGGACCCGAGGAGCCTGGGCCCTCAGTCTTGAAGCCGTCCTTCCCTCCTTTCCCTCCCCACAAGACATGTTTGACAAGACCAAGTCAGGCCGCATTGATGTCTACGGTTTCTCAGCCCTGTGGAAATTCATCCAGCAGTGGAAGAACCTCTTCCAGCAATATGACCGGGACCACTCGGGATCCATTAGCTACACAGAGCTGCAGCAAGGTGAGGGCCACGGTGGGACTCAGTACACAGGCAGAGCTAGACTTTCCTCTCTACTCCCTACCATAGCGCAAGGGCTTTTCTCAACTAATGCTGCCCTCAACGCAGGCCCCCTCCGCACCCCGTCTGTGACCTGGCTGGGGCATTGAGCCAAGATCCAGGGCAAGGAACACCTACATCCAGGATCAGGGCTGGACTCCTGGCAGGGCTAGGTGGGACAGGCCCAGCCAGGGGCCTGGGAGGTGGAAACTCAGCCGCCCAGGGCACTTGGAGACCAATTTGTGTGGCTTGCCTGGCTCTTGCTCTCATTTCTAGTGTGCAGCCGCTGTAGAGGGCTCAGAAAGATGGTTTCTGTTGCTAGCTCTGCTAGAAGGCAGTTCCTTCCCACTTCTGGGACCCAGACCACTTTAAAAGCTGCAGTTGGGAAGATGCAGTTGAGGCCACAATTCCAGGTCTGGTTCCAATTTTGACCAGAGGTTGGGTGGTTAGTACGAGGGTGATGAGAATCTGACAAGGAGCTTTGCCACCCGGGTTGGAGAAAGGGCTCCTCAGAGAACGCAGCTCCTTGCCCTGGCCATGGATTTCAGTCAGACGAGGGAGCTCTGTGGATGGAGGTGAGCTCACCATGTCCGCACCCTGGTTGAACGGAAAGGAGATGGCCTGTACTGATCACCTATTCTTTTGTGGGGTCCTGTCATGGATATTGGTAAGGTGGATATTATCACAGCAAAAGTAATATTGACTGAATGAATGCTTGCTATGTGCCAGGCACTGTAATAAGTACTTTTAATCTGTTTCAGTATTCATTCTCCCCATGATAGGTACTGTTTATCATTCCCCACCCTTAGATGAGGGTTCCTTACGATGGCCCTTTTACAGATGAGAAAAATGAGGCTTAGTACAGGTAACCTGCCCAAGGGCCACATGGCAGAAGGGGAGCTGAGAGTCTAGCCTGAGCTGGTAGAGTCTGTAGACAGGAAGGAAGGAAGCCTCCCAGGGAAGGACGGGCAGAGCATGCTGGCTATGACCTTGGAACTGCCCAGTAGCCTTGCCTGGGGAGATGTCAATGATTTTATTATTTTTAACAAATAATACTTACTGAGTGCTCATTCTGTGCCAGGCACTGTACCAAGTGCTTTTACGTGGTTTCCTTTCATCCTTACTGGAACCTACGAGATAAGTATGATCCCCATTTAGAGATGATAAGACAGAAGATGAGCAAGGCGACGCAACTTGCCGAGGAGCTGTCTTGAGTTCAGAGCGGGCCCCGGCCCCGTCACCCTTTGCTGTGCTGCCTCTGCTACTGCCCTGGGCAGGGTGGTCCCAGGGGGCTCAGGCTTCCTTCTGTAATGCAGACTACTCAGAGATGCACACACATACCCTGGTGTCATTCTGGGTCCCCCACGGGTCCCTGACTGAACAGACAGTAATGGCGATTGGGAGAAAGAGGGATGGGGCCTTCCAGCTAAGGGGAGCACCCACACAGAGCCCCTGCTGTGCTCCTGCCATCTTGGACAGACCCTTAGGCTTTCTGTCCTCTTTCTGCTCCGGCGCCGATCCCCTCATCGTCCCTTGAAGTGCTGTGCTCCGTGGAGCTGGTCGGTGGCAGTGCTTACGACGGGGTTTTGTGTCTCCTCTGTGTGCCCCTCCTCTGCAGCTCTGTCCCAAATGGGCTACAACCTGAGCCCCCAGTTTACCCAGCTCCTGGTCTCCCGCTACTGCCCACGCTCTGCCAATCCTGCCATGCAGCTCGACCGTTTCATCCAGGTGTGCACGCAGCTGCAGCTGCTGACCGAGGCCTTCCGGGAGAAAGACACAGCTGTGCAGGGCAGCGTCCGGCTCAGCTTCGAAGACTTCGTCACCATGACAGCTTCTCGGATGCTATGACCCATCCCGTCTGTAGAGAGTGGCATGTACCAAGGGACCTTTCCTGACTCCTTATAGTGGGAGAAGCATGTGGGCCTCTCCTTTTCCTGCCCCTCCTAGAAAAACATTCTCTTTTGCCTGATGTAACACTGTTCCCTAAGAGGGCTAGGAGTCCTGTGCCACAGCCACCAACTAGTGGGGTCCTGGGCCAAGGCCACACAGGTAGGGGCCTGACCTAGGAGAGGATGAAGTGGCACAGCCTTGCAGCAGGAGCAGGAGATGCCAGTCATTGCAATGGAGTTAGTGTTTAGCCGGCTGGGCTCCAGCCTCTAGCTTTCCCTTCTGTGCCCTGACGCCAGTGTTGTGTTCATTGGCCCCTTACCATTGGTACCTGTGTTCCCTCACCCATGCTCTCCCGTCAGATTAACCCAGTTTTTCCAAAGTGGAATCTGACCAAGGAAGAGAGATATGCCCAGGCGACCAGTGGCTTGGATACCACCAGCCCCACCCATCTGTATGTGTTAATTTCTGGCTGCCTGGGGACTGTCCCAGCTCTGGGAGCTTGGACAATCTGCTCTCTGGGCATCTTGGGTCAGGCTACTGCCCTCTGCAGCTCAGACCCCTCACTTGCCCACCACTCTCTGCGTCCCCAGGCTTCAGTCCCCAGGGGACAGTTGTACAGTTGTCACCTCCCACTGCCAATGCTTTTTTTTTTTTTAATTTGTTTTGTTTTTTTTTTCATTTGGGGCCAAAAGTTCAGTGAAACTGTAAGCTTCAATAAAAGGATAAAACGCTGTTCCACATTTTCCATCACACCATCCCAGCTACAGGTTTATATGCTCATCCATTCAGCCACTCCTTTATGCTTTCATTCAGCGAATGTTTACGTACATACTATATACCATGGTGTGCAGAAAGAAGCAGCTCAGGGCGTGGGCTATGCGAGGCTGCTCTCATTTGCCAGGGTCACGTTGAAGGGTATGGACCTGGGGTCAACTCAAGAAGCGACTGTGTTTTATAACAGTTTTAGGGCTGGCATTTGGGGCTAGAAGCAGCCAGCCCAAACTGTTTATGGCATGGCCTTTCTATTATCTCAAGCCTTAGTTTTATCTTCCAAACTGCATTTACTGTCCTAACTTTTCCTCATGTTTGTTAAGCCCAGACATTTGTACTTGCCTGCTGGGTCTTCAGATCAGCATGGTGACGGTCTACACTAACTATCTATAGTGAGCTGACAAAATTTCAATCAAAAGCCAAGATACTAGACATTCTGGTTTGCCTGGGGGACCTTATCATAGGTAATGGTGTGATAATCCTTTTGCTTTTGGGGGTGAAGATAAGGACTCCGGGCCCTCAGCAGGGCGCCCCTCCCTGCCATGGGTGGTTGGGAAAAGAAGCTCTGGCTGTTTGGCAGCTCAGTGAGGCCCAGCAGGTATGTCGGGCTCAGCCAGTTCAGCCCCAATCTCTGTAGTATTAGAGTCCTAGAGTTAGATGGAATCCAGTTCCCAGAGGCCAGCCCCCATCCAGAGCTAGAATTCCCTCCATGCCCACTGTGAGTCCAGCCTCTGCTTTCCAGTCTCCAGTGACAAAGAACTCAGTGCCTTTCCACACAGCCCATTTCCTCCTTGCCTCCTAGAAACTTTTCCCTGATATGGATTCCAAATCCTGCTACCTTGAAACCACCACCCATCGGCTATGGTTTTCTCTCGTGGGCCGCCCAGGACACACATCGCCCCTTTCTGCATGCCAGCCCTCTAGATACCTGGCCTCTGCCACCACGTTTCTCTCACATCCTCCCGGGGTCTCCAGCATCTCCTCACTGAGCCTCACTCCCCTTGGCGTCCTGGTCACCTCCCCTGAATTTTCTTCAGTTCATTGAGTCCCCCAAATGGAGGCCTAAGGCTCACCGTGGCACTGGGTGCAACCAGCAGAGAGTGGAGTAGGACTGCTGCCATTTGGGGAAGCTTCTGTTGTTTTCTTTGTTCCCATTGAGCCAAGTGTCTACTGAACCCATCGTTAGAACCGTGCCAATCAGTCTCTCAGCCGTGTGCTCAGCTGGGGCTGAGAAGCCCAGGACTAGGTTGGTCCTTGAGGGCATGATGGGTTCTGAGCTTGGGAGCCAGCCCTCACACCTCATTCTGCATGCTGGACCTCCAAGCCTGGCTATAAACTTGACAAACAGCTTTGGATCCTAAGGCCGGCAGGAATGTGGGATAGGCAGGACAGCCCAGCTGACCGGCCACAACTGCACATCTGTGGAAATGGCCGCAAGAGCAGGGCTGGTGAGTCATCTGTAGAGTGGGGTGACAGACTACACCTTCCACTTGCTCTGGTGCTGCCGAAGAGGAGGGATGCTGGGCCCCTGGCAGGACCATGGCTTCACCCCACTTCTTGACAGGGGAGGTCAGAAGGAGCCCGCGGCTCCATTAATCAGGTTAAGCAGACTCAGTGTGCACACGGCTGGGCTGGCCTCGGCCAGATGTCCCCCACTCCCCTCAGCAGAGCAGCCCTGCTCTGTTCCACTTCCTGCTCTGGCAATAAAGATCAGGGCCTCTGGCAGCTCTCTCATCATCTCCGTGGCAGACAGAGCACATCCAGTCAAGTCTGGCTTTTTCTTTTTATCCTGTGAGTTCATAGAGAACCAATGCTAGCCCTGATATCCAAGAAGCTGTTAACCCTGCTGTCTGTCCGCCCTACCCCCTTACGTCCCACAGGCCATTGAGCAGACAGATGTGCCAAAGACTGAGGTCCTGGGCATCAGAGAATTGGCACGGCCAGAGGAGGCAGCACTACGTGTGCTCTTAGGCCTGGCTGGGAGCCCGTCTGGGATCCAGTGTATTGGGGGATGGGAGGTGGGAGTAGTCGGCAGATAGCAGCATTCCAGTGCTGCCGTGTCTTCCTCCCCTATCCCCGCCCCCACACCAATTTCCCCACTGGCCTTGCCTCGTTCCTAACCTGAGCAGCACAGATTTTGTGCAATGACAAGGAAAGGGAACATTCAGTGCCAGGCTTTTAATTACAATTGCTTCGGGCTGCTGGCCTCCATGCCAAATGGCCACATGGAAAGTGTTTTATCACACCACAAAGCCAACGGATTCAGTCTACGGTGCATGCTCTTGCACCTGGTGGGCGTGGGGCTGTGCTCCTAGGGAGGAGGGGGGCGCCGAGATTAGTTCCCATGTGCATCAGCGCAGCTGGCTGAGTGCAGCCTGGGCTTTAGGCAGCCACTGGGCCAGATGCAAATGCTTGCTGGGGCCCTTCCAGCAGACTCGGGAAGGCCTACAATTGCGTAGGAGAGGGGTCTTTGGGAAGAAGGCCAAGCTCCGAAGGATGATGAGGATGGATGGCACTGGGGTATGGGCAAGTGAGAGGGATACAGCGATAATCTTGTCCACAACACGTTACTGTTTACAAAGAGCTTTCCACTTTCTTGAGCATGTTTAATCCTCACATTAATCCTGTTTAGGGGACACAGCTCAGAGAAGGGAAGTGACTGGCCCAGAGTCAAACAGGTAGAAAACCAGGATTGGAGCCCTGGCCTCGAGCTGCATCCAGTAGTCCGTCCACAAGGAGGGGGTCTGCTCCCCCAGGAGCCAGAGGAACAGCCTAGGTAGCAGACAGCTCACACCCCTTGGAGCCACCAGGGTCACCCTTGCTCAGGGCTCAGGGCAGCACCGTGGTGACGCTGGCGAGCACCACGTGCTCTGAGACTTTGGAGATGGAACACCGGCTCTGCGAGGACAAAGACTTGTGGCTGGCAGAGGAGCGGCGGCTGGGGGCCTTCCGAGAGCAGCAGGGACCAAGGCCAGGCAGGCAGCAGGAGAAGGCGGCCTTAAACTGCTCCCGGAATTTGCCTTGGTTGGGAGACAGAAGACAGCCATAAGGAGAGGGCTGCAGCAGGAAGGGGCCTTGGGCCCAGGGACACCCATGCAGCTGCAGCCAAGCTGCCTGTGAGGGGGCGGAGGGAAGGATGGTGCGGGGATGGAGAGAGCCCCGGGGCCACCTCGTCACTGCCAGGGAGAGTGAGGACAGAGGCCCCAGAGCAGGTTCCCAAGGAGAAAGGCAATTTGAATCGGATTCCTTGACTGCACTCTGGCTGTAAGCCCGGCTCAAAACGTGGTGTCTGGCCCAGGGGCCTCAGGTCATCTCTGCCTCCTTGGCGTGTAGCTGGACGGGCTTGGGGCTCACTGTCTGTGGCTAGGCTTTCCCCATCTCTGCCCCATGGCAATGAAAATGGCAGCAGCAGTCCTCACAACAGGCACTGTGCCATGTCCCTCAGCCGTGACCCCCAGGTCGTCCCAGCACTCTGAGAGGCTGGGGTCCTTTAAACTCACTTCCCAGATGAGATACAGAGGTACGGTGGCTTGCCCACGGTCACCCAGCCAGAAGTTGGACCCCATTCTCATGTCAAAGCCCTTTGCTTAAAGAGGGGGCTGAGTGGGGAAGGAAGGACTAGCATAGCCTCCTTGTTCAGCCAGAGCACACCAGGGAAACAGACCCGTCGTCTAGAACTGAAACCCTGACCACGTTCCTCCTTCCCTCCAGCCTCTGCCATGCCCAGCAGAGGGCCCGGCACATAGTAGGTGTTTCGTAAATGTAGATCAGACAGGAACACACTCATCTCTCCTGTTTTCTGAGCTGGAAACCACCCGGCCAGCCTTTGTTGAGTAATTCTTGAGTCTCCATGAGGGTTATAATATTGACCCCTGGTTCCTTTCAACCTTTTCTTGAAGAATATTTGTGTTCAGACTTGAACAGTCATCTGGGCCAGTTCTTTAGACCTCATCCCAGAGTCAGAGGTCTGGTGAGTTACACTTCTTCTGAGCCGGGGGAGACGGGGTACATGAGCACCCTGAGAGTGGGAGGTAGAGGGAGGAGATGGGAGCTGTGGGCCAGTAGAGAGGAGCCCGGGTAAGGGTGAGGACCTGGGAGGCCTGGACTTCCAGAGGGGGAAGCGAAGAGGCGAGTGCTGGAGGAGGGTAGATCCAAGGCTAGCGCTCGTATTCTGGCCCCCTGCCAGTACGTGTCTATCTGGGCATGGGGAAGCCTTCTCCCTGCCCAGGGCTGCCTCTGCTGGTGACCCTCCCTCACCCCTGACACCTCGATTACGAGGCCCTCTTCCCACAGGTCTGGCTCCCTCTGAGCCTGTGTTAACCAGATAGCTGATTGCAGGTCCTGCTGTGCATGCACTGGGCAGGGGTGGAGGGGAGCTGGCCTAACCCCTGCCCTTCCCACCCACTCACTGGTCTGCATAATCTGCAAAACTGGATCCCGGGTACTGGTCTGCTTTCTCTGGCCAGCGTTGGGAGTGTGGCTGGCCCCTTACTCAGACCAAGACTCCTGGGGGGGGGGGGGCAAGTCTTCCCCCTGAGTGGTAGTTCCCAGAGCAGGGTCATAATCCCTAGAAAGGAGCAGGTATCTCCTCCCCCACCATCCTTTATATGGCTTGGATTGGGGACGGGAAGACTCTTGTCCTGGGGACTACTGCCATCCTGTCACTGCCTCCCCAGCCCACTCACCACTGAGGAAGTTGTAGATGATGGGGTTGGCAGCGCTGTTGGCGTACACCAGCCAGTGGGAGAAGGTGAAGCAGGCGTACACGGCTTCTCGGTCCCGGGCTTGGCGGAACATCCCGAACACCCTAGAACCAGAGGGAGGGCAGTCAGAAGTGGGGCAGACGCATGTCTATGTGTATATGTGGTGTTGCCCTAGCACTCAAGCTACAGGGCTCTAAAGTACAGGAGTTCCCACTGCCCCTTCAGTCCACCTGGTGGCCCTTTCCTGGGTCTCGTGTCTTGACCATCGTTTTGGTTCTTGAGCACAGACAATATGACTAAAGTGGGCCTAGGGACAGGGACCAGGGTCTGTTTCCTTAGTCACTGGCTGTCTGATCCCCTGGGATTTCCCATCTACTTTCTCGTCCATCATCCCAGCAACATGTGAATCATAGACACCATCCATTTTTCAAATAGGAAAACTGAGGCTCAGAGAAGTCAAGCGACAGGCCCAAGGTCACACAGCCAGAAAGTGGCCGAGCACAAACACACTGAGATTGTCTCAGGTCATGTAGCCCACACTCTTTCCCTGTACCTCATGGCCTCTTACGTGGTGCCCGTCTCTCTCTGCTTAGCGTGCTGTTCCTCCTGTGGCTTGGTCCCCCCCTTCCTTCAAGTCTCTGCCAAATGCCACTTCCTCAGAGAGGCCTTTTTTTTTTTTTTAACCATTATATCTAAAAAAATATTTAAAAAGAAAAAACCGCCAACCCCTGTCAGTCACTCTATCCACTTCCCCTATTTTTCTTCATAGCAGTTATCACTGCCTGACATAATACATATTTATTTCTCTCTCCCACTGGATGCAGCCTCCGGGAAAGCAGGGACTCTGTCTCACGCACTGTTCTCTGTGTTCCCAGCCCCACCATCTGACAATTGAGTGAATGGATGAAAGAATGTTCACAGTAGCCCTAGGAGGCCAGGACTGCTGTCATTCACATGTTACAGATGAGGAGATTGAAGCTCAGAGAAGAGGAATGATCTGCCCCAAGGTCACACGTGGCCGTGGCCATGGGGTAGAGCCAGGTCTTTCTCCAAAGCAGAGAGACAACCACTCCCTACCTCTGGCCTCCCCCGCGTGCTCTCACCTCTTCAGGACATTAAGGACGCTGATGGGCAGGTAGCAGAGGGCAAAGACCAGCAGCACCACCATCAGCATCTTGGCTGTCTTCCTCCGAGCACGTATCTGCTTCACCTCAGCCAGGAAGGCCCGGGCCCGCGGTGGGGGCTCTGTGCCCGGGCCCTGCCCCTGCTCCTCCGACTGGTCTGAGGGCCTCTTCCAGTTCCTCACCAGGGCCGATGTGGTGCCGGGGATCTGTCCAGCACACACAGGGACAGGAGCGGTGGGAGGTCGGTCTCCTTTGCTGGGCCCTGCTTCGGGCTGGACCCTGGGGCGGGTGTAGGTGGGGGAAGGGAACACACCCTTGCAATAGGAAAGAACCTCATATTCACGATAGAGATCAACACTCTGGGCTGAGGGTGAACAACGTACCTTCACTGTCCACTAGCTCATTATGAGACTATCCCCCAACATACCTTTTGGGTATGTGTTACTGGCGCTCAGTTATAAATGAGGCAACTGCAACTTAGAGAGGCAGGGGACCCTTGACAACATCCAGCTGCCCATCCGTCCTCCTAGGATCACCACCTCCATCGATAGGGGTGGAGGTGGAGGTGAGCCGTACCTCCCCCTGGCCCATGCCCACCTATGGAGAGGCCTGGGCAAGAGGTGAGCAGGTGGGTAGCATGGAATGGCCTGGGCCTCAGAGCTCAGGTCCCAGCCTTATATCGATGCCCATAAGCCTATGGTGCTTCCAGGCTCCTGGAGCAGCCACAGATTCCTCAAAGCCTGTCCCACCACTGGACACCCGAATCACCCCACAACAGAGGGCATAAGGCTAGAGGCCAGGAAACTTGGGGTCTAGGGCCAGCTCATCTAGTCATGAACTACACGACCTTGGTCAACTCACGTTCCCTTTCTGAGCCGTGGTTTTCCTGTCTGATAGAGGAGAGTGACTGCTGCCATCTTGACGGAGCCGTGAGGAGCAGGTGGCACGTGTTGGTGGACTGCAAGGCTGGTCATGTTCTGGCCTACATATTCTCACTGTCCATACACTGACCCAGCACTCATTCCTGCTGGTGCCAAGGGCCTCTGAGCACCCCCTTGTGCCCCCCAAAGCCCCCCCAAAACCTGCTGTGGGTCAGTTTGTATGAGAGGAAAGAAGGCAGGCCCTGGAACCAGAAAGGCTCTGGCACTCAGCAGCTGTAGCGTGGGTACAGGGCTGCTGTGGTTAGATAGTTGTGAGGACACTGTGAACAACGTGCCTAATTGGGCAAGCAACGCGGAGGTGCTGTTGGTGTGTACTGGGCTCTGTACTCCCACGGGTCTGGGTTTGAGTCCCTGACCTTCCACGCGCTGGCTGAGGGACTTGGGGAAATTGCTTTCCCTCTCCGGGCGTGTTTTCTCATATTTAAGTCGGGGGTAATACTTACATATGGTGGCTAAGAGGATACAAGTCTACCTGGAAGTGCATGGTATAATCAGGGGCAGCGACTGATGCTAGAACAACGTTAGTTACCATTCGGTTGCAGGGTTGGCACGAACACTTTTGGCCTTGAGTTTGACATGTCCTTGGGCCTCGCCTCTCTCTGGTTGCAGCCCGGATGACATGTTATGAAGGCAGAGGACTGTCTACTCCCTCAGACCAGCACCCCATCCCCTCCCAGCCCAGACAGTGACACCAGAGTGGGCCTCACCTGGCGGCCCCAGAGCTTGCGGAAGATCTGGAAATAGGCCATGGCCATGAGGCCCAGCGGGGCCAGGTAGGTGACAATGAAGAAACAACTGTGGTAGATTTTGGGATAGAGGTCATCTGTAAGGGCCAAGAGATGCAAAGTGTGGGCCCAATTGGGACTCCCCCAGCCTGCAATGCCACCCTGCCCCAGCTCGGGCCAAAGCACGCAGCGGGGGCCCATACAGCCTCCATGGCTGGGAGACCTTGGAGTTGCCCAACGTGGGGTGTCCATCCTGGAGGAACCCCAAGCAGATGACTACACTAGAGGAGGTACCCACCCTGGGGATACGCCTGCTAGATGCCTGGACTGGGGTGTCCTTGGGGGCGACACCCACACTGGGTCCCTCCACAGATTTCCTGCCCTAGGGCTATGTGACCCAGAGGTGCTCAATTCAGGGATGCCTGTCCAAGCTTCCCGCCATTACCTGCCCAGCGTTCATCACAGACAGAGAAGAGTCGGGTACGATTGGCTAGCTCGGGCAGCACACTGCTGCATTCCATGACAGCAGCCTGGGGCACCATGACAGCCAGCGACACAGCCCAGATGCCCAGGATGGAGCCACGGGCACGCCGGGCGGTGCTCTTGAACAGCAACAGGTGGCAGATGGCATACCAGCGGTCCAGGGCAATGAAGCTGAGCGTTAGCACTGCCACCGACACTGACACAGCCTGCCGCATAGGGACACAATGTCAGTCCTCTTGGGTGCCACCCAGAGACACGAGGTGACAGATGGGGCCCACAGCCCAGAGATAACAGGCAGCTAGGTGCAGCACACAGGCCTACTCCACCACCTACTGGCTGTGTAGAGGTGGGCAAATCACTTATCCTCGCTGAGCTTCACCTGTGGAGTGGGACTATACCATTCACCTGGCAGGATTCTCGTGACAGTAAATGAAATCATGGATGGAAAACATCAAGCTCGAGACCTGGCACAGAGGAGATGTTCGCCTGCTATGAATAATAACTTACGGAACTTACTACATGCCAGACGCTGTCTTCATTACCCTCACCATAACCCCTCTCACGCATTATGGACAAGGCAGGAAAGGTTAGCTATCTCCCAGGGTGATACTCCTCACCTGCCTCTCTTTATTCTCAGAGTTGCTAGAGTTAATCGGTCGAGTGGAAAACCTCAAAACAGTGGGAAATCCAAGAAGCCTTCCTCTCTGCCCCGGGATGCCATCCCTTCCCCAGGCTGTTCAAAAAGAGGCCTCCTTCTGAGAGGCAGAGATGAACCTACGCCTGAGGTGTCGGTGGGCTTTGCCTCCGGGAGTCCCCCACCCTCTGGGGTACAGGGAGAGGGTCAAAGGGTGCAACCACGGGGCCCTCCGGCCTCTGGTCGGCCATCCTTTCACTGCCCTCAACCCCATCTGGGCATCCTGATTCCCAGTGTGGGGAGAGAAGGCCTCAGCTAGGGGCTGGGAGGAGAGGAGACTTTCTAGCAGGCGCCCTCAGAGCTGCCCCCCTTGGGATCAGGAAGCAGGCCCATTGTGCATTTTTGTCTGTCACTGTGGGCTTGTGCCTCTCTCCTCCACAGTGTGCTGTGTCCCTGGAGGTGTCTGCACATGGCTGAGCCTGTCTTTGTGTGACCAGCCCAGGGGTGGGGATCTCTGTATGAGTATGTGGGCTGTGTCTATTCCAGTGCCAGGCTTGCCCTTGTGGACAGTAGAGGATGACACCGCAGAGGTACTGAGCCACTGTCCTGTCTGAAAGGCAGGTCTGAGGGTCGCTGAGACCTAGGCGAGGCTGTGGTTTTGTACTCGGTGTGACAGGCGATGAAAGACAGCAGGCAAAGCTTACCTGTAGATAGGGGATGACCTTGCAGAGGGCATGGCCAAAGAGCCAGGACTCGGTGATGTCTACCAGCAGGCTGGCTGGTAGGCAGATGGCTGTCACGAGCACGTCAGCCAGGGAAAGGTTGACGATGAAGTAGTTAGTGACCGTCCTCATGTGGTGGTTCCGCCACACTGCCAGGCACACTGCGGGGCGGGGTGAGCATGAGGTAAAGCCAGGGGCAGAGCCACGACCATCTTAGGCCCATCAGCGAGTCCCTCCCCCACGTACCCAGCTCCTGGAGGTAGGGACTGGGGAGAGAAACGAGGCCCAGAACCCCTTCCAGCCCCCAGGGGAATCCCGGACCTACCCAGTGTGTTGCCCACCAGAGCCACGAGGAACACAGCCACGTAGGCTGCGATGAGGACCCATTCATACTGCTTCGGGTATAAATAATCGCTCCACAGATAGCGGAGAAACTCGTCCTCATAATCGGCAGGCACCAGGGATGGTTCCCAGCTACCAGTGGGGAGCCCTGTCTGGGCCCCTGGGGTGGCAGAGGGCTCCATGAGCTCAGGAGCCGCTAGGGCCAAGGGGCATCCTGGGCTCTACGGACGCAGGGGAGCCCGGGCCAGGCCTCAGCCCACTTCCTTCAGGGGCCCTGGAGTCTTGCACCAGGTCTTTTGGGGTCTCAGCCCCAAGCCTCCTGCAGGAAGGGAGGGAGGAAGAAAGATACCATTAGGGAGTGTGGCAGGCAATTTGCACATAAACTGCCTGTTAATTCTCACAGTCCTGTGGGCTACTGGGGAGAAAGACAGCTCTCACCCCTTTCAGCCTCGGTTTCCCCATCTGTTCAAAGAAGTAATGACCATACCTACCTCACAGGACCGCGGTGGGGAGTAATGAGCTCTAAAGCATGCCTAGTGTTTTATCCAGAAACTGGCGCAGGAAGCAGGCTTCCCCATTATTAGAGAAACCTGCTTTTGCAGAGGAGGAGATGGAAACTCAGAGAGGTTGAGCCCCTAGCTCAAGGTCCCAAAGCTACTAGGCCAGGTCTGTCTGAATCCACCAAACACCACAGATTTGGGAGGGGAAGCCATCTGATTGCAAATATTCTCTCTTGTAGGTATGTTCACAGGCCTGAATTTTTGGTTGAAAAAAAGGGCGTTAGAGACCCAGGCTCAGGCCACCCGCTAATCCCCTCTTGAATCCCCCGGGCCGCTCTGAGCCCTGGCGGCCGCCAGGGGTCGCTAGGCCAGTGCGTAGGCTGCTCCCTCCATTCATAAATCCGGCCTCGCTCCCCGCCCCTGCTAGCTGGCTCAGACCCCTCCTTCCCGCGGCTGAGCACGGAAGACCCCGGACGTGTGTAGGAGTGTTGCCCATCCCAGGAGACCCCTGGGAGGGGGAGGGGACTCCTTCATACCCCCACCAAGGGCCAGCGGATCCACTCCTTGAGCAAGACCTCCCTGCACCCCGAAGCCTGTGAAGGACTGTAGGGCGGGGGGAGTTGGGGAGGGGGGAGCGAGAGCGTTAGGGGTTCTGCAGGAGCCTGCCGGGAGGAAAGCCTGCTGGGGACTCAGTCTCCCAGCACCCAGGTTATCCCCCGAGACTTGGCTCCCGCCGAGGATCCTTTGGAACCCCCACTCCAGGCCTGGGGGTCCCCCACGCCCCGCACCTGTTGGCTTCGGGACCCCGGCGTCCTCGGCTGCTGGTTCCCGGACCTTGAACCGGTGACTTCGCCTCCCTGTCCCGAAGGCCGGGCTCCTGGGGGGGCTATGGCTCCCAAGCGGGCTGTGGCTGGCGCGGGCTCCGCTGGGCTGCGCGCTGCCGGGAGGGGCGGGAGAGGTAGGGCGGGGAGGGGAGCCCCCAGCCGGTCTCGCTTCTTGTCTTACAGCCGCGAGACCCGGAGGGCGGAGGGAGATGCCAGTTGCCCCTCACCAGCCACTTCACGCTTCCATCCCATTTCTATTCATGCGCCCATCCGTTCATTCACACCGTTCGCATTCATTCAACATTTCTGCCTCGGGCCACTCCGCATTCAGAGCGCACCTACTGTGTGCCGGCGGGCCCTGGGCGGCTTCGGAGAGCCACAGTGCAGAGGGGATCCCAGCTCCACCTCTCCTTGCTGCCTCACCTAGCTGACGAGGATGATGGCACAGGTGGGTCTCGGGTGAGAGACGACGCCTGCACCGCCTCCGGCCAAGCTCTGGCTGCTGCTGAAGCAGCTAGCTCCCGGCGACGCCAGAGGCCACGCTCGCCCATCGCCCAGCCCCCATTATATCTGCCCCCAAATCTTTTTTGTTCATACCGTTCCCTCTCCCAAGACAGAGACAGTAGGTGGGAGCAGGAAGTGGGGAGCCAGAGGGGTTGATTGATTCAACATTTACCAAGCAGTGTGCCAGGCAATGAGCTACACAATAATACAGCTGCCATTTGTATGGTCCCCGGAATGCATGATCTCATTTAATCAACCCAGTGAGGTAGCTGTTATTGTCCCCATTTTACAGATGACAACGCTGCACTCACATAGTTCAGTGACTTGCCCAAGTTCACACAGCAGAGGCAGACCTGAGATTCCAGCTTGTGCTTCTCTCCAGGTCTACTCCCCTCCTCACCGGACAGAAGCGCAGATGCTGGCCTCCTGGCCTGGCAAGTCCTCGTGGTGAGGGAGCCCAGGGGAGCTGTGGGGCACAGAAGGACACATTGATCCAGCCAGGGCATCAGGACAGGCTTCCCAAAGCAGGACAGTGTACATGCAGACCTGAAGAATGAGGAGGTAGCCCTGCAGGGGGATTGTGGTCCTGGCAGAGAGAATTCAAGGTAAAGGAAACAGCAGGTGCAAAGGTGTGGAGGTCCGGCCTTCCCAGAAAACACAGATAGGTGATGGGTGACCTCCGGGGGATCAGGCAGTCACCTTGGCCATCCCTTGCCTTAGGACAGGGCCTTCCTAACACATCAGATCCACCCTCCTTTCTCACCCTAGGAGATTCACCCTTTCCTCTTGGGAGGTGATTCCTGAGATGTAACCTCCATCTTTCCTGTTGCAGCTAAAGCCCTTTTTCAAAGGAGCTGGAGCTGTGCTGTTAGGCATAGAGTGTGTGGGAGGGAAACTGGGGCAGCACAGGGATGGGTCCAGTGATTTCCTTCACCTCTCCAGGAGGCAGGACTGAAGCTAACCCTACAGCGGAAGTCTGTCCCCGGGCAGGCACAGCATCCACACGGTGGGTGGTGACTCAGAGTCCCCTCTGGTTGCAAAGCTCTGTCTTGCCTATGGGAATGGATGAGGTGACACAAGAGAGAAATGGCTGGTGTGTGTGTGTGTGTGTGTCTGTCCATGTGTCCCCGCACGCTCGCCTACATATATCTGTGTGTTTGTATTTAAGTAAGGGCTGTGAGTGTGTGTCTGGGGAATCCCATGGGTGACTGTGTGTGTTTGGGTCTCTGAGTATGCGTGTGGGTAGGGAACAGGCTCTGGGCTGATGACTGGGGGTCACCCTGGGTGGGATGTGTCTGTATGGGTCTTGATTTGTCTCTGTGTGTATTGGTGTATTGGTGTTTGTGTCTATGAGGAATGTGTGCATGGGGTGTGTGTAGGGGGTCTCTGTCTCTGTGTGTCTGGATGTGCCTTTGTGGCCTCCCGTTGTGTTCCCTGTGAGTGTGGGCATGCCTTTGTGTCCATGGGTCTGTGAGTGTACAACTTGGTAAGTCTATCCCCACAGCGATGACTCATCTAATCCCCTACATTACTTCCCTCATCGAGAGCTGAAACTGTTTGCTATGTAGGGGCTGGAGAGGGGGCCACAGCACATGGAAGATGGGAGGCAGATCGTGCAGGGCTCTCAAATGACCAGCTGCAGCAAACAAGGTGCAGCTGCTGGTGCAAAAGGTGCAGACCCATGTGTGTGCGTGGGCAGAGGGCACCAGCTGAGCCCAGCACAGCTCAGGCTTAGAACCCAGCCCAGAGCTCAGACGCCACAATTCAGGGCTTCTCAGACACCCTGGGCTGGAGTGAGCAAGGGGCTCCGCAGGTCCTCCCAGATCATTATACATGGAGGTGCATGTGTCTGTGTGGGAAAGGAGTCATGGCTGAGAATCTGTCTTCTCATAATATCCACTTTTACAGAGCCAGTCCCATCTTCCCTTAAGAGGGATCCCAATTGCCAAACCCCCTCTTCACTCCTTGGCACCCAGAGGGGGCTGTTCCCCAGGACAAGGGATCCATCATGAGTGACTCCTTCTACCCTGAGGCAACAGACCTTTCTTCCTGCTTTATCAGACCCTGGCCAGGCAGGAGGTTTGGTGTCCTCAGGTCCCCCTGGTCCTGAGTCTGGCTCCCTCAGCCACGGCCTGAGAGTGGGAAAGGCCAGTTATTTGGCCTATATGGGCATGAGGGAGAGACCCCAGGTGTGTGCTCAGAGAAGACCCTGCGACCCAAGTGAGGCCAGTGAGGTTATGGAAGACCCCCAGGAGCTGGGGTGTTCTGGTCCTTAAGCCCAACAGCTGGCCTCTGGGAGCTCCTGGCAAAGAGCTATGTCCATGGGAGGGACTCAGTGACCTCATGTCCTCCATCTCCAGGCTGGTGCTCAGTCCTGGCACCTTCATAACCCAGGGAGGGTGGCCTGAAGCCTTTGTTTTGCCCAAGCTGTCTGTCAACCAGCGGCCACATGACCTCTTGTTGATCTAATACTGAGCTCTGAGCCATAGGTCCCTGTCACATCCATCTTTGAGTGTCAGGCAGGACACTTGCCCCAGGTGCTATCCCCCTTCCCTCCCAATTCCAATGTGACTTACAGTAACCTCTGTCTGACTAGGACTAGAGTAATCGAATGTAATTGAATTTTCAACTTGCTAATGCTGCCACAGGCTTGGAATGTGGGTGGGAGCTCTCCAGGCAGGGCAGAGGTCCTTTTTAGAAGAACAGAGATCAGAAAACAAGCGGAGGTGTGTGGTGAGGTGAGGGAGAGCCAGCAACTAGGCTGTGGGACTGGAAAGGGGGATTCCGAGGGCTGAGTCTAGGTAGGCCACTGAGGCAGTGGGGGCCTTTTGGTCCTCGGGCCCAACAGCACTGGCCCTGGGAGCTCCTGGCAAAGTGCCATGTCCATGGGAGGAACCCAGGGACCTCATGTCCTCTGTCTCCAGGCCAGGCACTAAGCTTCTGCGCCTCTTCTCCCCAGGGAGGGCCAGCCCTCTTCCTTAGGGTTTGATGGCTTGAAGAGGACCATCTACTGGGAGAGATGAGGACCCGGGTCCCAGAGTCAGGCATCTCGGTGGCTTCACAAGCTAGAAGGGCAGCAGCAAGAAGGAAGGCACTGGAGACAGGAGCCTTCTGTCTGTTCACAAACTCAGATACTCACTCAACAAACACTGGCACATAGGTTCCAGAGGTGGGAGTGAGCCTGGGGAGACCCATTGTAAACAAATGACTGGGGTGGGTATCAAATGCATTAGGGTGGGAGCCCGTGGAGTCAGGTCGCAGCGCAGGAAGGGACTGGAGGCAACAGTGATAGTGCATGTGAACCCACGGGAAAAGCAAGCCAACTCCCCAGTGTGTTCCGTCTGGTGTTGAAAGGAGGTTAGGAGCCCAGACTTTGGGGCCAGAAAGTTCTGGGTTGGGCTCCCAGTTCTGCGGCTTCCTACTGTGTTATCTGGGACTTGTCACTTCTGCGATAGGTTGGGTAATGGCCCCCAAAGGTGTCCACATCCTAACCCCTGGAACCTGTGAATAGGTTACATGGCAAAAGGGACTTTG
Organism: Rhinolophus hipposideros; assembly: GCF_964194185.1. Lineage (NCBI taxonomy): Eukaryota > Metazoa > Chordata > Mammalia > Chiroptera > Rhinolophidae > Rhinolophus > Rhinolophus hipposideros. The sequence goes on from NC_138054.1 coordinate 74,166,503, forward strand.
CAGGTGTGACTAAGAATGTTGAAATGAGGAGGTTATCCTGGGTTATCCAGGTGGGCCCATTGTAATCACAGGGCCCTGATAAGAGGGATGCAGGAGGGTCAGAAAGAGAAGATGTGATGGTAAAGCAGAGGTTGGCGTGATGCCGATGCTGGAAGGGGCCACGAGCCAAGGAATGTGGGTGGCTTCTAGACGCTGGAAAAGACAGGGAACAGAGTCTGCCCTAGGGCCTCCAGAAGGAATGCAGCCCTGCTGATTCATTGATGTGAGCCTCATAAGGTTCAATGTGGACTTCAAACCTCCCGAAGCATCAGAGAAAAAAAACCTGTTGTTTTAAGCCACTAAGTTTGTGGTAATCTTTGACCGCAGCCATAGGAAACGAATGCAGCCTCTCTGCGCCTCGCCTCACTGGTTAGGAGACCCACAGTCGCCTTTGTTCTATCAAGTTGTGTAAGGGTCCTCTGTGAACAGGCAGGTGGGCAGCAGCAGATGCTGGGCCCTGGCAAGACAGAGACTCATAGTTATACACATGATATTTTTAAAACCATTTAATAATTTTTTAAATTTGGGTGGTCGGGGCGACCAGTTTGCCAAGTGGTTAGAGTGCAGTGCTCATAACACCAAAGTCACCGCTTCCATTCCCACACGGGCCAGTGAGCTGCGCCCCCCACAACTAGATTGAAAACAACAACTTGACTTGGAGCTGATGGGTCCTGGAAAAACACACTGTTCCCCAATATTCCCCAATTTAAAAAGAAATCAGAGTGGTCGTCGTGGTAAGAACCAAGACTTTGACATCTTCTGCTTACCTTATTTGGTCGTGTTTTCTATTTTGAGTCATATATGTTGAGACTGCTTTAGCAGGAGACTGCTAAAGATCTAAAGCCTAAAATAAGTAATAATAGCAATAAATGATGGTCATAGTAAATGTCTGCTGGTGTGGTTATTTTGACACGGAAACACACAAGGGGAAGGCAAAGGAGAGTCCTGATCTTCCTGGGAGACGTGTGTCTGTAGACTGGGGATTTCTATGACCTGGATCACCAGACATTTGAGAAAAATCATTAACAGGACAGAGAAAACCAATATAAACAGAAAAAAGTTTCAGAGGCAACTTGGGATGGGTTTTGAGGGATGAATAGGAGTTCACAGATGGGCTTTGAGTGAGATGTGCCAGGCTGGGGTGGGAGAGGAAGAAGGTGTGGGATTCTAGGTATAGAATACTGAGGGGACAGCATGAGCGAAAGCAAAGCAAAGCAAAGTGAGCATGGCAAAGATCTGTTCTGGGGCCACAGTAAACACTAGATTGGCCTAAGGGTGCTCCCATGAAGAGGAGCAATAAGGAATAGGAAGGTGGGTGAAAGGCTGGCCTTGAGTCTAGGCTGAGGATCTTGGACTCAATTCCAAAGGCAGTAGGGTGCATGGAGGGTTTAAGCAAGTGTGAGATGTGTACAGATTGGCAGTCATGCCCGCCAACTTAAACACATTTGAAATGAATAAAGAGTACGTTTTCCTTGTAAAAGATTCAAACCACTCAGAATAAAATAAAGTAAAATTATTATTTTTAATTATGTAGAATAGCCACTGACTCCTGTATTAGTATGTAGTTACTATAGCAAAGGCTCCCCAAATGACAGTGGCTTAGAAAGATGGAAGTTTATTTTTCTCTACAGGCCATCCAGGGCTGGCAAGACAGCTGTACGAGCATTCAGAAGCCAGAATTCTGCCAGGACAGAAGAGTATCATGGTTATGAGCACAGGTTCTGGTGCTGGACTGTCCAGATTTAAATCATGGGTCTGCCACTTATGAGCTGTGTGACCCTGGCTATTCTACTTAACTTCTCTGTGCTTGAGTTTCATCATCTGTAAAATGGGGATAACATAATACCAATCTTAGGTAGGGAAAATAATGTTGCCCCAAAGATGTCTACGTCCTAATCCCTAGAAACTGTGAATATTACCTTATATGGCAAAAAAGACTTTGCAAAAGTGATAAAGAGTCTTGAGATGGGGATGTTATTCTGGATTGCCCAGATGGGCCCAATGTAATCACAAGGGTCCTTAAAAGAAAGAGGCAGGAAATAAAAGTAGTAATAGAAGAGGTAGTGATGGAGGCAAGAGATTATAGTGATATGAGGAAGGAATCATGAGTCAAAGAAGGCAGGTATCACTAGAAGCTGAAAAGGCTAGGAAATGGATTCACCCCTGAGTCTCCAGAAGGAATACAGCCCAACCGACACATTGATTTTAGACTTCTGAACTTCAGAATTGTAAGAGAATAAATTTGTGTTGCTTTAAGCCACTAAATTTGTGGTGATTTGTAACAGCAGCACTAGAAAACTAATAACACATCCTTGTTAGGTTAAATGAGTTAATGTACCTAAAGCACTAAGAAAAGTGCCTGACACATAGTTAGCATATATCCAAGTGTTAGCTCTTATTACTTATGGCAAAAACTCTTGGCCTGGGTCCGAGATGGCGGGTCACATCCATATTCCAGCTAGTGAAGAGGCACGTCATTTCTGCTTACAATGAACTGGCCTGAATTTGGTCACCTGGTCACATGTAGGTGCAAGGAAGGCCAGACAATATCATGTTTCTGTGGGTAGCCTTGTGCCCAGTGAAATGTAAGTGTTCTATGACTAAAAAAAGCTGGGGAGGTAGTTACTGAAGAACTAACTGGCACAGTGTCCTATTATAAGAGACAAGAAGTTTAGCAAAGGTATCTTTCCTCCAGAATTTGATTAGATACACATTTTCTAGCTCTTCTTTCGTGTGCCTTTTATTTTATGTACTGTCTCTTGTCTCCCCACTGTGTAAGACGAGACCTCCTTTCTCACTCTTGCCCTCTTTTCCTTCTAACACTTCTTGCTAAACCATTTCGTTTGCATCTAGTTCTGTATCCATAACTAAAATGTTCTGGTTTTGTGTGTTGTCTATCTCTGAATTAGAAAAACTGAAAATCAATAAATTGTTTTTTAAAAATATTATAATTATGTAAACATTATTCTCTGCAGCAGTAACTAGCATCCCCAGGTTTAAACGCTGCTTGAAGGGAAATACTCCACGCTTCAAGTTCAAATATACTTTCCTACAGTTCCTCATACTAAGAGTCATGTTACGTTTTAATTCACTTCATATTTGGACCCTGACTTTCTGACACAACTTTTTGTTCTTCCGGAGTTTCTAATTGCTTTTCTCTTTTCTTCTTGAGGAAAGAAACATATGCCTTTTAAATCAGGTCATTAAAATCCTCCAGCTTCTTAATTACATTATTTGTTGAATGAAGCTCATTTTCTTCTTAAAGACGTTTTTTTCTCCAAACCCCTCTAACTTCCTGTTTTAATTTTGACTGATGGCTTTATGGACCTCTGGTATTTTTATTCATTCCACTCGGATTAATTCCACTGTTTTTTTGGGGGGGGAATATTGGGGAACAGTGTGTTTCTCCAGGGTCCATCAGCTCCAAGTCGTTGTCCTTCAATCTAGTTGTGGAGGGCGCAGCTCAGCTCCAAGTCCAGTCGCCATTTTCAATCTTTAGTTGCAGGGGGTGCAGCCCACCATCCCATGCGGGAATTGAACTGGCAACCTTGTTGTTAAGAACTCGCACTCTAACCAACCAAGCCATCCAGCCGGCCGCCCACTGATTCTACTGTTTTTTAAATCTGTTATTTCTCTCTTTTGGGGGGTTTAGTTTCTTTTTTGCTGAAGTATATCTTCAAATAACATTTTAAACGGGGAGCATGGAAGGAAACCTTTCTGAATCTTTGCATGTCTGAAAATGTCTTTCATTTATCCTTACACTTACGGAGTGGGGAAATCAACCAGCAGGCTTTGCTTCAGGGCGTATGGAAGGGGGCAAATAGGCAAGCAGACACCCCAGGTTCCCTGGGCCAAGATAAGGAGGGAATTACTTTAGACACCACCACTTTGAGTAGGAACCCTGGTCCTTATGAGAAAGATCACTCAATTTCTTTAGAAAGTAGTTCTCTCCCATTTTTTAATCTGTCCCCCTTCCTGTATGTTCCTGGTGTTATATTTGCAGTGAAGAGTTGGGGGTAGATGCTGCCTTGTTATTCACCAAACAGGCCTTTATTTGAATATTTTCCAAATGTTGGTTATTCTCATATCACTGTCTCAATTTCTCCCATATTTTCTTACTACCTGTATTAATATTTCCTTATGGTATTATTTTTCTTTAAATTGACTATCCTATCTTTACACTATGCCTGTAAAGTTGCAAGTTTGATGTTATAGTTACATCTTTTATTTGTAATTATATAGTTATATTTTCTAATCCATATTAAAATAAAGACATAACTCTTAGGATAACAGAGGTTGTTTTTCTTTCTTTCTTTCTTTCTTTTTTTTAACCACTAAATATCATCCACAGCATTGGTGCATGTACTATACTTTGGGGAATATTTTTCAAATTAGCTACCATGTTGATTAGCCTCTAATCATTGCCTGAGCTTTCTCTGTGTACCCGCCATTTTGGGCCTTCAAGGGGGTTTTCTTTAAATAGTCCCTCTCTTACTTGGCCTGATTCTCACATTCTCGGAAATAAAACAAAAGAGTAATTATGGAAGACAAAATGCCACTTTTATTATTGATGAGGTGAAGTGGGAGACCTTAGCTTAGGGTGAGAGGTAAAGGATCTACTAAATGAACCTCCGTCATGGCCATCACTGCCTGGTGAGGAAGATGGTTTGACCCCTATTTTACCTGTCGTGGGTTCACAGTCTCAGTCATGTCTCTCCCATCCACTCTTGGTGGCATGTGGCCATGACAATCAAATATCTTGGGCTCAGGTACACAGGAGGTATGATCAAAAGATACAGTGACTGTTTAAGTTTAAAAAATGTATTACAGTAAAAGACACATTGCTATTAATCTCCCTCACTTTGAACACACTTATCCCATCATTCTTGCCACTTCCTGAAGCTGTTCTGTAAGTCCTCTTTCGTGAGTGTCTTTAGTTGCGCTGTTTTGTGGCTGCCTCGATGTCCTGAATCAATTAAAAATGTTTACCTTTCATGGTCATTTTGACTTTGCAAAAGAGCCAGGAGTCGCACGGTCAGATCCAGTGCCAGAATAAGGTGGATGAGGACACACTGGAATGTTTTTATTTTATTTAACAGAAATTGCCATATACCAGAAGTGAGGACATGGAGCATGATGGAGGATGATTGACGGCACACTTTAAAACAAACCTTCTCTCAACCATAGCTCACACCCAACTGACTGCACCAAACAAGTTGAAACTTGTCACACTAAGGTTTGATGCGCCACTTCCCATATTGAAGATCCCTGCCTTTCCATTGGATGGCACTTGGCAGCAGCATTTACCATATGCTTTGATCACCCTTTGTATATGGCTTCATGGTCACTCTCAGGAGGAACCCCAGGGAAATGACTGCTCTGGGCCCTTGGGGCAGGGGAATTGCAGGATTCTGGGTACCCAGACCATGGTTTAGAAGACGGAAGGAAGGCTTCTGGGTTGGCCATGACTCTTTAATCCATGGAAGAGGGCCAGGGTGGACTCCAGTTGTGAGTCTGTGTGTTAATGTGGACATACTTATTAATGAGGTGCTGTGTATTAACATGGACAAATCTCACATGTAATATTGAATATGAATATAAAGACAGGAGGATATGTACCATTAATAACATTATATGAAGTTTTCCCTCTCCCCCTTTCTTCCGCCTCCCTCCCCTTCCTCTGCCTCCCCCCCACCCCCCACTCCGGTTCAAGCCATTGTTTCTCAGTCTAGTTGTGAAGGACACAGCTCCCTGGCCCATGCTGGTATTATGAGCCTTGCGCTCCCCTCCCGCTGAGGCAGTCGGTCATCGGTCAGTCGCCGGTCAGCTGCTCACAGCAGCTCTCGCTGGCTGCCAGCCGCTCATGCTGGCTGCTGGCCACTCATGGCAGCACGTGGTAGCCCATGGCAGCACACAGCTAACCTCCAGCTGCTCATGGCAGCCCAACTCCAGGGAGAGCTGTTGTTCACAATCTTAGCTGTAGAGGGCGCAACTCACTGGCCCATGTGGGAATCCAACCAGCAGCCTTCAGCAAATGGGCTTCTCTATAGGGCAGCTCAATCTGTCTTCCCCAGAGTGAGTGACCTGAGAAAGAGAGAGAGAGAGAGCTCAGAGAGAGAGCAACCAAAATAGAAGCTATGGGTCTTTTCTATCACAATAGGATTGCCAGATTTAACCAATATAAATACAACATGCCCATTTAAATCTAAATTTCAGATAATAGTTCAATATTTGCATAAGACAGACCTATACTAAAAAATTATTTATTGCTTATTTGAAATTCAAATTTGACTGAACTTCCTGTATTTGATCTGGCAACCTTATTTTGAACCCAATCTTGAAAGCAAAACTGGCTACCTAGTTTGTGGGGCCCCTTATTTTAAAATTATTAGGAATTTCAAATCAGCAAGAGCAGGAGCATTAAATCAAGCATAGAATAGTTCTGAGGGTGGCACTGTATGCAAGAGCACGGGCTGCACCCCAGAAAGCCAGCCCTGCTTGGAAGTGGCATACCATCACTTCGCCATATTCTATTGGACAAAAACAAGTCACTAAGTTCAGCCGGCACATTATGGGAGGGAAATATACAAGGACCTGCGTCCCAGGATGACGGGACGACTGGGGCCATCTTGGAAAATGGCAAACGCACCGAGCTTTTCTTTGTTTCTTTTATTTGTCATTTCCTGCCTGGAGGTGGACTGATTGGACTGTCTTCATTCCCTTTGTTTGCTCTCTACAGGTTTAGAATACATTCTATTTCTGTTCTTTAATTCGTCATCCTTAAATTTTAAAATTTTTAACATGCTTACTTCAGTTAACAAAGTCTAAAGTTAATCAATATCTTCCCCTAAAACAACCAAGATTAGAATGCTTTTGAACTCTGATCATCGCTTCCTGCCTATCATTTGATTGATTCCCAGTTTTCTAGTATTACCTTGTTTATTTTGTTCCCTCAAATCAGTCTTTACTTTTTTTAAGAAAGTCCATGCTTATTTGAATTTTCCTTCCTTAATCGTTTTTTTTTTCTTTTTTTTTTTCCACCCCCCCCCCCACTCCTCTTCTTGCAAGCTACTTCATCCTTCTGGGTTTATTTCCTTAGTTCCTCATATTATATTAATCTGAACTCTTGCCAGAACCGAAGATCCCTATGGTGTTTTCCAGTGACGTTTTAAAAAACCTTGGCTGCATCTCTAGTCATATTCGTTTTTTTTCCCCAATACTGTGTATTTTGTGCTAATGATTTGTTTATTTTACTAAGGCTTTTAAAAGAATTAGTTCAACTTTTTGTTGCTTTCGTATCATTACTTTCTGCTTTATCTTTATTATTGCCTTTCTTCTACTCTCTTTGGGTTTTCTGATGGTCTCTTTTTAAAGTCTTGAGTAGGATGCTTAATTCATTTGTTGCCAATCCTTCCTATTCTTAATAAATGCATTTAAGGCTATAATTTTCCCTCCAAGTTCCACTTTAGCTTGTTGTTATTCAGTTTCAAATATCTTCTAATTTCCATTATAATGTTCTCTTTAGCCCATGAATTATTTAGAAATGAGTTTTTAAGTTAACAAACTGAATTTTCATAGCCAATATTTTATTGTTGGTTTCTAATTCTGGTTTGTACAACAGTAATTGCAGGCTGGCCCCGTGGCTCAGGCGGTTGGAGCTCCATGCTCCTGGCTCCGGTGGGCTCCGCCCCCTGCAACTAAGGTTGAACACGGCACCTTGAGCTGAACTGCCGCTGAGCTCTCGGATGGCTCAGTGGGTTGGAATGCGTCATCGGTTCGACTCCCACCAAGGGATGGTGGCCTGTGCCCCCTGCAACTAGAAAACGGAGGCTGGACCTGGGGCTGGGCTGCACCCTCCACAGCTGGCACTGCGGGACAACGGGCTTGACTTGGGGGAGAGACCTGGGAGTGCATACTGTTCCCAAGTGAAGTCCTGTCCCCCTTCCCCAATAATAAAAAAAAAAAAAGTAATTGCAGTTTAAAAGGTTAAAAATAATTGCAAAAACCGCAATTACTTTTGCACCAACCTAATATATTGGGATTAGAGAATGTGATTGGATGATATTGATTCTTTGAAAAATTTTTAGACTTCCTTAATGGCCATGTACGTGGTATTTTTAAAACTGTTCCCCATGAACTTGAAAACAATGGGTAACTTGATTGATTGATTTGCTATATTTGGTTTCAAGAAAGTTTAATTAAAATTTTCCACTGTGTTTATAGATTCATGATTCTCTTCTTGCAGTTCTGCCTGATTTGCTTTATATGTTTCACCAAAATAAATGTAAGTTCATTGTATTGATACATATAAGTTCATCGTTATTATATCTTCTTGGCAGATGTTTCCTTTTATGTGTATTTTGGTAAGAGTGTGCTGTTACACAAGACTCTTGAAAACAGTGGTATAAATAAGACAGAAGTTTATTTCTTGTTTATTTAAAAGTCTACAGCCATGGCTCCTTTGGGGTTTAGTACATGGAGAGCCCAGCAAGAGATGACAGGGAGGGAAGAGAGTGAGGTTGGAGTATTTAATCCCCAGCTCCATCACCATGAGGTCACTTCTGCTCTATAGGACTATCTCCCAACAGTCCTTGGGGCAGTGAAAGCTGTGCTGCTGCTAGCCCCAGAGTTCTGTACTCTCTCCTGTGACTCCCCTACACCCTGCTTTGTCATTAATTCTTTTGAAAATAAGCTCTGCCCGAATTCTAATTAGAGCACACCATCTGTTTCCTGTTTGGGACCCTAAGTGATGCAGGCTGGCATTGTGTTTTTAAAAGTCATTGATTCTGAAGGCCTCTAGGCAAGTGTGCGTTCCACTACTTCCTATTCTGACACTCCTGGCTCACTCTTGTGTTTGCCTTGTCACAAAGACAATTGAAGCGGAGATGGCAGAGACCCTGGGTTAATGGCCCCAGGCTAAGACAGCCACTGTACCCAGGTCTTTAGAGCACCATCCTGCCAGGGGGAAAGGAACTTCTTAGAGTCTACCAGTGACATCCCCTAGTCCATCTCAACACAGGCTTAGCTTGGCCACTGGTCTGCACAGCTGCCTCTCTCTGAACAAACTCAGCAGTCACAGGGACCTCACCTTTGTCTGAGAATGCTTTATGACATTTACCTCCTACTTGTCACCTTCTGCAGGACCCAGAGTTAACCTGGCCCTTTAAGGTGACTTTGCATATCTCAGCTATGATTCATTAGATCCTGGTTTCTTCCATCTAACTCTCTATGGGCCTGTCTTGTTTCCCTCATTTCCTCATTCTTAGGGAATGAAGAAATTTGGCACACAGATAGCAGATCACTATTCCCATTTTACAGACTTGGAAACTGAGATTCAGAGTGGGAAGTCAGCTTTAGGGAGTCCAGTGGAGCTGGAATTTGAGCCTGGGTCTATCTAGCTCTGAGTTAGAGGATTTCCAAAGGAGGAGTGTGTGTGCTGGGAGGAAACGGGAGAGCCTGAGTGGAGGCACAAGTGAAGGACAGTGTGACACAGGTGAGGGAAACCTCAAAGACAAACTTGGACCCTCTCCTGGCCCGGCTGGGGCACAACGTCTGAAGAGAGGCCACAGCCATGAGTTGGCCTCTGGAGTTCAACAGGCTGAGATCCACTCTCAGTTCTGTTCTGTCCCCTTGGGCCAGTATCCAGGCTTCATAGATCAGTTACGTGGACTCAATGCAGAATGTATGTAAAACACGCAGTTTATAGTAACTGCTCTGGGACTGCACAGGTCTCTTCTCTTCACTGCTTCTCTGGGCTGTGGCTGGGGAGCTGTGGATTCAGCCACCAGGGGGCCCTGATGTGTGCACCCATTCATTCACTCATTCGTCCATTCTCTCTCTCACCAAACAGCTCTTGTGTCTCTTCCACGCCCAGTAGCATCTTGGACAATACTGAGCAGAGAGGGTGCGGCACAGCCCTATTCTCAAGAAGATTACAGTTAGCAAGGGGTGCGGTGGTGGAGAAAGCGGGGTGGGAGTGGGAGCTCAGAGGATGGACAATGACTCTACAGAGGGGTTAGGAAGACTTCTCAGAGGAGGAGGCTTTTGAACTTGACTTTACAGGTTTAGCAGGTTTCAGCGCACACTCTGACACCTCCCTGCAGCCCTAGGCCAAGCCCACTTGTGTGTTCATAACTCCCCCTGTCTCTAAGCCACAAGCCTCTGTGAGCCCCAAACTTCAGATCCCCATCGTCTGTGCACAGAGTTGGAGGCCAAAGAGCCTGCTTGGGTACAAGATGAAGAGGGGCTGTAAGTGCACCGGGACATAGGTAGGGAAAGCCCAGGCTTTGGAGCCTGACAACGGAGGGTCCCTCCCACTGCCTAGCAATATGTCCTTGGACAAGTCATTTCACTTCCCTTCACACCCACTCCCAGCCTCAGTTTCCTCCCTGTGAGACAAGGGTCAGAACAGTCCTCAGCTAGAGTGCATGTCTTCAGTATGGCTCCCATGGCATCCATCTCTCTTACCTATAAACCGGCATATTCTCTTAACCACCCCTATTCTCTTAATCACATCCCCTGGTGGGAACCACACTGTGCCCCCTGGAACAGAGAGCAGTACCTTCCTCCGGAAGGCCTACGCAGACTCTTACTTTACTTCAGGAAGATTGCCTCAGATATTAGTGTCAGAGACATAGAATTTTCACAAAGTTGTTAGAATTCTACAAAGTTACCTCCCAAGGCTCAGGAGTGAATCATCATGGAGAAACTGGGGGAGTAATCTCTCATACTTTGACCTGCAAAGGGTATCTCTCTGGCTTGATTCACAAATTCAGTAGAAGGCAGTGTGGTCTGTGTCAGCTGTGCGACCAGTCATACCCTTCCCTAAGCCTCAATCTCCTTACCTGTCACATGATGGTCTCACAGCAGTCCCTAGCTGTCATGGACCTATCTCTGTCATCTGTTCAGCATTTCTCCTTCCCCCTGGAATAGTAGCCCTCTTTGGGGAGCTCCTTCTCCTGCAAACACTGGTTCAGCTAGGGCTATCACGGCTGCCATCATTTTGTCCTTCGGCCCATAGGTGAACGCCTGATTAGAGCCAGTCCAATCAAAAGCCTTCCCTGTTCTGTCCGGCTTTGTTTTGAATCAGAACTGAGAAAATGGGGCAGATGGGTGGCTCAGTTAGAGCATGAGCTCTGGGCAACGGGGCTGCCAGTTTGATTCCCACATGGGCCAGCGAGCTGCGCCCTCCACAACTAGAATGAAGTCGATGAGCTGCCGCTGAGCTCCTGAGTGGCCAGATGGCTCAGTCAATTGGAGTGTGGGCTCTCAAACAGAAGTTTGCCGATTCAACTCCTCGACTCCTGCAAAGGATGGTGGTCTGTGCCCCCTGCAACTAACAATGGCAACTGGACCTGGAGCTGAGCTGCGCCCTCAACAACTAAAATTGAAAGGATAACAACTTAACTTGGAAAAGTCCCGGAAGTACACACTGTTCTCCAATAAAGTCCTGTTCCTCTTCCCCAATAAAATCTTTTTTTTTTTTTAAATCCTTTAAAAAAAACCAAAAACTGAGAAAATGGGGCTGGCCCTGGCCCGGTTGCTCAGGCGGTTGGAGCACCATGCTCCTAACACCTTGATTCCCACATGGGCCAGTGAGCTGCGTCCTCTATAGTTACTGTGAACAACAGTTCTCCCTGGAGATGGGCTGCCGTGAGCAGCTGGAGGAGGCAGGAGCTTCCGTGGCTGCTGTGTGCTGCCAGGTGCGGCCGGTGGCCAGAGTGAGCGGCTGGCAGCTGGCGAGAGCTGCTGTGAGCGGCCAACCAACGACCGGTGACCGACGGCCTCAGCCGGGGGAGCGCAAGGCTCATAATACTAGCGTGGGCCAGGGAGCAGTGTCCTACACAACTAGACTGAGAAACAATGGCTTGAACCGGAGTGCGGGGGGGGGGGGGTGTGTGGAGATGGAAGAAAGGAGGGAAAATAAATAAAGTTAAGAAAAAAAAGAATTGAGAAAATGACTGTGGGCTGAGATGCTCAGGGATTGTCACTGGCCACATGTTCTTTCTCACGGAAGAGTCTGTAGCGAGAAAGGCAGAAGAATGCGCGTGTGCGAGGAAGAGAACGAGAGAGAGAGAGAGAGAGAGAGAGAGAGAAGTCCCAGCATGATTTTGTCCCCGGTTCCAGCTGTGTCTGGGCCCGCAATCTGGAAGTTCACCTCCTCTTAGATTTGAGGAGTCATGTTGCTGGGTAGCATTGGTTTCTAACAATGCACTTTCTCACAGGGATATGTGTAGGATCAAATGAGCTAAAGTGTGTGAAATGCTCCACCCAAGGCCTGGCCCACTGCAGGCTCATGAATTCCTTTCCCTTAATGGGCACCAGGCAAGGATGGGGGGTTGGCAAGATACCAGGAAGATGTGAGGCATCGGCACTCATGAAGTGATATAACTCAGCAGCTCCCAGGAAACTAGAATCAGGTGACTTGGGACCCTGTCGAGCGCCACAGGAAGCCAGAACAAATGCCCCAAAGGAACATTTGGTGGATAGATAAGGAAAAAAACATTCTTGCCTCATCTCTTTGTGGGAGGAAAAGTCATCAAGTCATCAACATTTATCCCTCTGTGTCAGGGATAAATGCTGGCGGTCCAGAAGATGGACGCCAGGAAATGCTGTCCAGAGAAGGAACATTTGAGCCCGGATTTACAGGATGAATAAAAGTTTGCCAAACAGGGAAAGGACGTGGAAAGGGACATTGGACTATCACTACCAATCAACCACTATCCATACAGAGTTGATTCATATGAGGATTGAGACGGGCTGGGTTTGAATTCTGCCTCAACCAAACTTGAGACTCTTCTATGCTTCCGTTTCTTATCTGCAAAATAAAGAAATAGGGGTTTGTTTGTTTTTGAGTATTAAAGGGGATAATATGTGGAAAGCAGTCAGAACAATGTGGTGGCAGAAAGCTAGGTTAAACACTCAGTAAATGTTTAGCTCATTCCCGAAAGCCTTTATATTATCAAGTCCAATGCCCTTAAAACGATTATGTTAGCGTTTATTGAGCCCTTAAGTTCCAAGCGTGGTGCTAAATGCTTAGCATGCTTTGTCTTATGTAACCCAACAATTTAAGGAGGTGAGCACAGTCATGCACCCCGTAAAAACGTTTTGGTCGTAATGGACCGTATATGTACCAATAGTCCAAAAAGATTATGATGGAGCTGAAAAATTCCGCTCACCTTGTGATGTCAGAGCTGCTGTAATGTCATAGTAAACACATCCTATTACGTGTTTATGGTTATGCTGCTGTAAACAAACCTACTGCATTGCCACTTGTGTAAAAGTAAAGCACACACAATTATGTGTAGTAACTAATACTCGATAATGGTAATAAATAACCGTCTCACTGCTTTATGTATTTACTATACTACACTTTTTTCATTATTTCAGAGTTTACTCTTTCTACTTACGAAAATGGGGTACTGTGGTAGCGAAAGTGGGGTGGGGTGGGGTGGGAGCTCAGAGGATGGACGATGACTCCACAGAGGGTCGTCATCCGGGCGGTGGGCTGTTCTGCTGGCAGCAGCCACATGCATCTCTCGTTTACCGCGTCTTTTGATTGAATCGTTTTCTCTAGTGCTTGATTTAATCTTGTGTCGTTTTGTGTAGTAACATGCTGGATAGTTTCGTAGCCTAGGAACAATAGGCCATACCCTCTAGCCTAGGTGTATAGCGGACTATAACATCTAGGTTTGTGTAAATGCATTCTATGATGTTCTCACAGTGACGAAATCACCTACTGACGCATTTCTCAGAACATATCCCCCTCCTTAAGCAGCGCAGGACTATACTATTATCCCCATTAAAGATAGAAAAACAGAGGCTCTGAGAGGCTATTACACTGCCAATGTGGAAAACACGAAGCAGGGGTTCTAACCCAGGTGTGTCTAATGGCCCATGTCCTAGGCCCAAAGAGAGGAAGGGACTAGCCTCAGGACACGCAGCAAGGGGAGGGGGTAATAGGACTTCTCATGGATGGACTCAAGGGCAGTAATCTGGTTGGGGGTCGGAGGCGTGGGGCGGGGGGAATGGGCTTGAAGTTTGCCTGGCTCTTTATAAGGACACATCCATTACCAACATCAGAGAATGGGGGTGGCTGAGGGAGGTTACTTAGGCAACACTAAACCTTCCTTAGTCACACCTCCACCGTTTCCCACTCCAGGGTGGCCAGGCAGGCTTGGAACTCCCTGACCCACCCAACAGGGCTAAGGAAGGGCTGGGCAGACCCCACAAGGTCCGGGGAGGGCCAGGCCTCCCCGCAGGGCTGGCAGAGCTAAAGCCTCAAGACCGGCGAGCCCCTGTTCCCCTCCCTTCTCCATCCCGTTTCCGCCAAAGGTCCCAGTAGAAATTTCCAGCCTCGCCCTGCCCAGCAGCCCCTAGATGGGGTTTTTCCAGCTGGGTGGAAGCAGCGGGGTGTGTCCTGGCGGCTGCAGTCGTAGGGGCTGGTGAGCGGCAGTCCCTGCCATCCCTGCTCAGGGTTCCTGCCCCCTCATTGTCCCCAGGGTCCCTGGCTGGCCTTGGCTCCTTAAGGACGGGCGGCTAGCCAGAGTAGTTGGGCTCGGGACGTCCCGGCAAACAGGAAATGAGACAAAGGCAGCCGCTTATCGGGTCTCCACATTCCATTCAGGTGATGCCTGAGTGGCCAGGAGGACTCTGGCTGGCTCCAAGAGGCTGCCCGCCAAAGAGGAGGGACCTCCCAGCCTGGCCTCCCCTCAGTGGCTCTCCGATGGGGACGAGGTGTATTCTTGCCCTGGGAAGCCTCCTCCCTTGGCTCCTGGAAAGGCAGGGACTCCCTGCTGACATCTGTGCCTGGAGCGATGTGCTGGGGCTGAGGTCGTGAAGGCAAGTGGAAAGGAAAAAGATGAGTCATAATCACTCAGCCGTTCCACAAACTGCAATACCACCCTATGCCAGGGTACCCGTGTGGGTACCAGGACCCACTAATGAACCGACTCCAATCCCCGCACTTGGGGAACTTCCAGTGTAACAGAGGAGGTAGGTAGACACCCAGATAAGTGAAATCCTGGGTGAAAAGGGAGGGTGCAGGTGAGTTCAGCGAGGGGGTGTCTAAGCCATGCTAGGTGGCATTGGGGTGGTGTGGGGAAACATCAGTTCTCTTCCACAGGTAGTATCTGAATGAAGGAACCCTGGGGTTGGCTTTGAAATAGGAGTGGGATGGAATGGAAGCTATCTATAGGAGTGGGGTGGATGGAAGGGAAGATATCTATCCGAACTGGGGGAACAGCAAGTGCAAATGCCCGATGGTCTGCCTGTATACTGGACATTTGAAAAGCAATGAAGACTCTGGAGTTGCCCGGGCAGAGGCTGAAGACGCTGGTGAAGATGCTGGTTAGGCGGGTCCTGATGACCTTGAATGCCAGTTGGAGCCTAGGCTTATTTTGCTGGCACTGGGAGACAGGGAAGGTGGGGAAAGGAGAGGCCTTGGAGAAGTAGACCCAGCTCAGCCCAGGGGCAGGAGGAGGTGGGGGGCCCCCCTCGCCTGGTTCTTATAGAGGCTGATCTGCAGAGACAGGCTCAGCTTCTGCGGGGCCATGCCCTGCTTGCTGCTGGGCAGCGGTGCCAGTTCTGCTGATTGGTGAGTTGCCCTCCCCACTCAGGCAGCGCTGACTTAGCATCTGAAAAGTGGTTCCCACTGGCCCACATTTCTCTGGGGGCCAAAGGTCATGCCATCCATGCGGCACCTCCAACAGGTCTGTGGCCAGGGCCACTGACGGGGCTGAATTGAGACTAAAATGTATAATCCACCCGCCCCAGCCAACCAGCGCGTCCTCAGGCCATCCTTTCTGCTGTCTAACCGTATGCCACCCCAACTGTGGCCTGCCTTTCGACTCCCAGAAGTTCCAAGTTACTAGAGTTATCAATATTTTGTTTTTATTTTAAAACAGTGAAAAGAAAAATAAATATCTTTGGAGAATAAGAGTACAGGAGTGGGGAGGGGTGGGGCTGGAGACTTGGGGGTGTCCTGGTTTTGGTGGTCTTGCGTGGGGGTGCCGTGGGCCTGGGATCTGCAGCCTGGCTCCTCCCAGGCCAGGCTCTGCCCATCCCAGCTGGGAGGTCTGGGGCTCCACCAGCATCGCCTGCCCGCGGCTCCCAGGCTGGGTGCTGTGTCAGAGGAACCCATGGGGATTAGGACCCTGGCACCCGCTTGCACCCATAGCACCATCTGGTGGGCGGACAGGCAGAGCAGGGGGATGCTATCCCGCAAGGGGCTCTTTTGCTGGCTGGTCTGGTGTGGTCTGCAGCCTCAGTGGTGATTCATGTCCTCCATGCCCACGCGACCCCAGACTCCCAGCACGAAGCTCTCGATGTCACACTCATTGGCGCCACGCATGATGCGGAAGTGGCCCCTCTCGCCCCAGGCTGGGCCCCACGAGTTGGCAGCCGTCTGGGAATTAGGAGGAGCCATGAGCAGAGGCAAGAGAATGGGGCCAGGAGGAGCACTGGGCTGGGGAAAGGGGACAGCAGCTGCGCAGGGACTCACCCAGTATTTGAGCGTCCTTCCATCAGGCAGAGTCTCCTCTCCCCACCTGCAGGCCAGAGCCAGGGAGAGGGGCTGATTCCACCTATTTTCAGGGCCTCCGCCCTGGGCCTTCCCTATCCAGGCCCCTGTTGCCTTTGGTGACTTGGGTTCACCCTTAGGACTTGGGCAGGTCTCTGTCCCTGTCTGCACCTCCCTCAGTCTCCACATCTCTAAGTCTGCACGCCCGCGCCCAGTGTGCGGGGAAGCCACAGAAGGGATAACTGGAGGGGTATGCAGAAAAGGGGGGAAGCTGGGCCTCCATCCCCCAGGGACCCACATCCTGTGTACCAGTTCTCTGGGACTTCACACTTCTGCCTGCCCACCCTCCTCACTTGGGGAGCCAGGGACCAGGAGGAAGAGACTCAGAGAATGTAGGTACCATAGAGGCCCCAAACTCCCACTGCAAAGTACATTTCATTGGTTGGACAATTGAAATCAGTGACTCTGTCATGTCCTGTTATCACAGGTGGGGAAACTGAGGGCTGGGGGAGTGAGTCAGGCAGAGGTGGGAACAGGTGCTTAGATGGAGAGAGATTGAGCAACTGTTGAATCCTTGTCTATATTTCACTGGAGTTATTTTATCCCGATCCATAAGGAAGGAACAGTTCCTAGAAAACTTTAAAAGACCCCCCAACTCTTGGTGTGACCAGGTCAAGTCCCTCCTCTTTTTGAGTCTTGGTTTCCTCCTCTTTGAAATGGGGCTTTGCAAAGACGTGGTCAGGATTCAAGGCTCAGAGCCCCCAGTGCAAGCTCAGCTGCCCCTAACTCCCTCCACCCCCCAAACCCCTCACCCTGTGATCTTGACGGAATGAGTCCCATGCCGACGGTATCGCTCTGGCATCCCGAGGCTCACTGGTGTGTGGCTGTAGATGCCGCCCTGGTACAGAAAGAAGTCCTCGTGCACCTCCATGAGGGCTGTGGGCAGAGATCACAGTAGGGCTGGCTCAGCCCGTTACAGGCACCGCAGCCCGAGTCTGGAGGTACACGGTGCCCCACTCCCGGCCCCAGTGGACTTGCTGCTCAGTGCCGTACTAACCCCTTGTGCCACTGTGCTCAGTCTTAAGCAGGCACAAGCTTCTGGAATCAGGGAGCAGGACGAGGGGCATTTACCTTGGACAGGGCCATTCTCCATCAGCTCCTTCATGATTTCCTTCTCCTGGAGGGTGGGAAGTGGGGGGTAAGGAGGACAGTATCCATTAGGGGTGAAGTTCCAGCCTTGGGCCAGCCTTCCAGCTCTCTTCCTCGGCCTCCTCACCCAAGTACAGACTTACACTGGAGCCGAGGCGGTAGGCAGGAGTGACCTGGTAGATGTCGTTCGCATGGACAAGGTGATTGGGGCAACGGGCAGTGGCCTGGCGCTTGCCTCGCCCCATGGCCCGGCTGTGCATCATGCAGCCGGCCTCGTCCCGCTCCCGGCCCGAGAATGGGTAGCAGTGGTCAGACACAACCCTGGAGGGGCAGCAGGCACGAGTGAGCGCGGCCCCGGCCCTTCCCGCAAGGGGCCTTCCGAAGGCCCCTGCCATGTGCCCTCTTCCCTTCCTGCACCCCTTGCTGCTCACCCTCGACGTCGCAGGAACCACCAGGCACCATCGAGTCGCCCACCGCGGCAGCCATGTTGGTTGTGCTTGTCACAAGACAGCAGGTTCTGGGGTGACAGGACAGGTGTCATGTGCCCCAGAGAATGGATTGAGACACGATCAGATGCCACAGCTGGTGGGAGGAAGCAGAAGGGCCGTCAGAGAGCTCAGGCCTTAGCCCGCCTTCCCCACTGTGCCTGCCCCTGCTCTTGGACTTACCTGCTGTGGAGAAGGCCCAGGAGCCTGCACAGTTGCCCTGGTCGAGAGGCTCATGGATTAGGTTGGGCCACTTCTCAGAGGCCTCAAAGGCTGTGGGCAGCACCTCTCCTGGGAGCAGCACTGTCTGCAAGGCAAAAGTCACTTGTTTGGCCTCTGCCTCCCTCTGGCCTGCCCCTCAGCGGCCTGTTGGCATTGCAGGGCCACCAAGAGTCCAAGGCCTGTGGTTTGATCTCGAGCCCTCCAGCTGCAAAAGGATTCCAACAACCTCCACACTGACTCACGTAGAAGACCCAAGCACCATTCAGTGACTCCCTGGTGTCAGGTGTGGGGTGATTAGTCCTGTTTTACAGATGAGGCAACTGAGGCCAGGATCAGGGAAGTAGCCAGGCCAGGGTCACCCTGCTTTCCATCCTCAATCCCTGCCTTGTCCCTCCTCTGCACCTTCCAATCTGCCACATCCTCCTTCCCACCAGGACCTTAGGCTTTAGGCCCCAAAAGGCAGGGGAGGGAAGAAGCAGTCATGTCTCTGCCAAGGCAAACAGCAGGAGCAGAAAATAGCAGAGGCCCCAGGGAGTAGGGGCAAGGGCAGGGTCTGCTCACCCAGCCTTGAGCTGAAGTCCCTCCGCAGGGAGGGCCATTCTAGCCCATCCCGGCCTCCTCCCTGCCCATCACTGACAGAGCCTCCAGCATGTGTCTCAGCCCTGTCCTGCTGAAGTGCCCCTCTTCACCCTTTGACTGTTCTGGGTCTGGTTCCCATTTCTCCCCCAAAAGGCTCCCACTGGTAGAAAGGGAGAAGCCCCCTTCTCCCTCAGGGTTCCACAGAGTCATTTGTTTCCGAGAATTGCTGCTCTCTGGCCAAAGCTGGAAGAGTGTCTGTCCCTCCCTTCCCAAAATACCAAGGTGACCTCCTGGCCCCTTGGGCCCTGACCCAGCCGTACTGGGACCAACAGCATTTTTCCCAGGCTGGGGAGGCCAGGAAGGGGCTCATGCTGGAACGACAACATTCAGTATCAGAGCGTCCGTTCTTGTAGTGCAGCACATCTCGTTATGGGCCAGAACTGAAGGCTCAGAGAAGGGAAGGGACTCGTCCAGGGATATACAGCCTAGTGGAGAGGGACAGGCCCAGGCCCTCGGGGGAATAAGGCACAGGGTATGAGGGTCCTAGGCCATGAGGAGTTGGCGGCATTGTGGGCAAGAATGGACTTACGTGAATCTCATTCATGTTGATGACGGAGGAAGGTGGGCGGTTGGTGCCCAGGCGATAGCGAATGCCCTCATCCAGGGTCATGCCCCAGAAGGCACTATGGTTCCCAGCCCGCCACCTGAAAGAGAGGGGATGGAAGTGACAGACGTGCCAAGGCTGGGGGTCTTGGAGGTATGTGCACGTGGGTGGGAGAGGCACATATTGGCTAAATGTACACATGAATATGATCGGAGCGTGTCTGTGCCTGGCAGGACAAGCATCTCGGGCAGAACGGATGTGTTGTGTGTACACGTGCATGCGTGCCCCCTGGGGGCATGTCCAGGGCCTCTTACCCGTAATTGCCCTGGTTGATGGCGTTGATCATGTCTTGGTCCACCAGGCATGGTTCCTGATCACACTCCCACTGCCCTTTCTCCTGGCAGGTGCTGGGAGAATGGGAAGGAAAGAAGAGGTGAGTGGGAGCTGGGCACCCTCTGAAGAGAAGAGGCCTCAGAGGTCAGCGTGGGCCTGAGATTCTGTACCAGCATCTGTGGCAAGACCCTCAGATGATCCCATCCAGCCTGGTGGCTTTAAATGTCAACTTCAAGTTCATGATCCTCAAGGTTATATTCACCGGTATCTCTCCCCATACTCCAGATTCAAGAATTGTGCTGCTCTTCACCATCACCACTGGGGTGTCTAACCACAGTTCAAACTTAACGCATCCCAAACCGAATCCGGGGTCTCCCCAACTCCCATGCCTGCTCCTCCCACAGTCCCCAGAAAACGGCCACTCCATCCTCTCTGGAGCTCAGGCCAAAAGCCTGGGAGTCACCCTTGACTCTTTCTCTCATTTGCTGATCCAATTCATTGGCAAATCCTGTTGGCTCTACCTTAAAAACACATCCAGAACCCGAATCACTGCTCATTCTTTCCTCTGGCCCCTGTGGTCTAATCACCTTTCACCTGGATTATGCTGCAGCTGCCTCCCTGTTCCCCTTCCCTGTGCTCTGTACACACCACTTCAGTGTATTTTTAACACAACTGCCAGTGATCTTTTTAAACCCCAGTCATATCATGTCATTCCTCTGCCCCAAACCCTCCACTGGCTTCACATCTCAGAATAAGAGCCAAGAACCTTATGGTGCCAGCAAGGCCATGCACGGTCTGTCCTCCAATCCCCTCTCTGACCCCCTCCTCTTAGTCCTGGTTCCTGAGGTCCCAGCCAGGCTGGGCCCCTGGCCATTTACACCAGCCATGCACCTGCCCCAGGGCCTTTGAGCGGCTCTTCCTCCAACATCCTCATAGCTCCCTTATTTCTTCCAAGTTTTAATTCAAAAGTCACCTTCTTAGGCAGGCCTGCCCTGGCCACCCTATCTTCCTGTCCCTCTGCTCTTCCTGTCACACTTCCCTGTTATATTTTTCTCCTTAGCATGTCATCACTCTCTGACATACTACATATTAAGTTATTTATAGTGTTTATACCTGTTTCCTCATAGACTCTAGGGTCTTTGAGGGCAGGTATTATTTGGTATCTTCAGTGTCTAGAAAACAAAACCTAGTACATAGTAGGCACCCGGTAAATACTTGTTGAATGAATGAATAAGGCAGTATAGCGAAGTGACTAAGAGCATGGATTTTGAAATTCAAATCCTGGGTTCCAATCCTAGCTGACTAGGCACGTGCATTCAAGTAAGTTATTTAAACTGTTGTCTGTAAAATGATGACAATAATAGTACCACATCCCAGGAATGCAATGGCAGGCTTGCAAAGCATTTAGCTCAAGGCCGGGCCCATCTTAAATGCTCCAGAATTGTTATTGACAGTTATTGTTCCCATTAAAGGAACCCCACCCCTGCCCCTCTGGAGTTTCAGACTCAGATCCAGCTGGCTTCCTGACAGCTCCTCTGAGCGTGTAAAAGTCATCTCAAACTTACAATGGCCACATTGCCTTTCCCCAAACCTGCTCCTCTCCTAACATCCTCAACTCAGATAATGGCACCTTATCCACAGGTGTTCCAGCCAGAACTCTGTGTAGTCTGTGTTGTTTTGGCCCCAACCCTCACCCCCCGTGCTTCCTCAATCAGTAGGTCCGAAATCGAAATGTCACATCAGGAAAGGCTTCGAGTCCATCTGCCTGCCACTTCTCCACTGCTACCACCTCCTCCGGTCCTCCATCACCTCTCCCCTGGACCAGGCTCCCTGCCTCTTTACGATCCCCACCCCCCACAAACCCCTTTCTGAAGCCAGAGAGATCTTTTAGTATATGTGCTGCCGAAGCGAGCACGCCAGAGAGATCTTTGAAGAATGTAAATCAGATCGTGTGCTAAGTGGCTTCCCATGACACTTAGAACAAAATACAAAATCCTCACCAGAGCTTATGAGACCCATGGGAGGTTGCCTGCACCTCCCGGGGCCTCTCTCCCCATTTCACAGCTCCAGGCGCAGTGAGTTCAGTCCCACCTCCTGGCCTTCCCACAAACTCCTCCTAGGTCTGGGCCACTCGTCCTGTCATGTCCCTGGTATCAGCATAAATGTCCCTTCCTGAGTGGTCTTCCCTCACCCTTACCGCACTCTAAACTAGGATCCTCCATTATTCTCTCTTTTCCTCTATCACACCTATAAGAACTTGTAACGATATGTTTATTTGTGTGTGTGGTTCTTCACCATTAGATTGGAGGTTCAAGCGCAAGGACAAGGACTGTCGTGCATTCTGGCTACACACAGTAGGTCTTTAATAAATAGGTGTCTACTAAACAGTGGAATTCTATGAATTCTTCGATGCTTTTACAAGCTCATAACTCTGCTATTACAAGATGCTAAATCGCCTCCTTTCAGGCCTGCCGGAGGCTCCCGCCTCCAATGTTGCCTTTTAAGGCGCCTCAAGGGGAACCAAGACCCAGTATGGTTGGGCTCTCCAGCCTCAGCAGTGGGCGGAGGCACTTTCAGGGAGGGCCAGAGGAGACTGCAGGAAGGGAGGCTCTCCCTGTCCTTGCCTTCCCCCTAGGACTCTCTCGAAGCATCCTTCGAGGGCTCACACAGCCTGGAAGGCCCACAGACACTGCCCCACACCCTCCCTCAGGTGCTGAGCACAGGAACACAGTCACGCAGAGCTGGCCTGGGGGGTGGGCAGTGGGCTGGTCAGTCCTTGCCTGCCACTTCCCCCTTTGCCCCCAGGGCTGCCCAAGCAGGTCTAGACTGGACTTGTGACAGCATTCCAAAGGGGGCCTGGGCGACCAGGCCCCAGGGACAGGAGTGGGAGAAAGTGTTAACCCCTCATTGTCCAGAGGCATCCTAACAGCCCTACCAGAATCATGCAGTCATGCTCCATCTTTCTGAACACACCACACACACACATACACACACACACACACACACACACACACACACACACTTCTCTCACCCAGATAGATACACTTTCACTGTGACCCAGCACCCTTCACGCCAGTGAGGCAATGGAAACAGCTTATGCGTAATGCATTCCAAAATGTTTCGTCCTCCCTGGGGCCTCTCAGTCCCAGGCAAAGAGGGCAGGGGGTGGAGTGGTGGGTGCAGGGCCTACTCCTCTAAATTACAGGGTCCTCATTATTTCCATTAAGGCATTCAAGGCTCCTACTCAAGCCTTCTCCACTTCCCTTCTCAGGCCTCACACTATAGTAGGGGGACACCTCTGACCCCTTCATCCTCCTGCTCAGAATAGTGGGGAGGAGTAGGGGAGGGAGAGGGGCCACATTCCAGGGACTGCCCTGCTACAGGCTGGCTGGCCTCCAGCTCAGTCATCCTTGACCCTCATCCGGTCCAGGGCAGTGGATGTTGCAGTCAGAGGTTTCCTTCCTGGCGTCCCCCCTTCTCAGACTATCCCATAACATGGAGAAAGGTCGGGAGAGGCAGTAGCCCAGCCCAAGCCAGGAGGGGCCAGGAGTGACTCTCAGCTCAGGGCCACACTTGGAGTCACGTATCCATGGATGATCACTCCTGGGGAATGTTGTTAGAATGTTTATATAAGTTGACATGGTCAGTGTAAAAATCCCCATGTTACAGATGAGAAAACTGAGGCTCAGAGAAGGGAAAGGACTTGTCCCCAGCAAGTGAGTGATTTGAACTAAGTCTATCAGCCACAAAGCCCACAAGGAATGCCCCCTCCAAGCCCCAAACACTCACCAACGGTTGCAGTTGTCCCAGTAGGTTCCCAAGACTGGATAGATGCGACCCCCATGCATACATCCTAGTGGGAAGGAAGAGAAGAGACGTGGAACCGAGACAAGAGATAATGGGCTGAGATGGCCAGGTCCTCAAAGGTCAAACAAATGTCCAGAAATACACTCACACACACACAGACACACACGCACACACAGACACCCTAGTCCTCACTGAAACTAAAGTCAAAGTCAAACTATAACTTAAGACATCTCCTGCAGGGTCACACACCAACTGCTACTTGGGAAGTTCTTCAATGACTCCAAGTTTGGTCCCTCTTCCTTTACTTGCATGCCAGCCACAGCACTCCTTAGGTCCTTTGCATTTAAAGGAGTTGGGGCTTGAAAATGGAGTGCAGGACATGGGGAATCTGAAGCCCAGAGAAGCAAGTGACTCCCGTAAAATAATACAGCATTTTGGGATGACAACCCAGGTATGCAGTCTCATACCCACAGCCCCATGGGATTGGGGAAGGAATTTAAGTATGTTCTTATTGCACAGGGGCAAGTGCATGGGAAAGGAATGTGGGGAGGGCTGAAGGCAGGAACAGATTTGACCTACTCCCAGGTGTGACCAGCCATCTCAGGGGTAAAGAAGCCTGAGTAAAGGCTAAGATGACCCTGACCAACCCCTGTGTGCTTTATCAGCCTGAGGGTGAGTCAGCAGGCGGGGCTAGCACCTTCCATGTCCAGGATATGGAAACAAGACTGGGAGAAAGGGCAGGAAGCTGTCTTTCTCCTGGGCCAACTCAGAATCCCACTGATCAAGGATCTTCTCTCTTTCAGTCTTGCTGGAGAAATTCAAGTTAGACAAGAGAGGGGACTTCCTAGAGGCGCAGAGAGTGGGTTAGGATCTCTTTCCCAGATTCTACAAAGCCTCCCCTGGAAATGTCAATGCATCAGCCTTGCTCCTGAGTCTTGCTGAGTTTAGGGATGACAGAGCGACCCATTCCTGGCAGTCTGGTGCCCACCTTGGATAGGGGGGAAAGGGGGTGGTACGCCGAGGCAGAAGTCCCAGAAGTCAGGGCAGCAGTCGGAGACGGTGCGGTTGCAGAAGAGATCACAGTAACAGGTAGCACCCAGGTAGGGCAGGGCGCAGTCGTCAGCGCGGCCACGGCAGCACAGATCCTGCTCCTGGCAGTACCGGCCGCCTGCATCCCGGATGCCCCGCAGGTGCAGAGCCGGCGCTAGCTCCCGGCGCCAGCGACCCCGCCGGGCACCCAGGGCCGACTCACCGGGCAGCAGCAGCAACAACAGCAGCCCCAGTGGACATCGCCACATGGTGCTTCCTGGGCCCAGGGAGGGCAGAGGTCAGGGGTCAGAGGTGGTGGGCAGCAGAGACTCCCTGGCACCCCCCAGGGACTGATTTCCTAGCTTCCTGGGGCTGTAAGTCCAAGGAGGGTGGGGGGTAGCAGGGTCGGAGACCGTGATTCCTGCGTCCCCAGGCAGGACATGAGCAAAGGAGCTACAGTTTATGTGCCCTGGCTTATAGGGGGAAGGGGACTGAGCAAGAAAGGAAGCCCCTTCTTGACCTGTCTGGGCACCTTCAAGGACGGGAGGTAGGGACTGTGGCATTCTTGGTGCCCCCCACTCAACACCCGCATCTCTCCTGTCCTGGGTCCCTCTGCTCCCCTCTAACCCCATCCTTGACGTGGGTCCCCATTTCTTCTGTTCCCTGACCCCTTCCTCTGACCCCTTCACTCGCCCTCTCTGCCACCTGTCATGTCCCTCTGCCTGCCCCCTCCGCCTCTCTGTTCCTTCTGTCTACACGCTCTCTCTTCTGAGCACAGGAGAGTCCCTACCTGATGAGGGGTGTGGGCTGACCCCAGGCTGCCCCACGCGCCGCCTCCGGACTCCTGCGACCGCTGGACACTCAAAGTCAAGTGAGGAGCGTGGGGCGGGATCGCTTTTTGTACCGCCCCGCCCGCCACGCCGCCCGGGCGGCCGCGAGAGGGAGGGGCCCGCTCACGCACCTAGGGTCGCCCCGGGAACTCCGGAGCTGGGGCTTGTGAGGGCCACGAAGAGCACGTGATTGTGCTCGCTTGATCTCCGGTGGAAACCGTTCCCTTAGGGGGCGGAACTCCAACCGAAACAGAAAGGACTGTGGTCTGACACCGGTAAGGACTTCTCAATGGGCTTCACCGTGGGGCTCAGGAGCTCCCGCGCAGAAGGGAAGAGAGCGGCCGACGGAGCTCCGAGTCTTGGACCAAAGTTTGTGCAAAGCTGGGGAAGGTGAGGGAAGCAAACATTTCTAAGTCCCCTTCTGACCCCTCAGTAATAAAAACAGCCATGTGCACCCCTCCTCCTCACAGTGCCCCCCAGGCTTGGGACCGCCCCAAGCCTCCTCCTTTCCCAGGAATGATTGGAATCCGGATGAGGATGGTTTAGGACCCCGCATATGCCTTGAGTGGCTCATCCTTCCGAGGGGGTGGGGTGGGTGTGGTGGGGGAGACCTCCCTGCCCTGCAACCCCTTTTTGGGTCTCGGGGCTTCTCACCAGGCACTGCCCCTTCTCTCAACCCTGAGGGCATCCTGCTTGGCACCAGTCCCCCTCCAGGGCTTAACTACAAGAGCCCTGCCAGCTGGCGCCCCCTGCAGAGCCCCCCTTCCTGCCCCAGGCATAAACCCTTCCTTTGCCCAGGCTGGCCTGGGCCCCAAACAATGGGGCTTCTGTCCTGCCAGGCCTGCCAGTCACCTTTTACCTCCCTGTTGCGCAATACCCTCTCTCCCAAGAGGCTGGGTTCAGACCAGAGGATTCTAACAGCAGGGAGAATGAAAGAGACTACACCTGAACATCAGCCCATCCCCAGGCCTGAGCCTCAAAGCTGCCCCTGCGGGTGGTGAACACCAAGCTTGGGGATTCCCTTTGCCCTCTCTCTGACCTCCCCGAAGTCCTCCCCTAGCCAAGAGGCATCCTCAGCTGGCCAGCTCCTGGGGGAGAGGAGGGACCAGGACAAACAGGCATCTGTGACTGGGTTACCCCCTGCCAGGAGACTGGGCGGTAAGTCACCAAGGGGATCCCGCCCTGGTGGGAGGAAGGGGTGGAGGATGGGGAAATAATGTCCTGGGGCCTCAACATTGGCACTCACACATGCAGGAGCTGGCCCATGTGCTCCCTGCAGGGACCTGGGACAAAGCTTAGATGGGAAACTGAGGCTCAGAAGATCAGCTGTGTTGAGGTCACATAGCCAGAGCGCAGGCTCCCTCCTTGCCACCACTCTACTCCTTTCCCTCTAGTCACCTTTAATCACCCACTACAGGTCTCAGTACCCTCCTGATTGGGAAGTCCCTCTTCGTATCTAACTTCCATTCACCTTACTGCAAGTCGGGCCTGTTGGGATTGGTAAATGTCATATCCTCAGGGTAGGAGATGAAGGCTGCCTTCAGAAGAGCTGGTACCCAGGGTGCCTACCCTCGTGGATCAGTTTCAGTTGTGTTCTGGTATTGGGGGCTAGTCGAGGGTCATCTGGCCTGTCATTTGCCCCAAATCACCCCCTCTAGGCCACCTGTGGGAGTCTGTGTTGTGTGTGTTTAGGTATGCGTGTGTCTATCTGTGTAGCTGTGTTTGTGGTGTGTTTCTGCTTAAGTATGTCTGCTTGTCTCTCTGTTACCCGTCTGTCCTCTATGTGTCTGTATCTGTCAGGATACTGCCTCTGTGTTGGTAATGGGTTTGTCTGTCTGCCTGTCGTGTATTGTTTCCCTGTATTTGCATGCTTATTGGCTGGTATGTCTGTGTGCATAGCTGTGTGACTGTCCCCATCTGTGTCTGCCTATTTACTAGGTGTCTGTGTATCTGTGGAGGGGAGGTATCTGTGTCTGTTTCTGGGGGTTTGGCTGTCTACCTGTCCTTGCCTATCTGTCTGTCTGTGCATAGGAGGCAGAAACACAAGAGCAGGGGAAGATCGCAATGCCAAGAGCGTGGCTGGGGACGGGGGTGACGGGCGGCGGTGTTCCTGCGCATCACTGAGCTTGGCGCTGAGCCCACCCCAGTCGAATCTCATGACTCACTGGGTTCCTTGGCCAAAGAGGAGAGGAAAAGGGCAGGGTCTGGGAGGGGGGCTGGAACCCCACTTTCCTTTTCCATGGTCTCCTCCTTCCTGGTGACTCATTCTGTTTTATTCTTATCCAAGGGCTGGGACAGAGCAACAGGTGAGGAAACACAGCATCCCTCTGCCTCCTATGAGACAGGTGGCCTGGGATTTAGCAGTGACTCTGTCCTCCCTCACGTGTGACTCTGGGCAGACACTGCCCGTCTCAGCCTTGGTTTCATATCTGTACCCGGATGCTCCCTTGAGGCCCTTTCATGCTCTTTTCTTTCTATAAAGGGAGCTGAAATGAAAAAGGGGCAGTGACATGCCTAAGGTCATACAGCAGAGGAGAGCACAGGCCTCCTCTCTTCTCCTTAGGAGTCCAGCACCCCCCTCACCCCCGAAACAGCTGCTCTGGGTGCTCAGAATGGTCCATTCTCCTCTAGAGGCTGAACAGAGCCTCTTGGGAAGACAAAGACGCATTGTGCTCCATTCATCCTAGGTCTGTGGCCAAGAACCCACTCATTGAAGCCCAGGGGCTCAGATGTTTGGGTCCCAAATGGCACTACCACTCAGGTTGGGGGTCGCTGGTGTCCTACTGTGGTCAGCTGGACATGTGTAGAACTTGGAGCAATGATACCAAGTACTGAGTGTAAGATCCAGGCCAGGCCTAATGTTGTGTGTATTGGGCCATGTCGTGACATGTCAGGCTTTCTGGGGCCTTTTGGATTGCCTTATAAAAAGCACTGCCTGCAGGGCTGTGTGACAGGCAGAATGTTGTGCTACTGCAGCATGCTGGAATTTGTGGTAGATAAAATTCGGGGCCACGTGGAAGTGCTTTGTACAGTGCTGTGGCATGCTTTACTGTCCGATTTTCTCATTCATTCAACAAATATTTATTGAGCGTTTACTATGTGCCAAGCTCTGTGCCAGACGCTCAGTGTTCAGGTTTGAGCCAAACAGACACAGGTCCTGCTATTGTGAAGTCTTCAATCTAATGGGAAGACAGACAAACAAGTAAGCAAAGATACCAATGAGTCATTCCACAGTGTGCAGGGCTATGAAGAGATGCACACGGCATAGGAACGTGGAGTAATGCAGTGGTCAAGGCGGTCTCAGAGAGGAGATGACCTCTGAGCTGAGGCCCGAAGGACGGGAAGGAGGAACCATTCCTAGAGCCCAGGGGAGCGAGGACCAGGAAGCCAGGTCAGCATGAGCGACAACAGCCCTGAGGCCTGGCACAGGTTAGTCTGTTTGAGAAACGGAATAAAACCCAGCATGGCCACACTACAGTGAGCGAGGGGGACAGAGGAGCAAGATACGGCTGAGCAGTGGGTTGGGGCCCCTCATGCAGGACCCTCAGGCTAAAGGAAGGAGCTTGAATTATCTTCTGACTGCTGAGAGATTTCAACGTGGGAGTGAAATCATGTAATTCATAAGTGCACACGCCCATTCTGGCTGCTCTGTAGACTACAAGGTACAAATGAATTCAGAGAGGCCAGGGAGGAGGCACTGGGGTAACCCAGGCTAAAGACACTGAGCCTTGATCGAGGCTGGTGGCCATAGAAATCAAGAGAAGCGGGCCTATTCAAGAGCTCTTCTGAAGGTGGGATTGATGGGACTCGTTGAAGGATCAGATGTGGTGGGTGAGAGAGGAGACGTTGAGGCTGACTTCTGGGTGTCTAGCCTGTTGGGTTGAAGGTGATGCAAATTGTCAGATCCTCCTATTGAGAGGCTGAGACTGCTCCCCTTCCCAGAATCTGGGCAGCCTGGGGGTCTGCTTGGAGGGGAGTACCATGTGACCTATTCTGGTTTCCAGCTCAGACTGGAAAAGAGGGAGGAGGACTGGACGTAGGGAGGCTCCCATACTAGAAGGTGGGCAAGGAGGGGGAATGGTACAGTAGGATGAGCTGGGAGGAAGGAGGAAAGCCAGGTGAGAGAGCTGGCAGAAACCAGTAGAAGAGAGTGTTTCAAAAAGAAGGGAGAGCTGACCTGGGTAGCGTGCTGCTCAAAGGTCCAGTAAGCTGAGACAAAAGTGTCCACTAGATTTGGCAACAAGGACACTTGGGTGACCTTGATGAGAGCGTTCTTGGTGGAAGAGTGAGTATGGGAGCTGGGCTGGACAGCCAATGGGAGCCAATTAATTGGAGAGAACAACCATAGGCCACTTTTTAGAAAGCCTCAGTGCAAAGGGAAGCAGAGAAATGGGGCATTGGCTGGAAGGGAATAGAGGGATCAAGGGAGGATTTGGGCTAAATATGGAGGATACAAAACTGCGTCTCCATGCTGATGGCAATGACTTGTGGGAGGGGAGGAATTGATGCTATAGAGAGAGAAGGAATTACCCCAGAGCAAAGTCCCTGGTAAAGTGAAAATGGAAGGGATCCAGAACATAGGAAGACAGAGCTGGCCTTTGACAGACGCAAGGACCATCTGAGAGACAGAGAAGAAAAGAAGATGGGTTTGTAGAATGACCCACGCAAAGATGAAGCAGCCTCTCGGATGGTTTCTATTTTTTTCCAAAGGAGTGAGAGCAAGTTACAGCCAAAGTGAGATGGGAAAAGAGGAGAGGATGGAGGATGGAGGATTAGGTGTGAAATCCTTATCACAATCAAAGCCACCAGAGAAACAGAGTAGGATTTCTGGCAGTGTGGAGCGACCACTTGAAGTTACTGAATTTGCAATGATCTGCCAGTCTGACATCCGCAGCATGTGCCAAGCGTGGGCCTTTCCCCAGGTAATCCAATTATCTCCATTTACAGATGAGGAAGTCAAGACTCAGAAAGACTTTCTGGCTTGCCCAAGGTCACACAACTGTTAGGGGCAGAACAGGACCGGAGCCCAAGCTCTCCTGGACACATGCCTCTGTAGAGGCTGAAATTGTCAGGACTAACGCGACTCTCACACCCACCAGTGTTTGTGCTCTTCAGTTGTTTTTAAACTGGGAAAATGTAGTAAAGAGAAACACATTTCCCTTTTCTGTTATATTTGTGTGTTATTGGTGCTTGGGGGACAGTTGAGCACAAAGGGCCCCTAAGTGCTGCTTCCTGGCAAAGTATTTGCTGAGTAATGACACTATTTCTCAATTTCCATCTCTATCTCAATTGTTCGCTTCTTCAACCCTGGTCCAGGAGCACTGGGATAGTTGGGGTTAATGGCTCCCCCTCATCTCGTAATTATCCGCCCTCCTTCAATTCACTTTCACTAAAGAAAGCGCCCTCAGGAGTAGTAAACTCAGTGTTATCACCAGCAAACATCTTAGAAAGCTGGTACCATCTTGGAGTGCCTGTTTACACACACATTTCCTCACTTGACGTTTCCTGGAAGTCCTGATCTTCCCAGCAGGAATATTAATAAACGGGTTCTTGAAAAGTACAAGAGGCTTTTCCATGGCTACAAGCACATTGCACATTGTACCTTTTAATCCTTAAGCAGAAAGTGTTATGACCCCAATCGTTGGGTGAATACCGATCCGACAGAAAGAATCACTTTTAAAGAGTTGCTCCTCAGGGGCAGATACTGTGATGTGACCTTAGGGTTGTAAGAGGTTGAGTCATCAGAAAAAAAAAAAATGTTTCTGTCCCAATTCCTGGAACCTGTGAATGTTCCCTTATTTGGCAAGTGTCCTTGCAGATATAATTAAGTTAAGGATCTCTGGGTGGTCCCAGATCCACAGACAAGTGTCCTTATAAGACATATACAGGGGACATGGACAGAAGAGGAGGCAATGTGACCATGGTTGTAGAGATTGGGGTGACGCAGCCACAACCTAAGGAATATGTGGAGCCACCAGAAACTGGAGGAGGCAAGAAACAGATTCTCCCCTAGAGCCGCCAGAGGGAAAATGGCCCCATTGAAACCTTGATTTTGAACTTCTAGCCTCCAGAACAGTGAGAAAATAAATTTCTATTGTTTTCAGCAGCCATGTTTGTGGCAGTTTGTTACAGCAGCCCTAGGAAACTAATACAGTGGTCTTTCATTTCAAGGATGAACAGGCCTGAACTCTGTGTCTCAACTGGAATGGGCCAAGTTCAAGGTGCTATGCAGACTGAGCCAGCGCAAAGCAGCTTCCATTGGCAAAGGCAGAACAACCTGGCTCAGAAAAATCTACTCCTCTTGAAGTGGTTCAAAGCACTCATCTCCAGTGATAAGGGCATAATATCAAGGTGAAGAGCACAGGCCCAGTGGCCAGATGGTGTAGGTTCCAATCCGGACTCCACCTCTCAGTAACTGTGAAACCTGGGGCCAGTTTGTTAAGCACTCTGTACCTCAGTTTATCCATGGGTAAAATGGGGACACTCTAATAACAGTCCCGACCTGTGGGGTAGTTGTGAGGATTATATGACAATATATGGAAAGCACTTGGAATGAACAATGCTGACATATCACAAGTACAAGGTAAGTGTCTGCTATCATGAAACTGACCCAAAACAGCCAGAAAAGAGCTCAGGATAGTGAAGTAGAAGTGAAAGTGCTGAAACTGACATAAAATGAGTCAGACCCGTTAAAACTACCTGAAATGAATGTAAACCCACTCAAATCTCTTGGGTCAACCAGATTAAATCAGTCAAAAGCTTAGAACAGGTCTGGAGTCTGCACACATGAGCGGTCTCTCCAGTCTCTGCACATCCACTTGGACAGTAACAAATAGCCCCACACAGCTTCCCGGAGTGCCATGGAAGTCAGTCCACACCTAAGACAGACCAAGACATATTTCCCTGTTGGCAACACAATCCATATCTGCTAAAAAGAATTATGTCAGGTCAAGGCTCAATACCAGGAACCATCCTTACACTAAGTGCACAAGGGACTCGATATCATGCTTCAGGGTTCTGAGGAATGTCATGAAATCCAGAGGCAAGAAGGGCATTCGGAGTCCATGGGGACCTAGAAGATTGTCAGACCCCAAAGCCACTCTCACTTGCCCAGGGAGTAGAAATAACTCCTCCGAGGCCAGTAGCTCCTTGAGCAGCAGGATGAGGCGAGGGAGACCCTTGAGGTGTTGGGAGCTTCAGGCAAGTGACCAAAAGTTAGAGGCTGTCGTGGGGCAGCTCTGTCCAGTGGTCACAAGGGCCCCAACTCATGGGAAGTTCCCAGCCCCTCCTGGCGCCACTCCTCCCCTAAGGGTGCTCTCTCCAGGGGACACTGGTAATACATTTGTGTCCATCTGTGTCTCCTGCTGGTGGAGACAGATGATGGGGAGGGCCTGGGGAAGACACCTGAATGGGGCTCAGAGCCTGCAGGGGAGCTGGCTCCTCTAAACTCAAGGCTGAGTGGGCAGCAGTCCTTCTATAGTAACAATCAGAAGTTGGGAAGATAAGGAGAGTCCCAGAGGAGAGTCTCCCCCGTGTCACCATATTGTTCCTTGGACACAGATGTTTTTGGGCTGAGGGGGCATGGAGGTTAAGGGCCTGGGTGGGAGTCAGTACCAGTCGTGGCTCTGCCTCTGCCATATGGTGTGACTCTGAACAAGTCAAGTTGCCACTCTGTCTGGGCCTCAATAACCCATGTCTGACATGGGAGAGAGCCCTCCCTAGTCACCAAGCGTTCTAGAAACTCAGATAAATCAGATAGAGCTCATGCAGTCCAGCTCTCTCATTTGCAATGGAAGAAACAGAGACTTAGAGAGAGGGAGGAATTGGGCCATAGGCACACAGCTAGTGAGGACGAGATAAAGGGAATGATCATTTCTTGTCCATAGACTGTGTGGTTAATAAACTCCCTCTGAGTGGAATGGTCTTTTCTGTATCCCAGCCAGCACAGATGCCATGAGCATATGCCACAGGCTGGGCACCTTCTATGGGCTGGCCACTTGACATGAATTATCTCATTTAATCCCCCACCCACCCTCTGAGCTTTTATCTCCATTTCACAGATGGAAAAACTGAGTCCCAGAGAGATGACTCTCTCAGACACAGCTATTTGAATCCTTGTCTGTAGTTACCCTAGGGCAGAAAGGAGAATGAGGAGGGAATACCAAAGGTCAAGAGTTCCATGGAGGACGTGCCCAGAATCAACTTGTTGGGACAAAGCCAAGGAATGGACTCAGGCCCAGAAAGAAACTGGGAGGACAGTGTCCCACTTATTTATTTTAAAACAATTACTTCCATTTTATTTTTATCATTAATTAATTAATACATTCTCATGGTTCAAAAATCTATATGAAAAGCATAGAGGAAACAGTCTCACCATGGCCCAGGTGCCTCATTTGCTCTATTCTGACTTCTTGAACCTCCCCACTACAGGTCACCACTTCTTATTATTGTCTCAGGTATTCTTTCAGTTTCTTTATGCAAGTACAAAAATGAATATATGTTCATAATGCCCTTTTCACAAACTACATACACAGTGCTTCCCTTCTTCCACTAGTCATACATCTTAGAGATCTTCACCAGCAAATAGAGCTTCCTCCTTTCATATCACTGCATGATTTCTATTGTAGAGATTGAAATAATTTATTTAACCAATTCCCTATTGATGGACATTTGAGTTGTTTCTAGATTTTCTTTTCTTTCTCTCTTTTTTTTTTTTTTTTGGTATCACAGCAATGCTGCAATAATCACATACAGACATTGATTCATATGCAAGTATATTTGCAGAATAAATTCCCCAGAGTGGATTGTTAGGATGCAGGTATGGTATCAGTTTGCTATTGCCACATAAACAAATTACCACAAACTCAGCAGCTGAAAACAGCAGCCATGTATTAGCTGACAGTCTGTTGGGCAGAAGTCCAGCCTGGTGTGGCTGGGTTCTCTGCTGAGGGTGAAATCAAGATGCTGGCAGGGCTTGGTTCTCATTTGGAGTATCTGGGGAAAATCAATCTCCAAGCTCATCCCTGTCATTGTCTGAGTTTGGTTCCTAGTGTTTGTAGAACTGAGTTCTGTAGTTTTGTTTGTTTTTTAATTGGGGAATGTTGGGGAACAATGTGTTTCTCCAGGGCCCATCAACTCCAAGTTAAGTTGTCCTTCAATCTAGTTGTGGAGGGCACAGCTCAGCTCCACGTAGCTGTTTTCAATCTTTAGTTGCAGGAGGAGCAGCCCATCATCCCATGCGGGAATGGGATGACTGGCAACCCTGTTGTTAAGAGCTTGTGCTCTAACCCATTGAGCCATCTGGCTGCCCCTCCCGAAGCTCAGCGGCAGCTGTTTGTCTTCAATCTAGTTGTGGAGGGTGCAGCTCACTGGCCCATGTGGGAATTGAACCAGCAATCCAGTTGTTAAGAGCTCGCACTCTAACCAACTGAGCCATCCGGGCACCCCAAGTTCTATAGGTTTTGGCTGGCTATTAGCTGGAGGCCTCCTCAGTTCTTAGATGATACCTACATTCTTTGCCATGTGTCTTCTCCCAAATGGGACCATAAATTCTGATGCTTCAAATCTCTGACGTCTCCTGAAACCAGCCAAAGAAATCCTCTGCTTTTCAAGGCCTTACCTGATCAGGTCCAGCCCATGCAGGGTCTTCTCTCTACCTTACAATCAAGTGATTTAGGACCTTACTTACATCTGCAAATTCTCTTTTGCCATATAGGGGACATAATCACTGAGCTCATATTTTCATCATATTCACAGATTCCAGTCACATACAAGGGATTACCCAAAAGTGAAAGCCAATGAGGGTCACTCTAGAATTCTGCCTAACAGGTGCATTTATAACTTTGATAGATATTGCCATCTTGTCCCCCACAGGGGCTGTGCTGAAGAATTTCCCCTCCCCCAGCAGTGATGCGCATGCCTGTTTTTCCACAGTGTCACCTAAAGAATGTTATCAAACTTGGATTTCTGCCAATCTGATAAGTGAAAAATGGAATCTCAATGTATTTTAAGTTTGTGGCTATATTCTTATGCATAAGGCTGAGGATTTCTTCAAAAATTTAGAAGCCATTTATAGTTCTTTTTTGTTAGTGCTTCTGGTTTTGAGTCATAGAAAGGTCTTTCTAATTCCAAAGTTAATCAGAACCCCTCCTGTGTTTTCTTCTGGTGCTTTTATGGTTTCATTTTATATACTGGTTCTTAGCCCTGGAAGCTTCTCTTGTCATTTCCTCAGCAGCAAGTGCAAAGGTGGACCCAAATGCCTTGGGGTTTGGGGTAAAGAAGGGAGCTGCCATGGTGGAGCCCTCTAGGTGCTGCTGGGCTCTGACTTCCTTCAGCTCTGCCAGAAATCCCAGCCAGCAGACCTCCCCACTTCCCTTCCTCCAGCACTCATTGTATCCTGGGCTGGCACAGATTGCCCAGAATTGAAGACACCCTGCCCTGCCTGAGGAGCTTCCAGTCTGGAGCATGAGACAATCACATGGCTAGACGGAACTCGAGATACAGAACCAGGGCTAAGGGTAGAGGGAAAGGAGATGGGAATTCTGACGGGAGGCTCCAGGGAGGAGGTGGCTTCTGAGCTGAGCCTTAAGAATGAGAGAAAATATAATGGCAATGATGGGGAAAAGAGATCAGCAGGAGCAAAGACAGGAAGGTGGGACAATAAGCCAGAAGTTCAGGGAGGAGAGGTTTTAGTGGACCATGAGGTCCTCAAGGGTGGGGATAGAGTATGATTTCTCTCTGTGCATCTGCCCGAATTTGACAAATGAAATGAAGCAGAAGAGACATGGGACTTTTTAAAAAAACAAAAACAAAACACATGACATTTATTGCATCTTTAAAATATCACAAATAAGTCTGAGGAATCACTCGACATCTTGGTGTTTCTCTGGCTGGACAACTTAGATCAAATTCATCAGCCTGCTGAACTGTTCCTTTTTCAGAAACATAGATGCCATCCAAAAATTTTCTGATATCCTTGTTTTTAACTGTTGTGGCTTGTTGAATCAAAGTAGCTGAATTTGATACAAGTTCAATATCATTTCCTTCAAGAATGAACTCATCTTTCTGGGCTTAAAATACTGAACAAGCAACACCTGACCTCATCCGAACCCTGTGGATGTATTTTTCACCCAAGACATTTCGGATTTCAACAGGAGAACCATTCTCCTGAATAACGACTTTGATGGGGAAGTGAGCACACACAGACTTCATCTTGTAACTGGACGCCCAATGTAACCCTTGATCGTGTTCTGTACGTGACTACATAGTGCGGACAATAGCCAGCTCCTTCCTATCTCCCCACCATTTGTCCACCCAGAGACTCCTTCTTTCCAAGGAGACTGAGTTCTACATGGATGTGATTGAAGTCCCTCCGCAGGGTGCCTCTGGGACCCTCCCCAATAACTGCGGTCCCTTCAGAGTGATGGAATGTCCACAGTCTGATTGTTGAGAATGGTCTTCATCCTCGCAGTGGATGCAATAAAAATAAAAAAAGCGAGACATGGGGCTTTGATCCAACGCTAAATGATTTTCCCTTTACTCTTGACAGCGAGAAGCAAGAAGCCCCTGGCTGTGCTCGCATCTCAGAACCTGGGCGAGCTCTGCACACCACTGCCCCCTTGGGGCTGATCTGGGAATTCTCCATGACTTAGACCTCAAGTCTAAGCAGAGCAAGTCCAAGGGAGGAGGCTGAGTGTGGCTCAGAGGATTGAAAAACTATGAAACCCTGCTCTGAGAATGTCTGAGTCCAGTGGGTCCTCAGAGACCATCTGGTCTGACCTTTTCATGACACATGGAGAAACCAAGTCTCAAAAGGGGGTGTGGAGAAGAGAGCACTAGACTTGATGTAAGAATCCTTAGTTTACAGCCTGGCTCCATGTCTTACTGGTTGTAAGACTTTGGGAAAGTGGCCTCAACTCCCTGACCCACAGTTCCATCTCTGTAAAATGGAGTCTGGGATCTAGCAACCTTCTCTTTTCTGGTAATGTCAGGCTAACTCACTCAGATCAGTTCTCCCACTGAAAACGAAAAACGCTGGTATAGTGGTCTAACCACTGTAGAACTGTAAGAACTTTGTTCTGGTAAGGTGTTATTACCAGAACAAAACTGAAGGGAAAACAGAAACTTAGACAGATAAACCAAGTAGGAAAGCCACTTTTACTCTGAGGGCATTTCCTGATTCTGGCTGATGTGAACTGTTGTTTTGCTGACTCCCCTGGACAAGGGGCACAAATAAAGGTTAAAGCACATGGTGAAGGATTGTACAGAAAACCCTCTCCCACAATAAGGTGGGATCCCAAAGAGCCACACTCGCAGAAGTAAACCAGCCTTAGCCCTTGTATGGACTAAGTATCGGCTGGATGACCTGTAACCTCAAGCCTGGAACTTGGATTGAAGTGACCCCAGATTATTTGTGCCTCCTGGAAAAAACAAATGAAAATCTCCTTTGAAGGGAGGTACCTTCAGCCTAGGCTCCAAATTAATCACACAAATAAATTTTCAGAAAATTAGGAACATAAGATGCCATGGCAAGAACCAGAAGAAATAAGAGACAACAAAAATATCCATAAAGAACCCAGACACTGGAATTATTTTACACAGAATATAAACAATTAGGTTTAAATAAATGAAAGTCTAGCTTGAAAATATTTG
The DNA here is from genome assembly GCF_964194185.1 of Rhinolophus hipposideros. Taxonomy (NCBI): domain Eukaryota; kingdom Metazoa; phylum Chordata; class Mammalia; order Chiroptera; family Rhinolophidae; genus Rhinolophus; species Rhinolophus hipposideros. The sequence goes on from NC_138054.1 coordinate 74,204,750, forward strand.
CATGGAATGGGGAGACTAAAAAGTGACAATAAATTTGAAAAGAGCCACATTGAACTTCTATAAATGAATAATACAATAACCCAAATTAAGAAGTCAATGTCATATTTAAAGCAGATTGGACATAGCTGAAAAGAAAATTGGTGAACTGGAAGCAAGGTCAGAAAAAAAAATCTGGAATGAGCATAGTGAGGAGACATAAAGATTAAAAACTAATACAGAAGAAATGGTAAAAGATATGGAGAACAAATGAAAAAAAAAAATCTAACATGTATTTAATTGGAAACCCAGAAGGAGTAAAGAGAGAGAATGAGGCAGAGGTAATATGTGAAGACTCAGTGGCTGAAAATTTCCCAGAACTGATGAAATATATTAATTTACAGATTCAGAAGCCTAACAAATACTAAGCAAAACACATTTAAAAATTTACACCTAGAAAAGCTATATATTGTATGATTCCAACTATATGACACTCTGCAAAAGCAAAACCATGAAGACAATAAAAAGATCAGTTGTTGCCAGGAGTTTGGTGGGAGAGAGGATGAATAAATGGAGCACGGGAAATTTTTAAGGCAGCAAAATTATTTTGTATGATCCCATAGGGGTGTATACATGTTATTATACATTTGTCAAAACCCATAGAATGTATAATACAAATAACACTAATGTAAACTATGGACTTTGGTTGATAATGATGTGTCAGTATTGGTTCATTGATTGTCACAAGGGCACTACACCCATGGGGAATGTTGATGGTGGGGGAGGATATGTGTGTGCGGGGGAAGGGACATGGGAAACTCCCAGTACTTCTCATTTAATTTTGCTGTGAACTTTAAAAAACGATGTCTATTAATTAAACATTTTTTTACAACTAGACACATTATGGCGAAACAGAAGAATACCAAAGACAAAGATAAAATCTTAAAAGCTGTTGGGGCAAAATAAAAGGTTATCTTCAAAGGACCAAGATAGACTGAGAGTTGACTTCTCAAGAGCAACAGTGGAAAACAGAAGACAGCAGAAGGTTATCTTCAATATGCTAAAAGAAAATTTTCTGTTGGCCTAGAATTCTATAACCCAGTGAAAAATCCTTTGAAAACAAGAACAAAATACATTTTCAGACAAACGAAAACTGAGAGTATGCCACCAGCAGATTTCAGGTAGAAAGAAAAAGAGCACAGATAAAAGGTAAAAAAGGCTAGAAAGAATGAAGAACAATGAAATGACAAATGTGCAGGCAATCCAAATGAACCATGACTGTATAAAATAATAATAATGTCTTGTGGTATTTAAAACAGAAAATAATATATATTAAAAATACATGACAAAAATGATACATGAGTCAGAGGTGAGAAAATGGAATTAAGATATTGTAAGGCTTTTGTATTATTTTGGGTAAATGTATTGAGTAATTCCAGACTTGAACAAGTTAAGTATGCAGATTATAACCTCTAGGATAACCAATAATTATTACAAATAAGTTAAGGGAAGTGGAAGTCTCCTCTGGGCAAGATCCGCTAACCAAAGTGGACTTTAAGGCAAAAAGTGCGACTAAGAATAGAGAGAACCACAGTATATAAGAAACAAATCAAGTCATCAGGAGGATATATCAATTTATATACACTTATAAATCAATAAGAAAAAGACAATCTAATCAAATAATGGGTAACAGACACTTCACAAAATTGACGAATAAGTATATGAAAAAGTGCTCAACCTTACTAATAATCAAAGAAATGCAAGCCCACAGTAAGATGCCATTACACAATCATCATATTGAGATAATTTATAATTCAAACAATATCATGTATTGGAGATTACCAGACAGAAAAGAATCAGGAAAGCATGACTGGTAATCAAGAGGGGAAAAAAGACAATAGTATCAGAATCACAATTATCCAGAATCACAATATAATATATTTCAATTATATTGAAATTAGCAGACAAGAACTTTAAAGTAACTGATAATATGTTAAAGAACATAGAAGAAAAAATTGATAAAATGAATTTAAAAATAGAGATTGTCTATTTTTAATAGAAGTAGAATACACTTTTAAAAAAATATTCTAGAACTGAGAAATACAACACTTGAAATTAAGAATTTATTGGATGTGTTTAACACAAGACCGGGTATAACAGAATGACAAAAGACAAGATTAGAAAACTTGAAGACAGTTGAATGGAAAATATCCAAGGGAGCACTTGAGATCTTGCTCCTTGGCATATGTTGTCAGTTTGGCTCAAATAAACTCGTTAAAAAAAAATAAAAAGCAGGAACAGAGCATAAAAGATATGTGGGACATAGTCAGAAGGTCTAACATTTGTGTATTTGAAATCCCAGATGGGAAAGAAAGAGAATTGGAGCAGAAGCAATATCTGAAGTGATATGGCTTATAATTTTCCAAAACTGTTGGAAGATAGCGACCCACAAATTCAAGAAGCTGAGTGAAACCCAAGCAGGATAGAAACAAAGAAAACAACACCTCGACATATCATTGTCAACGGCTGAAAACTGAGGAAAAAGAAAAACTTAAAAGCAGCTAGATAAAAGAAGACACATTATCTGTAAAGCAATAACAAGACTGATGCCCACATTTCAACAGAAACGATGAATCCAGAGACAATTAATGACATTTTTAAAGTTCAAGGGGAAAAAACCCTACTAGTCTAGAATTCTATACCAAGGGGGGAAATCCTTCAAGAAATAAAGTGAAACAAAGACATTTTTGTATAAAGAAAGAAAAGGCTGAGAAAATGCATTGGTGGCAAACCCATACTACAAGAAATAATAAAGGAAATTCTTTAGGCTGGGGTAAAATGATCCCAGATGAAAGCACAGACCTTCAGGAAGTAATAAAGGATATTCGAAAGGACAACTATGTGGGCAAACATAAAATACCTGACTAATAAAACAATACTAGGAATGTCTTGTAGGGTTTATAACATATGGAAATAAAACATACAATAATAGCACAAAAGGTGGAAGGGAGTAAATGGAGTTGAACTGTTGTAAGATTCTTGCCATGTTAAAACAATGGTAAACATATAAATTTAATGCTACAATAAATTTCAGTCTGTAATACTGTGATATGGACTGAATGTTTATATTCCCCTGCTGCAATTCATATGTTGAAACTCTAATCTCCAATGTGATGATAGCTAGAGATGGGGCCTTTGGAAAGTAATTAGGTTCTGAGGGTGGAGTCCTTGCGATAAGATTAGTGCCCTTACAAGAAGAGATACACGAGAGCTTGCTTCCTGTCTCTGTCATGTGAGGACACAGCAAGAAGACAGCTGCCTGCAAACCAGGAAGAGGGGTTTCACCAGAACCCAGTCATACTGGTGCTCTGATCTTGGACTTTCCAGTTCCCTGAATTGTGAGAAGTAAGTTTCTGTTGTTTAAGCCACCCGATTTATGGTATTTTGTTACAGCAGCCTGAATCCTCTAAGACATATAGTCAAAGATCAAAGATGTATATTTAAGTCTGTAGAGTAATCACTGAAAGAATTTTGCAAAAGTGTGTAACTAGAAACTAATAGAGGAAAAAAATAGAATAATAAAAACTACTTGATTATTCAAAAGAGGAAAATAATGGAGGAATGAATGAACAAAGAACAGATGAGACAGAAAAACAAATGGTAGACCTCCATTCAACTAAATCAGTAATTATATTAAATGCACACGGTTTAAACAAACTGATTAAAAGGCAGATATCATTAGAATGGCTTTTAAAAAGTCCAATTATATTTTATTTATAAGAAACACAAACATAATACAGAAAGGTGAAACGAAAGGATGAAAAGAGATACACCATTCCAACACTAATTTTAAAATATTTGGAAGACTAGAAGGTAACTTCTAATAAAAAGCATTTATAAAAAACTATATAGCTGGGGCTGCAGGATGGCTCAGTCGGGTGGAGCGCGGACTCTCAACCACAAAGGTTGCCGGTTGGACTCCCGCAAGGGATGGTAGGCTGTGCCCCCTGCAACTAAAGATTGAAAATGACAACTGGACTTGGAGCTGAGCTGTGCCCTCCATAACTAGATTGAAGGACAATGACTTGGAGCTGATGGGCCCTGGAGAAACACAGTATTTCCCAATGAAAGTTAAAAAACAAAAAAAGCTATATACTTAAAACATCATCAAAAACCCCATCATACTTAATGGAGAAATAGTGAATAGGTTTTCCCTAAGATTCCCTAGGGCAAGTATTTTGTTCTTATCACTTCTATTCAACATTATACTGGAAAATTCTGTTCAATGAAGCAAGAAAAAGAAATAAAAGCAAAAAAGAAAAAGAAATAAAAGGCATAAAATGGTCATTGTTTTATACCATATAATTGCATGCATTGTAAACCCTATGGGGTTTACCCCCACTACACAACCCCAAAAAAACATACTACAATTAGAAGTGCATTTAATAAGGTCATAGGATATAAAGTTAATATACAAAAATCAAGGGGTTTTTTTGTATACTAGTCACAATCAATTGGAAAATGAAATAAAAATACTATAAGAACAAACACACATATAGAGTCAATGGGTTTTTGACTAACATACCAAGTTAATTCATTAGGGAAAGAAAAGTCTATAATATATGGTGCTAGAGAAACTGGGTATCCATACAGAAAAAGATGAACCTCAATCCCTGACATTTTCCACAAATAAACATTAATTTGCCATGATAAACCCAAATGAAAAAGCTTAAGCCATATTCTAGAATAAAACACAGAGAATATGACCTTGAGACTGGCAAAAGTTTCTTAGAATCCAAAAAGTATTATCCATAAAAGAAAAAAATTATAAATTGGACTTCATCAAAATTAAAAATTTGTGTTTTCAAAAGACATCTTTAATAAGAAAATAAACAGGTAAGCCACAGACATGGAAAAAATATTCACAATACGTATTTATATCTAACAAAGAACTTGCATTCAGAGTATGTAAAGAACTAAAGCAATGTTAAAAAGACTAACAATCCAATGTGAAATGGGCAAAAGATTTGTGGTAGACATATATTGGTGGCCCCCCATGAACTATGCCTCCCTGTATTCATGCCCTGCTATAGTCCTCCCTCATTAACCCTGGGCTTAGACTCTGAGTTAGTCAATGTGTGACTTATCTTGGCCTGTGGGGCACTAGTTAACATGATGCAAGAAGACAAGCGCTTGAACCGTGGGTTCTGTGTTCTTTAAATTTCTGTCTTGGAACTCTGAGCCACCATGGAAAGTGATCTGGCTACTGCAATTGGGAACCTGTGGAGAGAGATACCTGGCCAGGCTCCTGCTGTTCTAGCCATTCCAGCTGAAGCACCAGACATGTGTGTTCAGCCATCTTTGATTTTCAGCCCCCACTGAGCCTTCGGATGACCAACATTATATGGAGCAAAAAAACTGCCCAGATGAACCTGGTTCAGAGTGCACGGTAGTGAGCGAATAAATGGTTTTGTCTTAAGCCACCAATTTTTGTGGTGGTTTGTTACATAGCAATAGATAATTGAAACAAGACGTGGACAGACATTTCACAAATGGCCAATAAGCGCAAGAAAAGATGTTTAACATCAGTAGTTAGAAAACTTCAAATCAAAACCACAGTGAAATAGCATCTCATACCACCAGAATAGCTAAAATAAAATTAAATTAACAATATTAAATATTGCTGAGGATTTAGAGCAACAGGAACTTTCATACATTGCTGGTGGGCGCGTAAATAAGTACACCACCTCAGAAAACTGTTTAACAGCTTCTTAGAAAGTTAAACATTTATGTTCCTTGTGAACTAGTGACTCCACTCCTAGGTATTTACTCAAGATATATGAACTGATTTCAGATGTGGGGCAGGAAATGAGAGAGAGAAAACACAAGAAGATGAGCCACCTGATGACAAACACACATCACCTATAAAACTAATCTTGCTCCCCTGCCCCCACCCCAAATAGAATTGGCTACATCCATTTGCCAATCAACAGGAAATTCAGAGGAGAGACAAACACGCTACCTGCATTATGGGGGTGCAATCAGCAATGACCATGGGAAATTCTACAAGACAAATGATGTGGTTTCATTAACAAATAAATTATGAGAAGAAAAAAGATGAAAAGAGAACCAAAGATTAAACAAAATTTAATGACACATTAAAATAAACAAAAAACAGGCAAAGTGAAAGTCAGGCTGACGGTTGCTGTTGGTAGTGGAGGGTGAGAAAGGGTTATGAGGGGGAGGGGGCATGTGGAGAGTTTCTGGGGTGGGTAGCACGGTTTTGACTGCAGATAGGGGTATTTACCTTATTATGGTTCAATAACCTGTGCATTTGTTTTGTATGGCTTTCTGTATTTGTGCTGTTTTTAACCATAAAAAAGTTTTTTAAAAAATCACCCAGAAGATGTTAAATATGCATATTCCTAGGCTTTAAAAATCCCAGAGATTCTGATTCGTATGTACTTGAATGAGACTCCCCAAACTGCCCCATTTAAGAAACTTCCAGACGGTTTTATGTAGTCAGCGGAGGATGCATTTTGAAAAACACTAGTGAAGGTATGGGGAGCAAGGAAAGGACTTCTCAGAGGAATGACAAGCAGAATCTTTATTTTAGAAAGCTCCCTCTGGCAGTGTGGAGTATGATGAGTTAGAGAGGCTGGAGGCTGACTCATGCGGTCAAAAGAAATGACAAAGGTCTGGCAATTAGAGCAGTGGCCTGGGGGATGGAATGGGATGCAAAGCTGAGCCGTGTTAAAACTTGGGAGTTGGGTATGAGGTATCAGAAATTTAGGAATTTCTCAGGAATCTCTTATTCTCTATTTTTCCTAACACTTTGATGGATTTTGAAAAATACAATGATTGACCATAATAATAAACAATGAACGTTTTTCTGCAAGAGGGTTACACTAAACATTTCAGAGGTTTTCTGTTTCAAAAAAACACACATAATAATAAATACATGGCTTATTATTATTACAGGTCAATATAATATGACAAGATATCTTTCAATAACGTAAAAATGACCTCTACCTTATATAGACATTTGATAATAAAAATCATTAAAAAGGGAGAACATTAACTCAAGGTAATGCCAAATAAAAATTATTTTCAAAATGGAATGAAATCACAATATTTATTATTTAGAAGTTATTCTCAAAATGAAATTTTAAAACACAAAGTGTTAATTGCCCTGGTCTTTGTTTTTATGATAAATATTTCAGATGGAGAAAAACTTATTTTGTTTTGCACTGATGCTGGTTGAATTAAGAGTGTGTCTGAACACATCTTCAAGCTGGGTATTAGTGTACACATTGCTTCATATAATTTTCCTTTTTTAAAGATGAAATATTTTGCTTTATAAAGAACTGTAGTCTATAGAAAATATTCAAACACTGGAAAATGCCAGTGTCAACCTAGTGTAAATGAATCAGGAGGCTTTGTTGAAATTTAAAATGGCAAAGTTTTATTCAAGGGTCTTAGGATTTGAGAATTAGAAACAGTACTAGGTAAGACGCAGAGTGCTCTGAAGAAAAGAGAAAAGATGAGAGCAAAAAAGTAAATTCTTTTTTTCTTTTTTTTTTTTTAAGGAGGGCACCGCTCACAGTGGCCCATGTGGGGATCGAACTGGCAACCTTGGTGTTATTAGCACCAAGCTCTAACCAGCTGAGCTAACCAGGCACCCCAAAAAGTAAATTCTGGAGAATCAGTTCTTCATTCTTAGCCTCTGAAGTGGTCAGAGATGATAATCTTTCAGATGACCGGGTAATCTGGATAATGGATATCAGGCTGTCTGGACACGTGAACATTCTTGCCTTAGTTCTTCATTCTTTCCTAAATCCTTCAGAGGGTTATCTATAGCAATTTATATAGCTCCAGGCATGGACACACAGCTGAAAAATTCAAAAGTTTAAGTTCTCAAGCTAGTTAAAGTAAAATGAAATCTGCTGCTCATGCTTTGGCCCCTGAGGTCGGAACCTGTTTGTCAGCCTCACTACACAGACTCCATTTTAAGTCAGCCTAGCTATGATGACTTCATCTTGTTTTCTTCACTCATTCCTCACCAGCTAACATTAATTGGGTCGTGTTGGAGTAACATATCGAAATTGCCAATTTAGGGAATTATTTTGCTTCCAAAATGTATTAATTCTTAGAACACCACTCACAGGATTTGACTAAGGCATAATCACATTATGTATGCAAACATAAATATTCACTTTACTTGTAAGAATGGCTCACCACAAGTGGACGGGGTCACAAACACACTTATAACATGGCAACAACTACAAACAAGACTAATTACATGTTGAGCAACTAATTCTTTCCTACATGTTCCTGTCCCAGGTCCTGGAAATGTCGACCTTGACTTCTGACTCCGCAGGCCAGTATTTTCTGCTCTAGCTTTCAATGTGTCAATAGGTTCCTTCAAACCAGTCGCATCTCTATGTTGATTATTAAGCTTTAGTTTTCACAGGAGAATAATCATTGCGTTTTCTACCTCCAGAGGTTGGTGTCACACAAGCCAAGAGAGGAGAGAGCTTCAAGGACAGACTGGGCTGAGAGAGGCTGTGGACTAATTGAGAGAAAGTCAATGGCATGACTTTCCTGAAAGAATGTTACTCTGACCTCTACGTGTTCTACATGGATAGCCGTGGGCTGAGTCATCAGTGGGTTCCATCTGTTCTGGAACCTGCCCAGACCTCTTAGAGCCTCAGGGCATTTGCAGTGCTGTTCCCTCTTCCTGGAGTGTCTTTCTCTAAACCGCCCAGCCATTAGGTATCTCCTCAAATGTTATCTCCCAACCACTCTCACTAGTCACTCTCTCTTTTAATCACAGTATTTATCACAATCTATCATCTGGTTTATTTACTAGTTTAGTATCTGTCCTTTCCCCCTTCATCTCCACAAGGAATGGCAGCTCTAGAAATGCAGTGATCTCTCCTGTCTTATATCCTGCTTAATCCCAGTGCCTACAACAGTATCTGGCACAGACAGGGTAGATGTTTGATGAATATTTATTGAATAGATGAGCAACTGAATGGATAGAGTAGGCAAGTGCAGATGGCTTTTTGAAGTTACTTCTCTGGAGCGCCATCTTCTCTTTTGTCACAGAGGGATGAGAACTCTTTTCTAGACCTTTTCAACAACACATTGTTGGACTCAGTCAGGCAGGATCCTTAGTCAGCTAAGCAACTCCTGGTTTCCTGTGAGTGCAACACTGATAATGACCAGTGAGTGGCAGCAAGTCACTATGATTGAACCGTGACACCCAGCTTGGGCCACCCAGGGCACAAAACACATGAAGTTTAATGCCCCAACAGCCAGGCTTGTTTTTTTCACCAAGATGCAAGACTTTCTTAAACATAGTGCGCATGCCCCTGCTGCCCAAACACTGAACTGACACTTGACTTCAAATCCCAGCTCTGCCACTTACTAGCTAGGTAGCCCGGGGTCATTTCCTTCTTTAAAGTGGGGTGTCATTATGAGCTCTTAGGTCCTTATGTGTCTCCAGCAGATAAAGAATGGATGAGGGGGGGTGACTGGTTAGAGCATGGTGCTGATAACACCAAGGTTGCTGGTTCGATCCCCAAATGGGCCACTGTGAGCTGCGCCCTCCTTTAAAAGAAAAAAGAATGGACAGCATACGGGGTCAGAAAAAGGCTTTGAGTACTGCAGGGACATCAAAGCCTTGGGGTAGCCAGCTATAGGTGGACCTTGCACTTGTGGAGACCCCCATGAGGACCTCATACTCCAAGCAGTCTCCACCTCCCTTGGCTCTCGCCCACCGCACCCACCCACCCCAATTCTGCACCTACCTCCACATAACTGAACACGGGCACCTGGGCGAGCAGTGCAACCCCATTTCACTGGTTCATTCACTTTCTCACTCTTGTGACTTTCCCATTTCTGCCCCTTTCCTTAATACACCAAGACCCCCTCCTGCCTCTTCCCTCTCGGGCCAGGACCTTGTTTCTTCCTTCACTTAGAAAAGAGAAACAATCAGAAGAGAACCCCACATTGCTTCACTGACCCAACATTCTCTCCTGTCCTGGGAGGCACTGTCCCAGCTCCTATCTGGGACACACCCTCCCCTGGCAGACAGGATGCTAACCCCTCCCACTCACCTAGGGATTGTCCTCTTGGAATTCTCTCCTCTCCTGCATCTTCATCCTCTTCCCCTCTATCAATCCTCCCCATGAGCCAATGAATAAGCAATAATACCTCTCATCTGAAACCCTCCATGACCTTTATTCAAACCCTACCTGTCCTTTATTCAGCCACCCTCCCATTTCCTGCTCCCTTGAAGAGGTGCCCACACTCATCTATCCCCACCATCCTCTCTGGACCCCACTTCCACAACCTTCCTTGGTGTTGAAACCCCATGGTAAATATCACTAATGACCTCATTTCCCAATTCCGTTTTCAGCCCTCCCTTCTCCCACCCACAGTTAAGGGTTCCCTCCTTGTTGAAACGTTTTTCTTCTCTTAGTTTCCATGACTTGTGTCTTCTCTATCGACTCTCACTTCCTGGTTGGGCTGGGTAGTGTGGATGGTGCTCATGTTCATCTCTCTCTTCCATGTTCATCGCTCTCTGCCATGTTCATACCTGACCTCTGCCCTGAAATGGGATGCTCTCATCTGACTCCATTTGGCAGTAGGCTTCTCAAACCCAACTTGCCCAAAATTGAACTCTCAATTTGAACCCCTCCTAACTTGCTTCTGCTCCCCAGCACCCCTATTTGTATACTGCTCTGACCAAAAGTCCTGGAGTCGTTCCTGAATCCTCTCTGCCCACACCCCACATCTAACCCATCAGCAAATTCTCTTGACTCGACTTTTACAGCCTGTCCTGAGCCTGGTCCTTCTCACCACTTGTACCATAACTACCCAGCACTTGCAGGGATTGGAAAGAGCCCCTTCCAGTTCTCTGTGCATTCTCTCACTGCGTTCACCTGCTCAAACCCACTAGGGCTTACCCTCCCCCTCAAACAAAACCAAAGCCCTGAGTTACAATGGACTTGGCAAGATTAAACCCTGGACCCTCCTCTTGCCTCATCTCCCAAGAGCTCCCGTCATTCAACTCTGCTCGCACACATGGGTCTCCTTGCCTTTTTTTGGAAGGAGACAGCCTTTGGGCTTGCTGTTCTAATACTGGAATGCTGACCCAGCTAACCACACGGCTCCCATTAGGTCTCTGCTCACATGCCAGGTTCTCAGAAAGAACTTCGTATCTCCTCTACCTAAAATAGCACTGTTCTCTATTCTTCCCTATCTCCTTCCCTATTTCATTTTTCTTCACAACACTTATTGCTTCCGGTCCATTTCTTCACTTATTTTATGGATTTGTTTCTGCTTTGTCTTTTCCCAACTGGAAGTAAGTTCCATGAGCATGGGTTCTTGCCTATCTTGTTCATCACGTATCACCCGTGACACCAACTAGGGCACAGACTAGGCCTTCACATTTTATTTTATGGCTGGATGGATGGACAGATGGATGGATGGGTATTCATGGTCCCTCAGGATAGCACCCATAGGGCAAAACACAAAACACACTAGCAGCTCTTGCATATGAAGAAACTTTATGTTTCCCTAAAGCCCACTCATATTTGACTTCCAGACACCTCTGTGGGGGTAGGAGTGGACATTTTCACCATCAATTTCTGGCTCTGGGAGAAGATGAATGACGAACACATGATCTGAAGGCTGCCTGACCCTCCTGGCTTCCTAAGGTGGCACATGCAGCCCTTCCCTTCTCCTCAGATTTTCAAAGGAGAAATCTCTTTAGCCCAAGGATGGTGGAAGATTCCTTTGGTCTTGGCTGAGTGGTAGAGGCAGAAGCAAGATTGCGGGGGCAGACTCTGGTGGATGGGAAGAACCATTTGCAGAAGCTGGGGATCACAGAAGTCTCATTAGGTGAAGGTTAAAAAGGACACAGGGCACAGGAGGTAAGTGGCCTGTGGGGCCCACTCCCCCTTCACTCCCTGCAGAAATGTGACAGGTCATCCTAATGTGTCCCTAACCCCACATCTGCCAACATTCCTCTCTGTAGGACACATTCTCTTTTCTGAGCTCAGAATTCCCCACATATTGTTGTTAAAGTTTTAGTGTACCTGGGGACACACAGCAGCATCTGCCCTATTTGTTTTTTAATTATTTATTTATTTTAAGCATGTTTTTCCAGGACTCATCAGCTCCAAGTCAAGGTCAAGTAGTTGTTTCAGTCTAGTTGTGGAGGGCGCAGCTCATAGTGGCCCATGCGGGGATCGAACCGGCAACCTTGTTGTTAAGAGCACCGTGCTCTAACCAACTGAGCTGACCGGCCACCCAGAATCTGCCCTATTTTTGAGTTGGCTGTATCCACACCTTGTCCATCCAACTTCCCAACCTGGGGATTTTGTAAGGTCAAGACCAGGTCCGAGGTACCCACATGCTTGGCCCATTAGCTGTGTGTGGCCAAATGCTGTGCGTGTTTCCTGAGGACACCCAGACCATGGGGGCAGGGAGTGGTTTCTGCCCAGGATCGGGGCCAGCCAGAGGCAGGGCCCTGGACATGAACTGACCTTGAATGAGGATTCCCACTGTCTGACCTAATCCCCTCAACAACCTTGTGAGGATACTAATATCATCTTCACTCCACAGATGGGGAAAATGACGCTCTGACCACACTGCCAGTTTGTGGTGGAGCCTGGATTCACTCGAGTCCTGTGTGACTCCAAAACCAGTGCTCTCACCACTTGGGTGGGTGCCTATGGTTCATGTAAACCTTTCTGGAGCAAAGCAGGGGTCACTAACTAAATGAAAGGAAGGACAAAAGAATCTCAGAGTACTGGCCATGCAGACTGCCTCACGTTCAGGACCTGGCCCTCAGGGGGCACTCCTTATAATAGCACAAGTTTCTCAGCCCTACCTCACCCCAGGGCCCGGGGTAAGAAGGGTAAGAAGCAGGGAGGGTGGGGTTAGCTTCCCAGAGGAGCCAGCCTAGGCTTCAGGCTGACTTTGAAAGAAAAAAACAGTATTGAACCTTAAAAGTTGCCTCATCATTTCAGAAGCACCCAAATCTCAGCTGCTTGCATGTTACTCTTCCCCACCCCCAGCCCCACCTTTGCCCTCAAGCTTCCCCTCTTGGACGCACCCAGGTGTCTGGAGCTTTTCCATTCAGCCACGCCTCAGCCTAAGGCGCTGTCTCCAGCAGGCTCCTGTGGAAAAGTTGTGCCAGTAAAGGAGTAGTCTAGAGCACCCTCCACCATCTCAGGGAATGAACCCTAGGTTGGGGCAGAGGCTGTGAAGGAGCCTGAGGCCTGTAGGGAAGGGACATCTGAAGAGGAAACTGGGGAACAGCCCAAAATGGTCAGAGCTGAGTGGGGGGCTTGGCCTTGGGGCTAGGTCAGCTGGGGCCATAGGGCTGCCTGCTTCTGCTCACATAGGCTTCTACACTTCAGAGCTGTCAGAGCCGCCCAGTGGGCTCCCTCAGACTTACCTGCGGAGGGGCAGTAACAGGGTCAACCCCATTGACAGTGTCAAAGGTCAGTCAGACCTCTGCTGGGGCCAGTGTGGGGAGTAGGGTATTTCTGCTATACCATGGGACCCCAGAGCTCAGCCCGCAGCTCTTTGTGGTGAGAGCCCTCCTCCCAGACACCTGAGCTCGGGTCCCATGGTATAGCAGATGGAGGTAGGCAGAAAGCCATTGAAAGTGGAGCTCATGACGGACGTGTAGGCTCCCATGGAGGGGAAGATGAGCCAGTCGCCCATATCCAGTTCAGGCAGCTGTATCTCCTCCGTGAACAGTTTGTCAGCGGCATCACATGTGGGACCATAGAGAATGCAGGGGAAGATGGGCTGCTCTGAGCAGAGCTTCTGCAGGGACACAGAGGTCGGGTATCAGAGAAGGAGGAGCCATCCCCTCCACGCCGTCCCCCCATCCCACACCCAGCAGGGCATGCACCTGGGCACGGGTGAAAAGGTACCAGCAAGGACACTGTCAGTCACCCATACTGGCCCATTATTGAGCAGTCCCTAAGTGCCATGACTATTCTTGACCTTGCCCTCATGGAGCTTATATTGGAGTGACACATTCCAGCCCCGCCAATTCACAAGGGCAGAAACGAATTGGACCTGCTTCCCATCTATAAAGCGGGAAGATTTTATTTGATAATCCCTCAGAATACTGGGCCTCAAACTGGGCTACACATGGAAATTGCCTGAGGAGTTTAACAAGGGACTGATGTCAGGATCCCCACCCCGAGAAATTCTGTTTTTAATAGTCTGGGCCATAGTCTAGGCATTGAGGGCTTCTAAAGCTCCCCAGATGATTCTAATGTGGAGCAATGTTTGAGAACCTCTGCTTCCTAGGTCTCCTGCATCTCCAGCATTCAAAGATTCTGGAAACACACACGCAGTGCATACAGGGAGAGCACATGGAAACACACAGAGCCAAATAGATGTGCATGCACACCTACACAGACCCACATACCGCGTTTCCTCGAAAATAAGACCGGGTCTTATATTAATTTTTGCTCCAAAAGACATATTAGGACATATTTTCAGGGGATGTCTTATTTTTTCATGTACAACAATCTACATTTATTCAAATACAGTCATGTCATCTTCTTCTGGAACATCGTCATAACGTAATAAATGCATCCATCTGGCTGATGATCTTAACTGGAGCTTACTTTCGCGGTAGGTCTTATTTTGGGGGAAACACAGCACCTGTCCATCCACCTACCTGCACAAGTGTAAATTGACAGACTCACGGAAACGCACACACACAGATAAGCACATGCAGCTACACGTAGGCACATTTGCACATCCTTGTACATGCATGTGGTATGACAATCTGCAAAGCCATCGATAATCTGAGACCCTTCCCCTCTCCACCTGGCATCCCTGCCTCTCAGGGCAGTGGGCTGAACTCGGTGCTCTGGGGATCTGGGAGGTGCCGGAGCCACACAAGGGTCCCCTTACCTTCACCACAATGGGCTTCCTGGGGACAGGATCCCCGAGGAAGACACGAAAGATGCCATAATGTCCCTCGTTGAGATAGTACAACAGTTTCCGGTAGCCTCCTGGGAGTGGGGAGAGGTCAGCACTGAAGTGTGCTCAGCCAGGTCTCACCACTGACCCTCAACATTGAGCCCAGCACCCTTGGGAGTGGCCCAGACCCTCTGCCGCTAGATTATCCCTGTTTTCTACTCTAGGAGTCTTCCCTGATCTAATGCATGGTTATGGCCTGCTTTTGGGGCTCCCACTGCCTCCCTGTCAGAGTGTTGCTGCTACTAAAAACAACATAACTAATATACAAAGGCCCAAGCATTGTTCTAAGCTCTTTACATGTATTAAATTATTTAATCCTTCTAACTATTCTTTGAGTACAATGAGCCCTACTGTACAGTTGAGTCTTGCTAGAAGTTACACAGGAGAATGTGGCAGGGCTGGGATTTGTCTCCGGGTCAGGTCCCAGGTCCTCTGCCCTCACCTTAGACCAGGTTCCCTGAGCAACTTCTGTGTGATGCAAAACCAGGAGAAAACAGATTTTCATGACACGATTCCATTTATGGGTGCTCCTTAGGGATATGCTAATTTGTTCATTTGTCCTCAAAGAGGTGCCTGTCTTAACCATATTTTTAAATTTTCTTTATCCTTGATGTTCTAGCATCTGGGGCCTCGCTAATCCTGGAGAGACTGCTCTTTCCTGGGCTAATTCCTAGAGTTCGCAAAATACAGCCCTGAAAGTGTGCCTTCATATGCAAAGCAGCCAATCCAGGGTCTACCCCTGCCAACTACTTCCTTTATTAAGCTCTCATAGGTTAAACTGCTATCCTCCAGCTCTAACCATCCTAGGACTAGGGACCAGGAAACTAGGGGCAGTCCTTACATCCCAGAACCCACTGAAATTGTTCAAACTAGCCAATCCCAAACCTGCCTAGCTGCCTCTCCCATTCCTTCCCTCAAAAACCAAATAAAGGCTCTCACCCATGCCTTCCCTCTTCTCCTGTCTCCTGACCCACCCTGGTACTTCTCCACGTGGCCTACATCGAATGCCATGACTCCTATTTCTAGAGAACTATGAGTGAAAACTTCTTCCTTTAAGACAGTTATTTCTGTGTCTTACGTTACCTGGTTAAAACAAATCCCAGTTACATTAAAAAACAGTGTGCAACTCTGACGAGCACAGAGGACAACACGATTCTCACCTCCCTCCATCAAATACTCTGCCTCTAGTAATGTTGCTGAAGGAAGTGAGTGGGGGCTTCGCCTGAGCTCCATCAGACTCCAGATGCATGTTGAGCTGATGGTCACTCACGACCCCTAGATCCTTTGGACACGACCTCCTACCAAGCCGGTTTCTCACAATCATTCTTACTCTGTCCTTAGAACATCGCTCTCTTGAATCTTTTAAACTAATTTCTGTGAACATTTGGGACATTATAACTTGTGGGCATTTTATCTTTCTGAATATTGGTTTTCTCTCCGTGGTCTTCTCCCAGGTGGCAGTCACCCCTGTCGGCCACTCTCTCCCAGATGTCATCACTGACCCTGCCTCCTGAGGCCACAGCCCGAGTTGTCACTAAGCCAGTTAGTCATGAGAGTTGGCATGACAGCCCATCGGCTGAAAGCTCAGCTCTGCGTGGTGTGTCTGCAAATACAAGTGCATCTGAATCAGACAGACCTGGGTCCAGCTGTGTCATGAACTAGCTTTGCTGCATTGGACAAGTAAGTCACTTCTTCTCTCTGAGCCTCAAGATCTCTACCTATGAAGTGGAAGTGACCCCAAACTACCTCACAGCATTGTTGAGCAAAAATGAGATAACATACGTATTTCACACAGAATAGATTCTTAATAATTGGCAGCATTGCTATTGAAATAAAAATAATAAGCCCAAACCCTTATAACTTAGACTTTTGTTAAATGATGGCTGAACTCATACGTCCCATATCACAATATTCTCTAATGAGACACTCGGTGAGCAAACGAAATCAGTGGACATAGGTGCCTTTGGGATTACAAAGCTGTGGGTCAAAAGAAGGATGGAGATTAATGATTTAGAAATATTTGTCAGTTATCATAAAGCCCCAGAGTAAAGTACACTAATCCATCTCTATTTCCTCATGCACTTGAGATTCTGCTTAGCTCCCTTTGTGAGAACAGCAACCCACCCTACTCCTGCCCCGAAAATAACACACAAAGAATGGAAAAAGTCTCCTGGGTTGGTTGACCTTGAAGGTTTACTGTGACCCTACAGATGTCACCCTTAACCGTCAGGCCATGATAATGACAATATTGCCTTCACATATGTGTTGTAAGAATTTGTATTTACTCGTTCTATTTTTGGTTATAAGAATTTGCACCCGTCAGAGAACACTTTCTCGAAGAATTTAAGATACACACCAGCACAGGGGTGTCTGTGCCTTTTGTGACTTTGCCTTTATAAACAATACAAATTCATCGTCTGCTCAGGAAGAATGAAGGCCCTCATTCCCTCCCTCGCAGTCTATTTAAGAACAATCAAATAGTGAAACTAACAGGTTTATTCCTAAAACCAAAGCTTGTCTCCCTCTAAGGCACCCAGGGCCTGGGGATGAGCCAGGACACCACCCACCCTGCCCAGGCCTGGCGCACCCACCAGGCTCGAGCACAGCCTTCTTGGCAATGATGTTCACGGCAGCTGTGCAGACAGATTCCACGTAGAAGCGGCCAGGCTCTGCGATGACCTCAACGCCAGTCCCCTCGGGGAAGTCCTGGGCCAGGGCAACATTGATCTCTCTGGCCATCTGTGGGGACAGACCCAAGCACTACAAGGCCAGACCCTACGCAGGGTCTTTACCTGCATTGTCTCTCTTCACTTCTGTGGCAACACTCTGGGGAAGTGTCATCATCCCCGTTTTACTGGGAAGAAAACAGATTGAAACTGTGGCCCAGAAAGGGAAAGTTGTCGAAGGGCATACAGCAAGTGTTTGGCTGTAGCACCTTGTGAGTCTGGGTTGGTTGACCTTGAAGGTTTACTGTGACCCTGCAGATGTCACCCTTAACCGTCAGGCCACGATAATGACAATATTCATGCCACCATTTGAATCAATACATGATCAGGAAAGATGGATTGTTCCCTGGGTTGGGGGATAATAACCAAACTCCTGTCTGACTGTAGCTTAACCAGGGATAGTAACTAACACATCCAAAGAAAGACACAGCCAGATACACACACATGCTTGTATATGCACACAGGCCATGCAAGTAGACCCAGAGACCTCTCAACAAAACCAAACTCCAGTTACATGCAGGCACATGCCTCAGTTACAAAAGCTCATTGTACACACACACATACACGGTCTTGTAACCCAGGCTGGGACACCCTGGTTCTCTCTTCCCTCTTACCTTCTCGAACTCAGGCTCAGAACCTTCCACTCCAGGGAAGCCTCCTCCGATATCCAGGAGGTTCATGTCATGCCCAACCCCACGGCCCATCTCGAACACGCACCGACAGTCGGCGATGGCCTGTGTGAAGCTTTGGGGATTCTTGCAGCCTGAGCCCACGTGGAAGCTGAACATAAATTGAGTGACAGATGGAGAAACGCATGTGGAAACACAAGGGTCAGTAGGAAGAGACACATTCAGAAACACTGACACAGCTAAAATGTGGAACCAGCACAGATACAGACACTGAGACACAGTTGATTACACTGGAGCCCGTGGGCACCCACAGAAACATGCAACCTTGGTTATACATGCACATGTGCATATCCACAGAGATACACACATCCCACATGAC
Source organism: Rhinolophus hipposideros (assembly GCF_964194185.1). Lineage (NCBI taxonomy): Eukaryota > Metazoa > Chordata > Mammalia > Chiroptera > Rhinolophidae > Rhinolophus > Rhinolophus hipposideros. Next base: position 74,223,493 of record NC_138054.1, read on the forward strand.
AATCCACGAGAGTTGGGGCTCTTGTGGTTGTGCGATGGTCACCTCTCTTAGCTGACGAACGAATCAGTGGCAGGTAAGGTGTGGCAAGTGAGGCACTCTCATCAGGTACAAAATTTAAGGGGGCCTCCAAATAGTAAGTTATCAGGATAAGTAATATTTAATGCAATACTTTATTTGTTTAATTGGGGAACAGTGTGTTTCTCCAGGGCCCATCAGCTCCAAATAGTTGTCCTTCAGTCTAGTTGTGGAGGGCGCAGCTCAGCTCCAAGTCCAGTCACTGTTTTCAATCTTTCCCATGCGGGAATTGAACCAGCAACCTTGTTGTTGCGAGCTTGTGCTCTAACCAATTGAGCCATCCAGCCGTCCCTTTAATACAATACTTATAACAAGCAAAATTGATGCAAAATGTCCATGATGAATAAAATACAAAAATAACTTCAAGTAGAAACAAAATTGGTAACAGTAATTGGAACTGGAGGCAAAAGGTAGAAATGCCAATCCTGTCTTTATTTAAAATTTTGATATTTTCTCATCATGGCTTGTTTTTTGCATTGATTTTGATTTTTTAAAATGCTATATTAAAATGCTATCATCTAGAGTATGAGGCGTTTTGGTGTCCCCTTAAATTTTGCACCCAAGGCCAGTGCCTCTCTTGCCCTACCCCAGTCCCAGATAACACCCAGCTTCTTCTATGAGAACAAATGAAGCCTTGGTAGGCCAAGAGGCTGACCAGAGGGCATCCAGTAAATCAAAGGCTGGGGACAGGCTGCAGAGAACAGGACCCTGGCCTTGCAGGCAGGGAAAGCCAGTGCTCTCACCTGGTTCCAACCACAGCCAATCCCAGGTCTCGGGCAGACTTGAGCAGGTGTTCACACACCTCCAGGCTGGCCCCAAACTTGTCACTAAGGGGGAAGATGCTGTCTCTGTCATTGGTCCACAGCCGGAGGACCAGCCTGGGAGAAGGGCGTGAGGGTAACAGGGGCTCTTAGATACATGAGCCCTGAGGCCTGGATGCTTTATGCCTCCCACCCAACACCCCTCCCCCTTCCCACCCACCCCTGCCTCATTCCTCTGGACTGTCCAGCCACAGATCCCAAGGAGGGAATATACCACTACTTATAGACTTCTGCCCAGGCAAGAAAAAACAGGAAAAGGATAAAATAATAAATACACCTACAGACCCCCTTCACAGGATGAAAGATGTTAAATAATTTTCCCAAGACCACAGAAATATGAGAAATGAATGTGAAATGTGAGCACTGGTCTCTAACTCCAATGTGAGTGCTTTTACCATGAGGTTGGCTGATGCCAGACCTCCTAATGCCAGTCTCTGCCCAGTGTCTATGCAGACATAGGCAATGTGTATTTGCCACCAATGAGCATCAGGAAAAGCACTGGGCTGCCTGACCCAAATTTTCGTACTTTGCTGCTTAGACCTCTCCCAGTCACTGGATGTTAACAGCCTTCATCTTGTTGCTGAATCCCAATTCCACCTGCTGGAGCCCCAGGTTTGCTGTCCGCACCTGCCTGCACCCCTGTCTCACCTGGCCTTGGGGTGGTGCTGGGCCACCTTGATCAGTTCCTCCTCACTGTCAAAGGTCAGGAGCTGCACGCCGTGGCGGGCAGCATACTGGAGGTGGGAGACGGCCTTGTAGGGATTGGCATAGATGATGCGTGAGGGGGCCACGCCCAGACCCAGCACCTGCTCCAGCTCCATCTGGCATGGGTGACAGGCAGAATAGTGGGCTGCCTCGCTGTTCCCCTGATCTTTGGGGACAGGAACCATGGCTATAAGGAGTTGCCCTTGACTGAACCACTACTGTGTACCTGGCACTTCTCTGGGCATGCATTGTGACATTTAAGCTTCTAGATTACTCTAAGGAAGATATAGTTGGCCCCGTTTTAAAGACAAAGAAACTGAGGCTCAGGTGAAATGGCTGGGCCAGGACAGGGACAAGGTCTGTAGCTTAAAGCGTGTGTTCCCTTTACTCTCTAGCTCAGACTGTCCACACTTGTCATGTGGACAAGGGGAAGGTTGACCACTCCCAGTTCATTCATTTATTCCTTCACAAACAATCAAGCACAACAATTGGCTGCCACTGTTCTAGATGCTGTAGTCCCCACTCCAGGACCCCAGGCAGTTGGCCTTTTTTCCCCACAGGAACTGTCAGAGCTATGAATGAGGTAACTGGCAGCGGGCCCCGGCTGACCTGGCTGGCACAGTCGAAGCCGGTCCCCAGGGTGGCCAGGACACGCAGCACCCAGGGGCTGTTGTTGCATTTCACTGCATAGAAGGGTGAGACTCTTGGCAGGGCTTGGCAGAAGGTCTGATGGCGATTGGCCAATATGTCCAGGTCAGCTACCATGAAGGGGTCTCTGTGGTCCTGCCAGGGCAGGGAGAGAGAGAGGGAAGTCTGGGGAGTAAGATCTCTCATTGAATCCTCAAAGCAACTCCATGCAGTAAATACTATTGTGATTGCCAGTTTAGAGACGAGGAAGCAAAGGCTTTAAAATTTGAGTATTTTGTCAAAGTCATACAGCAAGTACACAGCAGAGACAGGGTTTGAGCCCATATCTTCTAATTTTACAACAAGGCACAAAAGGGCAACAATCTTTGTAGGCCAAAGTGCGGGACAGGACGGCTTCAACTTTCAACCTGGTAGCTTGGCACAGGGTAAAATCCCATGTGGTGGTGGGGGGACTAGAACTAACCCATAACCCCCACAAAACAGAGCCTTGGAGTAAGACCTAGTAAAATGACGTAGAAAATCACACACAGAAATTCATAATTTGTGCCCACCTAAGCAGGGACTCACCCTCTCTGCTCCTCATTCCATCCATTCCCCTGCCCGCCCTCCCATTCCTTCCTCTACCTCCATACCAAATCAGAGAGCTCCTGGATCTTCTTCAGGACCACTTGCCTGGCGGATTCCCCAGGCCCCAGGAAGGTGATCTCCTTTGGCCATGAGCTTCCAGAGGGTCCTCCAATCTGCTTCAGGTCCCCAAGGGAGGTATTCATCCCTGACATTCCACTGGAGCCCTCGGCCAGGCACACTCCCAGCATCCTGGAAAGGGTTTGTTTTAAGGACCCAGCCTCGTCTCTCCTCCCAGCTTCTCTCTGGCCCAGGGAGCCAGAGTTCGCAGGCCAGTAAGTCCTCGGCCCTTCTATTTAGCAACACAGAGCTCCATGGAGCCCTTGCGAATTTTCCCTTCTGTGGGATCGGCCACTGGCCAGCCTAGTCTGCTTCACAGACCTGCTGGAGGACCAAGCAAGATGTATGAGCTGTGCACATGAAATACCCTGTTGGCATCCCCTTCTAGCCTCCTTCATGCATGTTTCCATTCACAGGTGAGAAAACCGAGTCACAGAAAGGATAGGTACAGAGTCCAAAATCTTCAGATTATAGGACTAGCTGGGACCTAGGAGATAACCAACATCCCACTTTATACACATGGGCAAGAGATCCAGGCAGAGGAAGGGACTTGCCTGAGGTCACCATGTGGTCAGTGGCAGAGATAGGACTGGCACCTGTGCTCCCCAGAGCTGCCACTGCTGGACGTGAGACTGGAGGGCAGCCTGCAGCTAGAGTCCTTCCGTTACAGCATTTGGGACCACACCTGTGGCCCCCACTCCACACCCAAACTCACCGGGTGTCCATTGTCACCTGCTTCTTCAGGCACAGCCCAGGCGACCTGGACCTATGGTGTCCTGGACTTTAGGTAAATCCCTGTGGAAAGAATGGAACTCAGGGGCAAGGGGAAGTACCACTGCAGCCTGTCCCTCCACACCTTGGCCACCCCTGCAAGCTCAGCCTGAACCACGCAGATCCTGGGTCTCCGACACAACAGGCCCGCAGCGGGAAGTCAGACTCCTGTTGTAAGTGAATGTCCTTGACAAACAAAGCAGAGGGACCCTGGGAACCCTGTCAAACACCCTTCACACTTCACAGATGGAAAAAGCGTGGAGCCCAGAAGTCTCCCGGTGACTCAGAAAAGCTAGAGTAGAGCTGGGAGTAGAACCAGGACCTCAGACTCCAGTCATGGGCCAGCTCCACTACCTCCAATGGTGAGCTGGTCTCTCCCAGTGCCCAGTCTCTGCTCCCCACTGCAGATTTAAATGTCTTGCTGGGAGTTTCTCTGATTGGAAGACTGAGCCTTCTGAGTCACATCCCCTCACCTTCTCCCCGCCCTCTAGCCTAACGTATTTCCCTGAAAATAAGACCTAGCCGGACAATCAGCTCTAATGCATCTTTTAGAGCAAAAATTAATATAAGACCTGGTCTTATTTTACTATAAGACCGGGTATAATATAGTATAATATAATATAATATAATACAATATAATATAATATAATACCAGGTCTTATATTAATTTTTGCTTCAAAAGATGCATTAGAGCTGATTGTCTGGCTAGGTCTTATTTTCGGGGAAACGCGGTAGTGGTCTGCTGAGATCTCACTCTGTGATCTACCAGCCTGACATTCTTTCCGCTAGAGGCCCTTTTCCCTCCTGCAGGCGCCAATGCCCCACCCTGACCACCATCCATCCTCAGGCTATAGGGGCTTAAAAGTCAAAGGAGCAACAGGAAGTTGGATTGGATTGGAGGGAGGGACACCATGTGGGGATCTTGTAAATCCATAAACTTCTAGGAGCCTCCTAACTTCCATCTGTAAAATGATGGGTGGCAGGAGAAAATGAGCCAGATAAGGCCTTCTGCTCTGTGATCCCAAAAAGATAGTAAAGTCCATGGCTTTTATAGAGACCCACACCTGTCGCGTCCTGCTTAACAAGGGCAGTGAGGAGGCAAGAAGGGGCGGTTTGGGTTAAGTTTTTAATAAAGTAACAGACAGAGACTTAATGCTGTTAAATCTCTCCGAAGGCCAGGGGTCTCTCAGTCTCAGAGGACTGGAGCCCAGAATAAAGCTGACTGAGGGTTTTTATTGATAAGTATACAACTACAAGAAAGCAACACTGTTTTTTACAAGGTCTGTGAGACTCATACATCATAGTAGAAAAATGTCTATTCCAATCACCCTTTGTCTGTAAACAGTCGAAGCACAAGGTCCCATGACGTTTTACTTAAGGTATGTACCTTCTCAGGGTCAAGTCTCTCATATTGTAATAGCTCCCTTGAGATAAGTGGAGAGAACTGATCTTTATTGTTCTCATGACTTCTCTCACAAACAGCTGCAAGGGAAAAGCCAGAGCCGGCAACAGACTTTCCCAGGCAGGGGCAAGGGGAGGCAAGGCCCCTTCCCATATTTTTCTAAGGCAGCTCATTGGGGGTCCCCACTCGGTTTCGCCTGGCTTAGGTTGTATCTCCCGTGAGATATCTTACCCGTCTTTGGCTGCAAACCATCTTTTGGGGACCAGACAGAGAGACATAAGGTGTAAACACAGGATGGAACAGAGTCCCAGAAAGGCACAATCTCACAGACTCTTCTTTCCTTAAGGAAAGACATGGAGGGACAGTAGGCTAGGCTGTTGTGTGACTACACACACCCACTCCTGCCCCAGACTGGTTCACACAGCACTGACTTCTAGCTCTGCTTTGTACATGTACGAGACCTTGGGCAGCTAGCCCTACCTTAGGGGTCCTCCATGTCATCATTTGCAAGATGGGGATAATTTCCACATCTACTTCACAGGGTGGTCCTGAGGATTAAATGAGATGAAACGAGATAACGCCTGCAAAGAATTTAGCAAAGTGCCAGCATATAATAGTAATTGTGATAACAACAACAATAATAATGGCCAACATTACCAAGCCCTACATAAGGGTCAGGCACTATGCTAAGTACTTTATGTGGGACTCAGTTGGTCTTCACAGCACTAATGAGATAGGTTCCATCCAGGGTCAGCTACATAATTTGTGGAACTTAGGACAAAATGAATCTGTCAGATGGGTGACCCAAAAGGGATTGTAACTTTGTCCCCAGGATGAGATCAGTACCTGGATTAAGGGTGGATAAGAAGCTCCTAGTGAGTGACTGGTCCAATGTTCAGTGGCACTGTCAGCCCAGGGTGGAATGACTGCCACCTTGCCCTGCCCCGAGATGCTGTGGGACATGTGCCTGACCTCAACTTCTTGGTTCCAGGCAAATCCATGTGGCTAGAGCTGACCCAGCCCAGATCGCCACGCAAGGGAGCCCAACCCAGAGCCTCCATGCCCCTAAGCCAGGGTTACTCACCTATCTCAGGTCTGCCCACAACGACAGGCACACAGGTGAAGCTCAGATTCCTGCCGATATGTGGCCGTCAGAGCCCTGTCAGAAACAGAAGGAACCTGGACTCCTGATCCTCCTCTCCCACCCTGTAGACGGGAAAGCTGACAGTCCAGAGATGAGAAGGGGGACACAGGTCGCCCAGCAAGTTAGTGGTAGGCCTGGTCTCCAGCCCAGTGCTGCACACGGCAGATCGTGAATCAATTCCTGTTCTGTTGTCCTGGAGCAGGGATCAGCCTTTCCTGTGCACAGGTTTAAATATTGCTGCAGGTTTAAATACTTATCTGAAAGCCTCTCCAAATGGGAAAGTTGCCCGTACCCCATTAAGCCATGGGTCTGGCTACATTTCCACCCCTTCTACCAACACCTGGGCCCTTTCCCTCCTTGTCTCTATGTCACCAGGCAGGCTGCTAAGCCCCTCTTCTGGCCCCTCCCAACTGTCTCCATCAACCTGGGCAGCCCCTTCTCTTTCAATCCGGACCCACATAATATGGTCTGGGTCTCTCCGGACTGTTCCTGGAGAGGGGCCCTCAGAAGGCCTCAGGGTCAGTCTCTGGACCTGCCCTGAGGCTTCTCTGGCTGCTGCTCAGCCCAGGCCTGGGTCAGGGAGGTGCTAAAGATCTCAGGGACACGGAACCCATGCCCTCAGTCCTTCTACCCCTGGGGCAGCTTGAGCAAGGAGGTACTGTGTCCCTGGAATTCAACAAGGCATTTGGGGGTACAAGTTAGCTTGGAAGAGATATCAGGGTGGTGGTGAAAATAGTGTCATTATTTATCAAGTGCTTACTCACTACCAATCACCCTGCCAGGGGTCAAACCATTTAATACTCACAAAACCTTATGGATGTGGTTACAATTATTATCCCTGTCTTACTGGTAATGAAACCAGGGCATGGAGTGGCAGGATAATAATAGAATCTGCTTAATAGGATCATGGAGCGTGAATACGATAATGCGTGTAAAACCCATAGCTTAACAACTTCACTGGTTAAGAACTCATTAAACTAGTTCATGATAATGTTGGCAATATAAGGGCCTTAAAGATCATCTAAACCAGGACATTTTAAACTTTTTGCCCTAAAAACTAAACTACGTACCGTATGGGGGATATTTGTCATGTCTTGTGGGTGCCCAGCATCTTTGAATACCCCGCCTGTGAGTACTACTTCCCTCACATGACTTTCCCAGACTCCTTTGCAGCCAGGAGGTGTGAGAATATGATCTGGGCTCTATCAGATTCTTTTGAAGGCAATGAGGACCAGCTAGTCTTATAAAAATGACTCCAACAGTCATGGTGTGTAGTGGTAAAATATTACCTGTTGTCAACTGGAATGAAGTGCCATTGAAAGTAAGGCTTTCGGGACCAAATGTTTGTTGCCATAGAATGGGCACAAAGGGCGCATATTGGGCGTGGAGTAACTTCTAACTGCAGAACATTTAGAGAAAGAAAACGGCAAACTCAGAGTCATAATTTATTGGCACAAGACATAGCCAGAGAATCAGGAATTTTCTATGACTAAACTATGAAGACTCTCTCCTCTCTTGCAGCTGAAGAGATGAAGGAGTCAATAATTAAAATCAAAGTTTAAGAATATACGTTGGGCTGGCCAGGTAGCTCAGGCGGTTGGAACTCCGTGCTCCTAACGCCAAAGGCTGCCGGTTTGATTCCCACATGGGCCAGTGGGCTCTCAACCACAAGGTTGCCTATTTGACTCCACGACTCCCGCAAGGGATGGTGGGCTGCGCGCCTGCAACTAACAACGGCAACTGGACCTGGAACTGAACGGCGCTCTCCACAACTAAGATTGAAAGAACAACAACTTGACTTGGAAAATGTCCTGGAAGTACACACTGTTCCCCAATAAAGCCCTGTTCCCCTTCCCCAATAAAATCTTAAAAGAAAAAAAAGAATATAAGCTGTCACATTACAATGCCAGTTAAATTTGCAATCTTATTTCATACAGCCTTATTTCATGCGTGTGCGCACATACACACAGACACACACACAAAAGAAATCCAAATGGCCAACAAGCATATAAAAAATGCTCATTAATCATCAAAGAAATGCAAAATAAAACCACAATGAGATACTACCAATCCTCACTGGTTGGCTAAAATTAAAGAGGCTGGCAACGGCAAGTGTTTCGGAGGATACAAAGCTGGAACTCCTATTCCTTCTGGTGGGAGTGCAACTGGTAAGACCACCTTGAGAAACTCTTTGGCAGTATTTACTAAACCTAAACATACACCTAGCAATGACATACACTCAGCAATTCCATGTCTGAGTAGATACCCAACAGAAGTAAGAAATACCCAACATAAATATGTCCACAAAAAGACATGTGCAAAATATTCGCAGCAAGTTTATTTACAATATCCCCAAACTGGACACAATCCAAAAAACCATCAACCATAGAAACGATAAAGAAATTCGTGAATAATTCAAGGAATACTACACAGCAATGAAAAAAAACAAACAAATGCTAAATGTAAAAACATGAGTGAATCTCACAGACATAATGTTGAGCAAAAGAAGACAGACCCAAAATAATGACATATACATAGTTCATGATTCTATTTACATGAAGTTCAAAAACAAGCAAAAGTAATCTATACTAAGAGCAGTCAGAAGAGTCAGTACCTCTGAGTGGGAGGCTATTGACTGAGAATGGGTGGGAGGGAGTTTTCTGGGTTGCTGGAAGTGTTCTATATCTTATAAATTGTTCTGAGTGGTGACAATAGAGAATAAAAAAGTATACTCATCCCTTATATATACATTTATTCATACGTATACATATATATTCATGTATATATTCATTTAGCTGTATACTTAAAAAATTGTATTGCTATATCAGGTCTCTGGTCTCTTAAACAAAAGTTGAAGTATTGACTTGGAGAGAGTGCATCCTAAGAATTGTAATAAGGACATATGGGAAGATTTAGCTGTCTCAGAGTATCTTAAACCCACAGAATACATCAAGTCTCTCTTGTCAGCATAATTAACCCTTTCAACCCTTTTTTCCTGGAATGATGAGGCTGGTTTTTTCTTTCTTTCTTTTCTTTCTTTCTTTCTTTCTTTCTTTCTTTCTTTCTTTCTTTCTTTCTTTCTTTCTTTCTTTCTTTCTTTCTTTCTTTCTTTCTTTCTTCCTTCCTTCCTTCCTTCCTTCCTTCCTTCCTTCCTTCCTTCCTTCCTTCCTTCCTTCCTTCCTTCTTTCTTTCTTTGTTATTAGGGAATATTGGGGAACAGTGTGTTTTATCCAGGACCCATTAGCTCCAGGTCAAATCATTATCCTTCAATCTAGTTGTGGAGGGCACAGCTCACTGGTCCATGTGGGAATCGAACCAGCAACCCTGTTGTGCAGAGCTCGCACTCTAACCAACTGAGCCATCCGGACGGCCCCCTGATGAGGCTGGTTCTAACTCTCTAAAGATCTCTGTCACAAACTTGTGGAGGGTTGTGATGGTCATTCTCTTCATGGATGACCCTACCATCCATCATTGCTTCAAGTTCTGTAATAGTACAACCCAAGGGGACCCCAATTACCAAGTCAAACCCTACAGGGAGGAATTTATATACCAAAATAATCTAAAGGTTTTAACTGATTTATATTAACAAAAACCTGTAGAATCTATGTGGGAGTGAACTCTGAGGGTGTTGGACCCGGAAGGGAGGAAAATCATTTAAGATCAGACAAATATATCCATATGGGTTCACATACTCATATTCTGCCCTGTAGGTGCCATCTCAGACAACTACCGTGTTTCCCCAAAAATTGGACTGGGTCTTATATTAAGGTTTGCTCCAAAAGATACATCAGGGCTTCTGTTCAGGGGATGTCATCCTGAAAAATCATGCAAGGGCTTATTTTCTGGTTAGGTCTCATTTTCGGGGAAACACAATAGGAGTGGTTCTAATTGTTTGCTCATTTGATTAGCTAAACCTGAATGCAGTGGTGGCATAGGGTAAATGAAGTTGATTGAATGCCTTACATTCCTTGGTTTCACACAGAGGAAGGAATCCAGAGATTTGGGGGGAATATTCAAACAGCTCATGCACCACCTAACCATGTTCCCTACAGAAGTTCAGAAGAACACAACCTCTCTAAGGAGTAAAAAATGAATTGGGAATCACATCAGAAAACAGAGGGCTAGCATCCTTGAAAAGCGCTCTGGTAAGCCAGAGATAAAGAAGGGAAATTCTGCCGCTGAAATGGATGCTCTGATTTCAACAGGAAAAGTGAGACCAGATCCTGGAGCCTCATAGAGGCCAAACAACAGCACTTGACCTATAGGAGCTACAGTTATCCTAATGGACAGCAGAGTCCAGGTGGAATCAGAATGGTCAGGTGTGCAGGGATTATTAGTGTGGCCAATGGACCATGGACTCTCTGGGACAAATGCTGGTGTGCAGCCTACTAAGATCCCCTTTGATCTGTTTAACGCAAAAGGAAACGCTCGGTATACCCAATCATTTTTAAAATGATAGGCAAAAGACAATACACAATATTTTGTATAGTCATAGCAAAGTACAGGCTGATTATTGATTTAACTAAATTCTGTTAAAATGTACTGGGAGTATGAAGAGAGTAGGGAGATATAAAAGAACTAAAGTTCATACTTCAGTCAATATACGATGTCTAAAGCAATAAGTCATGAAACAGCATCACAAGCTTATTAACAAGCTTGTTATCTGGCAACATTGAGGTAAATACCAGACAGACCCTGACAGAGTTTAAAGTGATGGCCTCTGGGGGGGAAACTAAGAGGAGGGGATACATGCTTAGGAATCTGTTTATGGTGAAACTCAGCTGTGCCAAGCAGCGTCCAGATTTGAAACTTTTTTTTTTTTAAAGATTTTATTGGAGAAGGGGAACAGGACTTTATTGGGGAACAGTGTGTACTTCCAGGCCTTTTTTCCAAGTCAAGTTGTCCTTTCAGTCTTAGTTGTGGAGGGCGCAGCTCAGCTCCAGGTCCAGTTGCTGTTTTCTAGTTGCAGGGGGCGCTGCCCCACCATCCCTTGTGGGAGTCGAACTGGCAACCTTGTGGTTAAGAGGACACGCTTCAACCAACTGAGCCATCTGGGAGCTCAGCGGCAGCTCTGCTCAAGGTGCCGTGTTCAATCTTTAGTTGCAGGGGGTGGAGTCCACCAACCCTTGAGGGACTCAAGGAGTTGAACTGGCAACCTTGTGGTTGAGAGCCCAGTGGCCCATGTGGGAATCGAACCGGCAGCCTTCAGAGTTAGGAGCATGGAGCTCCAACCGCCTGAGCCACCGGGCCGGCCCAGATTTGAAACTTTTAAAAAGTTAAAGGTTAAAAAAAAAGTCATAAATGTCTTACAGAGCTTTGTTCTTCTCACAAATCCCCTTCCCTGTAGCAGCCCTTCAGAAATCTGCAGACAGGGCTCACATCATGAAGCCAGCTCTCCCCTAGGCCAAACGCCTCCAGTTCTCTTTGGTCTGGACTCCTCCTGCTCACCTGGGAGGTTATGAAACATGCCTAAGTCATGCCAAAGAGAGGTGTCACAGTCCAGAGCCGCGCTCTATATTCCTTTGATAGACAATATAACAAGAACACCCTCATTGTTCTTGTAAATTAAGTTCTGTAAGTTCCTTGTAAGTGCTGTGACCTTGTCATTTGAGATGATCCTGCAAAAAGGCTGGAGACAGTCATCCCAGAGGTATCATCCCACACTCACTCCTGCTTAGGACATCCCATGGTAGCAGAGCCTGCTCGCCCACCCACACACCAAGCAGGACTTGTGTCCTGGCCTTTCTGAGACTTGTTTCTTCAGACTTCAACGTCAGCAAACATGATATGTTATAACTTTATGCCAAGGCCTCGAGTGCAATGTCAGTTGGAGACAAATGAATAGAAATGGGTGAAGTTGACCCAAATCTATGTACCAAGTCAAGGACACACACACTCATTGGGCAGTAGGGATAGGGTGTTTTATTATCTCTATTTTATGGATGAGGAAATTGAAGTTTAAAAATTTAGATGACTTTCCATGGTCCCACAGCTGCTGTGGAGTGTGGTCGTGAAGTTCATGGATGCTTTGGCTAGATTGCCAAGGTTTGAGTCCGCTCTGCTGCTGTCCTGGGCACATACTTGACCTCGCTGTGCCTCTGTCCAGTGGGGGCACTAACAGATGTACTTCTTAGGGTTGCTCTGAGGTCTGAATGAGCCACTACACATAAAGGACCAAGGATAGAGCCTGTTTTCACTGCCATCTCCCTGTAACTCAATCCCAGCTCAGGAAGATCAATGGACACCTCTAACATTGGTGTTTAAAGACAGCACAAGCTACCCCAGACCCTGGGCAGCAGAAGTGGCCCTCGTTCACATTCTGGAAAGAACAGAGAAGACGCCAGCTTCCACAAAGTCTGTCTGTACACAGCAAGGTAAAATCAACTCTGCACATCACAGAGAAGACAGAAAGTAAACTTCAAATCATCTATCCTGAAACACTGTAGACTGAAACAGGCTGAAGTCATGTGTGAAGAATTCTCTGGTGCAAATCTGAGGCAAGGCAGCCTCCAAGCGAGGCTAGACAGGGCTCATGTTACAGACAGGTGAGGTCAGAGTCAGAAAGGAGACAGTTTGGCTGCTGGCAACACTTTTATGACCCAGCCACGGGAGACACACGGTTCTCCTGCTGAGACATCAATGGCCATCCCATGGGGACAACCCAATGTGACACAGCTATGAAAGGCAAAGCCAGGATTTAAATCCAGGTTTGTCTGACTCCAGAACTTATCCTATTGGGAGGCAGAGATGGGTATGGCCTGGTCTTTGGTGTTGGAGCCTGAGCTTGAGTCCCTCCACCCCTTTTAGTCATGTGATCTTGGATCTCTATACTCCTGCTTGCTCGTCTCCAGAGCAGAGATAAAAGTAACAGCCTTATAGACAGTCTCTGAATTTAAAACTATAGCATGTCTTTTTCTCCCACAATAAAAATAGCTCTCTATTTTTTTGGCTTATGTAAATAGTACGTACTCATTATGATCACTTTAAACAATACGGAAAATTTAAAGAAAGCAAGTAAAAAAAAAAACACACCTGAAAGCCTCCCCCCACCATGAAAACCCTTAACGTTTTGGGACCAGTCTTACATGTATCTATTCATGAAGCTAACAAACCCAACCACCTAATATTCCATCACTAGGACAGCAACTGTATGCACTCTGTATTATAATAATAATGACTATATATTACATAATATATATATTACATACATATAAATTTTGGTTTTTTGTCTAATATAAACAGGATCATATCCAAAATATACATTCCTCTGTCTTGCTATTCTCACACTACAGCATGAAAATCCCTCCAAATCAACAGAATAGCTCTCACTCATCATTTTTAATGGCTATATGATATTTCATGGTAAGAAATGTGTCATGCAGGGTCTCAGCTCCCGCTCCCTGCACCAGAACGCAAGATATGTTGAGGCCAAAAAGGAATACCAACGGAGCCATGGATGGGGGTTCATACCACTATATTCTCGACACAAAAGCCAACACCCACCAATACCCCAACAAGGGGTCTTCCTGTATTCCAGTCTTGCTGGAGGCCAGGGGAAACACAGGAAGTAGGATCCACACGATCCGCAATCCACCATCCATGCTTGCTAACCCCACTTGCTAGCTGCAATCTGCCATCAGCTTCTCTGCCAACCAACCAACCAACCCCTTGCTAACTGCAATCCGTGCTGGTTAGCTCAGCCACGGCACTTACATCAGTGCCTATGGCCAACTAGTTACAGCTGATGGCCATCTACTACCTGAGCCAGCACCTTTCCACATGAGGCCGAGAGCCTGGAAACTGCTCTCTGGGGCTCTGTCCCCACACTCCACCCCTACAGGGTCTCGCCTCACAATCTACGCAAAAAGCGTTTTCCATGAGGGGCCCTGTGTCAGGAATCCTGCTCACGAGAAAAAGTTTCAGTCCAGTTCGAGTAATGTCCCAGGGGTGTCCCTCAATGTTCACCTACTTTCTGGGCACAGCCAAGGTTTCTCACATATTCTCGATGGCGGCCGGGCGAGACACAGGAAGCAAACATCCGTGAGTTCCACCACATGGTGGCACGTTCCCAAGCAAACAGTCAGCTCCTAGAGGTGTGGACATCTTACACCAGGGCCACCACCCACTCGGATGCCTGGCACAACAAGCGAGATCCCGGCCAGGTAAGAATGATGTCTGACTCTGGGCAGGAGAACATGTGGCCTCCACACAGTGTATTGTGCCCAGTGGCCACTGTTCTCAGGAGTTGGTCCCCCATGGAGGGGTGGGAGGATGTGGACGGTTCCCCAACCAGCATAGGCCGGAGAAGGCAAAGGTCATTGCGGCCGTATGGGCTGGGAAGTGCTTGCTGAGGCAGCTCAGATGTGGGACTTGTATTCCCAGGAGGAAAGCTTGCAGAGTCCTTGGTAGAGGATGCGGGTGAGGTCAAGGTCATCCCTCACCCCCAGGTTGGGGAGGACTTGGAACCCTTGCCCTGCGGAGAGGGCACACGTTGTGGGGCCGGTGCATAGCCCTGGCGAATGACTGTGGACTGTGGGGAATTGCCTTCCATCCCTGATTTGATGGGCCGCCATAATTCACTTCATGATATATCTACTTATGTTCTGGAGGCAGCGAGAAGCAGAGGCCTTGGCATTCTCTGCACGCTGCTGCCCTTTTGAGGCCAGTGTGGGTTTGGGGGTGAGATCCTCGGGTTCCAGTGCGAGAGCCCTGCGCTGAGGTCTGAGGGAGGCTAGGGGAATGTGAGATGGCCATTGCAGAAAGACTTGGTGTCAGACGGCCCTCAACTGAGTGCAGACTGTCGCCAACTGTGTCACCAGAGCTCGAGAGGGAAACTGAAGTCACTGTCAGAGAAGCGTTTCCTGAAGAGAGGGAGCAGATGCCAGATAGCACTGGTCTGAGAAGTGAGCTCCAGCCTCACAGGACTCTTTCCTATTTCTAGAATATTTGAAACCTCTCCATACCTCAGGGCCTGTGCAGTGACTCTCCCCTCTGTCTTGAGTGCTTTCTCCAGCCCTTCCCATGGATGGCTTCTCCTCTTTCAGGTCTCAGCTCAAATATCATCTTCTCAAAGAAGCCCTGGGCAGTGATGTCAAGTTCTTGAACCTCAGCTTCCTCTTCCAGAAAATGGAGATAATAATACTCAGAGGATCACGTGATTTCCCAGTGAGATGATGACTACAGAAGGCATGTTATAACCGAACAGTATAGGGGGTTGGGGGTGGACTTGGAGACTGCAAAGGCCAAAGGACAACCTAGGGCAGGGAGGTAGAGTAGGGAGCTTGAATCTGCAGGGCTCTCCCCACAATACGCGTCCTCCCTCTGTTCTGCTCACCATGCTATTCTGACATGCATTCCATCCCCTGCCACCTGACCCAGGCCACCCTCACCTCTTACTGGCACTAGAGCAATGCTCTCTCCCAGCACGCTAAGCCAGCTTTTTTCCCATCACATCCTGTACCTCTCCTGCACACTTCTCCTTCAGCACAGTTGTCATGATTTATTTCTACCAATTCTATTTTCTAAGGATTTGTGCAGGGTTGATCATGGTGCATTGCTTCTTTGTATGTTTTATAATTTGGGATTGTGAGCTCATCTCTATCAGTTGGTTGACGTTATGAGTCTTCAGAGCAGGTTTTATTTGCTTCTGCCAGGCATTCCTGGGATATTACCAGCCACTGACCACTTTGTAGATTGATTTCTCAGCTTAGGGAATTCTCAGACTACAAAGAAAATATAGGTTCAAATTCTACACCCTTGGCAAGGTTGCCCTGTAGCTGTGAATTCTCAAGAGAGAATTTTTTTTTCTTTTCCAATCCAGAGCTAAAGTCAAGATGAACAATTTTCCCTATTGCCTTTTTTTTCCCCCTTGTCCACCCTCTAACTGAGGTTGTGGCTGTACAAGGGTTTTAGATTCCTGTGGGAAGTCTCAGATCCAAATACCTAGCTTCTTCTTGCCGGGCCTCTCATATCTTATTCTCCGATGGCTATTAAGAGCCAACCCACTTGCTTACCCCCAGAGCAATTCCAAGATCAGCTCCACAGTTATAGTTCTGGGTATAGTTTTCTCTTTATTTTTGACCTCTTTGAGTTTTTCTCTTTCTTATGAGTTCAGCTATGCATTTAACAGAAAGTGATTACATATTAACCAGCAAATCTAGGTGTTTCCTGTGAGAGGGTTTTCGAGTTATCCTCTCTGTCATTGTACAGAAACCACAAATCCTAATAACTTCTTTCTTGTCTATCTCTCTGTACCACACACTGTCTATTCACACTCAACCCCACACTTGCCCTTCTATGCCTTTTGATATTTCTGTGCCACCATGTAGAAGGCCTGCAAACTACATTTCCCAGATGTCTTTGCAAGCTGGATTTGAGTTCTATTCTGCCCATGGGAGGCAATCATGCCACTGAAGAAAGAGAGAAGAAGGTAGAAGGCATTTTGCTCCTGGTAGTACTTCCTGAATGGCAGCGAGGGTGCTTCTGCCAAGAAGCAGCGGCCGCCATGGGTGACTGAGCTCCTGCATTGGAACCAGCAGTTCCTATGGAGGCAACAGAGAGCTGTTCCAGGCTGCCAGCCATTCTGACAATGGAAGTGGCAGTGGCAGGAAAGTGCAGCTTCCCGTAGGGTGGTGACCTTAGGAACAGCTGCACTGTAGTGCAAAATGTTAGACTGTGAGCTCAGATGAGCACTTATTCCCACACAAATAGTAGGTGTTTTCTGTGGGTCCTAACGTTTTTAGAGCTTTCAGTGCTCCAGCCATGGCCCTCAAACTGCTATTTCAGAATGTACCTGCCCACTTCTAACTGCCATATCTGTGACTCTGTTCCCTGCACTCAAAGCAAGCCAGAAATGCCAGAATTCATCCTTCCTCCCAGAAGCCCTCAACCAATGATTCTTGAGAGTTGATGTGAAATAGTCCAGCTCCTTGGCCTTCATATAGGTTGACTCTGAGGCATGTATTTATGTCCCAGTGGTGCCTGTGGGATTAAGCTCTAGTCACCCACTGTGTGTTTGCTCCACATTGGCTGCCTTCCCTTCCCTGTCTCACTTCCCCCATACCCCTGCCAGTGTCCCCTGCAGCTCCTAAGTTAACTGCATGCACACAAATCTTTGTCTTGGCTCCTGGGGGAATTAAGACATTGAGTAACAAATCTTGCCTGCTTTTGTACTTTCAGATTTCTCTAAGCTAATTTCCTCTATTGAATGCCTTTCTGATTGAAATAACTGGAGTCTTTCTGTTTTCCTGATCATATCCCAACTAATGCAGTTCTCAAATGGGTTGTAAACTCAAAAGAGAGAAATTTAGCGCTCAGCATAGGGCCCAGCACATAGTAGGTGCTTAATAAGTACTTGCCAATGGATATACATACCATGTTTCCCTGAAAATAAGACCTAGCCAGACCATCAGCTCTAATGCATCTTTTGGAGCCAAAATTAATATAAGACCCAGTATTATATTATTATATTACATTACATTACGTTATATAAGACCCGGTCTTATATTATAGTAAAATAAGACTGGGTCTTATATTAATTTTTGCTCCAAAAGACGCATTAGAGCTGATGGTCTGGCTAGGTCTTATTTTCAGGGAAACAGGGTATGTAATGAGGTGACTTTTATTGACTGCTCACCGTGCTTTATGTGCATTGTCTCATTTGTTCTTCACATCCACCTGATGAAGAATGCACTGTCATATCTTTTCTGATGAGAAAGCTGTGGCTCAGAAAAACCTGGCCTCTTGCCTAGAAGCCTAATGTAAGTTTTCTTCCATGCCCTGCAATTCGATTTAGCACCAAACCTTCAGAAACACCCTGTAAAACACTGTGCTGCAATCTCAGTTACGGTCTGGGACGGTGGGGAGGCTCGGAGAGACTGAGTGCAGGAAGACAGAGCCACGTGGAACAGCCTGGAGAAGGCTGTGAGGGGATGTGGGCTGAGGGGTGCCCTTGCTGAGCCCAGGGGTCGAGCTGAGGAGGGCTGGCAGAGGGGAGATGAAAGAAAAGCAGACACGTTTTCCTCTCTCTGCTCACAGAACCCGTTTTCCTATGCTCACAGAACAATTTTCTCACCAAGAAAATTTCCAGTTCTCTGAAGACACAACTGGGTGTCCTATAATTTAACTCAATTCTGACACTCTCTACCTAGACATAGCCTCAGATCTTACAGGTTGGAACTCAGTCCCACAAGATACCTTCACCACCTCCTCCCACCTTGCCCCCAACTTCAGAAACCAATTTCCAGTCAGGTTGTCGCCCGTGTTTCTGACCTACCAGCTATAAATTGGACATTTCCACAACCTGCTCCTCGGGTTTGATAATTTGCTAAGACAGCTCACAGAACTCAACAAAACAGTTTACTTGCTAGATTACCAGGTTATTACACAAGGATGCAACTCACAAACAGATGAAAGACATGCATAGGGGAAGGTATGAGGGAAGGAACGTGGAACTTCCATGCCCTCTCCAGGCATGGAATGTGTGGAATGGCACTCTCCAGGTGTGCCATTCTCCTACCACCTCCAGGCACTCACCCATCTGGAAGCTTTCCAAGCCCTTCAGTTAGCGTTTTTTATGGAGGCTTCATTATGTAGGCATGGTTGATTAAATCATTGGCAATTAGTGACTAACTCAATCTCCAGCCCCTCTTCCCTCCCAGGAAGACAGTGGGGGGTCTGAAGAACCTAACCCTCTAATCACAAGGTTGGTTCCCTGGCAACCAGCCAATATCTCATTAGCATACAAGCATCCCATCTCATCAGCATACAAAAAGACACTTACCACATTGGCAATCCCAAGGGTTTTAGGAGTTGTGTGCCAGGAAACTGGGGACAGAGCCCAAATATCTATTTCTTATTATGTCACCAGAAAGAGAACAGGGGATGGCCACGCCTCTTGGAGGCTTGTATTTTCTTGGAGTCCCAGTATTTTCTTGAGGATGGAAACCTGGTTTAAAAAAAAAAGAATTTTCCATGATTCAAGTGATGGATTACTATGGGTAATAAAAAGCAAAAGTAACTTGTTTATGGTTAGTCACAGGCTGGTTAGGCCTGGAGGCCCAACAGTTACATACTCAGAATGTCCATCCTCCTCAGGCAAAGAAAACTCCCTGCAATCTGGATCTAGTTTACATTTCCCCAAAGCCTACTCAACCCCCTGTGTCAGACCATAATTTGAACTCCTAATACTCCAGAGTATATGACCGGACATAAGCAAGTCACTTAGCAGACAAGAAATTGGATGTTCTGAGATGCAGCCATGGGATAAACTTGTTCTGGAGGGAATGTTGGACTCCTCCAACTTCTCTGTTACTCCAATCCACCCTTTGCTCCGCAGATGTGCAGGGGAAATTTCCCTTCAGCACCAGAGAGGCTGGGAATTTCTGGTACCTGGCTGAATCCAGCAGCAGCAAGGACCAGGAACCCACACTCACATACATGTCTGGGCACACACTCTGAACTTGCTGAGCGCAGGGATCACCCACAGAGCTCTGGTCGGCTTACCTACTCAAACTTGGGCCCCAAGTGAGACAGGATAGTTAGCGTATCCCTAAGTTGACAGGGAGGTCCCTGGTGGAATAAACAAAGACAGCCTTATCCTAAAACTCCAGGTTTCGAAATCACTCCTTTGCTCTAGGACATAATGTAACAAGGTCTTGAGATTAATCATAAAATTCCTTTTGGCCTGACAAACGGAGCAGATCTGATAGATAAGAGTGGGTTACTTTGCTAATTCCTTCAGGCTGGGAAAGCAGAACAAACTTGGTAGACGAATTTCATTAGAAGACATCAGTTCCCTTCTTCAAACAGCTCCCCTTCCCCAAACAGGAAAGGGAAGGTATAAACGTAAGGGCTTTTGCCTCAGTCACTGGGCACCCCCATTCGGGAACCCCTCCGGCTCGGGAACTCTGACTCTTTGCTTTCAATAAACTATCCTCTTTTTAAAACTCTTTGCCTCTCCTGGGTCTGTGTTTCCATTCTTTGGTCTCACGAGACACGATCCTGGTCTACACCCAGAAACTGCCGGGAGATCCAACATCTTCTACGTCATTTGGGGACTCACAGGATAAATATTCCTACATCACAGGCTCTTGTGGATAGAAAAAGTAGGGGGTTCTATTGAAAGTAACCTCACAGGATGATCTGATCATAAATTCCTAACAGGGCAGGTCCTGGTGGGTAGTCACGCTGGGGCCTGTAACTTCTTTAGTGAGAGGTTTCAAACCAGCCCTGTCCATTGTTCTTGTGCATCTAGGCTAACAAGCCTTTTTGAAATGTCAGAATACCCCTCAAAAGCATAACCTAGTTAACTATCCTATAATTTGATTCCTGCCTTGCTTTCTCCCACCCTAGTGTAATCTTGCATTCCCACCTTACTTTCAAATGCATAAAAGAAGCTGCAAAACTATTATTCTCTGTAGCATTTGAGATCTTGTTCTCAGGCATATGTTCATCTGTTTGGCTCAGATAAACTCATAAAAATTCTCTACAGGTTTGGACGTTTCTGACATCAACACATTCCTCTCTGGGGAAGCCCCATTCAATATCCAGGAGCCTCATGTCATGCCCAGTCCCATGGCCCATTTGGAATGTGCACCAGCAGTCAACGATGGCCTGCATGTAGCCGTGGGGCCTCTGGCAGTCAGAGCTCAAGTGGAAGCTGATCTACCTAATGGCAGAGATGTGGGTCTCTACCCAGAAACTAACCTGCCCTATGACTTTGGACCAATCATTCTTCCTCTTCAGGTTGCCAAGTGGCTTCCTCCATGCACTTCCTCCCCAGTACAGCAGAGGGCGCGACCCCATGAAATCTTCCTGGTTTACTACCCAGTAATTGTGTGACAGTGGGCAAGTTATTTGACTGCTCTGAGCTTCGATTCCCTCATCTGGAAGGTGGGACCTCAAGGGGCAGGGATGAGGATTAAGTGAGATAATAAAGTGCCTCACAATTACTGTTGGCATTTGTATTTGCATGTCTATCTATATGCTTGTCCCTAACAGATTATGGTGGCTTCAAGACAGGGACACATCTGGATGTCCGGATCCCAGTGACGCACACTAATATAAGACTTAGCATGAAATGTATTTCAGTAAATATTTGTAGAATAAATTAATAAATGGATGTCACAGCTAGTACATGTGACACGATCTAGGATATAGATCAAGGATTGTCTGCCTCTACGTCTTGTTCCAGAAAAGAAAAATCAATGGGACAGAACTGACATCCCAGAAACAAAGCTCAGAACAAACAAATTTAACACATCACTAATCACTAAGAACAAACAAAAAAAGGTTTATAGAACAAATGGTGGTGGAACAATGGATGAGCAATTTGGAAAGTAAAATATATTTGGAACCTCACTTCTCACCAAAATAAACATGCAATGATTTAAAGAGTTAAATATATTTTTAAACAAGCCATAAAATATCTTTTAAAATGTAGAATTGATTATGTTGATATCTTCAGGAGGATGACATTTTAGGCTTGGATGTGCCAAAAGAAATCACAAGGTGAAAGAGCAACAGATTCGATGGCATCTGATTTATAAATTATGTACATTCATAAACACAAAACTCAATTCTTTCTGGGAGTCAGGAGAGTCAGGAGACCTGTGAGGTGATACTGACCTGGGGATTAAGTAGCAGGGAGGGTAGTGTGACTAGAGTAAGTCGCTGCCCTCTCAGGTTTTGCCTCTCTAAACTATAAAACCCAAGAAGCAGTATTGTGCAATAATTAAGGTCTTCATCTGAATTCCAGCTCCCAAGCAAATTACCTTCCCTTTCCCTTTACTCATCTGGTAGGAATGAGTAAGGAAATGGTATTAATATATGACAGCTCGGGCTGTTTAGAGGATTGCGTGAGATAATCCAAATAAAGATTTTAGCTTAAACCCTGTTGATTTAAGTTACTGGAATTTGAGGACTATGTGTTTCTGTGACATAACCTGGCCTGTCCTGGCTGATCCATACCTTTGTATAAGCAAGTGCTCAGCCAATGGCTTTGACAGCTCTGCGTTTCCCAAAAGGCTGCGACTTGCCTGTGCAGAGGTCAGGTGAGTCCATAACTCTTAGCACAAGCTGCCTGATTATATTTTGATTTCTTCAGGAACATTGCTGTGAACAGAGAAACAAAAATGATCTGATGAACTAAGAATGGAACTGGAACGCAAGGTGCGACTGTGGTCAACAGTTGGGGTTAAATCCTGTTAGACCCCGGGTGACCATGTGAATAAATGCAAATGTACCTCAGATTTTCTTTAACTTGCTGTTAAAGGTCATGAAACTTCCGACATGAAGCTTCGTGAAGCATCATGCCCACCTTCTTTTGCCTTAACTACATCAAAATTATCAGGTTTGTAGCAAGTCAAGAATCAAAGAAAGATAAATCAGGCCCAACATTTCTATGATACCCATGGCTGGGTTAATGAATATTTATTGAACTCCTACTATGCACTGTTGTTGAGAGCAACTGTAAGGACAGTCGCCACATTTCAGTCTCTTCCTGAAAGTCAAGGGGACATTAACCCCTCGGCAGGGCCTTACGTCCCTGCGCTGTACTCGAGTCCTGACACGCAGGTTCAGATGGAGTGAGTAACACAGCTTTATTTGGCAAGCATGTCCCTCCAGAGGCCAATGCTCCGGTAAGCACAGAAGGTTATACAGAATAGAATAGAATTTAATAATGAACCAAGTCCCAGAGTCAATTGAGGTGGGAGAAGGTCCCTGGTCCCGGAGAGGCGACAGGGCCCACGACGGGTCTGAGGCAAGCTGGTCCTGCAGGGAAGAACTTCGGAGAGTCCTGGAGTTTGGAGGCTTGCACCTCGCAGAGGGTCTTAGCCGGAGCGCCCAATCGGACTTCTCACAGCATTGCTCTGGAGTTCTGCTTTTATCCTCTTTTCCTTGGACTTGTTTACTTCTTAGGTGAGAACCAGGAGTTGTTTACTTCTTAGGTCAACGTGTTTATCACTCAATTTTGTTATGCTCAGTTTCACACATAAACGTGTTTACTTTCACTTGACTCTTGTCGGTCTCACACATGTGTCCCTACTAGTAAACAGCTTGTTTTGCAAACCTCAATCCAACATATATGATACATTTTATATGCTCTATACAACTACATAATTTCACTATTTCTTTTAATCCTCATAACAACCCCATGAAGCACAAAGTTTCATCTCTATTTACCGATGAGGAATCAGAGGCTCACAGATGTTTAAAAAAAAAAAAAAAATCCCAAGGTTCTCTGTAAGTAGCCAAGCTGGGATTCAACCACAGTCCGTCTGACTTCAGAGCCCAGGCTTTTGCCACTAGTCGTTAATTGATTGACTAGCCACAACAACATTGCAACGCAAATATTATTATGTCTACTTTACAGATGGAAAGCTGAAGGTCAGAGAGGAGCAGAACCTCAAGGAAATCAAATGGCTTCCGGAACTCAGAATTCGTCTCAAAGAATGACCTCAGATCCAAATCTGCTGGAGACCAAGCCAAACAGCCCATCTTGGGAGAATAAGAAGGCATTCTGTTACTGCCAGTCTCCCCTTCCTACCACACGCTAGTCCTAAAAGATTCTCCCATCCGTTTCAGCCTAGTTATTATATCCCTCTCTGTTCCAGATCTTTGCAAATATTTCTCCTTCTGCTGGAAACCCTCACTCTCCAGCCTGGTAAGCTACTATTCATCTCCACTGTTCTACTCAAATGGCTCTGTGTGGCAACCCTTAGCGCTATTCTTCAGCTATTTCCAATTCTCTTTTTGGGCACAAGGTGAAAATCACATTTCCCCACAGAGTCAATCCGTTTAAGCTAAATTCTGCTGCAATAACAAACCAAACTACAAAGATTTGTTTCTGGCTCATGTTCCCATCATGGGTCAGCTTTGGCTCTCATCATTGTAGGATTCAGGCTGAAGGATCAGCCCCTTGTGCCACATTTTCTCTCAAGATCAGTAGCCAAAACAAGTCCCATAGCTAAGGCTGATATCCATGGGAAGAGGATTATAATCCTTTCATAGGGAGAAACAGCAAACATTTGCTATCACAGCCCCTCCCCCACAAATTGGGTATAGCCACATGATTTGCCTTGGTCAATGAAATACAAGCTAAAGTGGTAAGTTACTTCCAGTAGGTAACTTTCAAAGCCAGTGTTAATCACCCAATACTCTTTTCCTTTGAGTGAGCAATCAGCAGATGGTGGCTATACCATGAGCCTGGGTCCCAGAGGGAGGTCAGTATACAGCAGAACTCCCAACCAAACCTCCCTGGACAGGTAGTTTAAGGAGATGAACAACCTTATTGCTTTAAGTACTGAGATTTGAGGATTGTTTATTCTGCAGCACAGAAGTCTTCCTTTGGATTGACTAGCCACAAGTCTTCCTTTGGTGACAATGGGAGGTGCTCAAAACGGAATTGGCCAGTCAGGAGGTTGCCTGGAGCACTGATTTTTAAGGATGACTGAAACACCACAGGACATGTGACAGGGTTAAGAACAGTGCTATTTGCAGAACTTCTCTCTCTCTCTGGGAAATTACTATATGAGATTCATTCATATATTCATTCACTCAACAAATATTTATTAATCACTTACTACTGACCCTGAATGGTGTAGGCACTGAGGATACAGCAGTCAAAAGGCTCCTCCCTCATGGAACTCACATTTGAGTGGCTGGAGAAGATACATTGATGAGTCACTTGGGGGAGGAGTGAGCCCCTCAAGCACATGTTTGAACATGGGTAATGGCAGGGCTTTTGCTCTGCCAGGTGCAAGTGTGGATGAGCTGAACTGTTCAGAAGAGGAAGAGTTGTGAGGAACCACAGATAAAGTGAGAAACAAGGGCACTTAGTGTCACAAATAGTCTCTGTGCACTAGATAAGTAAAGGATAATTACAAATGGGAAGATAGGGAGCAAGAGCTGCTTCTAAAGTTTTGTCTAAAACTTTCTTTCATTTTTGAATTTTCATGGGTTAAAAACAACAACCTGCCTTTCTTTATCTCAGTCCCACTAGGTGAAACTAGTTTTTAAATTTCCTTTTAATAACGCCATTATTCATTCCTTTGCCATAGATCACTTTAGTGGTGAACTTAGGTTTTCTAGAGGCTTTGGAAATTCACAATATTCATTATCTCAGGTTTTTTTTAAATCCTGACCTCACTCAAACCACTCAAGAATGACAGAAAAGATAGCCAATACTCAGAATTATAAGAAAAATGTACCATGCTACAATATGTGGTTAAATTATAACATATAACATATATATAATTTATATAATGCAACGTAAAATCCTACCTTGAAAGTTTATGTAAAACTCTTTCTATAACGTAACATTTTTATAATACTATTAGGATGTCATGAAAAATACAATTTTAAAATCTTCTAAAGACTCCAAGGGCCCTCCTCCCTTTTCTTATTCAGAACTTTAGCCTTCTCTAATAACCACTGTCCTTAGTGCTTCACTGAAAGGTTCTCTCATTTTATTTCAGTTTTTGGCGTTGACCTGCCAGCTCTAGTCCTCCAAGGTAAAACATTTTCTGAAGAACTTGGTATTAAAAGTCTCACAATATGAAATGTGTGATTTTTAAAACAATTTGATTGATAATAACATTTTAATTATTTGGAGTCATTTTGCATCGATCTACTTAGGAAACATGATCTGTCTGGAGCACATATAGTCCCCACATGCAACTTGGCCAAGAAATAGAAACATTGAAAGCAGGGACTCAAACGGGTATTTGTACACCCATGTTCACAGTAGCAATATTCACAATTGTCAAAAGTGGAAATAACCCAAATTTCCATCAACGGATGAATAGATAAACGAAATGTGACATATCCATACAGTGAAATATTATTTAGTCATAAAAAAAGGATTGGATCTCATACAGCAACATGGATGAACCTTGAAGACATTATGTTCTGTGAAATAAACCAGACACAAAAGGACAAATACTGCATGATTCCACTTATATGAGGGACTTGGAGTAGTCACATTCATAGAGACAGAAAGTAGAATAGCCGTTACGAGGCTTGGGCAGGGGCAGGGCGGAAAGGGTTGGAGAATGAGGAGTTACTGTTTAATGGGTACAGAGTTTCAGTTTGGAATGATAGAACAGTTCCAGAGATGGATGGTGGTGATGATGGTTGCACAATCATGTGAATGGACTTAATACCACTGAATTGTACACTCAGAAAGAGTTAAAATGGTAATTTTTATGTTATACATAATTTACCACAATTTAAAAGAAGGAGGAGGAGGAAGAGGAGGAGGTAGGAGAAGGAGGAGAAAGAGGAGGAGAAGAAGGAGAAGGAAAGAACCCTGGTCCATTTGGGGCCACTGGGCAGAGACTAGATCTTATTGAGGGCAGCTTCTCATGAACTAGCCACTTGCTGCCTCTATCTTCCTGCCTTGGACGACTCCTGGGCTCTTATTCCCATCACCAACTTCAGCTATTGGTGGCAGCAGAAAGGGACAGGGGAGCCCCCTCCCCACTGGTAAGCCCAGCATGCCATCAAGAATCTGAGCTTGGTGATTTCCCACCCGACGGTTGAAAAGCTGTTGGAATCCCAGATCCAACAAATGCAATTCCAAATGTTTTAGGGTCAACCAACTAGGCACTAACCCCCACACTGAACTGGACCATATTTTGTTTTTGATTCCAGTACCAGAAACCGTGAGATACCAGGAGCACTTTAGTCCCCGTTAATTACATCGCAGACTGTTAACCACATTTTCTTGTTTCTTGTCTGAGGTGAGGGTCTTTGGTCACTGGACAGCCTCAGATCCCCAGAGCTCGAGTAGTTCAC
The DNA here is from genome assembly GCF_964194185.1 of Rhinolophus hipposideros. Taxonomy (NCBI): domain Eukaryota; kingdom Metazoa; phylum Chordata; class Mammalia; order Chiroptera; family Rhinolophidae; genus Rhinolophus; species Rhinolophus hipposideros. The sequence goes on from NC_138054.1 coordinate 74,250,542, forward strand.
TTGGCAGTAGGAGCCAGCACGGGTTTTTACCCACCACCCACAGCGAGCCCCCTGCTGGAGAAACCAGGACACTGGGCAGGTAGGGGGCAGGGCCACCCCCGCTTTTTTTGTTTCGTTGGGTAGAAGTTCCGGGCCTGTGGTGACATCACAGATTTCTTTTACCGGAACTGGGACACTGATGTGCAAGCTCTTGGACATTAACAGTCCATGTTAGTGAGCGTGGTAACTACCAGAGGGGCTGGTGAGAATATGTAAACACCGTCTTCAACAGAGGCCTTTGAGGGGCCGGCCCGGTGGCTCAGGCGGTTAGAGCTCCGTGCTCCTAACTCCGAAGGCTGCTGGTTCGATTCCCACATGGGCCAGTGGGCTCTCAACCACAAGGTTGTTGGTTCAATTCCTCAACTCCTGCAAGGGATGGTGGGCTGCGCCCCCTGCAACTAGCAACGGCAGCTGGATCTGGAGCTGAGCTGCGCCCTCCACAACTAAGACTGAAAGGACAACAACTTGACTTGAAAAAAGGCCTGGAAGTACACACTGTTCCCCAATAAAGTCCTGTTCCCCAATAAAATCTTTAAAAACATAAAAAATAAATATTATCTGTTTTTTTTTAAAAAAAAAACAACACAAAAAACTCAAAGGGCCCTGAGACCACATAATTCCCATGCTCATTCCAGACCTTCTATCGACTTCACACAAGGTCTGCTGCACTCCTTGTAAGATGAGTAACAACAGTCACTCACAATCTTTTCATTCCATCTGCTTCCAGGGAGGGAAAACTGTCACTTGACAGTAATAGGGAATCTCCCGCCACATATAAAGGCTTTCCTGTAATGGTTACTTGTCCTCTCCCAGCTTCAGTTTTCTTATCTGCAGAACAGGGGTAAATAAAAGCTATCTGGCAGGTAGGTAAGTGCTTATAATCATAGAAACTTAGAATCACAGAAGTTTCCAGCCAGACTTTCAGTGTCAGCAGGACCTAGGGTGGGGGAGGTCCCATGGACATCAGCCACTACTCCCAGAACAGGAGTTCTCTCAACTTCCCTTCCACATGCTCATCTAGTTGCCTCTATTTGCACACTCCCAAATACAGAGAGCTCACTCCCTTTCCGTTCTTGAACAGCAGCTGTGAGAGTAGTTTATTTTGAACTACTACTTCCTGCTTCTAGCTTTGCACTTTGAAACCACACAACACAAATCAGTCTAAATTCTCTTCTCCATGAAAAGACTTTTGACATGTGAAGGTCAAGACTGAGTCTGCTGTTCTCTAGGGCAAATACTTTTAGTTCATTTCACAGATGGGAAAACCAAGATCTAGAGAACACCTGGGACTCGCCCAAGATCACAAGCCCAAATTCACACCTGACAGACAGCAGAGTAAGGTCCGCTTCAGTCTGACTAATGCCCAACAGTGATGAGCAGGGACACTCCCCAATCCCCTGTCCCACATTCAACATCCGGTCCTCGTTGGGGTTAGAGCTAGGGTTAATGGTCCTGTGGCCAGGCTGCCATTCCTTCTCCCTTCTTCCTCACAGGGAAATCTTTAAACCCGTGGGTATCATTACTTTGCACATTTGTACTTCTACATATGCATACGTCCACCAAAAATATAGGGTATTATTTTGTGCATTTCAAAAAATGTAATATAAATGGTATCATACCATATCATTCTGCAACTTGATTTTTCCCAATCTTTAGTATGTTTTTAGGTTATTTTTATTGATTGGTTCATGTAACTCTACTTATATTATGTCAAATACTATAGAGTAGTCCACCATCTGAATAAACCTCAGGTTATTTACCCATCCTTAACTGAGTGCTCATTAAGTTTTTTGCTGTTATGAACAGAGCTGCAATGAATATATTATACATGTCTCCTTGTGCATACAGGTGAAGTTTCTGTAGGGCAATCATTTATTGATGGAATTGCTGGATCACTAGATGTGCTCATCTTCAAGTTTACCCAATATTGTCACATTTCCCTCCAAAGCGGTGGCTCCAATATACACTTCTGCCAGAAATATGTGAGTCCTTCTTTCTCTACATCTTACCAAAACAAAATGTCATTAGACTTAAAAAAAATGTCATTAGGCTTAATGACTAATTTTTAGGAATCTATTTACCTACCTATCCCCACTAGTTGTTGAATATGTCATTCAAATTTCTCTATTCTTATTTTTTTATTGTCTGACATATCATTTATTAGAAGAGGCATATCTAAAAATCCCAAATTGCAGATTTGTAGATTTATCCTGTACTTCTGTCAATTTTTGTTTTATGTAATTTAAGTCTACATTATTATGTCCGTAAAAGTTTAGGCTCACTGTAACTTCCTGGTGAATTGTTTCTTTTGTCATTTAATGATGATTCTCTTATATCCCTAATAAAGACTTCTGCCTTAAAATCCATTTTGTTTGTATCAATATTGATACAACAGCTTTCTTTAGGTTAGTGTCTACCTATTATATCTCTTCCATCAATTTACTTCCCTCTTTTGTGTCACTGTGTTTTAGGTATGACCCTTACAAATAGTACGTAGATATGTCTTTTTTCAAAATCCTATCTGAGAAACTCTGGTAAATTTAATACATTTACATTTGTGTTTACTGACAAACATGTATTTATTTCTACTGTTTATTTCTCATATTAACTTTATTGACATAATTTCCATACAATAAAATGTACCATATTATTTTGCATTTTCTGTTATCTACTCTTTTTCTTTGATCTTTTTTGTTTACATATAATGTAATAAAACAAACCTGAAATGAGTTAATAGAAAAGAGCCTAACACAAAGTAAGTGCTCAAAAAATATTAGTCACTATTGTAACAATTTTTGTCATGTACAGATGCTTCATCTATATTAGTCTCTTGGGTGAGGGAGAATAACAGGAAATGAATAAAACAGGCTACTCTCCCTCAAGCACCCTGAAATTTAGTGCTGGCGATAGATATACAACAAGGAGAGAGGGGAAGGTACTAGGAATGGAAAAAAAAAAAGCTCAGAGTGTAAATGACCTGCCAAGGTTTGCAACTGGTGATGGAACTGGAATTTGAATCCAGGACTATCACATTCCTAAGCCTGAGTTCTTAAGAATTAGTCCTTACCTTATTGAATTGCAGTGAGGTTATAAGATAATGCATGTAAAGCATTTAGCACACAGTCTAGAGATGTCACAGAGTCCAATAAATTATAGATGAGAACGTGACGGTGATGATGATGACCGTGGTGATGAGGATGATAGTGGTGGTGATGGTAATAACGATGGTGATGGTAATAACAATGGGGATGGTAAGAATGATGGTGATGGTAAGAACGATGGTGATGGTAATAACGATGGTGATGGTAAGAACGATGGTGATGGTAATAACAATGGTGATGGTAAGAACGATGGTGATGGTAAGAATGATGGTGATGGTAAGAACGATGGTGATGATGGTGGTCATGGTGCTTAGGTTGACCAACCAACCCCCAGTTTGCCCAGCATTTTTCAGGTTTCAGCACCAAAAGTTCTGAATCCAGGAAATCCCACGGTCCCAGGAAAATCAGGAGAACCGGCCATCTTGGTATTGGTGATGGTGATGAGGGAATGATCAGAAGGGCTTTTAGAAACCACCTAATCCAGGAGGTCATTTTTAATAAGTCTAGAGAGGTCACAGAGAGTTCCAAAGAAAAGCCAGTGGTAGAACTAGACTTTGAAGGAAGAATAGTAGCTGTTCCCATTTATTGCGCCCCTAAGGTGCGCCAAGATCAGTGATTTTGGCATTTCATATACATTGTATCAGTATATCCAAAAACAAACTCTCGATTATCCCCTACAATCCAGACCTCCCTGTTACTTATCTCAGTGAATGACACCTCCTTTTAACATTTTCATGAACCACAAACTTTTGAGAAATTTTTGACACCCTCTCTCACCAGCCTATTCCCACCCATTTCCAATCCCTCACCAAGCCCTGTTGATTTCACCTCTTAAATATCTCTATCCGCTATCCACCCTCTTCTCTTCATCTCCACACCACCACACTTCTTCAGGTCACCATCATCTCTACCTGGGCTCTCACATAATCTCCTATGCTTATCCCTTAATCCACTCTACCACCAATGTAAAATAGAAAGTTTGATAACCTCTCCTCTGACACCATCTTGGTCTTCTGCATTGCAATAAATGACATCAGCATTCATCCATTTTCTCAGGCCAAAACCAAGGGTCACCCTTGTTTCGTCTCTTTTATCCACATCCCCACGTCTAACCCAACAGCAGTTTCTGCTGGTTTTACCTCCAAAATGTTTTCCCAGCTCTGTTCACATCACACCACCTTCACTGCTAACACACTAGCCAGCCATCGCCTTCTTTGTCCCCCTAACTCCCCTCCGGAATGGTCCCTCCGCTGCCACTCTGACCTTTTCCCACCCCCACCCTCCTCCCGACATCATACTGGTCTCTTAAAACATAAGTCAATCACACCGTGACCCTGCATAAGGGCTTCTGATGGCCTCTCATTGTACCTGGGATAAAATCCAACTCCTTAGTGTGGCCTCTGTTGGCTTTAAAAAGAAAGTAACCAGTTCTTTCACCAGCAAAAATGGATTTATTCAGGAACAGCAAAGAATTGCAATTTGGGACAAGCAAACTATAGCAAAAGCCATAGACAAGTCCAACAAAGGAGAGGAACGTTACGGGATAGAGAAAAGGAGGAGGTTGGGAGGGGTTGTTTTGAATTCAAGTCCACTGGAGAAAAGCAAGAGTTCAGGGAGGTGATGGTTTCTCACTAGCTAAGTTGCTGGGGTAGTCGATTTCTTTAGGAGATTTAATGTACATCACTTCCTATTGGGGTCTATTAATTGATCATTCTTTCCTATTATTGACTATTCTTCTGTTGGGGTCTGTAATTGACAAATCTGCATGCTCTGGACAGACGGGTGGCGCTGTGTGAGAGCTCCCCCTGCTGGCCTCCCGACTCTGTTTTAGGGAGGTTTCCCTTTAATCATTTTCACGTCTCCAAGGCCCTACAGGATGTGACCCAGCCTGCATCTTCCCTCTCTCGCCTTTACTCACTCCGCTCCAGCCACACTGTGCTGTCCACTCTTTCTCAAAAACTCTAAGCTCCTTCTGGCCTCAGGGCCTCTGCATTTGCCTGGAATTCTCTTCCTCAAACCTTCCTATGGCCGGCTCCTTCCGGTCTCGGATCAAATGGCACCCCTTCAAAGAGGCTTTCCCTAACCACCCTTACGGGGGTAAAAATATTTCCAACTCTCCATTCCTTGACTGTTCCATTGTCGTTACGCTTTGCATGATCTGAAATTACCTTTTTTATTAGTTGGCTGACCTGTTTAGAGTGTCTCCTTAATATTTACTGAGCTCCTACTCTGTCCCATCATGTGAATGGCTGTGATCTCCAAACCAAGAACAGAGCGGACACGGGCCCACTCAGTATTTGTTGAGAGGAAGTGAACAGAGTCCAGACTCTGAGAGAATGGACATTGGTCAGATGTCAGGTGTAACTGGAGAATGGGAAGCACATAACAGCAGACTCAGTCTAGCTTAGAAGTCAGGACACCTGCGCTAAAACCTGAAGACTTTAGATGCAGAAAACAGAAAACGCTCTAGCTGATTTAAACAGGAAGGAATATATTACAGAGTGTTATGTGTTATAAATAAACAGATCTGAAACAAATTTAAGGGTGAGCTTTCAAGAGCAACTCCCAAAATCATACCCCGAGGAAATGGCCACAGAAAAAAAAGAAACATTTGCAGACAACATTTGTGTACAGAAACTCATTTCACCTTCCAAAGGTTGTGTAAGTGTCTCCAATTGGCTGAACCTAAGTCACACCCAACACTCTAGCTCTAACTGAAAGGGAATCTGGGAAACGTGTCTTCAGCTTTCTAGCCCCCTGCTGAAGGGCAGGCCCAAAGAGGAGAGGTGAATGGATACTGAGTGGCAGTCCATCGTATACAACACTGTGTGCATTCATATGTGTGCTCCGGTGTATTCACGCGTACACATGTCCTGTATACATATTTTCATGTGTGTGCATTTGTGCTCATGGGTCACATGTGCACAAATGTGTGCATGCTTCTGTGCATGTGTGCACATGTGTAATAGAGGGGCAGTTGGGGAAGTAATGGGCCATCAAGACCACAGAGAAGGAGGCATTATCAAAAAGACCATCACAGATACTTCCTCTGTGAGGACCTGGACCAGAGCTCCGGTGGCCATTCAGCCAAGGTATGGAAACAGATTTTAACTGTCCAATGGTCTAGTCCTAACCCCTTATTTTACCCTTAGGAAAAGCAAAGCCAGAGGAGTTATATCCTTTGCCCAAGGTCACAGTGCAAATCGTGGCATTAGCCTAAACCCAGTCAGGCCCTCTGGGGGGTAATGTCCGTGTTTTCCACTTGCTGTGACCAGGTTCCCAGGGGGCGGTTTATATGAAGTGTCCTCCCTGACTGGGCCTCCAGCCCTGAGGACTTTATGCAGCACAGCTTTCCATTTGCTCAGCAAGACTTGTCTCTGGTCTTTTGGGGGTATGCTCCCACGTACTTCAGTAATGGCAAACATTTACGGATGCTTGCTCTCTGCCGGGTGGTAGATGGGAGGTGGATAAACACATTGGTTATGATAACTCCCCTCCAGCAATCCCTAGTCTTGTGGGATTCGGGTAAATAATCTCGACAGAATCAGGAGGCCAATAGGAGGAAGGGGGTGCTGAGGTGACATCCTAACTGTTGTCAATGAGGAAACTCAGACTCCGAGAGGATCCTTTACCTGGCCAAAGTCACACAGCCCCTAAGTGGCTGAGCCCAGAATTTGAACCCATTATATTTGAATCCAAACCCATGCTTTTAGAATACAGGAGGCAGATTAGCAGAGTATGGACTTATGTGTCACCTAGACCTGTCTCCAAATCCTAGACCCAGTCCCTTACTAGCTGAGTGCCTGGGGTGAGTTATCAGCCCTCCTTGCCTTGGTGTTCTCATACATAAAATGACATCATGGATATTTCTTCCTCATGGGAAATGTGGGAGGGTTAAATGACATAACGCATTGAAAAAGTTGAGCATTTGACAAATGTATCAAATCAACGCGTTGTAAACCTGAATCGTACACAATGTTATGTGTTAATTAATCTCAATAAAACTGGAAAAAAATAGAATTTGACCTTGCCATAAAGCTCAGAATTTTGACCTAGCCGAAACATAGAATTTGACCTTTGCCCTCAGTTCCTCTAGGTAATCTTTGTTTGCCTGGGGGTCTTGGACTAGCCAGATAGTAACAGTGAGATTTAGGGTGAGGGCTGGTCACACCAGAAAGACCAACCACATGATTAAGGGTGGGAGCTTTCGGTCACATGGTATCAGTTGACTTGGAGACTGAGATCAACCAATCATTAATCAACCAATTAATCATGCCTACATAATGGAGGCCCCATCAAAACTCTGAACGCCCAGGCTCAGGTCAGCTACCCTGGTTGTCAGTGTTCCCTGCACGTTGTTGCTGATGGACACAGGGGAATGAATGTATCCTGGCTTCACAGGGAGAGGACAATGGAAGCTCAGCATCCGATGTGTCCCCGCATTCCACTCTGTGCACATCTTCCCTTGGCTGATTTTAATCTTTGCTCTGCCCCTGTAATAAACTGTAACCATGAGTATAATAGTTTTCAGGGAGTTCTAATAAATAACTGGACATAAGGGCAATTTTGGAAACCCGTGAACTTGCAGTCAGTGTCAGAGGGAGAGTGGTCTTATGAACTGTGTTCCCTCTAAACCAGGGGGGCCAAACTTTTCTCAACGTTTTTCACCAAGGGCCATATGTGGTAAAATACACGAACACCCAGGCCACTCACTCGAGGTGAAGTACGTATTGCCTCACCTGGTTTATTTAAGTAAACTAAATATATTTTTGGAATTTGCTGCGGGCCAATTAAAAATGGATTTAATTGCTAGACTCCAGATTCAGGATCTGACAACCACCGGGTACTGCCCCTCGCAAGCTAGGACATCACCACCAGCCTGGGATCCCTTGGGAAACACAACAGAGAAAGGCTGAGGCAGGCCAAGTCTGCCCCCTTGAGGCTTTTCAGAGGAAGGTGGGCAGGTCTCAGGCCTCCCAAGTGCCCTGACCACAGCCTACCTGACTCGGCATCAGGACTGCAAGCTCAGATGTCTTCACGGGCCAGGTGAGTCACTTAAGTAATGAAGCAGCAGGTGGACACTGACGAGCAGTGGGAATGAGGTGGATGAAGGATGTGCTCCATAGAAAGGCATCACAATCTTTGTTGAGGTTCTTACTGTTTTAAACACAGTGTGCCAAACCAGACATGCCTTTGGGTCTCTAATCTGCAACTGCTAAACTCCATAGCCTGGGCCTTCCCACCTCTGCCACGTCACCCCTCACCATCACACTCCAGCTCCTCAGCTCCTGAACAGTCTGTCCTCTCACCACCATGCAATTTCCTGCCCTGGCCACTCTCCCATGCTCTTCGACCCACCTGGCTCTCACCTATTCTGCAGGTCTCAGCTTCAGAGGCATTCATTGCAATTTTCCTCTGACCCTGCACATTCAGTAATGGAACTTGGGCCTCTCCACCCCAGCCCAGGGCTCTTACCCCTCCTACTCTGCTATAAACTCTCCACCTCCTGGGCTTTCCCGTGGCTGCTCCAGAATCAATTAATATTGATTCAGATGGTCAACTAACCTGCTTAAGCACCTGCTCTTCATCAGGCTCTGTTCTAGGCACCAGGGAAACTATAAACAATAAGGATAGGTTCTCCCCCTCAATGACCTTAGGGAGAGTCAGACAACACAGTGATAATCACACAAATAGATACAATAATCACACACAGTAATAAAGGCTATTTGGGGAAACCAAGAGTGTGCTAAGAGAAAAGGGAGTGTGGGGTGACCAGTTAGCTCAGTTGGTTAGAGCGTGGTGCTAATAACACCAGGGTTGCCGGTTCGATCCCTGCATGGGCCACTGTGAGCCGTGCCTTCCTTAAAAAAAGGAAAAGAAGAAAAACATGGAGGTGCTTGTTTAGACTGGGGGTCAGGGAAGACTGGGGAATCAGGGACTTCATCTTTCTTTTCTCTTATAAATTTCTTTCTCTGTGTATGTTTTCAATCCGTGGTTGGGAATCCCTGTTTGCAGAGGGCTGACTTAAGCTATACGTGGATTTTTCAACTGTGCCCCTAACCCTCGTGTTGTTTAAGGGTCAGCTGTACTAACAAGCTTGCTACAGGGATGAAAGCTTATTGCTGCAGGCTGGGTACACAGGAATCATTCAATAAATATTGGCTCCTGTTCCCATTTTTCTCCCCACCTCTTGCCACCTGTCATTCACACCCACCTCCAGAGAGGCAAAGGGCAGGCTTCCCTGGAGGTAGAGGACAGGCTATGGTGACTGTAGGGACAGGGCCAGGAGAGCAGTTTCCAGGCTCTTGGCCTCACGTGAAAAAGTGCTGACTTGATTATTAGATGACCATCAGCTGTAACCAGTTAGCCGTTAGCCACTGTTGTTTTGTATGTAACTGCCGCGGCTACGTTAGCAAGTGTGGATGAATGGTTAACAAGTGTGGTTGTGGATGGTGCGGGTTGTGTGGATTCTACTTCCTGTGTCTATTCCGGCTGCCACAGAGAATATAGTGGTATGAACCCCCTATCTGTGGCTCCGTTGTTGTTCCTTTTCGGCCTCCACATCTCCAGTGTTTACCTGCCGGGAGCGGGAGCTGAAAACCCTGCATTACAGTGACCTCATCTGCTGGCCTAGGTTTTTGTCTCAGTTCCTGAGGACTGGTAGCCAGAGAAAGCAAGGCTCCTACTCTAGGCCCCACCTAGTGCTAGGCCCATTACAGATGTGCTCTCACTGACCTGGGCAATGTTCCACAGGTGGGTGCTACTATAATCCCCATTCTGCAGATGGGGAAACTGAGACCAGAGAGGCCAGCTCAGGGGCAAAGCCAAGATAAGACCCTAGAGGATCTTGGCTCTAGAGTCTATGTTCTTCCTGCAACTCAGCAAGCTGCCAGAATACACACCGTGGCTGGTGGAAGCAAAAACAAAACAAACAACACGAGAACATAGATGCCCATCAATTGGCTAGGATTAGCTAAATAAATTGTAGAATAGTCATTCAATAGAATCCTCTGCTAGTGCTTGAGAAAACGAAGAAGGCAAATGCTTTTCACACTCTTGCACTTGACTTTTTTACATCCTAAGCTTGCCTGATATCTAAAATTTAAAAAGTGGGTATGACGCTCAGTTTACAGGTGTGCAAGAAACAACGTCTGTTTTATATTAACTTTCTATCCAAAGTCCCATCCCATTAAGCTGGTGGGAAATTCAACCTCAGCCATTCTACACTGGAGAAAGAGAGAAGGAAAGTGAGGGGAGGGGAGAAGGGAGGGAAGAGAGAGAGACCTCTCCAGGTTAGTGCAAACGTCCTGGGTTCAGGTGGTGGGCAGAGCCAAAGGGACCTGGTGTCAGGGGAGCCTGCACCTCGAGCAGGGCTGAGAACTGTGCTGCTATCCCCCGGAGTCCCACCAGCTCCCCCAGGCTCTGGCTGGCTCCACCAGTTCAGCAGGAACTAATGCCACCCTTGCTCACAGATGCCACAGCCCTCTGCCTCCTCTTCCAGGCACAGAGAATTTCTTTGGGGTCTGGAGAAACCACCCCCCGTCTCTTCAGGGGCTCTACTTCTCTCCTCTCTCTCCAGGAGGCACCTCTGCTGCCCCCATCACTGCCTCCTCCTCTCCTCCCTACTTCCCAGAAACTCAACCAACTTTGGCTTTTTTATACCAAAGATAGGAGAGGAAGTATATTTCACAGGTAACCTCTCTCTCCTGCTTCCCACTTTTCCTCAAACCTCCCCCAAGGTAAGGAGGCCCAGAACCTTCTTCCTGTGTGTTTGGCAGAGGAGAGAAAAATTAATATCTCAAAAAAACACCTTGTTACAATTTCTCCTGCTACTAAACATACATATGTATATACATATATATAATATAAACATAATATACATTTATTTATAAACATATATGGGGGACGTTACACTATTGTACCTAATAGTCCTGAGTAATGGAGATGAATTTCTCCTCTTTATTTATTGTCACTAAAATTAAAAATCATCTCACATGTTACATCAGTTAAAAATACATTCAGCTGCAAGGAACTTAATACCCACTAGCAGGGGCTTAAATATATTGACGTTTATTTTCCTCACACAACAGAAGTCTGGAGTCAGGCACAGTAGGGTGAGTGCAGCAGCTCAAGGGTGTAGCAAGGACCCCTTTTTCCACACCACAGTCCTAACCTCGTTGGTTCCTCATCTCTGAGCTTGTTGCCTCATTGGCCCAATATGGCTGCTGTAGCTCCAGGCATCATACTTATGTTAAAACAGGAAAAGGGAGTATGAGCAATGCCTTGTAAAAGAAAAGCAGAAACTTGCCTAGAATTGCTCCTTAGCTTTCCCACTGGGATCTAATTAGCCAGAATGTTGTTAGGTGGCCACTTCTAACTCTCAAGAAAGCTGCAAATGAGCCGTTAGCTTTTCAGCCTTTTGTGATGGAGACAGGAAAGGGTGATTGAGAATGTCTGCTGGTTAACCACCGTGTCTGCCACAAGAAAGCATCTGCTTTATAGTTCACAAGACAGCTACTGTTGCCATTGTACAGAAGCTATGATTGAGGCCCAGAGAGAACAACTGAGTTGCCTAAGGTCACACAGAGAGACTGATACTGAGAGAACTGGAGCCAAGCCCAGAGCTCTCTCCAGTGCTCCACACTGCCCACGTCCCCACGTGATCTGCAGGCTTTGCAGTCACTCTGCCCAGGTATTTGTTCTACAGCTGGGTCCAAAGTCGCTCCAGGGCAGGCTGGGCAGAGGCTGCCCCTGGTATCTCCGCACTGACAACAGCCAGGCCTAGGGATGGGGCAGCAGGTATCCAGGGACAGACCATAGGCCCTTGGGGAGAAGGGCAGCCCCTTGCCCATCACCACCCAGCAGGGGAGCCCAGCTTGTCAAGGGCTGGTAGAAAGAGCTGGTGTCCTATGTGCCTGTCCCACAGACTAACAAAGGTGGGGAGGTGACAGAGGAGAGTGAGAGGGGAGCGAGGCAACTGACAAGAGGGTTTAAAGGAAAAGAGGGAACTGAGAAAGAGAAGGTGATAGAGAAGTTGGAGGAAAGATGGGGGTGGGGAAGAGGGAGGGGAGGACGTGTGGAAGCCACAATGCTGGCAGTAGGAGACGAAGGCGCATGCAGCCAACAGGCTCATTGAGCTTCCTGGTCCCCGGGTGGGCAGCCGGGCATGCCTGACACATGACCCTACCTCCAACATACCCACCACCAGCTCCCTAAGTGTCACCACTGCCTTGCTGGACAGAAGAACAGGAGCCGAGGAAACATGGAGGGAAAGCCAGAGGCAGCTTCCCAGAGGTGGGGACCTCCAAACTGGGACCTGAGTCCTTACCCAGGCATTCAGGCTCTTTGGTCTGGCCCCTTGCCTCCTTCCCTGCCAGGCCTGCCGCCGCCTACACCCTGGCACCACTCATACTCAGTACCTGTTTGTTAAGTGAATAATTGAAAAAACTATAGAGCAACAAGGATACAAAAGCAGGACAAAAACGGCCCACGACAAGTGCGTAAACAAGGTATTTTTTCTCCCAAAAGTGAAGAAAGGAATGAAATCTCGTGTGTTGGGCGGAGATGCTCAGGCTGTCACCTGGAAAGGGGTTTCCTTTAGCTGAACGGCACCAGGGGACAAGAGCTTCTGCAAGACCTGCCCCCAGGGTGAGAGGTGCCTTCCTCAGCCCCTGCCCCACTCAAAGCCCCCACCCCTATGCCCTAGGACCTGGCACCTGCCTCCAGCTGCTGCACCCTCCATTTCATCTAGGGAGATCTTTATAAAATAACAACCTGACATTGTGGCTACTCAGCTCTAAGCCCCTAGGGCCTCCGTGTGATCAGCTCACACCTTCACTGCCTCTCCCCTGCTCAAAAATCCTCCATGGCTCCCCTCTACCCTGAGATATCTGGTCTCCTTGCCATGGCCCTCAGGGACCTGTGTGATTCAGGCCAGCCCATCTCTCCAAGCTCACACATCTCCTGACCCCCCGCCATGTTCTTGGCGCCCCAGTCACCCTGCACTTCTCATTGGTCCTTGAATGCTCCACTCTCTCTTTTGCTCACACGTCCCCTCTGTCTTGAGCATTTTCGCTCCTCCTGACCCGACTAACTCCCACTCGTTCTCCAGGATCCATGCTGACTCCCCACCTGTGTCAGGTGCCGCCACCACTGCACCCCCACCCCCACAACCCAGCAGCAGCTCCTTGGAAGCAGGCTGTGTGTCCTTGGCCACCGCATCCTGGCACCCGATAAACCCCAGTCACACCAATAACCTATTTTTTTATACCCACAGTTGAAGGGGTGAATGGCGTGTGGTCAGTCATCACAACACGAAGACCAGGCTCTGGGACCCCAGCCAGGGGCCTGTCCACCCCCCCCAAGTCACTGCACCTTCAGAGATGGGGAGCTGCCTCCTCTGAGCCCCACAACCGCCTGGGAGGAGGTGGCAATTTTCCCACCTGATGAAGGAGGAACCGGGGCCCAGAGGTGGGGAGGACGTGCCCAGAGCCCCACAGGAGCCCCACTGCTTCCACACTTCAGTGGAATCCAGCCAGCTTGGCCTCTCCCAAGCGTGCTCTTCCCCATTCCTCATGGCAGCTGGCCCAGAGCAGGTGCCCAGGACTCCGGCAGGGAAAAGGGGAGGGAGGGCTGTGATGAGTTCCTCAGCAGGACCCTGGAGGCGGGTCAGAGACGGGTGGAACCTCCGGCCACCTCACACGACACCCCCCATCACCCTGACTCTGGCCTCACCACCCCTCATGTGGACACTACTCCAGGCCCCCGTTTTCTGACCCCTCCTTCCTCTATAGCCCACGCCCCCAGGCTCCCCGTGCCCCAGAGGACAGAGCCAGAGGCCCCTCTGTCTGGTCCCTCAGCCCTGACGTTCCATTCCCAACCCCCACACTGGCCCCAGATGGGACAAGGGCTGCAATGAGGGTAAGGAGGCAGAGAACATGGGAGACACGCTCTGGCTTCTTTATTGGGCAAAGTCTTAGAGACTCTGCAAGGCACGGAGCCCAGGGAGGGGACAGGGCGCCCAGAGGATGCGATCAGTAAAACCTGCGTCTCAGTGCTTGGTATCCTGTCATGGTGAGTGCTCCCGCTCTCTGAGCAGTTCTGAGGACTTCTCTCCTTTAGGACCCTCTCCTGGGGAGCCTGGGAACAAGGAGACTTTTTTCCCTAAGAAGGTGAGGATGGGTGACTGGGCACAAGGGGAATGAAGAAGCAGCCCGTGGTCTGGGACAGCTGAGGGTGGGGCTCAGGCGTGGGCCTGAAGCTCCGCCTCCCTGAAGGCACTAAGAATAAGGAACCCAGCTCAGGGGCAAGTGCTGGAGGTAGGGCTGGGGCTCAGCCTGGCTGACTGAGGCCTGAGGCACCGGGGGTTGGCTGCAAGGGACGGCCTCAGCTGAAGTCACGGTTAGGCAGGAGGAGAGGGGCTACCAGGGTCCACAGGTAGAGAAGCAGCCCCGCCCAGCTGGCACAGATCTTCACCCACACGGCGGTCCAGGTGCTGACCATCTTCTGGGTCTCACCGGGTCTGGAAGCAGACAGCAGATCCCCGTGAGCCTGGCCCTGCCCTAGGACCTCATTCCTGGCTGTGACCTTATCATAGTGTTCTGACCTCTGACTCAGCTTGGCTCGTATTCTGTTAACTCTAGTCCCTGTCTCTGCTATTTTTGACCCTTGGCCTTAAGACCCTAGACAAAGTTCTTGACCTTGTACCACAGACCTGACCCTAACCTCAGTTCCAACCTTGACCTCATTCCTAGACTTCATTATTGTGACCTGGCTCCTAGTCTCTGACTTTGGGACACTAGAGCTCCAGACCTTAGACCTGACATCTCACCCTGACCCTCAACCTTATAACCCCTCCCTGACCCCTGCTCTCATGACCACATTTCTGATACCTTTGACCTCAAGTCTGACCCTGACTCTGCAACCCCAGTCCTGGCCCCTGACCTTGTTACTCTGATCTTAGCTCCTTGACCTGGCAACTTCAATCCTGGCTTTATGGCCTCCTAACCCCAGTTTTAACCAAATGACCAAATCTGTGACTTGATATGGCCCCGATCCCAACTTTTACTTCACGACTCCTATTCTTGACCCCGTGTCTTGGATTGGGACCTCCACACCCTAATCCTAACCCTCCAACCATGAATCTTAGGTCGATATGACCCCAAATCCAAATCACCGCGGCTGACCTGTAAACCCAGTCTTTCTTGCACAGGCCCAGCTCCACCTCCCGTGAGCCCTTCTTTTCAGGCACTCAGTGAAAGCACCAGCAGCTGAGCAGACTAAGGCATTGGCAGGCAAACTGGGCCACAGATAGACTCCATGGAGGGTTCTAGATCGACACCTTCATGCCCAAGCCTGGAGCAGGCTCAGGAAAACCCCAGGGAGGGGCCAGAGGGGAGGAGATGTGTGACACACCCCCCCCAGACACTGAGGGCTCCGTCCATGGCCAGCCAGGCCGCACACACCTGTACCAGTTCGTAAGCGTCATCATGATGTGCAGCGAGGCGAGCAGCAGGCAGAAGTGGAAAAAGGAGTAGCTGTAGGTGACGCCGTCCTGCTCATTGTCACAGGCCCGGCCCTCACAGGCCTGCTGCTGCTGCGTGGCCTCCAGGACGGGCGGGCACTCCTCCGTCCGCATCAGGCTGTTCACCTGCTGGTGGTCCGAAGAGCGCAGACTGCGGGGCGAGGAAGAAGGACGGCAGTTAGGGCTGTGGCTGCCGAGGAGGGGCAGGTGGGCAGTGCCAGGGGACCTCATGAGCCATGGCATTGGGCGTAATAACAATGGGCACGATGGTCCCAGGGCCTTGAGGGCCAGTGACCTGGTGGTTAGGTCCTGGGCGCAGGAGTTAACAAACTGCGGTGTGATCCCCACTCCTTGTGTGATCCAGAGCAAGACACTTAACCTCTCTGAGCCTCGGATTCCTTGTCTATAAAATCAGGGACAACAGTGCCTCCCTCACAGCGTTGCTAGGAGTAAAGGGAATAATGATGTAAAGCCACTAGCACTGTGCCTGGCACAGAGTATAAACTAAATAAGTGCTCACTATTGTTCTGGTTGCTCACGTGCCACTTCCCTTAATATGTATTGAGTGCCTAGTGCTGCAAATGACCATGTCAGGTACTACATTCATTAATAATGTTAGTAATTAATAATGCTCATTTGCTATTAAGTTTGTTTTCCTTTCATTAGTTTTAGGTAAGTAGTTTTACTACTTTTGCTTACCCTTTCTTCATGTTTATAACTTAAAAAATAATAGTAATTATTTTCGGTCACTGCTTTTCTATAATGAGATCTTGATGTACTTAACAGTATTTGATAATGTAGGACACATATACAAGTTTGAAAATGCAACTCGTATTTTGGAAAAAGGTGAAAGGAGACCTGGGTTGCAGCCCCACCCCATCGAATTGAGGTCACCCCTTGCAGAGCTGCAGCTGACCCCAATCATCAAAAACTGTGGTGATGTCTAACGCACGTGATCCCAGATCTGGGCAATCTCGCTGGGGTGAAAGCCATCATCAGTGGTCCCTGCCTTCCTGGCTGTTTATGCTTCTTGGCTCCCTGTGTCTTCAGAGCTGTGCTAAGAACACACAGGCCCCCACCTGGGCTCTCAGACATGCATGTATAAGAAGCAGTAGGAAGCATAGCTTTGTGCCTGGATGGGGTAGGGAGAGCAAGAGACCTGGGGGCAGGGAAAGTGTGCTCAAGAATCAAGACCACCGTGTGCTCATGGCCTCAGACAAGTGGCTGCTCCTCACTGAGTCTCAGTCTCCACACCTGTAAAATGGAGGTGATATGGGCCTTTCCAGATTGAAAAAGGAATCAAATGAGGTGACAAAGAAGAGAGATGTGTATGGACGTCCCAGACTTGACTTATGAGAAAATGTTTTGAAAAAGGCCAAAACAAAACAAAATGGGAAACAGCCTCAGAACGTTCTAGCCCAGAGGCCTGGAGGCAGGCGTGGTGCTCCCAGAGGAGCAGAGCAGAGGTTCCCTCCAGGGAGTAAAGAACAGACAAAGAAAGTGGTGCCTGGAGAAATGCTGGGCCACAGGGAGGCAATAATGAGTCTGCCAGATCCAGTGTAAACAAAATTATACTCAAGATTACCATCTAGTGCTGTTTACAAAACAGCCACTCACAGCCACCCCACTGTGCAAATGTTCAGTTATTTTCAATAATAGCAAATGCTTATTTGGTGCATAGTACTTATCAAACTCTTTTCTAAGGGCCTTATACATAGTAATTCATCTATAACCCTTCAACAATTCAGGTACTATTTTTAGTCCTATTTTTCAGATAAGGAAACTGAGGCACAAAGTTAAGTGACTCGCCCAAGATCACACTGCTGGTAAGTGGCAGTGCCGGGTTCAAACGCAGGCTCCAGAGTCCACACCGATAAGCACTTGTGAAGATGCTCCTTTAAAAAAAGTTGTCCAGCGATCTTAAGTATGAGTGCTCTCTCTCGGGTGACATTGTGGGGTCACAGCCACCCTGGGCATTGGAGGTTACTGACAAGGAAACTGAAGCTCAGAAAGATGACGCCACTTATGCCAAGGCCACACAGCAGGTGAGTGACAGAGCCTGTACCCGCTGGCCCCAGTCCAGGCTTCTTGCCTGACCCCAGTCTTCCTGTACCCAACTGAGCTGGGCACAGGGCAGCCCAGTGTGCAGGAAAGGGCCCTGGGCCAGGAGGCAAGCTTCAGCCCCACCTCGGCTACCCAGTCACACTGTGCCCTCTGAAGGACTCAGTTTCCCCACTAGCACAATGCAAGGGCTGGACATGCTGTTTCCAGCCTGGTGTCTCGGCTCCCACATCCTCCTCTCACTTCCAGCTCCAGGCCCCCAGTCATGATCCCTCCCCAGAAACCAAAGCCCTGCTGTACCTGATGAAGAGGGTGCACAGGAGAAAGACGATGAGACCCACAATGCTCGGCGCATCCCACCACTGGGTCACGTAGCCCTCGGTGCCTGCCAGGACCGTCCCATTAGTCAGCAGGTGGGGGTTGCATTTCTGGTCTGGGAATAAAAGCATGGTTACCCTCAGCCCATGCAGGCCAGGTCTAAGTAGTCACATAGCCCTGAGGACAGGCAGAGAGCCAACCCAAATGGACAGACGCACAACCCACCACCCAAATCCCAGTGACAGACTGCACTTAGCAGGCGAAGCAACAGACAGCTCTAGGAACAGATGGGATCCCCTCACTTCCCCGACGGACTGAGTCTCCGAATGACCTGGGGCTTGGATGTCACCTGTGAGGGTCCCCAGCTCCCCAGAGGGCTGTTGTTGGCCCAAGAACAGGCCAGGCCTTTACTCACCAGGGACATTGGACAGGGCCAACCAGGTGACAAACATGGTGTAGAGTGTGACGGCAGAGGCCTGCAGCAGACCTGAGTTGGGCTGGGCCTCCTGGCAAGAGCACTCCATCAGTAGGACCCCTGCCAGACCCGGGGAAACCCCCTCCCACTCAGCCCACTCATACCCAACCAGGGGACCTCAGAAACCCCCACAGCCCTATGGCCACCCACCCCACCCCTTTTGGGAAAACACACCACCACCCACCTCACCCACCCAAAGGTAGAGTCCTAATTCTGTCTCATAACAGATTATCCCTACGATCCTCTGCTGAGAACCCCTCACGTGGCATCTCTTCACACTCTGAATTAAAGCCCTTCCTAGTTTGTCCCACCTGACCCACCCACACCCCCTGCTCCTCCTTGCTGACTACACCCAGCCTCAGTGGCCTCCTTGCTGTCCGTGGAACATGCGAAACCCTCTCCCGCCTCCGGGCCTTGGTACTCGTGGCCTCTCTCTGACATGCTCCTCCCCATATCTCCGCACGGGCAGCCCCTCTTTAGCACTCGGCCTCAGCCCAAACAGGACCCCCAAGAAGGCCCTGAAAATCTTGACTACAGCAGCCCAGGCCCTGCCTACCTTTTAACCCACCCCTTCTTATATTTCCCACATAACACTCATCTACAATTACCTGACTTAGCCTAGTCTCCCATTGGTTATTCTTCCCTACCCTTCACCACACACACACACTTGAAAATATGAATCTAAATTCTATCATTAACAGCACAGGCTCTGGAGCCAGTCTGCCCGGGTTCAAATCCCAGCTCTACCCCTTACTAGCTGTGTGAGCTTAGGCAAGTCTCTTTACTCCTCCAAGCCTGTTTCCTCATCTGTAAAGTGGGGACAATGATGGTGCCAGAACTAAATGACATGATAGGTGCCCTTAAGTATTAGCTACCATTATTATTATCTTCCTCCTCTCCCTCGCAGCTGTATCCTCAACATCGAGGAGAGTGCCTGGTAAACAGTAGGTGCTCAAGAGGTATTTGCTGAATGAATACTGATTGCTGGGTGACCTGGGACAGGGCTATCATCCTCTCCGGGCTTCAGTTTTTTCAATGGGAAATTCATACTCTGACCAGAAGGGAGATTCCCAACTTTTCTGCTAACGATCCCCAAAGGCTACTACACTACCTTTGAAACCCCTGGTGGGCTGAGAATCCCAAACTGGGAAGCACCACTGGACTCAGAAGGCTTTCGTTCTGAAGAACAAACAATTACTTGGGAGCCCCACCCATTATCCCAGACTGCCTGGGATTGGAAACTGGTGCTGCCCCTTCCAACACCACTTCTTTAGGTGTCTAAGAATCATCAGTGACACTCGCTGATGTTTTCCTGATTGACATAAAAACAACAATGACAACAACAATGTGTGACGGATATCTCCATGCCAGGCACTGCTCAAAGTATTCGAAAAATAGGATCTGAATCCTAAGAATAACTCCAACTAGTAGGTATTATATTCCTTATTTTACATTGGAAAAGAGGAGCAGAGGTTAAGGCACTTTCCCAGCACGTAGACGTGAGAGCCAGGACTCTGCCCCAGGGAAGCTGACTGGGGAGCACACAGTCTTAGCCCAAGCCTCTGTGACAGACAGCCCTGTCCCAGGACTCCAAGATTCCCACCAGGTGTGCCACACACAAGGGGCTTGGTTTCCGGCCGGGCAGAGGCAGAGACTGTCAGGCTCACCTGGACCTTGGGCAGGACGGCAATGATGGAGACGCAGAAACAGAGAATGAGGTTGAGGCTGATGAAGACCTTGCCCTCGTAGCAGGCGCTGGGCTGGGTGTAGTAGATGAAGAACAGGGTCACAGCCGCGATAGACAGCGAATAGAAGAGGAGGGTGAAGAAGGAGAGGCCTGGGCAGGAGGGCGGCAAGCAGGGGGGTCAGGAGGCACAGGGGGTCTTGAGGGACCCCCGCTCCCTCAGAGGGCTTGTCAGGCAGCCCTCCTGTCGTGGGCCTCGGCTTCCTCGTCCAAGGAATGATGTCAGTGTCTCCTGAACTTCCATCATTCACCAAGACCTTTGTGAGTTTTTGCCCCATCCTGCACTGACATGATTCGCTTGCCGTAAGGCAACCGTAAATATAAATACAATGAATACAAAATAGTCGATTGAAAAGTGAACCCGATGTGTAGTAATCTGCTGACGCTCTGCTCTCTCTGTGGGAGAGACCAGCAAGCTTACAGAGAGGTGTGAAAACCAAACCAGCACCTCAGGGAGCCTTTCTTCTGGGGGATTCAGAAGAACTGAAAGAGAATTCAACAGGGACCCATTCTGCCACTGGGGTTTCAATGACCAAGTGTCATTTGAAGTTTGGTCTGCGCTGGCTGTGCATGCCCCGTTCTGTAGGAAACGTTCTGTAGGAAACTCCCAGGCCTCTCCAGTTCTGCTCTGCTCTGATTCCCCGAAGTCACCCTGGAATCAGCTGCCCCTGCCCACACAAACCCCCTTCCCTCCAGCTGCCTTGGACGGTTCAATTCCTGCACTGAGGCAGAGAGGGCTGCTTGAGATGCCCTCCAGTCTTTCATCCAGCTTCAGGGACCCCCCCAGATCCGTCCGCACGGGGCCGGTGGGTGGCACTGACCTGCATACCAGGCACGGGAGTCACGCTCCTCGGCCCTGCCCAGCCACCGCTGGTTCCAGGAGTGCGCAAAGTCGATGACCAGCACCAGCTGGATGAGGATGAAGAGGAAGGATCCCACGACGCCAAAGTAGAACCAGACTGAGTGGGAGAGGGGAGTGAGGCGAGCAGGGCCGGCCATGGGGCAGAAGCCTGAGCACCACGGCCCCCAGAAATCTTGGGGCAGGGATACTCCCGTGAACTCCTCCTCACACACACATTTATTCATTCAACCATCATTTGTGCCATGCCCTGCTCTGGGGACACTGAGAAGTAGCAAGTCCCTGCCCTCAGAGAGCCCCTAGCCATACATAGGGACACAGTGTGGCAGGGAATGAGTCAGGAGCAAGTGGGTTCCCCCGCCGCCAAGTTGTCCAAAGGCCATATGGCCAAGTACCAGAGTGTGGTCTCCTAAGTGGGAGCTGAGGACCCAGCCAGCAGCTTGGGGTCTGTGGGCCAGAGCGAAGAGCAGCCCCCACCCTCTCCTGGCAGCCCCAGTCCTTCCCCACCAAGACCACTTACTGTTGGAAAAGGAGCCGTTGGGGATGTAGAAGGCGCCCACAGTGATACCCACGAAGACCAGGAACTTAAAGAACCAAAAGCTGTGGGGTGGGGGTGGGGGTAAGACAGACAAGAAAGCTGAGCAGGGCTGGAGGAACAGGCCTGACCCCCAGAACCCACCCCACCCCCCAAAGATCAGGTACTGGGAGAGGTGAAGAGGGACTTTCTGATGGTCCGATGGGCACAACAAAGTCTGTCCTGGTCCTAGAAAAAAAGCCCTGAAGGGCAGAAGGAAGGACGAAGTAGGGATGAAGGTGGTCACCTGGGTTCTAGCCCCACCTGTATCGCTAAAGTGCTGTGTGGCCTTAGGCATGTTGCTGCCCTATCTGAGCTTTATTTCCTCATCTGAAAAACAGGAATAACTAATCGAGCTGACCTTGGTGCTGTGCCCTCCTGGCTTCGGTAGCTCCTGAGTCTAAGGGTAGGGTCTGCAGATGTCTGGAGACAGGCTGGGGAGGGAGAAACCACTGCGGGACGGTCCCGGTTGCAGGCAGGGCCCTCCCCTCACCCATTCTGGATGGCAGCCCTGGGGTCCCGGCTGCTGTGCACACACATCATGAGCAGGGTGAAGAGGAAGAAAAAGGCTGCCGTCGCAAAACACATGCGGTAGACAGCACGGTGGCCCAACAGGGAGCCACAGTCGATGTGGTTCCGTAGGACGGCAGGGGTCCCGGCCCCCTCCTCACACACCCAGGGCAGCTGTGGAGACAGACAGAGCAGCTTGAGGGCCCCATCCCACCCAGAACCCTGGGCCTGATTCTGCCAAGACCTGCCAGGAGAGAGGCTCTCCCAGCAGGGGCTCGGCCAGGAGGGGAGCCCGAGCCACCCGCCTCCATCTCCACTGCCACCCACCTTTGGGGCTGAAGTCCTAGGACTAGGTCCCTCTCCCTCTCTGCCCCAAGACAGATGGTCCATCCAATTACATCTTGTTACTGTTTATTTTCCTGTTATCATACCCACAGCCTCAGGAATGCATGGCACTGTCTAAAGCAGGATTTCCCAAAGTGCTCTTCACCTACACCGGAGTCCCCCGAGATTCTGGGGGGAAACCAAGATTCTGAGGTCTAGTTCTGTAGGAGAGGTCTGAGACTCTGCATTTCTAGCACACTCCCCTGGGAATTCATACATTTATACACTCTGAAGCTAAGTGTCACAACCACTAGCCTAAATGTCCCACTGGGTCTGTGCCAGAAGATGAAGGAAAGAGTGGGGACCCCCAAACAGGGAGACCTTGCCTGGGCCACCATCTTAGGAGCAATAATGATTAATACGATTTTCCAAGGCGACCACGGCTTATGAGAAACAAGAATCCCCCTGCAAGGCTCCAACCTTCCTCCCCACATGAAGAAACGCACAAGACCACTCCTGCCCACCTGTTCGTGATCAGATGGGACCGAAAGCCTGGGCCCCTAGCAGCTGAGCCCTCACCAGAGGCCAGGGCCTCGCAGGCTGCTTCCTCTGCCCACCTCTACCCCCACCCCACCCGAGCCCCCACCCTCTGGGGCTACTCACATTGTGGAGCTGACTTTCCACTCCAGGACTCAACATGATAATGGACACCAGCACCCCCAGGAAGAGGAAGGCCGTGAAGATGAGGCGGCTGATGGTGGAGTTTCGGCTGGAAGGGCAGCAGCCACACAGGACGCAGGGGGCAGAACCGCAGAGGCAGGACGCCTGTGGGGAGGGCAGGGATGACCCCCTGAATCTCTGCCCCACCTCCCCTTCCACCCCAAGCACGCAGCCGCCACCACTGCCCCTTCGATGCCTCCAAATCTGTACTGAACCTGCCTATCATGCATCAGGCAAATGTGATCACACTTAACTTTCGAGCCGACGGGGGAGGCTGAGGAAACGAAGCCTTGATGAGGCTGGGTCCCACAGGGTCCCACAGCCAGCAAGCAACAGAACCCAGATTCAAACCTGGATTGATCTCAGGTGTTACTGAGGCCTCCGCGAGAGAGAGCTGGGTCACACTGTTCCTTACTTAACGGGGAGCAGAGTAGTGGGGGAAAGAATCCAGAAGGCCAGCTCCATCACTGATGAGCGCTGATCTTATACAACTCATTCAGCTTCTCTGGACCTCAGTCCCCTTCCATAAAATAGGAATCATCAGGGTACATACTTCACACACGGCAGTTGGGAGAATGAAATAGAAGTTTTAAATTGTAACCTCTTCAGACTCCCTTTGCTCTTCTCTGCTTTGTCTTTCTCCATAGGACTTACTACACGTCATCTGCTAAGATTTCTCTTTTACGTATGCTTGTCTGCCTCCCGTTTCAAGCATGTAAGCTCCCCCAGGGCAGGAATTTGTGTCTGTTTTTCACACTGTGTGTTCCCATAAATTGGAACAGTGCTTGGCGTATAGTAGGAGTTCAGTGGAATGTAAAGAGTTTGGCAGAGCACCAAACACACGTTAAGACCTCAGGAAACAGTAAGCACATGATAAACGTCTGTCGAATGAATGGAATGAACTGTGAGTGACTGGGATTTCCCACTCTGGGGCTGGGCCAGTTTTGGACAGCAGTGGCAGTCTAGCCCTTTCCCTGTCCGTGCTCCTCTGTCCAAGCTGGCATCAGCTCCTTCCCTCCCTGGGGCTGGCGCACCACTCATAGCTGGCACTCTGAAATGAGACTGACCCCTCCGGGAATTGGGTCTACAGCCCAGCCTTTTGAGGAACCAGGCCTATATCCAGATTCATCTGGTAAATTGTTTATGGTCTCTGAAACAGCCCCAACTCCTCACCCAGGTATTTAAGAAACTGGAGAGCAAGAAAGACACAGGCCCCGCCCTTGTGAAGTTTCAGGACAGGAAAGACACTTAACAAATCATTACATCCATTATGGTAAGTGCTAAGAAAACACGCATGCTGCAATGGGAGTAACTGACGGGGCCTAATGTAGATTGGGGGTGACACATCCCTTCCCTGAAGAAGTGACATTTAGGCTGAGTGCTAAAAACAAGGATGCACTCTTCTGACCAAGGGGAAGAAAACGTGTTCCTGAGGGAACAGAGCCTGAGGAAGCTCTGGGGTGGGCAGAAGTTGGGCAATGGAGGAACGGAAAGAAGGACCTTGTGGCCAAAGCTTCATGACAGGCGGGCCAGTGGTAAGTGGTGAGGTTGGCCAGGCTGGCAGGGCCTGGCAGCACACGCAGGACTCTGGTGTTTGTCTTCACGGCAATGGGCATCCACTCAGGGGTTTAAAGCCAGGAGGCACCGAAACAGCCTTACACTGAAGGATCAGTTGCATGGAGAACAGGCTGAAAGGGGCCCTTGCTCTTCTGAGACCCCCCACCCTGCTCTCTGGACTGGTCACAAGGCACACAGCACACTCTGCTTGAGGTGTAGCTGCCTTCTGGTCTTCCCTTCACGTCTCTCCCAGACTGGAAATGCCCCTGGAAATGCTCTTGCTCTCTAAGCCGCAAAGCCAAGGACATAGAGGCTAAATGAAATGCTTGCAGAATGAAATTCTCCCTCATGGTCCAAATCGTAAGAGTCCACCCATCAAGCAACTGA
Source organism: Rhinolophus hipposideros (assembly GCF_964194185.1). Taxonomy (NCBI): domain Eukaryota; kingdom Metazoa; phylum Chordata; class Mammalia; order Chiroptera; family Rhinolophidae; genus Rhinolophus; species Rhinolophus hipposideros. The sequence continues at coordinate 74,275,734 of NC_138054.1, forward strand.
TGGTTGCATCTTGCAGCCCCACCCCAAGCCCTGACTCCTATCCATGGCCATCTTTTGGGAGGCGAGGAGATAAACGAATGCCAGAAAAGTGTTTTGTAAACCATACAGCACATTCTGCTTATCAGACAGAGAAGGCTATTAGTCTCACTTGACAGATGAGGAAACTAAGATTAAGAGAGGTTAAGAAACTTGCCAGATACAGAAACTAATAAAGTAGTCTCTAAATAATGGGGAAAAAAGAAAGAAACTTGCCAGAAATCACACAGCAAGGGGACAGCAGTGCTGAGATTCAAGTAATCATAGTGATAGCTTCCCTTAATGAAGAGTTACGCAGTCCCGGGCACAGCACCTTATCGACATGACGCCTCAGTGACACTATGAAGTAAGTGTGTTGTAACCTCCCATTTACAAATGGGGAAACTGAGGCTCAGAGAGGTGACACGACCAAGGTCACATAGCAAGGAAGCGGAGGAGCTGGGATTCAGCTCAGGTCTGTCTGGCACCAAGGGCCCACTAACTCATCGATGATAGTCTGGTTTAATTTCAAACCAGTGATAAAAAAAAAAAATTCCTTCGATGCCAGAGAAAACCAACAGGCACTGATCTCAGGAACCAGATGCCTAAGTGCAGGGGCAGGCCCAGCTCTGGCTGGTTACCATTTCAACTGGAGACATTGGAGACACAAGAAAATCTCGCTGCCATCAGGGAGCCTGAGCTTTCAACTCACTCTGGTTTTGGGTTTTTGAAGATCAAAATCCAAGTGTTCCTGATACCTGAAACCTCAGGATTTCCAAGGGCCTGGCCGATAGCCAGAGACACCAGGTCAGGGAGAGAAAAACACTTGCCAGCCCCCAGCTGCTTGCAGAGCGTGTCATCCTTGGCAACATATATTCTGACCCAGTCGCTCCACTCTGGGGATCTCTCCTACAAGAACCTCTTCCTACAGAAGTACCAGCCTGTGGGAGAAAGGGTAGGCATGCGCGCACACGTACACTCAGAAGTCCGTTTGTGGAAATAATAGGGGGAAATTGAAAATAAATGACCAGCAATGCGTCGTGGTACTCCCTTAGAGGGCTCCCTCTGTTGAGTGGAGCCGATGTGAAGGTAACACTTAGATGGTACAATTAAATTATACCCCAATACAGTTGACTTTATTATTTAAAAAATAAAAATTTCAATTAAGAAAAAAACTAAAGTAGGCACAAAGCTTTAGGTTTTATGAACTTATTAGACTCTCAAGAGACTACAAATGAGGTACATGGCCAAGGGCCTGTGGTGGCCCATTTACTCCAGGGATGGTATAGAGGCAGGAAAGATGAAAGTCACGAGGCTGCAAAGTGACCTGGACTAACGCTTATGAAGCAATGTGCAAAGCCAAGGCAGACTATACCACCTCCCCTACTAGGATTACATCCCCCACCGGCACCACATACACTTAGGGGAAAGGCAGCAATGGAAAAGCACCAGAACACCAAGAGTGGCTGAATCCTCGCACCAGCCAGGTGCTCGGAATGGAGAACTCAGAACGTAGGAAGCCCTCAGTCTTACAGTCTTCCAGCTGCAAGGTTCCTTGGCATTCAACCAGTCCAACCCCACTCTAGGAAGAATCACAGGAAGGCAGCCGCCCATCCTCTGCTGCTTGTACACTGTGATTAGCAAGGAGCTCACTACCTCCCAAGGCAAGCTAAACGGTTCTGGAGTCATGCATGCTTCAGTGTGACGGAAACAGGCTGTCACTAGGTGATTCACACTCCCTCTTGGTTGCCCCTTACAGCCAGGGACATAGGTTCTTAAAACCATTCCTGGGGCACTGGGTGGGTGGGGGAGGTAGCTGAGGGGTGGGATCACAGTTTAAAGCTGTTTTATTTCAAACAAACTGGCCCTCCACTTCTGGGTATTAGTCAAAAGAACTGAAAGCAGACTGAAACAGATATTTGTACACCCATGTTCATAGCAGCGTTATTCACAGTAGCTAAAAGATGGAAGCAACCCAAGTGTCCACTCACCGTGAATAAACAAAATGTGGTATAGCCATATGATGGAATATTATTCAGCCTTAACAAGGAAGGAAATTCTCACATGTGCTACAACACGGATGAACCTTGAGGATGTTGTGTTAATTCAAGTGAGCCAAAACTTGAATTGAACAAAAATCTAAACACAGTATGATTCCACTTATGTAGGACTAAGTAGAATGGTAGTTACCAGGCGCTGGGGGAGGGGAATGGGGAATTATTATTTAATGGGTAAGGAGTTTCAGTTTGAGGAAAGATGAAAAAAATCTGGAGATGGATGGTGGTGGATGGTTGCACACCAATGTGAAGTGTACTTACTGTCACTGAACTGTACACTTAAATGGTTAAAATGTACATTTCACGTTATGTATATTTTACTGCAATAAAAAAAGGAGGGGGCAGAAAGTTTTCAAGGAAGAGTAGGAAGTTAGCTGAAGGAAGAAGGGAAGGGTATTCCTACAAAAGGAATAACACATGCAAAGCTGTGAGGAACATTGTATTTTCAGGGTAGCTGGGCCATAAAAGAAGCTAGAATGGTGATAGAAGTGATGGCCTAGGACCCTGCAGGTTATGCCAAGGAGTCTGGATTTCATCCTGAAAGCAGTGGGAACTATTGCTAAAGAAGAGGTATCAGGGGGTGGCAGGTTAGCTCAGTTGGTTAGAGTGTGGTGTTGATAACAGCAAGGTTCAATCCCCGCATGGGCCACTGTGAGCTGTACCCTTCTTAAAAAATAAAAAAAAATTTTTTTTCTCAAAAAAAAAGAAGAGGTACCAGATTTTCATTTTAGAAATATCCCTTGGCCACAGAATGGAAGACAAATCAAGGCAGAGGTGTGCAGTACCTTTGGGAATGGGGGAAAGAGTCAGGGGTTGTTTTCAATAATCCAAAGAACTGATACCAAGGAAAAGTCAGATTCTAGAATTCTCATTGTGTGCTTTAGCCAAGAACATTTACTCCACTCATTGGGATTGATAGCGTTAGGGTTGTATTTGGTAGATATCCATTTTTAATATATGTATGTCATGTTTCCTAAAATAAATTACAAGCTCCTTGAAGACTAAAAAAAAAATAAAATAGTAAATTTTATGTTATGTGTATTTTGCCACAACTAAACAACAAAAAACTGGTCCCAGCAAGGATGGGAGGCACCTTGCAGACTTCATGAACAACTTCTTAATGGCCTGAGCTAGCCTCGGACTACGCAAAATACAGGAGAGAAGAGGTCAGCCCCAAACTACTCAAGCACACTTACTTCCCCTATGCAATGCCAAGAACAGAGGGCCTATAGTCTTGGCTCTGTCACCAACTTGCAGTATGACCCTAGACAAGTGGTTTCCCCTCCGTGGAACTCAGTTTCCTCATCCATAAAATGGGTTCCTGGGCAGGATAGTAAAATGGCTCAGGGCCCAGGCTCTATGAACAGCCCTGGGTCCCACCGGCTTCACCACTTCCTTGAATGTGGTCTAGAACAATGCACCAATCTGGGGTGTTTACAGAGTGGCTATTGCATGCCAGCTTTGTAATAAATATGTTGGCGTGTTCACCTCAGTCCCATTTAATCCTCACAATGTGCTAAGAGGAAGGTATCCTTGTTCTCTCCACTGTGCAGACAAGGAGAGAGGGGAAGAGACTGCCCATGGTCACGCAGCTGAGAAGAGGCCACGCCAGGATCTGAGTCCCATCATTCTGACCCAAAGGCCTTGCACATGCCCTCGCCGGTAGAAGGCCCTCCCTAAATATTTGCTCACCGTGTGCTGCCTTGCCTGGTGATTCCCATCCCCTGTGGACCAATCTTACTTCCTCCAGGACTCACCTTCAGCCCAGTACAAATGCTGACAGAGAGCCAAGCTGGGCAGATGTAAATGAGTCATGCTGGAAGGGTACACAAGTCTTCCCCACCGACCCATGGTTCCCCGCTAAGATGCCTGGAAACCCCTATTGGAACTTCACTTCTGTGGAGAAAATTTCCGTTGAAATAGGTTGTTATTGGTGTCTAGTACCGCCCAACTGTACCACTTAATTCTGTGTGGCTGTAGGGAAATCACCTTCCCTCTCTGATCTAGTTTCTTCATCTGTGAAATGAGAATAATATGAACTGTCATTGAGGTCACTGTGAAGATTAAATGAAAGGAAAAACTCATATATAAAATGCTCATTACAGTGCTGAGCCTGTGCCACCACTGGACAGCTCTGGGCTGAGTGCTGGGCCGATAGTAAGGACGCAGTAAATGGTGGCTATTGTTGGTATCATTATCTGTAAAATAAGATAACTATGTCACAGGGCTAAGAAGGGAACCAATGAAATGGCATGGGTGAGGGGCTCAGCACAGCACCTGGCATGCAGTAGGTGCACAGTAAATGTCAGAAGTCAGAACCCCACAGGGAGGCCACTGAAAGGAGATCCCTTCCAAATATTAGATATTCAATAAGTGAAATTATCGGTTCTACCCTGGGTCAGCCCTGTCCCTCAGGCATCCAGGATGTCGGGAAGAAGGAAAGGTATGGGAAGAAGCCTGGACCAGAAGTCAGTTCAGTTCCCGGTCCTTTCATTGTACAACCTTAGGCAAGTCAGCGAACCTCTCTGGACGGCAGTTTCCTGATCTAGAAATTGAGGGTTTGTGCAGGCCTGTCAGGTGCCTCTGGCCTCAACAGATTCTATGACTCAGATACCAGAACTTGGCTCCAGAGGAAATTAACCCCCACCTTTCCATAGACAATATGGAGTACGCACTATATGCCAGTAATTGGGCAGGGCACTTTTTAATCTTCCCAACAGCATTATGAGGGAGGCAGATGGGCAGACAGAGGCAAAGGGGTTGGCAGCTCTCCCCTCAGCACCCTCTCCTCCCCAGGCCAGCTCAGCCAAATGGAATTCCGAGGAGGCTCTCCCATTGGAGCAAGAAGCAAAGCTTCCGGGCCAGAGACCCAGCCCCAACCTTGATTTCACTGGGCAGGGAAGGATCTCAGGGACCAGCTCTTGAGTCCTCCTCCTGCACATGTGTGTGCGCACACACGCGCGCACACACACACACACACACACTTCACAGATGGGGAACTAGAGGCCCACAGAGGACAAGAGACTGTCCAGGGACCCACTGTACAGCTTCTCTGCAAATACCATTCTCAGAAAATGGCTGTAAAGTAAATGTCTAGATCCCCCAACTGCCCGCCTTTACATCCCCATCTTGACACACACACACACACACCAGGGACAAAGGAAATCAAGTCGTGAGATTCAGCAGCCACCAGACCCCCCTCTTCCTTTCTGCTCCTCTTTGTGTGGGGCAGAGGGGGAGGGGACTGCCTGAATGAACTTGGATTTAATGCGGGGGAAATGGAGGAGGAGGAGAAGGGGCCTCCCAGCCGGGGTCTGGCCGAAGCTCCTCCCCTCCTCCCCGATGCTGGCTGCAGCCCCAAAACAGGCAGGCTGCCCCCCAGGCTCCTGAGCCCAAGCGACCAGGTACTCCCTCCCCCCACACACACTCCAACGTCTCTCAATTCCTGGATCTTCCAACCCAGAGTTGGGCCGGGGTGGTGGCGGCAACCAGCACGGACCTCATTCAAGGGCGTCTTAGAAAGGCAGACGGGGGCTTCCTCCCTACTCCCCTGTTTTGGCTCTGGAGCCCAAAGGGAAAGGGTCTCCCCAGACCTTGGAAAAGTGCCCAGGAGTTAGCCTGAGCCAGGCTTGCACGAAGCAGACAAGGACGGAGTGAGATGACAGACCGACAAACGACGAACTGTAGAGACAGATAATGACATATAGCGAAGCCACCGACGGACAAAGACAGTAGGAGAAACCAATGTACAGAGACAGACATCAGACAAATACAAATGAACAAACTGAGGCAGACGGGCAGGAACGGACAGATTGACAAAGGAACAGAGAAGGACCCACGGCAAAGAGGGACAGGGAGCAGGCAGGCCACACAAAGAGTCAGCGCGTCCGGGAGGGAAACGAGAAGGGCGCACGGCGAGGGCTGCTCCAAGTTGGGCGAGGTGGGGCCGGAGCGCCCACCGACACCCCGGGCCCGGGGCTTCAGTCGCCCCAACTCCCGGAAGGGGAGTCCGTGGAGCGCACTCCCCTCCCCCGTCCCGGCGCGCCCCAGCCCCTCCCCCGCGGTAACCCGAGCTCCGGACAGCAACTGTCCCGGGCGCCCGCGGCCCCGGGCTGGGGGGCGGGGGGGCTCCGAGTGACAGGGGACCCAGGGGAGCGGAGGCGGGGTGCGGGCCCAGAAAGACAAGTTTGGAGGAAGGAAAAAGAAGAAACTGGAGGAAGAAGACAGGACAAAAGTCAGCAGGCGGGGCGCGGCGGGCGCCGGGGTGGGGACTCACGCAGCTGAGCAGGGAGCAGGCGCCCAGGCAGGCCCCCATGGCGGCGGCGGCGCGGGTGCCGGCGCGGGGCGCGGGGCGCGGGGCTCAGCAGAGGGGCGCGGGCGGCGGGATCCTGCCTGGCTGGGGGCGCCCCGGCCTGGCCCCGCCTTAGGGCCCGCTGGCCCCGCCCCGGCCCCGCCCCACCTGCCAGAGCCGCTCGCCGCTTTCCGGCCGCGCTCAGGGCCTCCCGGGACTCACCTGGGGCAGGTGCGCCTGGCGGGACCCGTAGGGAAAGTGGGTGGAGCGAGGATTCCTGCAGCTGCGCCAGCGGCGCAACCCTACTGGACTCTGGCCGGGGCTCGTGGCCTGGTCCCAAGTGAGGATTTGGAAATACCAAGACCTGGGTTCGAGTTCCAACGAGGCCACAGTGTGAACTCACAACACTGTTTCCCCCGCACCGGTCAGAAGCCAAGAGTTGGTCATCCCTGACTCCCCATGCTTGGCGCAGAGTCTCTGCCCAATACACAGGTGTTGAAGGATGAATGATGGGGTAAAGAAACAAACAAGTCACTTCACCATCTGTAAAGTAAGGATACCTACTTCATATGGCTGTTACAACACAGTAGATGCTCGACAAATGTGAGCTCCCTGTCGTCCCTGTTTCATCTCAGGCCCCAGCCGCGCACTCTTTCAGGGGCCCTCCCCTCCATCCACCTGTTCCTCAAGCGCTACTGACTCCGATCTTGAGCCACAACTTGTTGGGTGGCTCATCCCCAGGATGCCCAAACACTAGCCCCCAGCTCAGGAGGTCAGAAAGGGTGCGTGGGTCGCATTCCGGGCGGACTGTCCAGTTCCACAGGGGTAGATGGGAGAGACCCAGAAGTGGGCTCTGTAATTACTGAAGGTTCACCTAAACAGAATAATGTTAGGGAAGGACATCTAGATGCCTCACAGCTGTCCCCAGGGTTAAAGATCCAGCCTGACTGCATCCTTCAGTGATTCACACGGTGCCAGAACAGCTCCCCAATCACTTTCCCTCTTCCATGCTTTTGCCCACACAATGTCCTCCCCTTTGAAAGTCCTTTCCTTCCTTCTCCCCCTTTCTGCCCTTTGAAGCTTTGCTCACATCCCATATTTTCCCGGTGAAAAGAACCACCACCAAACCTTGATCTGGCTCCCTTAAGAATGACCGTTCTCCAACTTCCCTGGGTTTCTACAGGAGCCTCCATAATGGCCTCAGAAATAACGTTACCACAAAGCTCAAGCATGTACCCAGTTCTTTCACCTGCATGGTCCCATTCAATCCCCACAATAACCCTAGAAGTAGATTTATTCCCCACCTCACCCCAATTTACAGATGAGGAAACTGAGGATCAAAGAAGTAAAGTGATACATACGCCTATATGTAAACTTAGCACTGAATAAACATTGGCCGTGACTATGTGGTTGTTATTGTTGCTCACGGCCACACAGATCAGAAGGGCAGAGCTAGAAGACCACCCAACCTAACCTTGATCGCAAACCCAAGGCCTGTCCCTGACTTCTCACTGCCTCTCGTGGAAAGCAGAGGTGACAATATCCAGTCTACCTCTTTTTCTGTCCAATAATATGCGCAGTCCTTCCCTAATCCAAGGTCCTTAGGAGACTTTGAGCCACCCAGGAACTGTCTGATTCACCTCTGGCTGCCCCTTCCCCTGCTGTGGACACAGCACAGGGCCTGACACCGAGGCAGTAAATGCTTGCTGAATGAATGTCTGAATTTTTACCACAAGCCCAGTTTCCTCATTCTGCTATGACTGATCCAAAAACAGCCTGTACACAGTCCCCTTCCACCCCATGTGCCAAATGTGAGCTCCCTGTCATCCCTGAGCCCAGAGTGCCACCAAGCAGTCTGAAATAAACCTTTCTCACAGCCTCCTGCCCCAGGGCCAGCTCCTTTGGACACTTCTGCCCCAAGGGCCCTATTTTTCATCTCTCAACCCCTCCCTTTCCCATGAGCTGGTCCCATAGAAAGTGCTCAAGACCAAGCAGAGCAACACCTCTGCTAGAAGACCACCCAACTCTTGTTCTGTCACAGCCTCTCACACCCTTTGCCGTCCTGGGGGCCACTTCACTTCTCTCTCCCTTCATCCCCTCCCTTAAATGGGGGTGGTTGTCCTGCTCAACCTCACAGAGCAGTGGTGAGCATTGAGAAAGCATTCTAAGCAATAGGCAGGTATCGGAAAGAAATGGGGGATTAATTGTACTGCAAGTGTAGAAAGACAGCCCCTTCTGGTTTGAGACTGAAATTGTCCAGAGCAAGGGGATGTGCTGCCATTGTCCTGGCCTCTCCCCACCCAAGACTGAGGTGAGCTGCACTCTCACACCCCCTGGTGGCACTCTACACAGAGGGGCCGACCTGACCTGCAGATACTCACTGCGTGGCCTTGTCCTGGTGACTCACCCCCTTTCAACCTCATGCTTCTCATCTGTAAAATGGAGATAATCATTTTTGCTCTGGGCAATTCAGGGGACGACTGAGGAGATGAAATGAGGTGGTAGAGAAAGAAGCTTCATGTCTCTGTGTCCTGACTAGCCCGCCAGCCTTTCTCCCAGCCTTGAACCTTCTATCTGGAGCCGAAAATCACTGTCTCTCACGCCACCGAAGGCAAGCTCATCGGCAGTAGCTGGTGTATTCTTGGCAAGTCATCCAACGTCTCTGAGCCTCACCGACACTTGGGATTCAGGACCACCACAGCTCTTCCAACCATGCATTGCCATATAAACTATGTCCATTGAGAGAAACATGCAGGGCTCAATTGGTTCATCCCCCCGTGCCCATCACCCAGCCCAGACAGATGCTCAGCTCTCCAGGTTCCCAAAGGAAGCAGGTTCTGGCTTCTTGGGCCACTTACTCCAAGAGTTCTTGAATCTGCTCTCATTGGGCCCCAGTTTTCAAATCTGCCACATAGAAACAATCCCCAGCTCAAGCCCCCAGTTGCCCCCAGTACTCCCAACCCATTCTTGCCCCATCACTTCTCACCATCCTCCTGTCCATAAGGACTCAGATGCACTCTGCCTTTGAGCCTCCTGTCCCCTGGGCCTCCCTCTCTGCACTGGTCTCCACTTGCCGCTTCTGAGGCATTTACAGAGCAGGGCTGAAATTATCCCTTATGAATATGCATGTGGGATAATGAGGGTTTGGGATTAGGGGAGCAACTGAGAGAGGCATTCACATAGGCACCATCTACCTGCTCTCCCCCAGACAGTCCCCCACCAAGGCTGCCCTCCCTCCCCAAGGGTGCATGGGAGTTTGGGGCAGAGGCTGAAGAAACAATAATAATAATATCCACAGCAACCATTTTTAAGTGCTCACAACATGCCAGGTATCCAGCTAAGAGCATCTTCCGTAAGATGCTTTTAAGGTGGGAACTATTTTCCCCGTTTCACAGGTAAGAAAATTGATGCTCCAAGAAGTTAAGTAACTCACACAGAAATCTCATGTAGAACGTGCACAGTGATTACGTGCTGAGCGGGGATGGAACCCAGGTTTGGTGGGACTCCAGAGCTGGTACTCTGAACCCCTGCCACCCAGATGCACAGAGCGTAGCCAGGAGCCCTGAGCACCTGGTCATGGGGCAGCACCTGGACCTCACACTCCAGCAGTTGAGCTCACAGTGGTTTTAGGTGACCTCTGGTAAAGGACTCAGGTCCTGGAATTGACTGTCTGGAGAGGATGGAGATAGGCAGACAGGTGCGTGCACACAGTGCATGTTCACACATGTGCAGAAACACACCTGTGTGAGCACAGATGTACACCGAGTGTGTGTGTGGTCTATGGATACAAGCGTGTGTGATGGAGATGGCCCTGAGGCTGCCTGGTGTAAACCCACTGTGCTCCCTTAGTTCTGTTTTCAACCAACATTTAGAGAGGACGTGCTATGTATGCCAAGTGCTGGGGATGTGGTGTGAAAAAGGCCAATGCAGTCCCTGCCCTCCTGGAGCAATGTCTCTGATCTGGTGGGCTTTGTACCAGATGCAGTGACACTCCGGAAGGAATCTGTGGGAGGTTGTGTGTGGGGGGTGGGGAGGGATGTGCCTAGGGAGTGAGAGAGAAAACTGTGGTGAAAGTGAAAAGGTGGGACATGTGGGGTGGGGAGCTGCAGGGGGGACCCTGACACCTGCCATAAGTGAGGGATGCGAAGTAAGCCAGGACCTGGCATGGGTTCCACAGGAGCCTGAGGACTCTCAAAGGACTCTAGATGCTTCCCTCACAGACATCAAGGGTCTGCCATGACTGCACATGTGGGCACTGTGTGTGTGTGTGTGTGTGTGTAACTTGATCTGTGTGTGCATGGGTGATTCTGTGTGGTGTTTGCACATGTGGATACGTGTGGATATGTGTATGGAATGAACATATGTGACTTGGGGGACATGAGTAAGTCACAGGTGGTATGTGCACATGGGGATGTTACATGTAGGTGTATGTGGGTGAATGTGCACAGCAAGGCCCATTGCTGTGAGGAGATGGACGAGAGAAAAGCGTGTCATTTGGCCCAGGCCTCACATTCATAAGCCTCAAAAATGTATCAAAAAATGAGATGGATGGATGGAGGGGTAGAGAGATGAATAGATGGATGGATGGATTTGGATGGACTGATGGATGGAAGGACAGAAGTAAAGACAGAGAAATGGATAAAGCAAATATTACAAAATGTTCATTGTAAATTCCAAGTGGTGAGGATATGGGTGTTCACTGTACACTTCTTTCAACCTTTCTGGGTGCTTGAAATTTTTCATAGTAAAATGTTAAGAAACAATGTAAACTCAAAGGGCAGCGTGTGGATGCCTAGTCTCAAAGCATCATGCACAAGATGGAAAGCACAAGAAGCTCATCACACAATTTTAAGCTGATATCCCATCACCAGACCACACAGCACTTTGAATTCATGTCATTTTTTTAAAATTTATTTTTCAATTACCATTGATATACACTATGATATTAGTTTTAGTTGTACAAAATAACATAGTGATTAGACATTTGTATACCTCATAAAGTGAGAACTCATGGTTTTTATAATTCCTCTACTTAACTTGCGAATCTCTCAGTTGCATTGCTTTGGGTTTGTGAGTGTGTGTGTTTCTCAGTGTGTGTGTGTGTGTGTGTGTGTGTGTGTGTGTTAAAGATGTTACTTTGTTAAATTAAAATCTAAAACATTCCATGGTTGTGACATTTCTTCAGTTTTAACTTATTGGGAGCCTTAAAAAACAGAACTGGCTTAGGCCTCTGTAGGCCTGTAAGAGTTTCTGTTGTGTGAGGTGTGTATGTGGGTTTGCATGTGTGGGGATGTGAGCACCCATGGATGCGGGCGGCTGACGCCCACTGAAACCCCACACCAGGAATGTGGCCTCCTCCAAGCCCCCATGAGGCCAGCACTGCCTGGAGTGACAGGATGTCCCGGGACAGAGGAAGAGCCACTGCCAGCCCCAGGGCAGCCTTGGGGACCAAGAACTCTGTCATTTGAGGCTTGGACACGCTCAGGCCAAGCGGCGTCCCCAGGCCAGCAGCAGGGATGTGGGCAGCTAACACTGGGTGTTTCCCGGAGGAGGGTGGGGCAAAGGCAGGTTTCCAGAGCCCTCCTGGTGGCCTGCAGATCCTCCCTTCCTCCCCATCCATGCATTACCGCCTGTTGGGCCATTCGTCCTCCCCTGCCCAGTGGCTGTAGGCCCAAGCTGTCTGCAACCCCTCATTGTACAGATGGGGAAACTGAGGCCTGGAGAGAATGGAGCTGCCCAAGCCACACAGCAAGTCAGCAACAGAATCAGAACCCAGATCCTATGCTCTTGCCCCACTGCCTGCCACCTTTACACCTCCCTCCTTCGGTCACTTCAGGAGGCGGTCCAAGCCCAGCAGACCCAGGAGGTGAGGTCCCAGAGTGCCTTCCTGCCTGTGAGGGTCCCAAACAGAATCCAGGAGGCCATGTGGGCACCAGAAACAGTGCATGGCAGGGAGGTAGGACCTGGCTTCTAATGCCAGTTCTTCCACGGACCCCTGTCAGAGAAACCCTAGACAGCTCCTTGGCTCTCTCAGGGCCTCAGTTTCTCCATCTGTAAAATATACGAGCATGTGAATTACCGCTGTGGCTTTCACATATTTTGAAGCAGAACCCTCAGACAACGACAGGAGTTGCTGCCCTGGTCGATGTAAGAGAGCAGGTATCTCTGTCTACTCGGCCCCCTCATCTGCCCTCCACCAGAAGCTGGCCAAAGAGAGTCCCACTGAATCGCAGTCCAGTAGATAAGAGACCAGACTTCAGCACAGAACCAACCAGGACTCGAGTCTAGCTGTGCAGTCCCAAGCAAGGCTCTCCAAGCCTCAATGTATTCCTCTGTAAAATGGGGGCAACAACACTAACCTCGTAGAGCTGTTTGAGGTTAAAGGAGAGAATTCATGTCCAGCACATGATAAACATAATAAAACTTCCAGGAACAGTGGCTGTGATTATTAGTTTCCCCCAGAGGAGAACCACATGTGTGAGCCTGCTGGCTTCACCATGACTGGTATCTGTTGTTTCAGACCCCAAAGCCAATGCATTTGGGCAGCTGCTACCCCAAATTCCTCAGTCCTTCTCTCTGCAGCTGCTCCAGAACAGCTGAGTGAGTGGAGGCTGCCAGGCTGGGGGCCCGGGGGAGGGGAAGTGCAGAGCTCCCTGTAATCAGGCAACCAAGCCGCTGCTAAAGCCCCAGAGAGAAGGCGGCAGGTATTTAGCCAAAGCCTTTCATTCTCTGACACAAGCAGGAGGGAAAGTCTGTCCGGAAGGAAGCCAGAGACAGCACCCCATCAGGCAGCAGTTAACCCTGAGGAAGGACAGAGTTGTTGGTTGGCACTGAGAATCCTACAATGTTGGCGCTGAAGGAAGCTCAAAACCACCTAATGTATATCCATACAATGGAATATTATTCGGTCTGAAAAAGGAAAGAGATCCTGGCACATGCTACAACATGAATCAACCTGGAGGACATCATGCTAACTGAAATAAACCAGACACAAAAGGAGAAATACTGTGATTCACATAGATGAGGTGCTTAGAGTCGTCAAATTCAGAGACAGAAAGTAGAATGGGGGTTTCAGGGCCTGGGGAGAGGGGCATGGGGAGTTATCAAAAACACACAAACAAATTAACAAGCAAAAAACCACTTCCAGTGTCCCCTCTCACTTAACAGGTGGAGAAGCTGAGGCTGAGACAAGGAAGAGGACTTACCCAAATGCACAAGTGGGTGTGGAGAGGCGTTCCCTGGCTTTCTGATCCTTCCCAAACAAGCCTCGCCCCTGCCCCCCAGGCTGCCCGGCTGCTGCGACAGCCTCCTACCTGGACTCAAACTTCCAGCTGGTTCTTTGGCACATGTACCAGAACAACTTTATTCATCTTTAAAAGAAATAACTTGACTCTGGGTTTCCTTCCTCCCAATTATAAAATCATACCTATTCCACGAGAGCAAGGACCACATCCTCTGTTCACTGCAGGATCCCACCTCTTAGATTTGCATCTGGCCGGGCATCGCACAGCTGGAATACATGAATTTTAGGAAACTGGGAAAATACAGGATTGCTTTGAAAAAGTAAAAAGAAATCACCCATGGATTCCCACCCTCAGCAAGCTCTGATACATCTTATTCTCACCTATTTTAACACTCAAACACGTTTTAGAAAACAACTGAACTCACACTCCATCCGTCAGTAATTCTGTGTCCCGTTGTTTTCATGTACCAGTCCACCCAGGCGCATTTTCTGTGCCATTAAAATGTTTTCTTAACAGCAGTGAGAGGGGCTCCATCCTGTCCGGGGATGTCCTCCACTCGGAAGTCACCTTCTTAGCGAGGCTCCTGAGACCACGCAGGCTAAATTAGCCCTTCTCCTGCCTCACTTTATTTTCTTCGTGACATGTATCACTCTCTGAAATTATCTTATTCCTTCATCCGTTTGCTAGTAGTAGTAGGTGGTCTGTCTACTTATTAAACTGTCCATGAGGTGGTTGAAGCTCTGGACAGTAGCAACCAATGCACAGCTGGCTCCTGGGGACCTGGCATACAGTCCCCCTCTCCCACCAAGAAACATTATGGAGAGTGTGCTGGAATAGTCCTAGGCCCTGAGAGCATAGCAGTGAACAAAACAAAGACCCTTGCCTTCATAGAGCTTACATTCTAGCAGAGAATGAATGAATGAATGAATGAATGAATGAATGAATGAATGAATGAATTTAACTACCTCCTTTTGCTGGACATTAGGTCAGTGTTCCTCAAACTTCTCCACTGTGGTACCTCTTATGGGCTGTAAGCAGAAAATTCCTTTGCATGCTCATATCTTATCATTAAAATGAATATAGTTTGCATTCTATGTAGGGTGACCAACTCATCCTGTTTTGCCTAGTCTTTTCTGGTTTTAGCATGAAGTCTCATGTCCCAGGAAAACCTTCAATCCTGGGCAAGCTCGGACAGTTAGCCATGATTTTCGGACAGTTAGCTATATCCATGATTTTTTTTTTTAATTTTATTGAAATATATTCCACATACCATAAAATCCACCTATTTTAAAGTGTACAATTCAGTGGTTTTTAGTACATTCAAAAAGTTAGGCAATCACCACCACTATCTAATTCCAGAACATTTTCAGCACCCTAAAAAGAAACCTTGTATCCATGAAGTAGTCACCCCCTGGCAACCACTAATCTACTTTCTGTCTATGAATTTGCCTGTTCTGAACATTTCATATAAATGGAATCATACAGTGTGTGATATTTTGTGTCTTCTTTCACTTAACGTAATGTTTGTTAAGGTTCATCCGTGTCACAGCATGTATCAATACTCCGTTCTTTTTTATTGCCAAATAATATTCCATTATGTGGATATAACACATTTTGTTTATTCATTCATCAGTTGATAGACATTTAAGTTGTATCCACTTTTTGGTATCGCTGCTATGAACATTCATATACAAGTTATTTATATGTGAAATAAGACATATGTTCTTATTTCTCTTGAGTATGTACCTAGGAGTTAAATTGCTGGGTCATGTGGTAACTCTGTTCAACATTTTGAAAACTGCCAAATTGTTTTCCAACGTTGCTGCACCCTTTGACATTCCTGTCACCAGTGGGTGAGGGTTCCATTTTCTCCACATCCTTATCAACAGTTATCATTGTCTGCGCTTTTTATTTCAGCCATCTTAGTGGTGTGAAGTGCCATGCTTGTTTCAACATAAAACTTTGGATCAAAATTACTTATCATCAAATGAAATCAACCCCCTTTGAATGTGCCCCATGTCAATCACATAGCTCAGAGCACCCCAACACATCTCTCAGTATCTGTGAGGACAGGGGTACCAGCCTGATGTGTGTGGGTTAAAGTTATTTCTAAAGTTTTGATATGGTAAACAACAATTTTTGCTAACAACAAAAAAATCACTTTTGTTTTCATCTGTTGATGACTAAGGAAGTTGAATACTTTTCATATGTATTTTAATTTTTTTGTATTATTTATATATAGTATTATTTATATTTTTCGTGTTTATTATTTATATTTCTTATCTGGTGCCAGAATGATGTTTTTAACAGAAAAATCTGATCACACCCTTGTTTAGAACTTTTGGGGTTCTGCACTGCTCACATAGTAAAGACCCAACTCCCTAAAGAAACCCACAAGGCCCTGCACCACCTGACCCCACCTGCTCCTCTGGCCCCTTCTCTCATCATTGTCTGGACAACTTGCAGTTTTCAAAGAGTCCTTTGATCTCTCTCCTCTTGCCTTTGGAAATTTGTGGACATCACCTCCCAGCTGACTCCTAGGCTCACCTGTCACCACACATGTCTGATGGAATCACTTGTTTATGGGGCCATTTTCATGGGCATTCAACTTCTGCAGAATGACCCCACACTTAGGAAGCACCCCTGGATTGGTTTAATGCTCTGCTGTTGCTGTGGTTTTGAAATTGTGAATAACTTTTAATAGGGGGGTCTCGCATTTTTATTTTGCACAAGCACCCACCAATTATGTAGCCAGTCCTGCTTGTTTACCTTCTGCCTCTCACACAGGATATACACTCCTTAAACTCAGGGTCTGTCATCCCCCCTCTGTAACCCCATTGATGGGCAGAAGCCAAATGAATGAATGGATAAAAACAAAGGAAGGAAGGAAAGAAAGGAGGGAGGGAGGGACAGAGGAAGGGAAGAGGTAAAGAAGAAAGGAAGGAAGGAAGGAAAGAAGGAAGGGAGGAAAGAAGGAAAGAAGGAAGGAAAAAAGGAAAGAAGGAGTCCCTTCTACCTTGAAGAATAAGGCTGAGGAATTTCCAGCATAAACAAAAGTGAAAGGAGATTCCAGGCAGAACGGTGTGTCAAAGAACAGTGTGGGCAAAGGTACCCATGGGTAAAATTCCTTATGGGTAGGACCAGGAGGCCCTGGAAATGTGGTTGCACTGCCTCAGCTGCAGCCCCAGAATTTGGGGAAGTGGGAGAGGTAGGGGCAATGCGTGGTCTCTGAAAAAACCTGGGGCCAGGAAGCAAACCCTGGAACCTCTGGAGGTGCTCATTATTGCCTTCAGAGGTGACTTTTCTGTCAGAGGTTGGGGCAGTTTGGTCAGGAAGTCAAGGGGAGCCAATGGGATAGTTTGGCTCAGGGCCAGGCCATCAAGGCTAGGTGATCTAATGTCGCCAATCAAAGTGCCTTTGTCGCCACTGGGCCAGACCTCAGGGCCTCTGACTCAGGCGTCAGCACATCCTGCCCTCCACCCCAGCCCACACTTGACCCCCTTTCCCCCGGAAACTGGATGGTCATCAAGGTCCCAGTACCAATGAGAGATTAGAAGAGGCCCAGCAGTGGGCACCCCAGCTGCCCTCAGGGGCAGAGAGGTAATGATCTCTTGGGGTTTATGGGCATAGGGCTTGGTCCTGCCCAGCTCAAGGGAAGAGGCCCAAACGGCTGCAAACCCATCGTGGGCTTTTACATGACCAATGTGGGTCCCTCCACTCCTCCCCTCCCCTCCTACCACTCTTGATCCCTTGTTCCCACCCTCCTAGACGCAGTGCTTTCTTTGCAGTCCATAATAAATCAAGTTCATTTATCAAAGGCTCTAAATCAAGTTCAGAGCCTTTGCACTTGCAGTTCTCTCTGCCTGCATCCTCATCCCCCAGATCTAGGCATGGCTGCTTCTTATCATCAGGCAGGTCTCAGCTCAAACACCACCTCCTCATCGAGGAAACACTGTAAGTGTCCTCTCCAGCTGGACGCATAGCCAGCTCCCCTCTCCCCTATGACCTTGTCTTGTTTAATGTTTACACTGTCTGGGTCAGAATCCTACCCCTATAAACTATAGCTTGGGCAAGTTACTGGACCTCTTTGTGCCTCTACTTCCTGACCTATAAAATGAAGATAATAGCGACACTTATGTCATCATGTTGTTGGAAGGTGTAAATGAAATGACATAGGACCTGGCACAGAGGAAGTCTCCATACATGGTAGCCATCCCTATCCGTCCCATCCATCTTCCCTTGAGAGAAGGGACTGTGTGTGCTTGTTCACAGCTGCAACCTCAGGGCCTAGAACAGTCTTTGGCACACAAAGGGCGCACCAGAAATATATATTAAGGTAATTGATCTGTGTGTTTCTCTTCTGGTATTTTGACCTTTTCCTTTCTCCCCGCTCCCAACATAAGCAGGTGGTCTGGAGGCAGACTCAGGATGTCCCCAGGCTGGAAGAGATAGAAGGATGGAGCTAGTGGAGAGAACAGAGACATCAGTGCCACTGAGAGGGAAGGCCCTGCTTTCAGCACTTGGAGCCCAGAGGAGGACCGATCAGAATGACCTCAAACCACAGTGTGACCCCCAGCTCAGCAGAATGATTCTTGTTCCCTCCAGTATAACCCAGAAGTGGAGAGAGATGGCCCTGGAAGGGCCCTTCAAAGCAAAAGGAATAATAGCGTCACCAAAGTGACCCATATGGACACATGACTGGGAAACACATGGGCCCACCCAAGTCTTAGCTCTACATACATTTATCTCCCACCCCAATTTAGATACAGCTCCAGATTGAAGAAAAAGAAAGTTTTATTTGTTACACTCGTGAGTCATGGCCTGGCAGGCACACCTGGCACTCACCTAGAATGTTACATTATTTTTGTTCGCTGCGTGATCTCTCTGCGCCTCGGTTCTGTCATCTCAGTTTCACTCTCTCTTAGGATGCTCATGCAGGTTTCAGTCATAATAAAAATCTCCCAATTACTTGATATGCCATTTCATTGAATCCTCTCAACAACCCTGTGAGATAAGGACACCTATAATCTCCACTTGACAGATAAGGAAACAGAGGCACAAAGAGGTGTGAACCTGGTCTAGGGTGAGTAGCTGGTCTGACTGGAGCCCACCTCATCTAATCCGAGTCCCACCCCTTCTCCACACAAACAAAGCAGAGAGCAAGAAAATGTTTCCTAAACCACAAAGACCTGTGCTGATGATGGGGGCAGCAGGGAAGGGGGGTCCCTGGACAGAGCGGAGATGAGGCAGGGTGTGGCTCAGCAGTGGTCAGTGTCCTAGGGAGAGGTGTGACAGCCGAGGCTGTGGCTCGGTACAACCTAACACAGGATGGTCTCCACCGAGGGTGTGAATCCAGGAGGAAGGGAGAAGCCCTCCTCCACCTCCCAGGCCACATTCAGCTGCCCAAGGAATGCTCCTACGTAACTGGTGTCAGGAGGCCCAGATCAAGTGCCAACAATATGTCTGGCTCTCAGGGTGACCTCGGCAAGTCCCTCTCCTCCCAGGGCTTCAGTTTTCCTGTCTGGCCCAAGTACAGATAAACCAAGGCTCGAGTCTCAGGGCGCTGACCACTCTCCTAGTGGGGCTCTGTAGTGCCACCTGGTGGACAAACAAGTGCATGCCTCCATCAGCTCTGAGATGCGGACCGGCAGAATACCTATCTCCTCCTCAGACTTGACCTCTGGCCCTGAGTGCATGGAGGAGACACCCACAGTCTCATTTCCAGGCCCCAAGAGGAAGGGAAAGATCCCGAGCAGATGTGGGTTTGCCAGAAGAACTCACCTGCTGTGTAAGTTTGTGCTTACTTTCCTCTCTCTAGGCCTGTTTCCTGTCTCTAAGAAGGGAGTTAATAGGATGAATCCTGATCTGGGAGGCGTAAGGCTTGGTTTCCATCCCATGCGTGATCTGTGTGAGCTGAGGCAAGTCCCTGCCCTTCCTCGGGCTTCAGTTTTCCCATCTGCACAGCAAGTTGATGGGAACAAATGGCCTCAGACCTCTCAGGCCATTCAGGAGTCCAAGTGAGAACTATGTCTTTAGGGAGAGTAAGAGGAGGTGCGAGGGCCCCCAAGAAGAGCTTCCTTCAGGGAAGGACTGGGTCAACATCATCTCTAAGGGCTAATAGGAGGCCACATGGCATTGAACACATATTCAGGTTTTTCAATTTGAAATATTTATTGAGAAAATATTTGATGCCAGACCCTGCACTGCCACTGACCACACAATAGCATACCAGACAGACACAGTCCTTTCCCTTGAGGAAAAATGTACAGCCTAGTCAAGGGCACTGATTAGTAAACAAACATTCACACTCTTGTCTGAACAGTCACAGCTGGATTACGGACAAGTCATAGCCATAGCAATGTTGGAAGGTGAGAACAGAGAAGGGAGGTGTCATGTGAGTAGGGTGAGAAGGAGTGTCAAAGGTACGGCATTCTTTTAAAATTAAACAATTTTTCCTGTCACTTTTTTTGTCATTTTTCCTGTAACTTTTGCAAAAATGTTGATCTAAGTGAAGGTTCTGCCTTTCCCTGGAAAAGAGAACAAGGGAGTTATAATGTAAATGGAAAATCGAACAAACAAGAAGGGCTGCTCTTCCAGGTCCTTGGGGGTGAAAGCAGGCAACCACTGACTGTGATAGGTGGGGTGAGTCTCAGACAGAGTGAGGTGCAGAGATGGACAGAGGCCATGGGTCAGGGATGTCTGTTGAGCACTTAATAATAAACAACTGGGGCGGCTGGGTTGTTCAGTGGTTAGAGCACAAGCTCTTAACAACAAGGTTGCCGGTTCGATTCCTACATGGGCCAGTGAACTGCGCCCTCCACAACTAGATTGAAGACAACGGCTTGAGCTTGGAGTTGAGCCACCGGCCGGCGGCCGGCTTGCTCAGTGGTTAGAGTGAGGTGCACAGACCACCAAGGTCACCAGTTTAAGTCCCCACATGGGCCTATGAGCTGCGCCCCCCACAACTAGATTGAAAAACGACTTGACATCCTGGAAAAACACACTGTTCCCCAATAAAAAAAATTAATTAATTAGTTATAATAATAATAATAAAGTCTCATATTTTGATGTGAGGGAATCAAAATGGCCACGCCAAACTGGCCATGTTGAGATGTCCTGCCCTTGAATTTGATAAAGTCATGGCTTCAAGTTTCTTCATGTGCTCCAAGGCACAAACCAGCTCAAACTTTCGCAGACCAAGTGGCTTCATCACAGTCTCTCTGGTCAGGGAGTCTCTTTTGTTGACAATGTCTAATGAGATGCCTTTAGGTGGGGACAAGTCCAGCAGGGCACCAAAGCTGGCTCACACCTGCTTGCGAGGGCCAGTTGCTCAAGTTCCAGAAATCTTGTACACCAGTTGTTAAAAATTGACACCAGTCAATAATGACACCAGTCATTATTAAAAATTAAATTGTATACATTTACAATTAAACACATTATATTAAAATAAAGCTACTACTCAAAACTCCTCACTTCCTAGTGATTTTGCTACGTTTTACTATTCTCTATTCTCTGGAGGTCATCTCCATCTACGTGGGACTTTGACATAATGGTGTGCACCTGCACGTCTCTTCCCAACTCTGTGTTCACTCATATCACACTGATAACCGGTAACAGCCAAGGTGGGAGTATTGCAACACAGAAATTGGCAAACACGACAGATCAAGACTTGATTTGTTGTTTTCTTGACTTTCTAGGCTAAAGAAGGTGATGGACAGGGGTGGCCGGTTGGCTCAGTTGGTTAGAGTGCAGTGCTCATAACACCAAGGTTGCTGGTTCGATTCCCACATGGGCCAGGGAGCTGCGCCCTCCACAACTAGATTGAAAACAACAACTTGACATGGAGCTGATGGGTCCTGGAAAAACACACTGTTCCCCTATATTCCCCAATTAAAAAAAAAGTGATGAGGAAAATGTTAACAGCACAGACTAAACTGAAATGCTGAAGCTGAAAGAGGTTTCAGTTTAATAAATATATTTGTAAAAGAGTGAGGAATAGTGTAACAGTAAGTCATGGATCAGATTTAATGACAATAAATGTATTGGGGAAAGCGTAGACTGGAATGCCACTCCATTTCAAACTGGTTGAATTGCAACCAAAAGTGGACTGACTACAGATACAAGAATTCAGCAAAAATTAACAAAAGCGTTCTGTGAGAACAAATTGACTATGCAACATTTACAATCAAGAGGCTGTACGTTGTGTTGTCGTTTGTAAATTGTGCTGCACATCCTTTATGTCAGTAAAATTTATAACAAACATATGTCTATAATGTATACATTTGGATTTCCGAAGAAACAGTTGTCAAATATCTACCAACACACGACTGGACAAATCCAAATTTAATAAAGTCCTTCAAAGCAAATTTCTGCGTGGGAAAGCTCTCTCCACTGTTCAAAGTATTTTCAGGACAAAGCGATAGGCAACCTCATGCTTCCATTGGGGACAGACACTCCCAGGACACAGGTAGCTTTGTGGCTTTGGGATCTGTCACTTTCCACAATGACAATAAAAGCAACGCATTCAGGGGCTTTGTGGTACTTTCTTTCCTTTGACATTTTTCAATTTAAGTGCCTTAAATAAGGCTATTGGACTGCAAGTAGCAGCAATTTCTCAGGCCAGTTAAAATGAAAACAGGGCTTATCCTGAGGATGAATGTCTGGGAATATAACCATCAGCTGGAGCGCAGGAAGCTAGCTCCTCTCTCCCTCCCCATATATATGTCTTCGTGGTTGCTTCATTCTTCTCTTCCCCTGTACAGAGCTTCCTGCTTCTTTTCTACTGTGCAAACAGCAGTGAAAGAGAAGGCAAAGTGACTGCTTTACAGTCAACAAATTTACCTACCCCTAGGTCAGAGGCCAGCCAGACCGACCGTTAACAGCCGAGCCACAATTTCAGGGCAAAGGATCTGATTGGCCTGCTTGAATCAGGTTGGTATTCCTGGACCAATCAGTGACTGCAGGGGTACAGACAGGGCCTCAGGGGCCACACCCAGTAGGGAGGGGCAACTCTGGGAGGAGTGTGGGCGTGGGCTGGGCAGGCGCTCCCTAGGTCCATGATATTCAAAGAGATCACTCAAGGAGATCACAGTTGGACGCCCAGGACGCATTGGCAGGGTGGGTTTCCTTATTTTGTCAATGAGAAAGTCTTCTAGATAACTTGCCAATATGTGACTGTCCATACCTGACCATGTCTACCATTGTCAGTGAAAATACCTTAATTACGTATTTGACAATTTTGTTTGTAAAAGGTAAAAAAAAGGAATGTGTCTCTTGCTTAGACATCTTCTAAATATTGAAAGTGTAATAAAAGAGGACCATCTCTGTTTCTGCAATCTGGTGACCATCTGGGGCTCCCAGGGTTGTCCAAGGCAGCTGTATGGTAATCACCTTTATTCTTCATTTCACAGGAATCTCTGAGCTCTCAGGGGCAGGACCGGGAACCACTGCGTCCACAGTGCCTGACACGCTCCTGGTACAGAGCTCCTGCAACAACTGACAAAGCAGGCTCTCGGCAGCAGAGGCCTGGATTCAAAGTCAGCAGAGGTCTGCATTCAAATTCCTGCTCCCTTAGCTGTGCGATCTCAGACAAGTGACTTAACTTTTCTGTGCCTCACTTTCCTTATCTGTAAAATGGGATAAATAACAGTACTAACGTCATGAGGTTGTGAGGATTATAGTCAGCCCTCCCTATCTGCAGGTTTCATATCCGAAGGTTCAACGAAGTGTTGGGAGTCTGTGGACGCACAGGGCTGAGTGTATGCATTGTTCTACACCGTTTTCTCTCAGGGACTTGAGTGTCCACAGATATTGGTCCTGGAGCCAATCCCAGCAGATACTGAGGGACAACTGTAAATGAGTTAGTATTTATAAAGTGTTAGAACAGTGTCTGGCACATAGTAAATGTTCAATAAGTGTGGGATATTATCATTACTATTATTGGCATTTCACTGTTAGCTGGACTTTTGTAGGCTGGCATGCAGAGTGGCTGGAGGGGGGCGTTGTCCTCTCCTCTATGATCCACTCCCAAGCCAGTAGGCAGGCTGGTGTGTGTACGGGAGGAATTGTGTTGAGTAGGAGGGTGGAAGAGAGTGTGACAGCCCAGATCAGGGATAAGTGCAAGGGCCCTGTGGCTGCCCTGATAGGGACAGCTGAATCTGCCCAGCTGGAAGAATCCACGGCTCAGCTGGAAGAATCCACGGCTCAGTGTGAGACTCCAGCAGCACAGGGGCTGGTGTGGTTGTGTGTCGGAAAGGAGGCGAGCCTGTGGTCTCAGTAGTGATAGGTCTAGGAGTGTAAATGTCTGTCTCTGGGTGAATGTGTGTCTCTGGCAGGATGGTGGTTGTGGGTCTGTGGGTCCCTGAGGGAATGGTTTGAATGCGTTGGAAACGGGACCAGCTTCATGGGTGTGAGACCAATGCAGTCAAACAGGGCCCTGCACTCAGAAAGCCATGCTCTTTGTTTAATGCTCAGCTGTCACCATCTTGAATTCTTAATAATTTTTGAACAGGGGGTCCATATTTTCACTTTGTACTGGGTCCCATCAATCACGTAACTGGTCAAGGGTAGGGGTTATGTGTGTATGTATCTGGGTGGGTGTGTGAGGTCACATGTGGTGTGTGTGTTTGTGTGTGTGTGTGCGTGTGTGTGTGTGTGCGTGTGTGTGTGTGCGCGCACACCTCTGCAAAATCCCAGTACCGGGTTCCACCCCTTAGCTCTGTCCCTGTGAGAGTGGGAAGGGCAACTGGGGACCTTCAAGATCACCAGTACTGGGGAGAGCCAAGATGCACAGAAAAAGTAGAGGGAGGGTATCCCACGCTGGCTGGGCTCGCACTGCACCACACCCTCCACAGACCTCATGTCCATCCTCCTCCTCCTGGCCAGGAAGGGGTCAGTCCCCCACTTTCTAGATGAGGCTAGTCCCTATACCTCCCCATCAGGGCTTCCGGGGAGGAGAAGCCGAACTGGGCGGTCAGGAGTCCTGGTTCTGGTCTTGGTCTGCCCTCAACCCATTCCGGGACCCTGGACAACTGGTTGTCCCTCATGGGCCTCAGTTTCCCCATCTGTAAACCCCAAAAGTTGGATGTTTTGACCCCTAATTTCCCTTTGGCACTTGTATCCTACCTGACTCTCGGTTTGCCCCCTGCCTGTGACAGCCACTCCTGGCTCTGCACAACGGGCCCCTGGGCCTGGGCCAGCTCCAGGCTCCCGCCCCAGTCTCTGGTTCCAGACACAGTCAGACTCCTAGATCTGGGAGCATTTGATCCCCTTAGACAGACGTGAAAGTGTGGCCCTGAGAAGGGACAATACACACACACCGACTTAGTGACTCAAACTGTCTTCCTGCCAAGTCCCCCCCTGCCCCCCCCCAGTGCCCCGCTCCACCCCTCTGTTGATGCACCCCCCATCACTGCCTCTGAAGTGCAAGCAGGACTGTCTCTCTTGGGAAACTCAGCTCCCACCGTGCAATCTCCACTCCTCCTTCCCCTTCTTTCCTCCAGTCACAAATGAGAAAGGCTTTGGGGATATCATCATGTTCTTCCCTCAGTGCACAAAAGGGAAACTGAGACCCAGAGAGGTGCAGTGGCTGCTCCAGATCACCAACCACATGGCATCAGGAGCCCCTGACTCCAAATCTTATGGTTCCCTCTCATTTCTCCTCTCCTTATCCTCCTACTCCAAGCCCTGCTAAGCACCCACAGGCCCTGGAATCCGAGTGTTCTCTCTGGCGACCCTTCCAGCCCAGGGACCCAGAGTGGGACCACTGTGTCTTCATGGGTGGTGGGTGGTGCTGGCTCCCAGGAATACCGTGTTTCCCCGAAAATAAATTTTTCTCCAAAAGATGCACTAGAGCTAACGGTCCAGCTAGGTCTTATTTTTGGGGGACCAGGGTAGAAGGACAACCAGGGAGGAGCTTTGCCTGCTCTTTGCAAAACTGCTGGGGCACCCACCGCCACCACCATCCCGCCCCTTCCCTCAGGCTGCAGAAAGAGCTGGCAGCCTGGGGGGCCCAGGCCTGCAGGGGCCCAGAGATCCACTCCCACGCCAGGGCCACATAAGTAGGTTCCAGGCGCCTCCCTGACTTTCACTGGTACAGCTCCCCTTTATTTGTTTCATCTCCTGGACATCCACCTGAGAATTTGTTTGAAGACAGGATTGTCTGATATAAAAATAATTCTCAAACCACAGCCCCCTCTCATGTTACTCAGCTCCAGGGCAGGTGGTTTGTCCCAGGTCACAGAGCAAGACAAGGAAGGGGCCTAGCCTGGGACCTGGTCTCCTGTCACCTAGCTGCATTTCCTTCCCCCCGAGGCTGTGCCTTTCAGGTCTGCCCCTTAGCAGGGCCTGGGGGGTAAAAGTGGGGGCACTT
Source organism: Rhinolophus hipposideros (assembly GCF_964194185.1). Lineage (NCBI taxonomy): Eukaryota > Metazoa > Chordata > Mammalia > Chiroptera > Rhinolophidae > Rhinolophus > Rhinolophus hipposideros. The sequence continues at coordinate 74,301,711 of NC_138054.1, forward strand.
CATGAAGGCCTGGAACAGGGGGCTGAGTCTGGGTTTCAACCAACAAACTCCAGCAGCCAACATGTTTTCTGTGCGGGCCTATGCAGTACCCTGGGAAGGGGATAAGGGGTGAATAAAGCACAGCACCTGCCCTCAGCAAGCTCCCCATCTGGGCCTGAATATGGGGAGAACGGGCCCCTCCAAATCTAGACACCTCCCTCCTCACTTGAAGCTTCACCTTTTCCTTTCCCATCAGCCTTCAATCCTACCATCTGCCTTTTTCCTGAAGTTGTTGCATCTTGCCTCCACTCCTTCCTCCCACCCCAGCCCTTCTGGGCTCTTCTCCTCTCCCTCCGACATTAGCTCTCTCCTCTCCATCTCACCCTGTCTCGCAGCCTGGGAGAGGGAGCACAGGTCAAATGAGGGAGAAGGTAGGACAGGCGAGTGGCTACACAGGACGGAACTGCGATGCTCCTCCTCCCCGGGAGAGGGTTCACTGCCACCGGTAACCGCCGATCCCTCCCTGGTGCTCAGTCTTGCAGGTGCAACCCAATTCCAGAGCCAGGACTAACATCTACTCTTCACAGTCACGTGGTGGAAGGCAGGGATAAGTGATCCCCAGCTTCCAGATGGGAAGACCCAGGTCCAGAGATGGGCACTGGTGGCTGGAGGCCTTGGGTCTCAAAACAGCTCTGAGTCTGAGCCTGGCTTCAAGTGCTCTTGACTCAAAACTACCTCTCGCTGGTCTTGGCAGATCTGCTGTCCTGTAAGAAGAAGGGACTCTGGGCTGGGCTGCCTCTGAAACGACTAGGCGCAGGGGTATCTTTTCTTGAGCCACTTATTCTTGAATTCCTTCCGCTAAAGCCTTGGTTTAAGGGATGGAGCTAAATAGTCCTGACTGCCCCATCCCTTAACAAGCCCCCATAAAGGTGCCTCAGTTCTACTAGGGACTCAGGCAGCAAGTGTCCTCAGAAAACCCCCTTCTCTCAGAAACGAAAAACAGTTCTAGGCCTCACTATATGCCAGGCTCTACCTAAGACTTTGTGTGTTAGCTCACCATCCCCTCCAATAAGGCAACTGAGGCACAGAGAGGGTAAGTGATCTGCCCTCACAGCTTGTAAGTGGTAAGGTGGGACTTATATTCGGGAAATCTGATTTCAGAGAGAAACTTAACCACGGTGTCAGAGACCTCCAGTTAGCTCCCTGAGATCCATGCTCCCATTTTTCTAGACGAACTGGCAGTCCAGAATAATGACCACGTTTCCCAGTCTCGCTTACAGCTAGATGTGGCTGTGTGTCTAACGTCTGGCCAAGGGACAGGAGATGTGTGCAGCTGCCAGGTCACGCCTTTAGCTAAGAGAGGTGTGCCTCTGTCCTGTTTCTCTTTCTGCTGGCTGCAGGCATGGATGAGCAGACTGGGACAGCTGCCACAGCCTCCTAACTGGTCTCCAGTCCAGACGCCACACAACAGCCAAAGAACTCTTACCATAATATGAGTCCGGTCACAGTGCTCCCCTTCCCCGAGCCCTCAATGCCTTCAGAAGACAGGCAAGGCCTTCTCCTGTCTATCCTTAAACTATCTTCCCAGTCTCATCTTGTCTCCTCTGCCCTTTGTTATCCTCTGACACTTTTATCCTCGGCCCTCAGCTCAGATCAATCATCAGGAAAATCTCATTCTTCCTTAACTATACCTTGTTCCTCTGCCTTCCCAATTCCTCTTCCCACACCTGGCTGACTCCTGGGTATTCTTCAAGACCCAGCCCAGAGGGTACCTCCTGCACAAAGCCTTTCCTGACCCCCCTGGCAGAGTCAGTGGCTCCCTCCTCTGGGCTTCCATAGTCCGAGCACAGCCCTCTGAGGTAGTGATAGCCTTTCTGTATTGGCAGTTGATAGACACATCCACGTCTCCCATCTCCGTATAAGGGCAGGAACCAAGTTTGGGTCATCTGTTGGTTGTCAATACCCTGCATGGGGCCAGGCAGCAAGCCAGTGGCAGCCAAGTTCAATGAGAAAGAGGGGGAGGGAGAGAGAGAGAGAGAGAGAGAGAGAGAGAGAGAGGCATGCACACACACATATGGGTGTGTGTCCTGAGTCGGCTGGAGGTCCAGGCCAAGGAGACAGGAAGGACATCTAGAAATAGCCCCATGCCGGGCCCTAGACCAGGTCTGTGCCCAGATAAACTGACCCTGAATGAGGCGGTAAGGGCCAGTGATGGGGGGTGGAGACTAAGAGGTGTGGTTCACGCAGGCTGTGGCCTTGCTGCCCTCTGGGGTCTGCTAGCCACTAGATGGGCCCTGCCTGGTTGTTGGCAGGCAGTCCTGGCACTCAAACCTCAGTGACCTTCAGTGACCAGGGAGTATTTCAAGCTTGGGCTGAGTGTCAGCTGCTCCCTTGGCCTGATAGCTTTGTAGGGCAAAGGGGAGTTTGCCAGTCTACCCACCGAGGAGGGGGCAGGGTTGGGGTAGGGACACTGGAAAAGTTTGTCCTCTCCTCATTTTGGCCCCACCTCACCCTCTTCCCCACTTGGAAGTTCTCTCCCTGAACCACCAATGCCAAAGCTTGACAGGTGAAAGAGATCCCTGACCCAACTCCCTACCATGGAGTTGGGGACACTGAAAGGAAGAGAATGGCCCAAGGTCACAGAACAAGGCAGGGTGATGACCATCACAGGAAAAGGCTCATACAAGATCTAGAGCCAGGCTTCCTGGGTCGAAATCCTGGCTCTCATCTGTAAATTGGGGATGGGAACAGTAGTACCTACCTCACTGGGTCATTGTCAGGATTCCAAAGGTGAAAGACAAAGCTGCTAAGCCCAGTGCCTCGTATGTGATCAGTGTTGTCGATGTTAGCAATCATTTTCTGCACCACACGTTGCAGCATACAAAGCTTTCCTACACACACAATCTCATTTGTTCCTTCCAAAAACCCTGAGAGGTAGATATTACTACCTCCATCACACAGAGGAGGAAACAGGCCGAGAGAGATTGATTGGCCAAGTTCACACAGTTGGCATCATGTCTCTCAAATGCCCAGCTAGTGGTCTTCCTACCTCCTTCCGCTTGCCACTGGCAGCTCATACACTGGGGACCACAGAGAGCCAACTGGGGAGCCAGCCCTTTGTTCCTGAGGCCGCCCTCTGCTCTTCTTACTCCTGCACTGGACGACCCCCATTGCAGGGAGGACAACTTTACCCGTCTGACACCGTCCCCTCCTGACTCTGATCCCTTCCTGCTAATCTCTTGGTCTTCGCACGCCCCACCCTCCTAGGGGATATCTCTCACCATAGGCTCCAGTCTTGGTCACCCCCCAGCCTGCACAGTCTTCCCTGCAAATGGCTCCTTCCTTTTCCTATCTAGTGTCTCTGTTGACTACAGAACCTAGGGCTGCTGCTCCCCACTGACCCCCAACAAACTGCCAAATCCCAGGGCCCTAAAACAGCCCACGCCAGGCTAACAGCCTTGGCTCTGTCCCTGGTTCCTGCAGCACCATGACCTAGACGCCTTAGGCCAAGATCCACTCCCTGCCAGGGTCCTGCCATGGCTGGCCAACTGTCCTCACCTACGAACATACAATGGTCACCTGTCCACACCAACCAGGCTCATCAGGCCTTCTGGAAAAGCCTGAAGTTTTCCAGAATCTTGAGCAGGCTGCATCTGAATGAAGTATACTGCGGGGAGGGACCATTGAACCATGTGTGTGATGCCTCAGACCACAGGGTGGCGTGCGATGCTATTGTATAAGCAATAGGTTCCCTTTCTAATTATACTTTACTTAATCCAATATTATTTACTTTTGCACAGGCAAAGTTTTCATCTGACAGACAAATAGTCAGAGGCAGCCACAATGCGGGATCTGGTTTGATTACTTCCTGGGAATGGCCCTGTCCCCAAGGAGAGCTACTATTGAGAAGGGCAGCTCTCACCTGGGACTACTTGGGGCCCCATTCCACACTGGAAATGGCCCAGTCTCGTGGCCCACATGGACGGAGTGAAAAGAGGACATGAGACAGGATCCTTTGGCAAGAGGAAAATTGAGAGTAGTAGTGGGAGGGGGCAGAACTGTCAAACAGAGAGAACACTGAAGAGGACAAGTGGCTTTATTTGCTCTAGACAGACTGTTTGTCTGTTCCACAAATCCGTGCCAGGCCCCGTGGTAGGCTCTGTGGACACAGCAGAAACCCACACAGCCCTCGTGTAATAGGAAAGACAGACTCTGAAACAAAAGGACCCCCATGAAAGCAGGATAAGTGCCATAATAGGGAAGACGGGGCTTCCCAGAGGAAGAGACACTTACGCTGAAAGCTGAAAAGTGATTAGGAGTTAATCGAGAGTAGGGGCTGGGGAGGAAGAGTTTCATAGGCAAAGAGCAAAGTGAGAAGCATGGCGCCTCTTCAAGGTACAAAAACGGCAGAGTGGCCGCAATGTGAAGTGCTTGGAGAGGCAGGCAGGGGCCAGAGTCTGGGTATCTTGGGGGTAGCAAGGTTTGGGGATCTTGTGCTGAGGGTCAAGGGCAGCCAGAGAAGAGGCTGAGAAGAGAAACAATTAACCTTTGAACAGCACTCCCAAGCTTGTCCTACTGTTACCAGACAGGAGGCCCTTCTTGGGGTAGTGCCTGGGCTTGGCTCTCACACTGGGGGTTGCACCTGGCGGAGTCTGGACTAGATTCTCACACTGGGGGTCAAACCTGGGCCTCGGGGAGGAACATTGAGAATCCTAGCCACTACGTTGTCGGTGTTGGGCCCTCCTCAGCATGATGTCCAGGTTCTTGGCATCCCGAGCAAAAAATTGAACGAGACACAGAGGTAAAGCGGTGAAAGAGCAGTTTATTAGAAGCGAAAATACACTCCAAAGACATACTGGTAGGAGCGGGCCTGAACAATAGAGGGCTCAAAAGGCGCTGGCTGGTGAGAACTTGTTTTTATTTCCTTCTCTTCTAGAATGAGCTACTCCTCTCTAATTGTGGGGCTATTTAATTGATACATGTGATTGATAATGTCTGATGGTTATGGTAAACGTGGGCAAGTTTGGGTGGAGAGGGGAGATCTTTTGGGCAGTCATTTCCCACAGACTATATTGGACGTGCAGGAATGTTACCTGATGTATCCAGGCATCTCAGAGACCCAATTCCTGTCTCTAACTGTCTGCCTTATGTCCTCCTTGAGAGACATGATCCCCATAAGTCTCTGTGGAAAGTTGAGAGACAGATCTCTTCTTCTGTATCTGCTTCCTGCTGAATGTGGCCGTTTCCCTGCCTGTTGGGGATTCACGGGACTCTCACCCTGTCTGATCTTAGATGAGGGGAAGCGGTCTTGAGAGCCGCCTGGAGGACCATGTTGACCTCTGTGGTCGGGAGGTACTGGAAGTCCTGGTGGGGCATCACTTGTATTCTAATGGCCCTTAGATGAGGAGAGATAGATTTTAGTTAATAGAGTTCAAAGTGTTGGCCCAAGAAACAGGATTCAAAGCCATTGACATAGGGTGACTGCGTGATGAAAAATTGTTCAGCTTCATAGAGCCTGGACTTTCTTCTGATTTAACTTGTCATTCAGTCATTGGTCACCTGGGAGCTGGGCCTGGAAAGAGCACTATGATACAATGACCATAGTCAACAGACATTAATCACAAGCTTTAGGGTAATTATTTAAAGCAGGGGGTAGGTAGGAGATGTCTATGATTCAGCTTAAAAATAATCTATTACTGATTTGAAAAATGATTGTAACCCGGGATTACAGAGCCAAAACACCAGGGAAAAGAAAACTTAGTTTCTATAGTGAGAAGCCCTTTCGTTTGGCCCGTGCTATTTCCCCCCTGACAGTAGTGGGGTCTCATATCTATGAGACTATTGGGGAGCTGCGAAACTCATCCTATGTGGTCTAGATGTGAGAGCAGAATTTCTGGATTAGTTTCAGCAGATGGAACTGGATTACAGCCTGTTAGAGCATCATGTGGAACTTGAGGGCTGTTAGGCAGGAAGACATAAATTTTATCAGAAGGTTCGAAATACAGGGTCCAAAGATAAGGGTTAAAATAATCATCAATAATGGTCCTGCAAGGGGAAGAAGCCAGGATGCCCAGCCCCAGATCTTAGACCGAGATCCCCAAGATTCACTTAATTGTTGGCGGATCCTGGAGGCTCTATTTTTTTAACTTTCAAGCAGTATCTCTAACGATTCAGACTGATTAACATAAAAACAGCAATCTTCTTTTAAAAATAAGCATAAGCCCCCCTTTTTCAGTGGTCAGGAGATTTAGTCCTCTGCGATTTTGAAGGACTACTACTGCCAAGGAATCCAATTGGTTTTGTAAAGTAATTATGCTCTTAGGAGCATCATTCAGGCTATCAGAAAGATCCTTAGATAGGCTTTGGTAGTAAGCGAGAGGGGTGGATAGTCCGGCTATGCCCATGCTTAGTCCTGTAATGACACCGAGGCCTATTAAAAGGGGAATGAATTGTATGGCCATTTGGTTCTTATGTTGTCCTCAAAGGAACAGATAGCGATTGATTTCTGGGGGCTATGTTGATCTCTGGAGCCACGTAGACTAAGGTATAGGCGCCATCCAATTAGCTGGAAGGCATAGATAAGACCTAGTCAGGCAGAGGTAAAATATACCCGGGGTTCTAAGACAAAGGCAATAATGAGTAGCTTCAACAGTTCTGGGTGAGAGTCCGGTGAATCCCCAACAGGCAGGGACAATGGCCACACTCAGCAGGAAGCAGATACAGAAGAAGAGCTCTGCTGTCCCTCAACTTCCCACAGAGACTTATGGGGATCACGTCTCTCAAAGGGGACACAAGGCAGACAGTTAGAGATAGGAATTGGGTCTCTGAGACGCCTGGATACATCAGGTAACATTCCTGCACGTCCAATATAGTCTGTGGGAAATGACTGCCCAAAAGATCTCCTTTCTTCACCCAAACTTGCCCACATTTACCATAACCATCAGCCATTATCAAGCACATGTATCAATTAAATAGCCCCACAATTAGAGAGGAGTAGCCCATGCTAGAAGAATAAAAACCCCAAGTTCTCACTAGCCAGCGCCTTTGAGCCCTCTGTTGTTCAGGCCCGCTCCTACCAGTATGTCTTTGGAGTGTACTTTCGCTGCTTCTAATAAACTGCTCTTTCACTACTTTACCTCTGTGTCTTGTTCAATTCTTTGCTCAGGACGCCAAGAACCTGGACATCATGCTGAGGAGGGCCCAACACCGACAACATAGTGGCTAGGATTCTCAATTTTCCTCCCCGAGGCCCGGGGTTCAATCCCTGGTGTGGGAATCTAGCCTAGACTCCGCCAGGTGCAACCCCCAGTGTGAGAGCCAAGCCTGGACACTGCCGTTTTTGATCCCTGGTGTAGGAAAGCCCGGGCACTGCCCCAAGAAGGGCCCCCTCTCTGGTAACACTACCTTATCTTCCCAGAGTCCTTCTGAGGCTGGCTGCGTGGGGATTGTGATTGACATGGGGTGTTTTTGTTTGTTGTGTGTGTGCGCGCGCGCGCGTTATAAAACAAACACATGCATAATGATACGTTTTTTGAAGATGAAGAAATTGAGACTTAGAGAGACGGTCACTTGCCCAAGGTTACACAGCTGCTATGTGAGATACAGGGGCAGGATTGGAACCCAGGGAAGTCTTACTCTGGAGCTCTAATGCTAGAGAGGTGGATAGATTCACTCATTTATTCAATATACTCATTCATTCATTCAATATTTATTCATTCATGCCTACTATCTGTTAGGTCATCTTCTTGGTTGGAGCAAGATTTCAGTAATACATTAGACCAAAGAGACAGATAAGAGAGGTTAAAGAGTTTGGGCTTTATACTGTCAGCCGCAGGTAGGACAGCTAGTTTCTGGGGAGCCAGAGGTAACCACCCCTCCACTCTGAGCTGCACCCTCTCCTGCCTGGGCAGGGAAAGCCATTGTTCTCCTTCCGGGAAGCATTCTGCCACAGGCAACAGCTTCTCAGAAGCAAATCGGTGTTGAGTACACCTCTGTCTTTTGCCATCATTTGTTCTCTCAGACCCACAGTATCTAGAACTCTTGGGGAACAAGGAAGCGATTTCCTAGTGGCAGAAAGAACACTCCATTCCACCCACTGTGGCCGCAATCCCCCTGCATTGTGAGCTCAGGGAGGTGTGGATGGAAAAGGGAAAGTAATTTCACAGGGGATCTGATCATAAATTCCTAGCCGGGCAGGTCATGGCAGTAGTCACACCCCAGGCATAGGACTGCTTTAGTAAAAGCCTTGTCTTTACCTTAAGCAAGCCCTGTCCATTGTCTCTATGCATCTAGGTTAACACCCCTTTGAAATGTCTCTTGTCAGACCCCTCCTTCTAAAGCGTGAGCACCTTCAAGAGAGCACATAATCTTAACTGTCCTGTAATTCGATCCCTGCCTTGCTTTCTTCCATCTTCTTGTAATCTTCCTTAACCTCAAGTGCACAAAAGAAACTGCAAACTATTATCCTTGGCAGCATTTACCTCACTCTGTTGAGTTCTTGCTTCCAGGTGTTTCTTCAATTAAGCTCAAATAAATTTTGGTAAAAATTCTCTACCGGTTTGGACATTTCTTACTTTAACAGAGGGCAAGGGCGGTGCCTCTCCTATTTCCCCTGGATCCCCACTGAGCCCCAGCACAGTGCTTGGACACAGGAGGTGTTCGACTAAGATTGGTAGAATGGATGAATTATTTAAAGAGAAAGGGAGAGATGAGGACACTTCTTTGCAGTCTCTGAAGGCTCTGGATGACCTTAGTGAGGAGATATGCCTGCATGCTTTTCTATTGGTTCAAGGTCTCAAAGAGCCTTGATTAATTCTTGTGCACCCCTGGGACAACTGCCGTGGGAAGGAAATCCAAAAGGGAGAAGGGAGGTGGGGGGTGGTCACCATTCACTGAATATCAGTGTTAGGCTTTCCATTTGTTATCTCTTTTCATCCTCATGACAGCCCTGAGAAGTAGATGGCCTTCCTCCATCTGGGAGGAAAGGAGACTCAGAAGGGGGAAGGGATTTGCTCAGGTCTCTAGCTAGTTAAGTGGCAGGTTTGGGATTTAGAGCCAGACCTCTCTCCAAAGATACTGCTTTTGAATACACCATGCACCATGGGAGAGATTGAAGGATGTGGAGAGACCTAATGATTCTGAAGGGAACCAAAGTTTTGCTACTCTGAAGCTTCCATTTTGGGATATTGATTTTAAGCTGTTTATTAAGAAACAAGACTCAGAAAGAACCTTTGACCCTCCCCCCTTTCCTGCCTGAGAGATTCAAATGGAAAGGCCTACTCCAGAAAGGGATTCTTAGGATGGCTGCCTTAGCCTAATTTGAATTAAGTGTGGTAAATAAGAGGGCTTCAGACAGAGGCCTGTTAGCTAGCTACTCCTGTGTCCCATTGTTTCTGAGTTGCCTAGCAATAATTTGCCTCCAATGTGTGATGTGTGATCCCCTCTATTTCAACTACCTATAAATTGCGTATTCTCTGTTCTGAAATCTAATACCCCATGCCCCTTCTTTTCTCCTTTCTACAAAAATGTCTTACATACCCAATATTGCCTCACTGTCTTTGGAATTTTCATGTTTCTGTGAATTCCCCATGCGTATGTGTTAAAATTTTATTTTCTCCTGTTAATCTGTCTGTGTTAATTTGGTTCTTGGCACAGCTAGAAGAACTTAGAAAGTGAAAGGAAAAGTATCAATTTTTGTTTAACCCCCACAATTCCATGGCAGACAGAGACCGAGCGCCACACCACCATTACCAGCCAAAGAGAAAATTTCCCAGTTGCAGGTACTGGGGTGGGGTGGAGGCAGTCAGCATCTACAGAATTAGGCTATAAAGGGGCAAAGGAAGGGGGTCGCTATCTCCCTGGATCAGTGGAGACTCCTGCTCAGCGTCTTTGGCCTGTACCTCTAGCATCGCTCCCTGTGCCAGCAGCACATCCCCCAGTGGAGGTGTCCAGATGGGAGGAGGATCCAGGGAACAGCTGAAGATGCTGAGTAGGCCTCCCTCACTTCCCTCCCTATGGCCCCATGGATCACGCGGTGCTGCCAGCCCATCTCATTGGCTCTCTCCTGGTTACTCATCTCTCCTCTTCTCCATCTTTCCAGCCTGTGGTTGTCATGGAAACAGAGAACAGTGACATCAGCATAGGGTGAGGGCTGGTGAGATGCTGCTCTTGGCAGGGACTGGTCCTGCTGCCTACCAGATGTTATATCCACATCTGGATTGCTAAGATCAAGAAAGGGGGGACAGGACAAGGGAAAGGGCTTACATTCCTTCCCCTTGCCCCTCTCTTCCCAAATGTAGTGAGTATAACAGGCAAGGAGGATGCAGGTAATCGGAGGGATGAGGGAGAGGATGAGAAACAGGTGGAAAAGCATAAGGTGTGGCATAGGAATCAACTTTGGTGACTCAGGTCTGAGCTGTGGTGCGGAGATGATTATAGGGCAGTGAGAATAGCGGGTCTCGGGTTTGTCTGGAGTTCCTCAAAGCACCATGCTGTTTAACACAGGCAGGGCCCAAGAGAGCAAGCAAAATGACTTTCTGGCAGCATCCCACTCAACCCCTCCCGAAGATCTCTATAGCCTCTTCCTCACGGCTGCAGCAGTTTCTAATCCTGTCTCAAAAATACGAAAACTGAGGATTAGAGAAGCAAAGCAATCTGCCTTGGGTGGCCCAGCAGAGCTCAGACCAGGTGTTAGGAGTCCTGCATTCTCCACTGAGATTATAATAACAGCAGGAACAGCAGCAGTAGCAGAAGAGAACTTTATTAAGCATACCATGGCTCAGCATTTTAAATGCATGATCTCATTTGATCCCCAAACACCTCTATGGGGTAAATGCTATCATTACCTCCATTTTTAAGATGAAACTGAGACTTAGAATGCCTTAAGTGAGTTGCCCACGGCCACACAGCTAGAACTCAACGTTATGAGAATCAGAACACAGATTTATCTGCCAGCAGCTGTTAGCCCAACCCTAGATCTCCATCACTGCGTTATAAGGACTAGAGAGCGAGAGCTCTTGTCCCTGGATCTCCAGCCACTCAGTGCTTGAGCGAGGACGCTGTTTGTCTAAAGGCTGTGACCTTGAGTTAGAAACCATCCCACTCCCCTCCTTACCCCCCCTCTACTCCCCCTCCCACTTGCTCTGGCAGTGAAGTCACCAGGGCTCCATGCCAAGCCCTGAGGCCTGTCCCTGAAGCTTTGGCAGAAATAGGCTTCTCAGTCTTATGGCAAGTGAATCTGTCCAAAATAACCAGGACCTTGGGGGAGAGAGGGCTCTTCCTCCCTGGCCTCCTTCCCAGAAAGTGAGGGGAAGGAAGGTAGGAGCCTATGTTCTCCACTTCCACGTGGGGAAACAAAGGCCCAGGAAGGAGGGTCCGCCACGCTGTATATGGCAGAGCTGGCAGGAACCCAGGGCTACTAGGCCTGCGGCTCCTGCACATCCCCCTGGGTGAACCTCTGCTGGTTGAAGTTCAGTTGGGAATTTGCTTATCCCTCACTTCCTCCAGGAAGTCTCCCCTGAACCCCAAATCAGGACAGGCCTCCCTTTACAGTCACCATGCTAGTTTTGTATCTGCCTACCCAAAGGTGAGCTGTGTGAGTGTGTGTCTTATTATGGTTGTCTCTCCAGAGCTTAGCCCTGGGTCTGGCACAAAGTAGGTGCTTTAATGAATGGTTAAGAAATGAATGGTTCCTCTAAGCTTCAGTTTGCTTATCCGTAAAACTGGGATAATAACAACACCTACTTCATGGACTTTGTTAAAAAGTCCTATGAGACCCTCAGCACACAATAAACATCAATATGAGGTGTGTCTTATCAACAGAGCTTTGTAAACTAAAACGTGCAGAAAAACCACTGGGTAGTTTCTTCAAAGGAGGCGACTGACCGCTGCGGGCAGAGGTCAGAGAAAGGACAGCAGGTGAGGGCTGCAGCAGTCGGGCAGGAGGGGGACAGAATTTCTGAAGGAAGATAAGCGGAACCGATCACAGCAAATGCCAGAGCTGTGCGTAGAGGTCAGAAAAGCCTGGCGCCTTGACAGGGTGGATGGGGAGCTGGACTGCTGGGTGGAAAGGCACATGCAGGAGACATTCCGCAGGGAGGGGAGAGCACGTGTGGAGCGGGCAGGGCGTGAAGGATCATGCTTTCGTCCCCAGCAGGTACAGGGGCCGCTCTGCCGCGCATGGAGTCCCTAGTGACTCTCCCCGCCACCGAGCAGTGGGGCGTGGCGGGAGCGCGCGGATTCTGGTGCCAACTAGACCAGGCTTGCAATCTGGGCTCCAATTCACCCTTTCATTTACTGTGACCTTGTCAGTCCCCCTGTTGGTCTGCTCACCAGCAAAATGAGGACCAAGATGTCTGTGCCGCGAAGAGTAAGCCAGAGCTTTCCCCGGCGTGGGCATCAGCCCAAGGGCGAGTTTCTTTTCTCCTCCAGTCTCTCATCTCTGCTCTAACTCCAATATCAGGGAGGGACTGGGGGGATGGAAGACGTCTGCGGTATGCGCCCCAGCTCGCGGGCATCGTGCCCCCAGCTGCTTCCTTCTCAGATTCCAAAAAGCGCCTTGAGGCCAGGGAAGGGAGCCGGTCTTGCCAGCCCGGGATAGGGGCTCGGAGGCCCGGCATCCGCGCTGACGCAGGCGAGCAGAACGCCACTGGCTGCCCCCTCCGCTTCGGCGGGCTGGGGGATGGGCGGCCAGCCCCTGGAGGGTAAGAGCCAGCCCGGGGCTTCCTATTTCGGGAGCGGGGGTGTGGGCCACGCCTCATCACGTGACGCAGGGGCTATTTAAAGCGGTAGCGCGGGCTAGGAGCTGCGGGTCCTGGAGTCCCTTCCACACCAGCTTTGTCGCTTCTTCTTTCTCAGCGTAGCCCAGCCTCACCATGGTGGACGCTTTCGTGGGCACCTGGAAGCTAGTGGACAGCAAGAATTTCGATGACTACATGAAGTCAATCGGTGAGCGGGATGCTGGTCTGGGGAGGGGTTGGCCACGTGTCCAGACCCGCGCAGCGCGCCCTCCCTGGCTGGTACCCTGCTCGCCTGCTGCGTCCCTCCCGGTCAAGGTTGCGGGGTAAGGTTGGGCGGAAAAGGTGGCAGCCTGGCCTAGGGCATGTGAGGCCTGATGGGAGGGGGCGTTCACCGTCTGAAGCTGGTGAGAGGGATTGCCAGGTAGGAAGGCGCAAGGAGGCAGATGTGGTGGTGGATTTGGGGGTATAAAGGTGCTTTTGAGAAAGAAGGGTATATGAGCTGGAGGTAGGGACAGGGTCTGGATAAAAAGAGAGCACTGACGGAAGACGGTGAGATGCTAGCCAGGGGAGGAAAAGAACAGGAGCATAGGTGGTTTAGGAATTGGAGATGTGAACAGAGAAAGGGAAAGGGGTGAACGGAATATACTGTGGCCTACAGAAGTAGGAAATTTCCAGGAGGGAGATGGAAGAGTGGGGAAAGTGCAGTGATGAGATATGAAAAGGAGGTGGGATAGGGGCCTGCATAGTTAGCAACAACCCCTGCTCCTCCATGCTGGGTAGGGAAAGGATTTCCCCTGGAGGATGCCTTCTTTCTCACCAGCCAGTCTCTGACCTTGTCCTGCGGTAGTGTGTAACCAGGCTTTAATCACTGCCAGTGAGCCGAGTGGTAGGGTGAGGCAAGAAGTCCCCAAACCAGCTAGAACCCAAGACTCAAGCACTTGTTGGGGAGGGGTATGGTGGAGAAAGCCACTGGACTTCCCGAGTGCAGCAAAGGGTCCTGGAGCAAGGCCAAGACCTGTTAAAGGCAGGGAGGGTCTCTGGTCTAAAGGGGTGTGGTGTTGGGCGGTGCAAAGGTAAAAATTCAAAGCATCTTACCGGTGAGGTGCTTGGAAACCCCTATACCTTGCCTGTTCAACAGATGGGGAAACTGAGACACAGAGAAAGTAGAAACTTGTCACAAAAATTCCACAGCAGAGGTGAAACCCTAGATTTCTAGATCTGCAACCCAGATCGGCTCCCATATGGCCCTTGGGTTTGGGAGGGGTTGGAACTCCTTAGCTAATGACTGACCGCACCCCTTCCCCTCCTAGTATGTGCTTAGATGGAGAGGGTGATACTGTGTTTCCCGGAAAATAAGCCTCAGTTAAGATCTCAGCCAGACGGATGCATGTAGTACGTGATGACGATGTTCCAGAAGAAGATGACATGACTGTAATTGAATAAATGTAGATTGTTGTACCTGAAAAAATAAGACATCCCCTGAAAATATGCCCTAATGGAGCAAAAATTAATATAAGACCCGGTCTTATTTTCAAAGAACACGATACCCTTTCCTGAAATCCCCAGCTATGAGATTATCCTAGTTCCCCAGGCTGGGACAGGGAAAACTGGAATGTTGGTCATGGTGGAGTTATGTTCCATGCCTTAGTCCCAGGGAACGCTGGCTGGATTACATCAGATACCTGAGGGGGAGGGGCACTCCAGACACCGCTCACTTCTGTTCCTAACCAGTGTTGTGCTGGGTACTACGCCTGGACTCCAGGAAGGCAGCCATTCTTGGAGAAGCAGGGGACCCTGGGCAGCTGTTGGGAAAGTTGGGGTGCCCAGGGTTTGCTCCTCCTTCCAAGCCTCCCACAGCAGACATTCCAGCTGAAGACCTGGGTCCCTGAAGTATGCTGCAACATGCTTACCACCATTGCCCCCACTTGGGCCAGGGGGCTGACAGTCCATCCAACTTGCTTCTCGTACAAACTGAAAGGCTGAGGCCCATAGGGAGAAAAGGCCCTCCTCAGCTCTCTCAGTAAATAGCTCCAGTGTCATTTCTAAGAACTCAGCTCTTCCTAAGTCCCCTAAATTCTGACAGCCCAGTTTCAGTCTCGGTCCCTCCCTCACTCCACAGGTTTCCTTCCTCAAACACTCCAGCCCTCCAGGTAGGTCCCATGCAAACAGAACTCCTTGTGCAGTGACAAAGCCCAGCTATCTGCTGGGGAGTGGAACTGGCTTCATTCTGACAGCAGGGGGCGAGGCCAAGTCCCTCACTGGCCAGGCAGGGTGGGCCAGCCGCGGCATAGCTGCAGAGGCTGCCTGTGCCCCTCGTTTTAGACTAAAGGTTCTCAGGGAGCAATGAGGCCCAGCCTCGGTAATACCAGCAATTGCAGGCACATGTCACAGGAAGCCGAATGGCCCAGGAAGAGTAGTGAACAGTTCTGGAGCCTAGATTCAAATCTAGGTCAATCACTTACTCTTTGATTTTGGGCAAGTCACTTCACTCTCTGAGCCTCAGTTTTGTAAATTGGGGGTAATAAAACCTACCATTCATGGCTATTACGAGCATTTAAGTACAATAACCCATGGAGGGCTTGGGTTAAGTACCTAGCTGCCAACAAGCACTAAGTAGCCAATCACATCTGGGGACTTGACACACACCACCTCACCCCACTGGGCTGCTCCAGCCTCGCCTCTGCCCTGGAGGACAGGTCAGCATAGGCTGCTGGGGCCAGAGGGGCGGAGAAGCTATGATGGGAGGTTGGAAGCAAAAGATTGCAGGGACACACCTTAGACTTTAAGAGCTCTTTGTTCTATACTCTCTTGCAGGACACTTAGGGTTTTGCCCAAAACCCAGGGAAGCCATGCTTGGGTCAGGAAGGGAGCCCCGACTAGGCCTTAGACTAGGAACCAGCAGACCTGGATTCGAGTTCTGACTGCACTACCTCTTTAGGCCTCTCCTAAATCTGTACACGGAGACAGACATGCCTTCTGCCGACCTCCCAGATCCGGGATAAGAGGCTTTGAAGATGCCTTGTTGCCCTATATGGGGACCAGAGCACCAGGTGGTCTCATGATAAAAACTTCCAAAGGTGGAAAACGCTTATCCCTAAGGCTCTGGAAGTCCACATTTCTCTCCTTTCCCTAGTCTGTGGCTTAAAAACTACTCAGGTGGTGCCCTGTGCTCCAGCCTGGGGAGGCAGTACAGCTGAGCCATAAAACAAATCAGATCTGTGACCCTGGGCTTCAGGGCTATCTCAGTTTTTGCATCTGTAAAGTGAAAATAGATTAACCCTTCAGGAAGACCGCAAGGATTGAATGAGATGACACACATCCAGTTCTTACCACACAGAAAGCACTTAATACCTTATTCTAATCTCAGCTGTCACCAGCTTCCTGCGGCATGCTTGTCTCTAAGTTCTCACCTGTCTAATAGGATCAGTAGTGTCTCTTCACCACACAGAGCTAATGGTAAGACTGCAGTCTTGGAAAGTTCTCGTCCTCCTCTTCCTCTCACATCTAGGCCTGAGAGTTGTTCATTGAGTTCCTGGTACCCTGTTTCTCCGCTCCAGTCATACACTCGTAACCTTCCCTCTGCCCTCAGGTGTGGGTTTTGCTACCAGGCAGGTGGCCAGCATGACCAAGCCTACCACCATCATCGAAGTAAATGGGGATACTGTCACCATAAAAACACAGAGCACCTTCAAGAACACGGAGGTCAGCTTCAAGCTGGGGGTGGAGTTTGATGAGACAACGGCAGATGACAGGAAGGTCAAGGTGAGTCAAGGAAGTGGGCATGGGGAAGAGGGCGCTGAGGCCCTGAGGGAATAAGCTGGTAGTCTTGCACCCTATTATTGCCCCTTGAGGGGTAGGCCATTATGGGGGATTGAAATGAACAAGGGCCATAAAGCCTGTACTGTGCTGGGATGGCCTAGATGCTAAAGGCATGTTTGTCCTGTCTTCTTGTTTTCCTCCATTTTGGGGAAGCATCTACTAGTTGCTTCTGGGGGTGGGTGGCAGTCAGGATGTTCTGACCTCAGTGTCTACTCCAGCTCCAGCTGGGTGACCTTGTGCATGACATGCAGCAACTCTGACTTTCTTTCCCCTTCCATAGATGGGGGAATGGTGTGGCCATGGCTGTGACCGCAAATGATTTAGGAACGATGCCCAGAGGTTAGGGCCCTCCACTGAGTTAGCAGGTCGTCCTGGCCTCCAGCATGGGAGGCAGCTGGGGACAAGGGGTTGAGACCTACTCAGATGCTTCCTCTTCTTCAACTCCCACCTCCCCTGCTTGGTCAGTGATCCTGAGGAAGTATTTCCAATGTTGCCAGTCCACTGGCAGGAAAAGCTATATTCTGGACGGGGCATTGTCTTGGGTATGTTTGTAGTGTCTTCTGATCAGTCCACCTTCTCTCAGGGAGGGAGGGGACATCTACCCCCAGTCTCATGCTTGCCACCCGGTGGGGCTGTCTTGGCAGCTTGCCTCGGGTTCCCCCGCCCCTGGGCCAGGCATGGGAGAGAACTAAGGGTGTCCCTGCGGCAGTATCCTCCCACCAGACCCTATCATTCGATCATTCAGTCCCTCGGCTATTTCCTACTCCTCATTGCTGCCCCCAGGAAGGACAGGGGAGGGTATGGTGTCCTCCTGGTGGAGGAAGCTAGAGCCCAGCCCAGGACCACATGGGAGGCTGGCAGCAGCGCGAGGATGCTGCCCAAAGATGGTAACCTACCTGGAGAGAGGAGGCTGCCCCACTACATTCCTGTACCTCTTTGGACTAGCTCACCTTCTTGAGGGGTGAGAACCCCAAGTAAACACAACAGTAGTTCTCTGGGATGCCTAGGCTAAAACTAATCTGCTCTAAGCAGGCAAAAACCGAGGGGAATGGGAGCAAGGAGCAGGGTGGTGCACCCCCCCCCCCCAGCCCCAAGCACATACACACAGCCTTCTCGCGTTCTACTGAGCCCTGCTCAGTCAGGGTCCCTCAGCCTGGCTTGGCGCCCCCAAATTCCTAGAGAAGAAAGACCTGGGAGGCTGCCAAAAGAACCAGGTGACGCAGGCTGGCAGAACTCAGAAGACTAAGCGGGCATCTGACCAGGGCTGTGGAACACTCCAAGGGCACCCAGTCCCAGGACCTGGTAGTTGCTGCCCTCTTGTCAGCTGAAGGGGTCACATGGTGTGCATAAAGAAAAGGGGTAGGAAGACAGGCCAGGAAGTCTAATTTAACAATACCTCCCCTCCTAAGGGTCTTCTAGACGTTATGTGATCACACTAGGCTGGAGTCTCAGAACTCCTCACCAGTTCTTCCGAGGGATATACATTGGTGTGGTGTGACCCCTGTATCTTCTCCCCTAGAACACGGCGTAAGTGCCCATCTTGAACGCTGGTGGTGCTTCTCAGGGCCAGGCTGTCTGGCCCTACCATGCTACCTGCCTCTCCCTCCTTGCTGAGGACAGCAGTGCAGCAGAGATGGGAGGTGCACCAGACATCCTGCGGGGCGAGGCTGCCGGTGGGCTGCCTGAGGGCCGGTCCTCGCACCATCATTAGTTTGGGCCAGACGCTGAGTCCTGTGGCCCAGCGACCAGACCCCATGCTGTCCCTCAATCCTGGCTTAGATAACAGCTCAGACTTCTACCATCTTTCCACAGTCCATTGTGACACTGGATGGAAGCAAACTTGTCCACTTGCAGAAGTGGGACGGGCAAGAGACAACACTCGTGCGGGAGCTCGTTGATGGAAAACTCATTTTGGTAAGATGGACAACTTTGGAGCCTCGTCCAGTTGGTTACTACTACTGCCCCTTCAGCCAAGCCTGTTGTAAAAAGCTAAGGTCTTCCTCCAGCAGCAATGGAACTGGGACAATGGAGGGTGAAGACTGGGTCGGGCTGGTGGGAATTTTCTAAGTAGTGCTTTGGAATCACATCTCAGGCCTAGGTTCAAATCTCAGCTCACAGACTGTAACTCTGGATGAGTCATCTTCAAGTCCAACTATAAAACAGGTTAGTAACACCAACCTTGTAGGGTTGCTGGGAAATCTGAATGAGACAGTGGACGCAGAGCACAAAGCATCACTGACACGGGAGGAATGCAGCAGCTGCTCCACAGCCTTAGTTTCCCCCTCTGTGTTGCTGCCTTGCCTCGGCCCAGAGGTAGAAAGCAGGGCCAGATCTGATCCCAAGTCCCTAGGAAAGGCTCCTACCTCCTACTGTTTCCCCCAAAATAAGACCTCGCTGGACAATCAGTTTTAATGTGTATTTTGGAGCAAAAATTAATATAAGACTCGATATTATATTATGCATATTATATTACATTACATTACTATACTATATTAAATTATACCCTGTCTTATATTACAGTAAAATAAGACCGGGTTTTATACTAATTTTGCTCCAAAAGACGCATTAGAGCTGATGGTCCGAGTAGGTCTGATTTTCTAGGAAACGCGGTAGCACAGCGTTCTCCCCGCCTCCTTAGGATGGTACTGCCCCATGTAAAGCCTTTGGGCACTGACAACACAGTCCTTACCTCATTCCAGCTCCACCTCCTCTCAGTGCTTTTCATGCCTGGCCTACTGCAAGTACCTGAACATAGCTTGGGTAGGAAGTGACAACCAGGCTGGCAGTTCTGTCTGTTTAGGGACAAACTTGGGGACTTCACTTGGAAAATGCAGCCTTGACTGAACACGCCCAGACCCAGGGGCAGAGACAGTGGACACTCGTGGTCTCTACCACCTCTCTGCAGGGCCTCAGATTTTGGCTCTAGCATCTTCATGGCAGAATTTTCTTGGGTCAGTGTAACCTGCTCACTGCATTCTTGCACTCACATGGAGAAAGGGTCCCTGCAGGGTTAAGAATGTGGTGCCTACCTGTGGTGGGAATGTGATATGCAGGACCAAATACTCACTGGGCATCAGACTGGTGAGACCACGGCCTGGCTCTATGATCCTAGGCTAGATGGTGGGGGCTCAGGGCTCTGGCCCTGGGACCCGAAGTTAGGGAAGGAAAGGAAAGTGGGTGGCCCAAGCCTCTGGATATTTTTATTCACCTATTTGAGTACTATGTGCTAGGACCACCTTAGGCACTTCAGAGGAACGGTGTAAGGGAAAGCAGAACACTCTGGGATCTTGACCAAGTTACTTCCTCTCTCAAAGCTCATTTTCCCAAGTCTCTAAAAGAGGGATTACAACGTCTAGCTTGGTGTACGTATTGTAAAAAAATATTTGTAAAGTGCCTGGCACATAGTAGGTAGTCAATAAATGAAGATAATTAGGATGAAGGCAGAGGGCTCTTCCCATCAGACTGGAGAGTGCTCCGAATGTTTTGTGCCCTCACCCCGGCCCTAATCTGACTCTCTTTCCTTCCAGACACTCACCCATGGCAGTGTAGTTTGTACCCGCACTTACGAGAAAGAAGCATGACCTGTCCACTACTTCACTGACTGCTCCTCTGCTAACTGGCTACCCCTGGACTCAGCACTAGATTGCCTCATTTTTTCCTCTGGCATTTTGTATAAATCCGCCTTGGTTGGGGAAATTCTTCTGGGAATCCATCCTGGATCCAGTTCCGGTTCCCATTGTGTTTGTTTTTTTAACTGCATCCAAAGGGTGCTCTGAGGTCAATAAAGCGAAGCCAAGGCCACCTAGTTGCCTTTTGCCTTTTGCGACATGACTGTGAGAGTCTCAGTTTCCCTGTGTGTCAGAGTGGGCAAAAATGCCTGCCTGAAGGTCACTCAGGAAGAAGCACTGGATGAGAGACTGAAATGGACGGTCTCGGGGACAGGGTAGCTCGTCACCTTACATGTACAATAAAACAGCTGAACCTACACCTTCTTTCCATTGCCTTTACCTCCTCCCATGGCCAAATGAGTGAGTTCAACCTGCAATAATCAGTGGCCCGACTTACCCAGGCTTGGCTACTGAACTATCACCTCAGGCCCATCCTGTACTGAATGCCCTTGGGTCTGGACGGTTGCTCTTCTTTGTGCAGTGCTGTGGTCTCTCTTTCCAGAACGCAGGCTCAGGACAAAGGATCCATGCTTATGCTATGGTGGTGGGAGAAAATGCCCACTGGCCAGATGACTGCTGAGGTCCCACCTATGCCCCAGGGCATTACTTGGGGTTACAATTTCTTACTGGTTCTCTAATTAGTTCTGGAGGAAAGGGTCATCTGATCATTACAGGAGGGAGGGCTTATAAGTGATCTCCTAAGAAGGCTGTGACCTGCTAGTACCTCTGGCTCTGTACCTCAGCTGGGACTCTCCACTGTCTCAGGTAACATATTAAATGTTTTTCAGTCAACGTATGTAGACTCAGTGACTTTTAAATCTGTAAGTTACCCGGGAAGAGAGATTATAACAATAAGAGCTTTCAGTAAGTAAGTTTAAAACCAAACACTTGCATTTAGTGCCAGGAATTTAAGCAGAAACCTGAAGTGAAACCAATTGATGCACACAGTAGCAAATACAAAGTAAAGCAATGATCTTGGCTTGAGCTGTCTGGTTCTGTGGTCTGCTGGAATGTCACACACAAGCTCGGTCACTGCAAACAATGGTTTTCTGGCTGTGACCACTGGCTGTCACTTCTAGCATAGTCGAATCACATTGGGGGAATGGAAAAAGTGAGCACCACTTCTTACCAGGTTCTCCCTCCCTCCGCCCCTGTGTTGGATGCAGCAGAGATCACCCATCAACCAGCCCAGGGCAAACCAACAGGGAGGGGCCAGTCACTGTTCAATTACCGTCAGGCTCACCTCCACAGCAGTAACTGTGGCTCTAACCTGGACTCCTATTCAGGAATCAGGCTGTGGCAGTGGCAGCTGGAGAGGGTAACAGGACCTCCTGCTGAACAAGGAAGTGGGTGAACAAATGGGTGAGCTGCAGGGGGTCACTTGCAGAGGGACCAGGAGTGATACGGAAACAACTCTTTCAGGCAGATGCTTTTGACATCTAACTCCCAAACCTGCCTGCTGCATGAAGGGAAGCCATCTCCCATGGGAGAGAAATCCTGGGGTGGGAGGCCATATTCTCACTGTTGAGTCTTTCTAGGAGCCAGGGCTGCAAGGCACAAGGCTCCTGGTTCCTTCTCCTTCAACCACCCCCTCTACTCTCTGCACTCTCACTCCTTGCGCTGCTTCTTGTGCTTCTTCTTCTTCTTCTTCTTCTTTGCTGCCTTGCTGTCTTTCGAGGTGTGCCTTGCCCTCTTGCCTGTATCACTCCCAGAGTCTGAGCTGTCAGAGTCAGATGACTTCCTGTCTCTATGTTTCTTTTTCTTCTTTTCCTGAAAACACAATTTAAAAACTCGACATCGTATGTGTATAATTGCTTTAAAAAATCATGGCATGTAATCAATAGGGGACCACTTAATAAATTTTAAAACATTAAAAAGAATAAACTATATCTGCAAGTACTAACATGAAAAAGCCCAAAACAAATGAAAGGATCAAATCATAATACAGTATGTATGCATTCTAGATTCCGGGGTGTTTAACATATATGTGTGTATTTACATACACACACACACATGCATACCATATAATGTGTATATATATTTACGTATACCTATGTTTAAAATACACAGAAAACAATGGAAAGGACGCAAACTGGTAACAAGTGTTACCTCAGGAATGTACTGAGGGAACGATAGGGGTCTTTGACTTTTCCATATAAGTCAGTCCAGTTTGATAAGGCTCTACCTGCTGCCCTTGAATAGTTATCATTTCTAACCTTCTCGACAACCTTACAAGATTATACTGATAAAGAAAAAAGCTCACTGGGCCAGCCCGGTGGCTCAGGCGGTTGGAGCGCCCTGCTCCTAATGCCGAGGTCAGCCGTTTGATTCCCACGTGGGCCAGTGAGCTGCGCCCTCTACAGCTAAGATTGTGAACAACGGCTCTCCCTGCAGCCAGGCTGCCGTGTGCTGCTGTCGTCTACTGTGTGCCGCCATGAGCAGCCGGCGGCCAGTGTGTGCTGCTGTGGGCTGCCGTGAGCTACCGTGTGCCGCCATGAGTGGCCGGCAGCTGGCGAGAGCGGCTGTGAGCGGCTGACCGACGACCGATGGTCTCAACCAGGGGAACGCAAGGCTCCTAATACCAGCATGGGCCAGGGAGCTGTGTCCTACACTTAGACTGAGAAACAACGGCTTGAACTGAAGTGCGGGGGTGGGGTGAGGGGGTGGGGGTGGGGAGGGAGGCGGAAGAAAGGGGGAAGAATAAAAAAAAGGCTCAGAAAGAACTTTCTCAAAACTATCCATGACACCGCTGTCAGAGTAAAGCATAAACTCAATACAAAGGATGGGAGGCAGATGCCCTGGCTTCTGTGTGATGCTCTGGGCAGCTTGTCAGCTCTGCACAGACCTTTTCCCTGAATTGTCAATGTGTATATTGCCTCAGGAAAGTTTTTAAGAAGTAGGAGAGATTAGGGGAGGACAGAGAGACAGAGGCAGAAGAGGGCACGGCTCCTGTGCCTCCAGTAGGCTTTCAACCAGCATCTGGCGAGCTCTAAGTCTATCTGAGTGACTGTCGTAGGAGCAGGCTGTGAAAAACGAACAGGACACCGACCCAGGTGTTCCACCCAGACTTGAGCTTTGGCTTTGCCACTTCCTATTACTATTCTGTGACCTTCTCATCAGGTTTCCTCACGTGTAAAACAGAGAATGGCACCTAAGTCACATGGCCATGGGGAAGATTTAATGAGGTAATATCTGTGGCTGGAGACGGGGAAAGCCACTTCCCCAGATCACACAGGCAGGGTTAGGATCTGCACGTAGATCGCAGGACTCGAAATCTCTTGAATTTTCCTCTGTAGCATACAGTCGGGTGGTATGGTGGTCAGAACAACAATTTTGGAATCAGAGAGAAATAAGTTCAAATTCCAACTCTACCACTTACTAACTGTGTGACTTGGAACAAGAGACTTAACTTTTTTGCGCCTTAGTTTTCAGTAAATTGCAAATAATAAACATCTATTTCAAAGGATGCTATGAGGATTAAACAAGTTCTAACTGCAGTGCCTGATACATGGTTGGCATTCAAGGGGTAGCTAGAAGTATTGCATTATTCTGTCATTTCAGAGGACTCCCAGAATGTTCTGACAGTCTGGCCAAGTATCTACGGCAGATGAGTCAAAGTTTTGAGAGGAGATTAAATCAAAATTCCTTCTTGGAGTTTCCAGCATCATAGAGGGAGGAGACGCTTCCTAGGCCTACATTACCAAGCTGTACACGGCTGGGAGGAACTGAGAGTTGGCGAATCAATGGTTTGGCTTATGGTACTGCACCTTCCTGGGTGGCAAGACCATGGAAGCCCATCACAGGTTATATGGGCTTGGGAGCCTCACCAAGTTCTGGCCCTTAGGTAGAGCAGGGTCCTGGGAAAGTAAATAACCAAATGCAGAGCATGGTACCCATTTCCTCTAAGCCTGGCCCAGCCTGGAAACATAAATGAGGAAGGAGAGTAATAATACCTCCTCACATCCAAGTAGCACTTTGGTTTATCAAGCTTTCTGCATCCTTTATTTTATAATAATAATCTGGTAAGGTCAAAATGCAGGAATTATTATACATATTTTACATATGAGAAAACTGCAAGTCAGAGAAGTAAAGTGAGTTGATCCACGCTAAAGCAATGAGAATGTTGTACTTTCTTATTCAGAGTCTGACATTGTTTCCACTTTGCTCTTTCTCAAAGATGCAGGTTCAGGAGAAGGAAAGAGAAAAACAAATCACTAGAGAAACCTGGCGTGCTGGGACATGGGAAGATGGCCTTCTAAACCTGACTCTTGATGCAAAAGCCCTTTTGCAACCTGAGCAAAGAAAATCTAGTCCTCCAGCAGGTGGCGACATTTCCATTGTGTGTCTAACCTTGGGCTAGAGAGCAAAGAACAACCAATCACTTCAGAAGTTGTAGTTCAAGAGGAAAGTTGGGAGTTGGGGTGGAAGGAGATGATGGAGAGCCAGAGGTGAAACTAGCTTCTGGTCCCTCGACTGCATTCATGGGGGAAGTGGTGAAGATAAAGGGTAAAAGAATGATGGTGTGTGTGTGTGTGTGTGTGTGTGTGTGTGAGCGCCCATCGCAGACAGGCCAGGAGGGGAATGGGAAAGAAGCCATTGCTCCAAACTGCTCTCTATGAAAAGCACACTTGTGCTACAGCAGCTAGCCCACCCATTGTCTCTGCTGTTCTGAAACAGGATAGCAGCAACCCAGCGTGAGAGAAAAACAAAACCGAAAACTGAGAACAGGGAACAATAGCTAACATTTATTGAGTACTTAACTTTTCTAGATGCTGAGCTGGGCACTTTGCACATATACCTCATCTAACCTTCACAGCAAATCTATTAAGAGAGCATAATTATCCCTATATTTTCAGGAAAGAAAATTCTACTTTCGGAGAGGTTGACTGAGATGGAGTGACTTGCTCAAGTGGCAGAATGTGTGTTTGACTCAGGCTGGGTCTGAATGTGTATGGTCTTTTGAGCCCCACCTCTATTAAATGCAGCAACTAACTTAGCACTTCCCAACCAAAAGGTACTGATTTGGCCAGAAATCAATCAAGCAAGCAGTTATTCTTTTTATTTATTCTTAAGAATTATTCTTGAGAAATCATTGATTATTTTCTTATTCTTGAGAAATGATTGATTCTCAAGAGATAATTTGATTCTCACACTAATTCTCTAGGGTAGACTTTTGGGAAATAGGATGGAGGATGAGTCCTGGCTAGAATTTGCCTACAAAGCACCATAGCTTGGAAAGGGCAAGACCAGAGGAAAAAGGTTTATTAATCAACTCACCAAAATATACTGAAGTTTACAACCTGCGAAGCATTTAGAGAGCCATAGTTACACAGTGTTGCTTAGAAGATAAGGAAGACACACAGATTTCTAATATAATTCAGATGAACAGACTATTATTTACACTAGTAGGAGATGCAAAGTAAACACTCAGAAGTGGAGCCTGGCACCATGCCTCCAAACCTAAGCCAATCTCCCCAAAAAAGGGAAACACTAACTCCTTATAACTACACAGTACAACAAACAGTTGAGTACCTTCCATGAGCTAGGAATATCTATTAATTTGTCTTTTAGAAGAGTTAAGTGAGGTCAGAAATTAGGGATCAGAAGCCTTCAAAGAACAAATTATTTAACCAAGGAGGAAGACTAATTAAGATTCTAGGCAATCCATAGAAGTGATGTAAAAAAAGTACAAACAACATGCCACAGACACACAAGGGAAAGAAATCAACTATGTCCGAGGAATACGAGGATGGCTTCATGAAGGATAAGTAATGTGCTGTGCTTTTGAAAGATGAATATGGTTTTGGCAGGTGGTGGTTGGTGGTGGTGCTGATGGCAGAAGGGAAGTGAGGGACTTGCAACCAAAGGGAAGACAGAATGAGGCAAATGCTTGAAAGATCTTTCAGAGAGTGATAAAGTATACTGTGTGGCTTATTAACTGTGTGCCGGATGCCACCCCTTCTTTCCTCCTTAAAGACCTGGGTCCAGGAATAGTCCGCTCTCTCCTGCATCAATTTTTACCTGTTTACTGGTTCATTCCCAACAACAAATATTGTTTTAAAAAGTTCCCATTAAAAAAGAAAACACGGGTGGCCGGATGGCTCGGTTGGTTAGAGTGCAAACTCTCAACAACAAGGTTGCCAGTTCAATTCCCACATGGGATGGTGGGCTGCACCCCTACAACTAAGATTGAAAACGGCGACTGGACTTGGAGCTGAGCTGCGCCCTCCACAGCTAGATGGAAGGACAATGACTTGGCTCGGAGCTGATGGGCCCTGAAAAAACACAGTTCCCCAATATTCCCTAATTTAAAAAATTTAAAACCAAAACAAACAAAAAAACCCACAACCCTCTTAAACAATTTTAACCACGTTGTTACCGCACCACTCTACTGAAACAGCTCTTGTCAAAATGACCAATGACCCCCACGTGGCCAAATCCATGGTCAATTCTTGGGAGTCAATCACTTTATCAGTCAAATTTGACACAGTTCATCTTCCTGAGAACACATTCCTCACTTCACTCCACCACATTCTCATACTTTTCTGCCGACTTCCCTCGCTGGTCCTTTTCAGTTTCCTTTGCTGGTTCATCCTCATCTCCACAACCTCTAAAAGTTGGAACACTCTGGGGCTCCAAGTCCTCTAACCCCTTCTCTTCTTTATATTTATTCTCCAGGTTACCTCCTATATGAACTTAAATATCATCTATATGTAGATGTCTCCCAAATTTACGTCTTTTTAAAAATTGAAGTGACTTACGATATTATATGAGTTTCAGGTGTATAATATAGTGATTTAACATTTATATACATTACGAAATGATGACCATGGTTATGTCTATTACCTCCTGTCACCATACAAAGTTATTACATTATTATTGACTATATTCTCTCTAACTTTATATCTCTTACCTGGGCATCACTTTTGAACTCTGAACTATATATCCGACTGCTTACTCTACACCTTCATGAGGGTATCTGACAGGCATCTCAACTCCTATGCCCTGCCTTCTTCCAAACCTACCCTCTCCAGATTTCTTTTCCATCTTCATAGACAGCAACTCTGAAGTCCTGATTGCTTCCCACTCCCATATGTATTTCTGCATTCCTTCTCCTCTTAACTCAAGTCTTCCAGTTAGTCCAAAAACCTTGCAGTTATCTTTTTTATTTTTTTATTTTTATTTTTTTTTATTGGGGAATACTAGGGAACAGTGTGTTTCTCCAGGGCCCATCAGCTCCAAGTCATTGTTCCTTCAATCTAGTTGTGGAGGGCACAGCTCAGCTCCAAGTCCAGTTGCCGTTTTCAATCTTTAGTTGCGGGGGGTGCAGCCCATCCCATGTGGGAATTGAACCAGCAACTTTGGTCGAGAGCTCGCGCTCTAACCAGCTGAGCCATCCAGCCGCCCCTCCGACAGCTCAGCAGCAGCTCATTGTCTTCAGTCTAGTTGTGGAGGGCGCAGCTCACTGGTCCATGTGGGAATCAAACCGGCAACCCTGTTGTTCAGGAGTCACGCTCTAACCAACTGAGCCATCCAGCCAGCCGAGTCATCTTTAACTGTTCTTTCCTATCTCATATCCAATCACGCCACAAATTCTGTCAGCTCCACCTCCAAAATATAGCCACACTTAAACTCCCTTCTCACCACCTCCCGCATCATTCTGGTCTAAGCTACCATCATCTCACTGGACTATTAATATTGGCCATTAATTAACTTGCTGCTCCCACCCTTGCTTTCTGATATCTAGTTTACACATCGCAACCAGACTAACTCTCTTAGGAGGTGAGTCAGAACATATCATCCCTCTAGTCAAAACCTCTAATGACACCCACCTCACTCTAAGTGAAAGCTTAAGTCCTCATATTCTCTCATAGGCCTTGGTTTCCTCTAAATTCCACTCATTCACTTCACTCCAACTACACTGACTGGCCTCTTTACTGTTCCTTGAACACGCCAAGCTCATTTCCCAACATCCGGCTACTGTATTTGCTGAACTACTCTCTCCCCACTTATCAGTAGCTTGCTTCCTTCAAACATCCACTCAAATGACACTTCTCAAGAAGCGTCACCCTATCTAAAACGGAGAGTCACTTATTCCCCTGCCTCCATTCCAGTACTACCTATCTCATAACCAACTTAATTTTTCTCCATAAAACTTATCACTACTTGTCATATTAGTATTATTTTGTATTTGTTTACTAGTTCATTGGCTGTGACCCCCATTAGAATACAGGTCCATGAAGATAGGGATTTTACCTGTTTTGTTCACTATTGTACCTGCCTTGACAAGAAAAGAGCTTGGCACACAAAAGTTATTTTAATGAATGAGGTTGGAGGACAGTGTGTGTGGGAAGGGACCACGAGAGATGATGCTGGGAAGAGTCTTAAAGGAACTCTGACTGGATTCCACAGAAGGGGAATCACTGAAGGCTTCTGCGGAGTACACTGGACGACAATCTGTGCTCTATCGGAATGGCCCAGGACTGGCAAGCTCGCTCTGTCTCTCTCAGATAGGCATCAGAAGAAGTTCTCGGACAAAAGGACAGAGCCAGCACTGCAGCGAAGGGATGACATTCCTATTTCTGTTCTATATATAGTACAGCAGAAAGTAATTATAGTGGCTACATCAACAGGAGAAAATTACATTTTGGATCAAATATAAACTTCACTATAATCAGTGGGCAGCCTGATCCCTGAGGTGCATGTTTCCTCATAATAGAGCACTGATTCAGAAAGACCACGATGGCATATGATAAGTGAAAGAAGCCAGCAAAGCACAGATCACAGGTTCATGGAAAAATTAGTCAGGGCTTTACTACAAAAACCTCTATTCCTATTTTGCCAACAACTTCAAATCCCATTTCCATCTGCAACACACAGTTTCCTCTTGTTCTAACTATGCCCAACAAAAATGACTTACAATTTTCAGATATTGGGACAAAAACTGTCATGGTACCAAACAGGTATAAATTAAACCAATGCATACTAAATTTTTGGAAAAGGGCATATATTTGATACATGTATATTTAATTAAAAAGGTAGGGGGATCAGGTCTAGAAGATCTTATTCCTGCCCCTGCTCTCTTCATTATTACCTACCAGCAGAGGCAGGAATCAGGCCCTATTGTTCTCCAAACTGAGGGCAGGTCTCACTGAGTGAAGGAAACTGAGGAGCTGCAGATAGCAGGGATTATAAAGTCCATTCAGAGATAGTGCATGCCGATTGTGTGCCAGGCATTATTTGGAACAGGTGACATCCTTTCTTTATCCTGGGCCATTTCCTAGTTCCCCAAATTGCCTAGCATTTCTCCTGTCTGAGAGGTTTTACATTAGACATTCTCTTCCACTGGACTGCAGAAATAAGTGGGACAATGAAGCAGTCTTGTCAAGAAGCAGAGATGAGAACCTAATAGCCTGTTCCTGACTTTCAGATTCCAGTTCTGAGTGGCCCAGACATACTTCATTTCCTGCCACTGGATTTCTATGAGATCCAGTATCCCCTGGGCGTATCTGTCCTTTGCCACCAGAGGTACCTTGGTTGCTTACTTTTCTCCTTATACTATTAGCTGCTTGGGTGTAGGTGCTAAAGGTCACAATAAAATGACCTTTATTTCATTGTGAGTTGTGCATCACATATGCTTTCCACACACAAGGCATTCCTGCTACCCATAGACCTATTCAGCAACATGGACTACTGAAGTCATTTCCCTTCAGATGAACCTACTCGGTTCCACATGAGACTCCCAGAGCCAATGAGTGCTGGAACAGGTATCCGAATCTACCTCTCTTACACACTCCAAAACACCCATCTCAGGCAAAAGTTTTTACTGGTAGGGAAAGCCAGCCTCCTGTTGGAATCAAAGAATTAGGGTGAAAGGAAATAGACAGGAGGCCTGGAATATTGATTTATGGTTGTGAACAGAAATAGTTCAATAGAAACATCAGATGGTTGCCTGGTGACAGAGCAAAAACTAGCAAAAAAGTAGCCTTATAAATCCTGATAAGTCAAGCACCTAGGAAACCCAATATACAACAGACACGCGAGCACTCAATACATATTTGTTGAGTAAATAAATAATTGAAGAGCTAAATGAATTAAAGGTTGAAGTGTGATATATAGGAAAGAATACTGGGTTAGTAATCTTTAGACCTGGGGTCTTATTTCAGCGCTATCTCTTATAGTTGTGTGACTTCTTATCTAAATCTCCATTTTCCTAATGTATAAAATGGTTGGATAATAATACCTACTCTGGCTGCCTCATAGAATTGTATAAGGATAAAACAAAATACAAAATATGAAAATATTTTATAAACTGTAAGTGCTAAACAAATATAAAGCATAAAAGACAAAGAAGGGATTAACAATGAGGTGAAAAGACAATAATGCTGGATGATATCTTGGGAGAAACAGTGGGCATCAAGGGAAAAGTTTTAATGGTTTCAACTCCCTAGAACACTTCTAATCAAAGAGGACTCGTGGGTTAGAAGTTTATATACTCAAAGGTACTTTGATTATTACTACCATTGTTCATCAGACCATTCTTCTACTAATTGAAGAGCTATGGAGAGTACGATAATGGGTTGACCAAGTAGGTCATAAAGAGCTTCATACTAGCAAATGCTTACTAATTGTTTCAGTGAACTGAAATACATATCTCAAAGGAGCTTTAGAAACAAAGCAATAACTAATTGCACCAAGAGTATCAAGCAACGCAAAAACAACTTAACGAAAGACCACAGAAATGAGATATCCAGAACCACTTTAGGAAGCTGATAAATACCATTTAGATCTTAAAATATTAAACGAGAAAGAAAAATCCTTCGAACATATAAATGGAATCATAATTAAAAATCTAGCTCTACTAAAGAAGTAAATTATCTATTTGCAGACATAATCTTATATATGTAGAAAATAGATCAGACACACACACACACACACACACACACCTGTTACAACTAATAAATTAATTCAGCAAAATTGCAGGATACAAAAACAGTTGCATTTCTTTCTTTTTCTGTTTTTTTTTTTCATTTCTATACACTAACAATGATCAATCCAAAAAGGAAATTAAGAAAACACTTTCATTTACAATAGCATCAAAAAGAATATTGGGGGGCCGGCCCGGTGGCTCAGGCGATTAGAGCTCAGTGCTCCTAACACTGAAGGCTGCCGGTTCGAGTCCCACATGGGCCAGTGGGCTCCCAACCAGAAGGTTGCCGGTTCAACTCCTGCAGTCCCATAAGGGATGGTGGGCTCCGCCCCCTGCAAACTAAGATTGACCACAGCACCTTGAGCTGAGCTGCCGCTGAGCTCCCGGATGGCTCAGTTGGTTGGAGCGCATCCTCTCAACCACAAGGTTGCCGGTTCGACTCCCGCAAGGGATGGTTGGGTTGTGCCCCTACAACTATCAATGGCAACTGGACCTGGAGCTGAGCTGCACCCTCCACAACTAAGATTGAAAGGACAACAACTTGACTTGGATAAAAGTCTGGAAGTACACACTGTTCCCCAATAAAGTCCTGTTTCCCTTCAAAAAAAAAAATATGAATAAACTTAATTAAAGAGGCAAAAAGACTTGTACTCTAAAAACTACAAAATGCTGCTTAAAGAAATTAAAGACAACACAAATAAGTGGGAAAACATCTGTGTTCATGGGTTAGGAGACTTTATATGGTTAAGATGTCAACAATACACAAAGCAATCTATAGATCTGAGGTGACCCTATTAAAATCCCAAAGACATTTTTGCAGAAATAGAAAGTACATCCTAAAATTCACATGGAATCTCAACGGACCCCAAATAGCCAAAATAATCTTGAAAAACAAAACAAAAAACAAAGTTGGAAGGTTCACATTTCCTGATTTCAAAACTTACTACCAAAGTAAGAATAATCAAAGTAGTGTGGTACTAGTATACAGACCAATGGAATAGAATAGAGAGCTAGAAATAAATCTTAAGGTATACGGTCAAATGATTTGACAAGGATGCCAAGACCACTCAATGGGGAAAGGACAATCTTTTCAACAAGGGGTTCTGGGAAAACTGGATAGCCACATGCAAAATAGGAAGTTGGACCCTTATTTCACACCACAATAAAAAAACAAAGCCAAACAAAACAAACAAAAAACAAACCTCAAAATGGATCAAAGACCTAAACATAAAGAGTTAAAACTATAAAACTCTTAAAATGGAAAAGGCTTCATGCCATTGGATTTGGCAATGATTTCTTGCATGTAACACCAAAAGTACAGGAAACAAAAGAAAAAAAAAATAGATAGGTTGGACTTCATCAAGATAAAAAATTTTTGTGCATCAAAAGACACTATTGTGTGAATATATTTAAGAGTACTACTGAGCTAGACACTTAAAAATGGTTAAGACAGTTCACCAATTTTTGAAAAATGTAAACTGAACATTATCAACAGAGTGAAAAGGAAATCCACAGAATGGGAGGAAATATTTGCATATCATATAGTGGATAAGGGATTAATACCAGAATATATAAAGAACACCTTGGAACACAGTCTCTGACCACAAAGCCTCTGTTTTTAAGCAACTGCTACTGGTAGCTACAATGGGCTTTGCTGTATGCCTGGCACTGTGCTTAGAGCTTTTCACGCATTCTAATAACTGTCTGAAGTAGATGCTTACTATTCCCATTTTATAAATAGGGAAACAGATTCAGAGAATCTTAATGTTGGCTGTCATGACTGTCAGTATCTCTTTTTCAGCCCACCTACAGACATAGACTCCCACCCTCACTCCTACCCCCATAAAAACAACAACCAAAAACCTTGCTTCTATCTTTCCATCTTGTATTACTTATTTTAATGACAGTAATAACCTCCCAGTCTCCTAAGAAAGAAACCAAAATGTCTTTGAGTTTCCTCTCCTTTCCATCTCACATCTAGTGAGTTGCCAAGTCCTGTTAGTGGTATCTTTTAAGTATCTCTGTGTAGCATGCTACAAATTACAAATGCACTGTTTTTCTGCCCACAACGTTTGTTTTATGAATTCTTCTGCTATAAGTAGGAGCTAGGAAACAGTCAGGCACTCTTATCCACTGCTGGGTGCAGATAAGTACTTTCTGGAACAACAATTTGATAAAATGTATCAAGAACCTTAAAACCCTAACTCAATACTCTTATTTAGGAATTTATCCAAAGAAAATAATATGTGGCCAAAAATTTAGGTTGGAAGTAATAAAAAATATCCAACAATAGAAAAATTATTAAATAAAACATCACACAGCCATAGGGCAGAATATCAAACGCTGCTCTTAAATCAAGTTTTTGAAAAACACTTACAGATGCTAGAAAATGGTTTTGATAAGTATAATTAAAAGTAGGATATAAACTATACCTAGTGTGATCACAATTTTGTTTACATGTACATGTAGCATCGTGTGTGTGTATGTGTGTGTGTGTGTGTAAATTATTACCTAGGAAAAAGATTAGAATATACCAAAAATACTGCAAGAGTTTTTCTGGGTGGAAACGTGACAGGAGATCCTAATATTCTTTATGTTTTTCAGTATTTCTAACATTCTGCAAAAAGAACATTTTCATTTAAAAAAAAATGATAAACACTGATAAAAAATATGACAAAAAAAATAAAAGCAAGATAGCACTCACCTTCTTTCTTTTTCTAGAAGAATTCTTCGTGGGATCAGGCTTTTCAAATTCTGCTGCCTTTGCCTCTTCCTTCTCCTCTTCTTCATCAGGTATCAGAGAGTATTTGGTCCCACCCGGTTGCATGAAACAATCCTTTGCAAAGTGGCCTGCAAAAGTAGAAAAGGCAGGGAGGGAAGAAGCAGTGTTTCCTCTCAGCAGGTGGATCTTCCTCAAAGGTTCCTGGAAGGAGCTAGCTGGTTCAGGAGGTGTTATTGAATTCCTTCAGAGCAGCTGTTGGAGTCACAACAGATTTTCTGTCACCTCAAGATGGCATTGCTCACTCAACCAAAGCCAGACTAGCAGCTGGTCCTAGAGCTGTGGGAAAGAAACACTGGTGCTGCTTTGGAAGTGGCAGCGGATATGAGGATGCAGGCTTGTGCTGCCCTCCATTAGCAA
This sequence comes from Rhinolophus hipposideros, assembly GCF_964194185.1. Classification (NCBI taxonomy): domain Eukaryota; kingdom Metazoa; phylum Chordata; class Mammalia; order Chiroptera; family Rhinolophidae; genus Rhinolophus; species Rhinolophus hipposideros. Next base: position 74,335,983 of record NC_138054.1, read on the forward strand.
TGGGGCTTAGTAATTTTTAAAGATCTATTTGGAACTTATTCCTGACAACGCAAGGCTGCCCTACAGAGCAGAATGCTGAGCAGAGGGAGCTGTGGCAGGCCAAGGCCCTAACGGAAGGTGGCTTTTAGGCAGCTGGCAGGAAGACATCCACGCTAACACACAAAGACAGGCACAGTCACCTAGGGGCACTCAACATTCACCGACTGTCAGGTCTGGCAAGGGCCTTAGAGATCATCAAATCCAACACTGTGTTTGCAGAGGATGTGAAGGCCCAGAGTAGAGAAGCAGCTCAAGGTCACAGATAGGTGCAGAGTTTAAACTTACTTGGAGTCTTGAGCCTCCCTGCCCTGTGCTCTTTTTGCTACACCAAAACCAACCACCTTTGGGCCAACCTTTGCTGACTGGGCCCAATTTCATCTCTCATTATTCTTTCTGCCTCATGTAACGTGGTGGACACAAGTTTAAGGTCAGATGACCCCACCCTCCCTGAGCCTATAGTGCTATTGAGGGCCCCTTTAACAGATGCTAGAGCTGGTTTTATATGAGCTTGTTACAGATCCTGTGTGAGGGGCACAGAGAATTTGATAAGATCACAAAAGCAATTTGTAAACTACTTTGCAACTCTGAGTGCAGAAGCTGGATAGTGCCTGTAAGGGGAATACAGCGCAGTGTTTTCCAACCATGAAGAATGCTCCCACAATTCCCGAGGAGGTATTCTTTCCCTCAATTTATTTTTCCCTTCTTCCCTCTACATTAATGATAAGTAGGGGCTTAAACCCCACAACCTCAACCAGTCATTGTAGAAAAATTAACAGGCTAGGTAGATGAAAGGCTAGGGAGACGGGTGATGAATTGAGGTCACTCTGAAAATGAGAACCTGGCGATCCCTCTCATTATAGCTCCAACAAGGGAAGTCAGGCTGAAAGAGCTCTTTAATATTTGAGTAAGATTAGAGGAAACCTGAGGAAACAGAGCTAAAAGGAAGTGACTAGCATGTGTTCTTTACGACTAAAAGGATACTGTATTCAGAACTCTGAAGTTAAAGAGACGAGCAAGAGAGGGTTTAACTTGGATCCTGAAGGAATGTTATTTCTAAGTTGCTTAATTCTTGCAGCAGAACAATAATGGCCCTTGGAGATCAAATTCAGAATGTTAATCATAATCTAACACTCTTACCTTCCTGGCATAGGACGTGGGGCCTTGCTCAGGAAGGGTATCAGCTGCAGAGAAGGGGAAGAGGTGGTGACAACATAGTATCACCACCAGGGCCAGCAGCAAGACCAGCATTCAGAAAAGGAAGCAGAAGAAGCAGAAGAAGAACTCTGATGTGAGTCTAGTAGGAACAATAGCACGAGCAAGTGAGGCCATCACTTGGCTGAAAAACAGGGTGAGCTAAAAACTCACACTAGGCTGTCTCTGTCCCTCATCCCATAAACCGTCCGTCCACAAGGAGACCAAGACTGAAATGGCAGAGGCTTCACCTTACCTTTACAGCCACACTTCTTGCAGGTAGTGTTCAGCACAGCCTCGAGGGTGATCTTCTGCCCCGTGTAATCCTGGAAGGACCGCCTCCGCCTCTCTTCTTGCCTGTAACGAAAAGGATACTGACTGTTGGCCTTCTTAAGAGATGTGGCCAGAGATACTACAAAGTAATGCTGTATGTGGGGTTTTTGTTGTTTTTTTTTTGCTTTTGGCAGATAGAGGGAGAAAGAACGAAAGGCGTTGGGCATAGGAAATGAGCAGTGAAAGCAACAATGTGAAACAGACAATTTTTTCATTCAGGACAAGGTTCTAAATTAATAATAATGAACGAAACCAGACTTCATCTTACTGATGCACAGAGGATAAAGATAAATGACTTACCTTGCTAAGCTCCCTACAATCCTACAAGGTCACTCATGAGTTTCAAAGACAAAGACGTTCTGAAAAATCAAGTCCAAACTTCCTTACACCTTGGTATTCGAGGCCTACTGCAGTCTGCCTCTAACCTACTTTTCTAGCCTCATCTTTACTTGTACAATATGCTCTAGCCAAATCAGACTATTTTACCGTCTCCAGATGGTTCACTGCTTTTCTCAAGCAGTTTCTCTCCGAAATGCTCTGCTTTCACTCTTTACTCCCACCTCACTACACCCAAACATTTTAAGGCTCAGCTCAATTAGCACCTCTCGTTCTATCAAGTCTTCTTCCCTGAGCCCCTCATCCAGAACCAATCTTTGGTCACATTCCCGAAGCAGTCTTGAAAAATTCTGTATTTTTGACGAATTATAATATACATACAGAAAACTGTTCATAAGCATACAGCCTGACTGATTTTCACAATTTGAATATCGCCCGGTGACCAGTACTCAGATAAAGAAACAGAACTTTATCAGCACCTCAGAAACCACTCTAGTTCCCATGCCTCCCCCAAGAGTAACCACTGTTCTAATTTCTAACAGCATAGATTACTTTTACCTTTTTTTATAAATTATATAAGTAGAATGATAGAGATGGACCTATCTGTGTCTGGCTTTTTTCACTTCTTTGTGAGATCCATCTATATTGTTGCGTGTAGTCTGTTCTAATTTGCTGTAATTTGTTATTGATGAAAAATATTTGAGTAATCTCTATTATGAACAGTGCTTCTATGAACTTTCTAGCACATGTCTTTTGGTGAATACATACGTATGTGTATACATACACACACACACACACACAGGCACTATAGGAGATAAGAAAGATAAGATGTGGCACCTGTTCTCACGGATTGTATATATTCTTTCAAAAGAAAAGGTGTGATAATTTCAAAGGAAAAACAAAAGTAACTACAAGTAGCTAATTAACAAGTTCACGAACTTGTTGCAACGATGTTGCTAACTTTTTTGATATCAGAGGGATTATTCATTATGAATTTGTACCAACTGGACAAACAGTTAACCAAGTTTACTATTTGGAAGTGCTGAAAAGGCTGCGTGAAAAAGTTAGACAACCTGAACTTTTCGCCAACAATTCATGGTTCTTACATCACGACAATGCACCAGCTCACACAGCATTGTCTATGAGGGAGTTTTTAGCCAGTAAACACATAACTGTATTAGAACACCCTCTCTACTCACCTGATCTGGCCCCCAGTGACTTCTTTCTTGACCCAAAGATCAAGGAAATATTGAAAGGAAGACATTTTGATAACATTCAGGACATCAAGGATAATACAACAGCTCTGGTGGCCATTCCAGAAAGAATTCCAAAATTGCTTTGAAGGGTGGACTAGGCGCTGGCATCGGTGCACAGCTTCCCAAGGGGAGTGCTTTGAAGGTGACTGTAGTGATATTCAGCAGTGAGGGATGTAGCACTTTTTCTAGGATGAGTTCGTGAACTTAACTGTCCGACCTTGTATATTAAGATTCTACTATAGACAATAAACTAAGCTCTTCACAAATAAGATTTTATTTAAATCATTTCATCATTTCTGAGACGTTGATATCATTAGCTTATTTTACAGTGAAAAAGTTGAGGTTCAGAGAGGCTAGGTGATCTGCTCAAAGTCAGATACTCGTATGAAGCAAAACTAGGACTCTTTCTGATTCAAGTCTAACTCTATAAAACCTGTCATCATTCCACTATGCCACGCTTCTTTCCTGGACGCAGCTCTAGAAATAGTTTACAACAAAAGTTACTGTTCAGCCACATTGCTATTACTAGAAATAGCCTATACATAGAGACACATTCCAGCATAAAACCAGGGAGCCCTTTCCATTCCTGACCCTAGTTTTGAGAAAGAGAGGTAATTCTTTTATTTTACTTGTTTTGTATTTTACCCAAAATACCCTTTGTATTTTACCCTTCCCAAAGGGCGGCTTTGGGAAATTTAACTGCCTTTTTAATGAGTCTGTAAGCACAGGATTATCTGGTACAGAAGCAATTTATTACAATGCAATCAGTAAATGCCAGATTTAAATAACATTGCTGAGCTCTGAGTTATAAAAGATTTTACTGTAAATGGAAAGTGTTTTGTCAATAATCAGACCTACAAACATGTCAATATTTGGAGAATAAACTACAGAAATATGAAAAACTCTGTAAGTCACATGAAACAGCTAGAAGAGAAGCATCATGTGGTGAAAAGGCATTAGCTTTAATGTCAGGGAGACCTAGATTCAAGTCCCTGACCCACTATAATTTGCCACCACAGGCAAGCTACTACCAAGCATCAAGCCAGGAATTAGGGATATAGTGTAAGAGATAACACCTACTTTGCAGGCTGTTATGAGAATTAGATGCACTAATGTACATATGCGTACGCTGCTTTGCGTAAGACCCAGCACGCAGTATGCAGTTAATAAATATCACTTCTCTTCCTTTTAGGTAAAATTCTTTCATATCCAAAGTGACTTAGTTGAAAACAATAAACATAAGAGTTTCCAAACTTTTCACTACGAAGATCCCACTCAAACAATATTTATTTTTTTCTTATTTTTAAAAATAATAAATCAATAACATAACTGCCACTGAGAACCCCTGATTAGCAAGAGATAAATGGTATAATATTTTATCATCAAAAGCAACAAAATAATGTTGTAGTTAACTTGAGGATAAATGTATGATTTTGGTTGTCTTTCTGAAACACTGGAAATAGTTCATAAATCCCCAAGACTCCCTGAAAGGAATCTTAGGGATCTAGGAACCCCTAGTTAGAAATCACTAGCATATATTCAAGAAAGACTTTGGGACAGAGGGTAAATTCCCTGTATTACCAGACATTATCCTACATAGACCGAAGATCTTCCATTCCTTAAATGAAAGGTCAGAGGAGCCAATGAAAGTAAGGTGTTGTGTTCTGAACACAGTGTATCCCAAAATGCAGGCGTCTAAATTCCACTGGAGTTGCTCCTATATTACCTAGCCCTCCCATATGGTCTCTACATTTTTCAGCCCCAGTGCTAGGTGAGAGGCAAATAACAGGTACCTCACGAATGTTATTGGCTAATTGGTTAAAATGCAGAAGCAGAAAACAAATAAGGGGAAGGAAACAAAACCAAAAATGGGACACTTCTATACTAGGAGCTTTGCAAGTTAGCATTTCATTTTAGAACTCTATGCAGTAAAGTGTTATCTGTAACACTATATACCTCTAAAAACACCAAAGATCACAAAGGTCACATAACTCATCAATATCAGTCTCAGAATGGTAGATTTCCCAGGTCAGCCCGATTCACTACAATGTTCTGTGGCTTGAGAGATAGCAGGATTTTAGCCTTTCCAAACCTTTTACCTACTCAATTATAACGTTGTTGGGGTCAAGGTCTTTTCCAGTCCCTTGGTTGACAACTTTCATGGAGAGGGATACCTTTATCCTATCATTTTTCATCTGAAAAAGACAAAAGCAACGTCACCAAAGCTCGAAGTAGATCATTTAGACAGCTGGTCTAGAATTACCTGACTAAGAATCGAAGTTTTTGTCATCATAATAAACACTGAACTCCTCATAGCCAAGGTCTCGTGCTAGGAGCACTGTGGGTACTAAAAAGCATAACAGGCAGATCCTGTAGCAGAAGAATTTTAGGATATGGTTTTCTTGTTCCTCTTGGGGGAAAGACAAAAATGGTTGCTCAGAAATCCAAGGCCTATGGAAGTAACAAGGCAGGAAAAAAAAAGCTGTTTCTTTAGGTAAGTTTAGCATAATGATTGATTCAGAGATCCATGAGCCCAGAATAGGTTTCAGAACATTCCAGTAGGACTAGTCTAGAACTTCTTTAAACATGAAGACAATTGTTAGCCACACTGATCTTCTTTTGCTTCTTCCAGCACTTGAAGCCCTTTTTCACTTCAGGATCTTTGCATCAGCTATTCTCTTTACCTGGAATATTCTTTTCGCAACGTTCCATATGACTAGTTCCTTTTCCTTTGGGTCTCAGCTCATACACCATCTCCTCAGAAAGCCTGTTCTTGACTACTTTATCTAAATCTACCTTTGATGTTGTTTGAACCCATTACAGCACTTATTGTAATCTGTAATTATTTTTAGTAATTTGAATTTGTTTACTTTTTACTTATTTCCTACAGTTATATTCTATGTAAGCTCTTTAATAGTTGGGGTCATTTATGTCTGGTTCACTCTTGTATCTCTCAGACCTAGCCCATATTAAGCACTCAAATACTGTTGAATATCTTGGGTAGCTGGTTAGCTCAGTTGGTTAGAAGGCGGTGCTCTTAATAATAAGATTGCCGGTTCGATCCCCACATGGGCCACTGTGTGCTGTGCCCTCCACAACTAGACTGAAACAACTACTTGACTGGCAGCTGACGGGTCCTGGAAAAACACACTTAAATAAATAGAAGTTAAAAAAAAATACTGTTGATTATCCCTTTCAGGCCTGTCTTCCCTGCCATGCTCTAGCAGAAGAGCAGACCTCAGTGTATTTCTCCTGTGGTCTGCCCATACCTCCAAGTGAGTTGTTAACAGGGTCCTTCAGAGCTTTCTCACTTCCCCCACGGTGCGTGGTGCCAGGCATTAGGAAAAATGATTGGAAACTCTATGTCCTTTTTTGTTTTGGTCCAAATTGAAGTGGACCTGGCAGGAATTCTTTGAAGTTTGTGATAAAGACTATTAAAGACTAGTCCTATAGATTATGTTTCCTTCTCTCCTTTTAGTTCTTTACTTTTTTGTTTTTTCTTCACATTCACTATTTGGGTAAACTTCAGGGAAAGAAGTTTTATAAACATGTACTTATTGCACCATATTTATTGTAATTCACACCATTCCTTCTGAGTTTGCAGGACAGCCAGCCAGAGGGTTTAAATTCAGATCAGATTATGGTGGCATGATTCAAAATATGATTATCAGCCATAGTTAACAACATATTCACAATCAAATACCAAAAAAATCCCAGCCTTGCCTAATCCTTTCTAATCAGATGAAAGGTGCACAGAACTTTACCTCTCGGCCAATAAGCTTCACCCACACTTTGTCTCCAACATCTACTATCTCAGAGGGTTTATCCACACGACACGATGACATGTGAGTTCGATGGACCAGACCTGAGCACAAGAAGAAGAAATAAAATAAAGCACAGGGTATATCTGGTATTTATACTCTAAAAAACAAGTTAAGGAGAAGATAGGAGTTGGAATTCACTGAAAAAAATGTTCATTAATTTAAAACTTCAAATTAAAACAATTTGAGATCTTTTTCACATCTAATCAGCAAACAAATATTCTTTAAAATAATACTCAATGCTAGTAAAGATGTGATACAATAACTACACTTACATAACACTGGTAAAAATACACATTTGTAAAATTCTTTAAAAGCACAGGGCATAAAGATGTTTTTATACTTTTTTTTTTAAATTTTTTTTATTGGGGAATATTGGGGAATAGTGTGTTTCTCCAGGGCCCATCAGCTCCAAGTCATTGTCCTTTAATCTAGTTGTGGAGGGCGTAGCTCAGCTCCAAGTCCAGTCACCGTTTCTAATCTTAGTTGCAGGGGGACACAGACCACCATCCCATGTGGGAATCGAACCAGCAACTTTGTTGTTGAGAACTCACACTCTAACAAACTGAGCAATCAGCCGCCCCTCTGGAAGCTCAGTGGCAGCTCGTTGTCTTCAATCTAGCTGTGGAGGGCGCAGCTCACTGGCCCATGTGGGAATCGAACTGGCAATCCTGCTGCTAAGAGCTTGTGCTCTAACCAACTGAGCCATCCGGCTGCCCGTGTTTTTATACTTTTGATGCAAGAATATCATTCAAATTTTTCCAAAAGAAAAAACTCAATAGAGGCAAAATCCTATGGGCATATAAAAATACCTGCAGAATTATTACCTACAAAGGTTAAAAATAAAAATTCTAAAACAACCCAAATGACCAATAATTAGAAAACAGCTTGGTAAACTATGGTAAATCTATGAAAAGGAAGAATAAACGGCCATTTAAATTATAGGTACAGAAAATAATTACGATAGATGTTAAGTAAGAAAAGGAAATACAAATAAGGTGCCATTTTTAATCTATTAAATTAACAAAATATTTAGAAAATAACAATATCCAATATTGATGAGAGTATAGTAAAATAAGAAATATTGCTAGGGCTAGTATAAATTTTTTACAGATCGTTTAGCAATGGCTATCAAGAGTGATAAAAATATTTAATAAAATTAATTAAAAAGTAAATAATTATATGTAATAACATTAAATAACTTAATAATGGCATTTAATAAAATATCTATAACAGATATCCTTTTCCTGTCTGTCCTAGGTCCTTTCCTGGGAGAACCATGGTCCTGACATTCTGAAATAAGCTTGTCAGTCCATGTAATTGGATTGGAGCTGACTTCATGACACAGGCTTAGTCCAATAAAGGTACTGCACACACCACCATCACCACAGTAATTGATTGGTTCAGGGACAGACACAAGGCACCAGTTAATCAAATCTTCTTTCTCAAGACTGTCAGGATTATAAACCACAAAAAGTAACCAATGCCCATCTTAACCACCAGGTGGCAAGAGTTGGCCAGAGGGGAGCAAAGAAGAGCAATAGTAATGAAGAGACAAAGCCCTGAGGGTGTAAACTGAACACCTGATACAGCCCTGGTGGAAGCTAGATTTATCCTGCACTCCCCAGCAAAATTAAGAAAACGTTTCTCAACTGTGTCTCTGTGCCTTGCACCAAGAGTTCTAACCAAGAATTAATTTGACACATAATCACTTCTGGACTGTGTCCTAAGAAAATAATCTTATACGTAGAAAAAGCTATATGCATTTGGAAAATCAATCTACATCAAAAAATTCAATGTATTTTTAAGACAGAAAAAAATCAGAAACAATCTAATTTCCAACATAGGTTAATGGTTAAGTCAATGATGGTATAGCTAGTTGGCCACTAGACAGTCCATTAAAAACGATGTTCCAAAGATTATGTAAAAATACGTCAAAAATTCATTCTTTAGCAATATTTACTGAGTGCCTACGATGTGCCAAGCACTGTAGGCAACTAGCATTTTCCCACGTACGTAACAAAAAATACAGTGCAAAATTGTATAATATGATGAATGCTTAAAATAGATTTTAAATATTAGCAAGAAATAGTCCAAAATGCTATACCAATAAATGAGGGTATAGGATTACAGGTTAATTTGTTTACTTTCAAATGTTTAATAGTAGATAAAACTACATGTATTTTGAGGGAAATAAATGTAATAAACAATGATTTTGAATGAATATAAACCAAGAATCAAAACTAAAGAAAAACCCTGATAAATCAAGCTAAATTTATATCTAGAATAACTGCCCTCCCTAAAGTTTTTTCGGATAATTATTAACCTTTATTCAATTTCTCTAACAGTCTAGAAGTGAAGCAAATTGTCCATGGTCACAGAGCTGACAAAGAAAGAACTACAATTCGATTATGAGTCTGTCAGGTCTCCAACTTCCTACTGATACTTCTCCATTTTTTTTCTTTATTATTGATCTGTGTTATCTGTTCAATTAAAAAAGGAGAAAGATGATGATCTCATCTTAAACAGTAGAAACACATCTAATTCTGTTCTAGCATATGCTCCAAAACAAAACAGAAATAAAAATGCTTAACTTGTCACGCCATCTGGAAGGGAGTGAGTGCTTCAGGGCAGTTTGTGCCTAGATTTCTGACATTAAGCCATGAATGCCCAAAGGGCATATCAAATCCATCATCATGTTCAATAAACCCAACATGACATCCTCTCTGAGTGTCTGCTGGTAAAAGAAGAAAAAAAGAATTCTAACAACCTGGGCTAGCATCTCAGTCACCACATATGAGAAAGACAGAGTTAACCTGTTACAGTTCCTTTCAGGTATTCTCCAGAGTTAAGTTCAACATTAATTTCTTTCACAACTTCCATTGACAATAAAGGAAAGAGGTGAAAATTACAAACCATTAGAGAATAGTTGCAGCCAAATCATTTCAAAATAAAAGATTTCCCTTTACCTTTGGGGGATCTGAATTCCCTCTCTAGACTTTTCAAATAAGATCTCCATCCAATGGTATATGGCAATAATGTAAGCACATGAGTTAAAGTCCTTTCACATCCTTTATCTTGTTGGGATTACGGATTCATTCAATCAATTACTAAATATCCACAATATTGTAAGCAAAGATGGATCCAAGGAAGAATAAACATGATCCTGCCGGTCTAGAAGCTCTAAAATATGCACATCATTCCATTCCCATTTTACAGATAAGGAAACTAAGGCTTAAGGACTAAGCAACTCACTGAAGAAGCTAGTAAATGGTGGAGCTGGGACTAGAATTCATTTATTCATTTCCTAAAATGTACTCAACATTCACTCACTATACCTCAGGCATTATGCGGGCCCTGACTCAACACTCTATTCCACAGTTCAATGGATTAACTGCAGTTTCACTCATTTGATTACACTACATTGTAATTTGCTTACACCTCTAGACTGCACAATTTGAGAGCAGGGACTATGTTTACTTATCTCTGTGTTCCCACCCAAGATGGTGACCAGAAAATAGAACTCAATAATTATCTGCTAAACTGAATCCATTTCTAAAAATATTTGCATTTCTACCAGAAGCAAGGCACTTTAAATAAAAGCGTAACATTGAACAATCTCTGCTCTCAAAATTTCATAGTTTAGTGCTGGTGGGCAAAGGATATTTCAGAAAAAAAGAACTTCACAAATGTATAGAGCTGCACTGTCCACTACGACAGTCACTAGCCAGTTAACCGTTTTAAGTTTAAATTAATTAAAATGAAATTTAAAAAGTCAGTGACTACCGTATTGGACAGCACAGATGTGGTATAATACAAAAATATATTCAGTCTTTGTCTGTGCCTGCACAAAACTCCTAACTCTTGAAATTTCCCTAATAATTGAGTCTCTTGTTATTCATGATAAGCCCTTTTTGATCACACCAGTTTGTGCGCATGAATTACTTGGGGTGGGGGGTGACCTAGACAGTCTCTGGGTGGCTAGTTACCAGAACAAGCCAGATTACAGAGTTGGAACTTCCAGCCCCACTGCCCTTCAGAAAAGAGGGGGCGGAGCTGGAGACTGAGCTCTGTACAAACGCTTGAATAATGAAATTCAGCGAGTTTCGGGTTAGTGAACACATCAGCTTGCTGGGAAGGTGGTGCCAGAGAGGACACGGAAACTCGGTGTTCCCCCCTCCCACACCTTGTTTTATACATCTCTGCCATTTGGCTGTTTTTGATTGTATCCTTTATAATAAACCCGCAAACATTAGAAAAGTGTTTTCCTGAGTTTTGTGAGCTATTATAGCAAATTATCACACTTGTGAGGGGGTTGTGGGAACCTGTTTCATAGTCAGTCAGAAGTACAGAGGGTTTTGAACTTGCAACTGGTATCCAAAGTGGGGGCAGGCTTGTGGGACTAACCTTCTTTAACTTGTGAGATCTGACACTAACTCCAGGTCATAGTGTCAGAATTGAATTGAATTGTTAGACAACAGCTGGTGTCAGAAAACACATTAGAACAGAAACAGAACATTCCCATCATGGCAGAAAGTTCTATTGGACAACTCCATGAGCGGGGAAAGAAAATCTAGTTTAGATCTGAATACTAGGAAGGGACCTTCAACTCAGTATTAGTTTAAGAATTCTGAGAATAGAAGTCTGAGAAAAATAACTCAAAATACAGTCTACCTTCCTGAATCACAAATGTTAAAATCTGGAGACCAGAGTCATTTCATAACTCAGTCCTTTCAATGAGACTTAATCTTCCCCTTAAGAGCAGAGAAGCTAAAATACACTGTGGGAAAGTCAACTGCTCAAGTTACTAATAAACGTACAGAAGAGTCCTGGATCAGAACTCACAGTTTCCACCTAATAATTTGGCCCTGGAGGTCTCCCCCTTCAAGGCTGGTCTCAGCACAGCTGTCAGACTGACAGATTCACTCTGTAAGCTGGCAGCCACAATCAGAGGCATCATCTGACAGGGTAAGGACAGGAGAGGTGAAGACTGACTGCTGGAAGTGGCAATCCTTTAATCCCCACAGAGCCCCTGAAGTGCCACATAAATGCTTGAGTAAGGATGGGACTTTCAGGTACTGGCAGCTATGGCAAGTACACTAACAAGAAAATCTATCTTCAGACCAAAAGAGGGACGTGCCCTACAGGCATGGAGATGAGTTCCACCTCATTAAATCCCACCCAACATCAAATGAGAAACTTTACTAGACTGCTGACTGCTGGCTTGGAAACTCCCAGTAAGCTGTTTCTTAATGTCAAGATGCAATTTGCTGCACAGTTGTCTCCAAGGCTAGAGTATGGCTTTATTACCCAAAGACCAGCCGTTGGACTTTACTTGAAAGAAAATTTTGTTTTAACAATTTGCAAACATTTAAGTCCCTCTTTCATGTACATCTCTCCCTTAGCAAACTGAACTCCCCAGTGGTAACCATTGTTAACAATTTGTTGGATATTCTTTCAGACTTTCTTCTAAACATATGCAATGATTTAAAAAATACATTGGCATATGTACATATGCTTTAAAAAGGGGCTGAGGGTCATGATATACGAACCCTTCTGCAACATGCTTTTTCATTTTATTATCTTGGACACTTTCCATTTCGATACATTGAAATCCAACCTGTTTCATTGATTCTAAGAAGCACTCCCCCTTGTCCTCACTTTAACATCTCTGAAATCAGAATGCTTCTTGTAATCAATGGTGTCTTACAACTGCCATCAGCCAGGTATCAGTGTGGTAGAATGGCATGAAAACTTTCCATTGACTTTTTCTGGTAAAATGAAGGTACCAGCATCAAAGAACGTTAGAAATACAGTTATCATTCTTTTTACATCTGCGTAGTCCACTGCATAGATATATATAATTTATCTAATTCTATACTGCAAACTAAATTCCCTAAAGAATTGCTAAATTAAAGGGTAAGCATATTTAAAATGTTAATAGATATTGCCAAAGTATATAACTATTTATGCTTCCTATAATAAGTAAAATGATTGCTGGAAATACCCATTTCCAACACTGAGTATAAATAATAATCTTTTTAATATGTGTTAATCTCAAAGATCCTATAAGTGTTTTAAATCACTTTTTAAAAATATTTTAAGATAATTTTAGATTCACCTATAGTTGAAAGAAATAATACAGAGAGATCCTGTATCCCCTTTACCCAGTTTCCTCCAATGGCAGCATTTTGCAAAACCATAGTACACTATTACAAGCAGAATATCAGAATTGATACTGTGGTATAAGAAATACATATTTAGCCTTTGTTCCTGGCACAGAGCTGCTAAACTCAGAACTTCCTGAGTGATAGGAACATCTTGTTATTTATAACAAGACCCTCTCAGTCTTACCCAGGTTTATGTTCTGAGGTGACTATTGCTAGGCCCCTAGAGGGCTTCAAGATGGGGCCTGGTAACCACCAGAGGAACCAATTATGTGATTAGAGGGTTGGATCTTTCAGCCCCATGCTCTGACTTCCAGGGAGGAAAGAGGTGCGAGATTGAGTTAAACCACCAATAGCCAATGATTTAATCAATCACGCTTACGTAACGAGACCTCCACAAAAACCCCTAAATGATAAGGTTTGCAGAGTTTCTGAGCGGGCAAACATACCCACGGGCCAAGCGGCTGATGCCCCTCAACTCCACAGAGACAAAGGCTCTTGCACTTGGGACCCTTTTGGACCTCACCCTATGTACACTTCCTTGTCTGTCTGTTCATTTGTGTCATTTATAATAAACTGTAAGAGTACACATAGCATTTTCTTGAGTTCTGTGAGTTGTTCTAGCCAATTATTGAAATTTGAGAGGGTGGTGTGGGAACCTTTAAATCTGTAGCCAAGTTGGATAGAAGCGTGGGTAACCTTGAAAGGGACTCCATACTTGCCACTGGCATCTGAAATGAGGGCAGTCTTGTAGGACTGAACCCTTAAACCTATGGAGTCTGACGCCACCTTCAGGTAGTGTCAGAACTGAACTGTAAGATACCTAGTTGGTATCAGAGAATCAAAGAATCAGAGAATTGGAGAACTGGTTGCTGATTCTATACCACATTTTGGAATGGCAATAAAATAGAATGAAGTACTACTGATTCACGCTACAAAATGAATAAACCTTGAAAACATGCTAAATGAAGGAAGCCCAAATGTGAAAATACAGAAAGCACACTAGTAGTTGCCCAAGAATAGATAGGGAGGAAGACAGGAGGGGGAAGGGAAAGGTAATAGGAAATTTGGAGTGACTATTAATAGGTACAGAATTTCTTTAGGAGGTGACAAAAATATTCTCAAATTAGATTGTGCAGATGGTTGCAAAACTCTGTGAACATACTAAAAAACCACTGAACTGTATGTATAGTTTGGGAAATATGTATGGTATGTGAATTACACCTCAATAAAACTGTCACAAAAAGAACATTATACAAATGGAATCGTAAAGTATATAACTTTTTGGGATTAACTTTTTCCACTCAGTATAATTCTCTGGAGACTGATCAAAATTGTTGCATGTATCAATACTTCATTCTCACTCTTTTTTATTGCTGAGTAGTATTCCTTTGTGTGGATGTGCCACAGTTTAAGCTATTTTTAAATCAATACTGAGAATGAGTATCTTTTAAGATATTTATTGATCAACTGCTATTTTTCACTCCTGTGAATTCTTTTCATACCCTTGGCCCTTTTTCCTACTTTGCCCTTTTCATCAGTCCTTTGTCATATCTACTAAATTACTTTTTCCAACTTAACTTTGCTTATGATAATTTTGTAATAATTTTTAACTTTTATGCAAATTTTATTCTATATTTTCTTCTAATAACATCCTCATGGATACATTTTTCCATTAAAATCTTTAATAAGTCTCTACTTTAGCATAAGAAATTAGCAAGTTGAGTGTTTGGATCCACTAGCAGTGTGACGAAGAAGAGAGCGACGAAGCTAGGAATCAGGAGGCTTGGGTTCTAGTTCTCGCTGTGCCATTATGTAGCTAAATCATTCTGAGCAGACTACCAATCTGTGGAACTTGACTTTTCTACTTAACACAATTGTTTTGAGAAACAAATAAGATTATAGATGTGAAAGGGATTCTCCAAAAATGTTCAACAAATGCCTATCAATATGTGAAGAAAATTTAAAGCATTATATAATCTGTATTGGTTATAATACTATTAATATTTCCTTTCCATGTACCATAACAGAAAACTCACAATGTCGGCCTTAGAGAGTAAGTAGTTTGCCTTCCCCTAAATGCCAAAACCAAAGAGGTCAAGTGACTTGCTAGGGTCAGAGGTGAAATTTAGGGAAGATGCTAGATCCAGAAGTGAACCTAAGTAGTTATACCCCAACTCTCCCTCCCAGTCAGACAGCACCATTCTTCTCAGTTAAGGCCTGTTAAAAACAAACTTTCATCACTTGTCTGTATTCATATCTCTACACAAAAACAAAACCCAAACCGCTGCCTAAAATATGTAGAGACTATAATTAGGCTATGGTAGGGCTGAGAGCAGAGAGGGTAGAATGTGAAGGCTGAATTTCAAGTTATAGGCTCTCACCTTGCTTCCGACAGCCTGGGATTTTGATAAAGGCTCCATAGTCTGTCACCATAGCAACCTATAAAGACAAAAAAGAAAAAAGAATCAATGTCACACAAATGAGACTCTCTCTTCTGTAGCATTTAACCTACTCTCCCTGAATTTCTATTTGGTACTGACTGCCTCTGTCTGCTGGAAAACTGCCTCACAGTGATGTTCTGTCAAACATTCCTTTTGCTATTTTTGAAATTTAAACTAACAAGTATGTGTGAACCCAAAACATTGGTGAGACTGGACTATTGTCAAATGGTATGACAGTATCTAGAAATGCCCAAATCCCACACCGATTGAAAGCAGTATATGAACTGAAGGAACAACAAACAGCGGAAAATCAGGTAATAAAGTTATTTTATCCTACCTGGGCCTGAGGCCTCCAATCCCAATACAGAGAACTTTAATAACTTGGGATAGCTCACGTAGGACATCCCTTGTTCCTAACCCTCAGATCAAACCAGACCATACAGCCTGCTCTAGTTCACTTCAAACCACTCTTAGTTTTATCAAGATAATTAGAGAAAAAACCAATACACACACGTCTGACAGAACCTGAGACGACGTAATCAGAGAAAAAGGGCTATCCTCATCTTATGTGGAGCTGACCAAGGACAGAGGAGTTCAGAGGTTTGATCAGTCTATGTACTGTGCTAATATGTAACAGTATGACAGGCCCAGCTCCCTCGCCAGATGAATCACTACTCCCGACTACCTCTATCTCTCTCTTCCCCTCTATCCTCTAGCCCACTCCCTCACCTGTGGATTGCAATTAAAGTTGTCACTACATACTATATTTATCCTAAATCCATTATTATTTTTTGTAAAATATTCAATACAATCTCACACATATAAACTTTACTTTTTTCAGTGACTTTAATTAGTTGCTTCATCTTGGGCAATCACTGTTTCAGCTTCACCACAACAAAACAAGGGGACAGAATAAGACAATCCCCGCTGTACTGCTATTCACTAACACATACTGAATGCTCATTACATGCAAAACATTATTCAAAATGCTCGCCATAATCCTCATGACATCACAGGACACTGGTACTATTATCATGTTCATTTGATACACGACAAAACTGATGCATGGAGAGACTAAGTAACTTGCCCAGTGTTCAAAGCTAGTAAGCAGCAGTGCTAGGATCTGAACCCAGGAAGTCCTAACTACATGAGAGAGGCTCATAGCCTCTCTTTATCAAATTGTAGCAGCCAAAAGCAAAGTGACAATTGATATCTGCTCCTGGCAACAACCTTAGGAAGTATGAAATGGTAGGTTCCCATGTCAAAGATGAGGTGAAATAGCATAGGTGTAGCAAGGGCACAGGCTCTGGAGTGAAAGATGTGGCTTCTATCCCAGCTCTGCCACTGCTTACCTGTGGGAGCTTAAACACAACTTGCCTTTCAGAGCCTAAGTTCCCATTGTACTTACTCTGCTGCTGCAGATAACAGATATGCACATAAAGCATCAGGCACTGGTATCTGGCACCCAATGTACATTGTAGCTTTTTAATAATTTACAGTCCAAGACACTGAAGCACAGAAAGGTAGTGACTGGTGGAAAGGCACACAACTTAGATACCAGCCGAGCAGAAACCCTAGGTCCCTTGACTTCTAATCCGGTGCCTCCTACTTCACCAAATAGCATCACTGCTCACTTCAGTGTTAGGATAAAAACAGACTAAAATATCCATTCTCTTCATTTCTTAATGGGGATATTGGAATGGGCACTTGAACCAACTCTCCAAGGTAGAGCATTAAGAATGGGTTAAGAACTAAAAGTTTGAAAACTCCTGTTTTACATTAATGGACATGCTTTGCTGGGGTAGGGACCAGATAGTCCCAATGAAATAGTACAACCAGGGATATTGTAGCATTTAAAATCAAAGCAAGGTGGAACTGGAGGAAAGACTTTAGAGATTAGCTGGTCAGTCCTGTCATTTTTCAAATAAGAAAAGTGAAGCTCAGAGATAGGAAGTGCTTAACTCGAGTTCAGCAAATCGTTCTCTATGAAACAGGAGCACATGGATAAAGAAGATAACTTCAAATTTTTAATAAAAGCAAATCCCTTCTTTCTGAACCAACTAAAGGCACTTGGGCTTTTGCACCAGGGTTCTAGAAAGAGGGCTGTTTCATATTGAATAATAACATTATTACATGGCATAATTATCTAACAAACTTAAAAGCAGCATCTGGGAGTTGGAGCCCAACTCACCCTGCTGCTGTAAATTAAGACAATCTCACTTTTCAATCCTGAAGCTGCAGCGTCACACTATGATCTTTTCAAGAAATATCATAACAGACCTTAACTTGGCCGTCCCAAAAAGAAAGGTTAATATGTTCCAGAATGGATGCACTCGAGTGTTCAGTTAGGAAAAGGCATTCTTGCCTATTCCCAGCACCAGGTGTTTCCATCACTGTGTCTCCTAGGGTGCAGACAGAGTTGAAATTAACAGAATGGCACCTGCTGTAGATGATCACACAGTCTGCCCTGGTGTCCCAAGAATAATTAGTCAAATAGCTCTGGAGGGGAAAAACTCAGAAATTATCTCAACTAAACTCAGGGCTGGGGTAAAATGAATTTACCACCTTCAGATTAGAAGTTGCATTGGCCTTGAAACTAGTTATCTCCATAATGTAAATGAGGAATTTGAGGCTCAGAGACATAAGTTACTTGTCTAAAGTCACAAAGTTAGCAAGTAGCATGGCCAGGTAGAGAAGAGAAGTTTTGACTTCTAGTCCAGTGCTATTTCCACCTTCCCAACAGCAATCTCCTCTCAGGATTTCTTTGGCTACGGCTAGGCTAACCCAAATCCCAACTTCCACTGCTATGCTGTACCCCTCCCATGCCTAATGGACTCTGGCACCAAGACATCTCTCAGGACAAGAGAAGGATAAATACTGGCTTCTCAGCTATTCAGTTACTTGGCCCTCCAGCCTTGCTGAATCTGCTAAAGAGAAGAACTACTAGGACATGGGTTGCACCAACAGCTTCTTCAAAGACAACTGGAACTAAGAGGCTTGGGATCAATTTAAATCAAACATTTACTGAGCACCTATATGCAAGATGCCATGTCAGATAATGTGAAATAAGAACAACTTTAAAAAAAGAGATGCCCAGCTCTTTCCGTCTCCAGCTGCGGCAACGAGAAGAGCTGTCGCCATGTCTGCGCATCCGCAATGGATGGTCGTGCGCAACTGCTCCAGCTTCCTGATCAAAAGGAACAAGCAGACATACAGCACCGAGCCCAATAATCTGAAGGCCCGCAACTCCTCCCGCTACAACGGGCTGATTCTCCGCAAGACGGTGGGCGTGGAGCCAGCAGCCGATGGCAAAGGTGTGGTGGTCGTCATGAAGCGGAGATCTGGCCAGCGAAAGCCGGCCACCTCCTATGTGCGGACCACCATCAACAAGAACGCCCGGCCACCCTCAGCAGATCCGGCACATGCTCCGCAAGAACAGGGACCATCCAGATCTGCGCATGGCTGCCATCTGCAGAGCCAGCGCCATCCTGCACAGCCAGAGCTGGTGACACTAAAGAGGAAACAGGCTCGCCCCACCAAGAGCTCCTGAGCACCTCCCTCCCAAAGCAATAAAGCATAAAGTGTCAGCCATCTTTCTCCAAAAAAAAAAAAAAAGATGTCCAGCCTATTTTAAAATGAATTTGAAGTAGTTACCAAGATACATGTGACAACCATGTACATGACAACCATGGCCTCTGGTCTTCTGTAACTGTCTATTTGGTGGAGGAGACATACACATATACAAGTAACGATAAAACAAGAGACTATAATTGATGCCATTATAGAGGTACAAACAAATGACCACGGAACAACCTCCTACACCTCAATTCAATCAAGTTGAATTGAGGCTTTCAGTTCCTCCAGTGCATTTACATACAGTTGGACAATCCCAGCTGCAACATAGCAGAAAATAGACTTGGAGAGAGAACTTGATTTTGAATCCCAGCTTTGCCATTTAATAACCATCTGGGCAATTACTTAACTTCTGAGAAGTTTCCTTATCCATAAAATGGGGTTAACAATTTCTTGGAGCGAGTCAACGGTACAGAATGTGTTAAAGGTATAACATATATCAGGCTTACAAAATTTTTTTTTAACTTTAATGTAAACAGGTCCTCTTTGTAAAGACTAGGCACTCATGAAATGTTTGTTGAATGAATATTCTGAAAAAGTTTCTTCTTTCCAATTTACCATGAAATTTCTCTTTCCCTAATTCTAGTCACTTCTAAACTATCATTTTTCAAAATGTGCTCCTGAGGTTCTATGCTAGAACTATAAAGTTCTTGCTGAACATTACCCTAGTCTATCCATCCTTGATAGTAAAATATAAAACCTACAATAATTCAAGCTCCATCTCACATAAGAAAAAGCTATAGGTCAGAAGCCACTTTACTAGAAAGCTGAGTCAGTCTGTGGAGGGCAGAGTGCTCTTTCTTTTGTGTAACGCCTGACAAGCAAGGACTTCATGATCAGAAAAGTCAGTTTTATCTCCAGTGTTACCACTTCCTTTTCCTGAGCCATGGTGCCTTAACCTTTGGGGATATTATGGGCCTTAAAGGACAAAGGCTCTGAAGAGCAGAGTTGTTTCCTATTTGTCAGAATATTATCGCCCTTTGTATCTTGACTATTATATTACAAGTTGGGATCAAGGGCCACAATTATCTATAACAACTGGCAGTCACAAAGTGTGTCTTCAAAGGCCTCCCATTATTAGGAGGTAAACTTTTGTCAACCACAGAGCTAGTATAAATGCCATAAAAATGATACAGTTATACTACTACAGGCACACATAAGACACCGAAAACAATGTTTTGGCTTTACTTTTGCTTCAAGACAAGGGAGATAATGTTAATGAATTCCTACTACGTCTCAGGCATTGTGTTTTCATAGATGACAGCTTATTTAAGCATCATGGCAACCCTAGGAAAGTAGTTATTATCTTCATTTAACAAATAGGAAAACTGAAGCTCAAATGATCAAGTGCCGGTCTCAAGGATCACACAGTCGGTATAAGAGCTAAGATGGAATCCAGGTTTTGTCTGGTTCAAAAGCCTCTGCTCTCAAAACAAATGCAATGCCTTCTCCCTCAAAGGTTGATCATTCCTTTAGTCAAGAAAGATGCATTGAGTACCTGTTATTTTCTACCCACCCACCTGGGATTAAGATAGACAACACTGAACAAAACTGACAGGGCTCTGTCCTCATGGAGCTTAGTGTTGTGTGAAGAAGGCAGACATTAAGGAAGTACACAAATAAATGCATTATTTATGGTGGGAAAAAGGAGATGACATTAGGGCTAAGACCTGAAAGATAAACAGAAGTTGGTGGAAAAGGGGTTAGAAGTGACAGTATGTGCAAAAGTCCTGAGAAGGAAGAATGTTCAGAGCTGTAAGGAGGCCAGAATGGCTGGGGAACAAGTAGAGTAGAACAAAACAATACTGTTAGATTAAGCAGAGGTAAGTCATATAAGGATCATGAAAACAAGTTTGGATATATTCAATTATGATGAGAAGCCTAGAAGAGCTATGAGAAAGCAGTACGGTACAATCTGTTTTGAAAATGTTATTCTGGCTGTGATGTGAGAAACAGATTGGAGAGGGGCTACAAGAGAAGTAGGGAACCCAGTAAGGGCCAGGCAAGAGATGGAGAACTTGAACTAAAGGGAAGCCATGATAAAGAAGTATCCAGACCAGAGAGATATCTGGGAGGTAGAAATGATAGGACTTGCTGATGGTCTGGAGAGGGAGGGAAAATAAAGATCAAATTAAGAAGAAAAATCACGAATGATGCCCATATTTCTAGCATGGGTACCTGAATGGATAGTGGTTCCATTTGCTGAGATGGGAAAAACTAGAAGAACAGACTTGGTGAGAAAATAAAAAATTCAGTTTAAAACATAAATCAGAGATGCTCTGAGGTATCCAAATGACGACGTCAAGTATGCAGTTAGCAATCTGGAGCTTAGAGGGAGTACCTGTGATAGCCAGACACTCCACTGGCCCGTGCCGTTTAAACTATAACGCTCAAGACATTCCCAAACAGACTGGCGCTCCAAACCCAGCTGCTTATCTCACCCCCAACCTATGCTTAACATAAATGGTAGGTTTTCAAAGCCAAAAGAATATACCTCTCCTTGGAAAATAGTGTAGAGAGCAGGCAAGTTCTCCATGGTCTCGGGTCTTCCTGAATTCATCCTCAATGTTCTACGGCTCCTCCATATCTCTTTTGCTAAAGCTAATCCAGGTGTCCTGTTACAAAGAAAGAAGACAGACAACAATGTGAGAGACATCTGCATTAAAGAAGAAATGTGCAGACAATTCACAGCTAGTTTCTACAGAATAATACCATCGATTTAACACCATGGACTTTTTTCCAAATTTCTTTTGTCTACTGCAATTGTGGGGAGTTTTGGAAACCTTGATGTGATTTCTTTTCAACTTGATACTTACCCAAGGCCATTAGTCTACTATTTTGTTTTTTTTTTGGTTGAGAGCCCACTGGCCCATGTGGGAATCGAACCGGCAGCCTTCGGAGTTAGGAGCACGGAGCTCTAACCGCCTGCGCCACCCGGCAGGCCCTGTTTTTTGTTTTTTAATTGCTATTGCTGCTATTCCTTTGCCAAGGGAAGGTTTTGGGGGTATGTGTGTGCAAATGGATCTTTTAAAAAAGGGAACAATAGCACTAATAAAAGTTAACATTTATCAAGCACTTACTATGTCTAGGCACTGTGCTAAGCACTGGACATCCAATATCTCATTTAATCCTCAAAACTTTCAAGATGTAGGTTCTATTATTATATTATGTAGATGAGAAAACCAAGGCTTCCAGAGGTCAAACTTCTATACCTATGTCAAAAAGCCAGGAAATGGTGGAGTTAAACTCTAGCTGATACCAGAGTCCACACTTTTAACCAGTATGCTAAATTTGAACTGACTTCAAAATGAGAGATTCGGGGCGGCCGGATGGCTCAGTTGGTTAGAGCGTGAGCTCTGAATAACAGGATTGCCGGTTCAATTCTCACATGGGATGGTGGGCTGCGACCCCTGCAACTACTAAGATTGAAAATGGCGACTGGACTTGGAGCTGAGCTGCGCCCTCCACAACTAGATTGAAGGACAACAACTTAGAGCTGATAGGCCCTGGAAAAATACAGTTCCCCAATATTCCCCAATTAAAAAAAAATTTTTTTTAAAGAGATTAGCTTCCTTTTTTCCTGATAAAATTAAAAACACAAATGCTCATTTAAAAAATTCAAATAATACATTAATGATGAGGAAAAGAAAATCATTTACAATTCAATTTTGTTTATATCCTTTCAGATGTCTTTACAGGTAATCATGTGGTTTTTTTAATGGAATCATAAAATCATTAATTTTCTGTATATTTTAGCAACTCACACACACATATTTTTTAATGCCTGTATAATAATCCATTGTTATATACGCCAAAATCATTTCACTATTTAAGAATCGGGTTAACATACAGATTGCAATTCAGTAAGTGTGAGGTGGTGCCTGAGATTGCATAGTTCTAACAAGTTCCCAGGTGACGCTGATGCTGCCTGGATAGCAAGTCTTACTGCCTTAGAGTTGAATGGGACCTTAGAGGTACTCTTGCTCAGCCTCCTAGGTTGAAACAGAGAGGAAACTACTAGCCATCAGTGGCTATCAACCATGCCCCTTTATTCTGCTGGGTAAATCACTGCTACACATAGATAAATCTAATGGTACTGTCCTCAGTTCTCTTTTTCCTCCCAATACACTCGACACCATTAAGACTTGAAACTCTATTTTCCTTAGGTTCTCATAAGCAAATACTTTTCTTCTCTCCTCAAACCCTCACTTTCAGATGATGACTTTGGGTCCTAATTTTGGAAAGTCTTCCTGATTTACAATCACTGTCCATTAACTAAACTGCTTCACTTGAAACAGAAATGAAAGAAAATCCTGGCAGCCTTCCAAACCCTAGTTCTAGTATCATCCCAAGGCCCAGAAATATCCCTGCCCTCAAGTTCCATATGACAACCTTGCATCCTTATAATAAACTTGCCCTTTTCTGGTTAGGTCAGCCAAAGGTGGGTATTATTACTTGACGACGTAATAGCATATATATAGAACGGAGGCAGATTAGTCAGTTCTTAAGAAATGGCTGACGAACAAGTTAAACGCAAGTATCACAGTCCGGTTAGGAGTCGCCTTTTCGACTTCCCAGCTATAGTCTCATCTCTAGTCCTTCCCTGCCCTCTCCCCAGCATCCCCCACATCACATCCTAGAACAGAGGTTATTAAGCTGAGGCCAATGGTTCTATCAAGAAACCTTAATTATCCCTCCACCTCTTAGAGCACTAGTGAGGTACAGAATCCAGAGGCATCAGCAGCTAGGACATCTAAAGTGAGCTCAAACATCTTTAGCCTATCACCTGTTCCTCCCTACATAGAGGTCTGGAAAGAGCTATCAAAATGGAAACAATCTTAAGTTGCTTCTTACAGATTTCTGCTGTAACAAATATATGGACAGGTAAGTTTAAAGCTCTCCTGTTTGCTCCTTCTGCAGAACAGTAGCCTGAGAAACCCTACATAATGCATTTTTTAAGGAAAGCCTGAAATATGACAGTACAGGTTTACAATTCAGGAAAGGAGAGGGTGGCCATTTTTAAAAATGGGATTACAGTTTTTTTCAAATTATGTTCTTTAGAAACCTATGGTGGTTATTCAGAAGCTCCCCAGTTAACTCAAGTTTATTTTTAAAAGTCAATTCTGAAATATCTAGGGACCATAGAGTTCAAGAAGGCCAAAGAAGTAGGGCTTTAGGTCAACCAACCAGAAGAAGCCTCCATACGAAAGGTGTGAGGAGCGGAGTCCCAAAGAAACCGGAGTTGGGGGAGGTTCCACCCAGAGCATTTGGAAAGCTAGGAGCCTCTCCTTGGGAATTAGGCAGAGATCAATTATTGCTGATTCCCACCTGCCCTCCCAGCCTTGGGGTGGGCCGTGGTAGCAAGCAGGAGCGGAGGTTTCAGGAGGAGGGCCTACTTTTAACAGTGTATTCTGCTTTGATCCCGTTTACTTATTAAGCTTCTAGGTAAAATTTCATTTGGAAAGAAACAGTTCTCTGCTTTAAAAAAAAGTTTACAAAACACTGAGATAAATATGGTGCAGTCAGATAGGACCACATCTATAGACTAAAAATAGCAAGTAAATTGACAAGGATTGAGGTACATCATTTGGAGTTGCCTTGCAATAGTTCTGAAAACAGAAAAATCTTCCTCAAGTGCTTTGTTTTACCTGAATGTTTTAAACCACTATATTATGTAGGGAAGCAATAGGGACCCAGTTACTGGCCAATCCCTTTGCAAAGCAAAGGGCAGAGCAAGAAAAGAATAATGTGGGAATGGGAGGTATAGCAGGGGCATAGTGGCCCAGAGGGAGGGTCAAAGCCTATGTTGGGTGAGGAGGAAATTTGCAAAGAAGAGTGACCTAGCGTGGGGAGGAGCAGGGTGACAAGGGCATCCACACACTGAGCAGTCCAGAACGGGGGGGGGGGGGGGGGGGGGGGTCAGTGCCCAAGAATGGAGAAGCAGGGCCTGAGGACGTGCAATAGTAACGCAATGTTAATTTTCTGATTTTAGTACTTATATTGTGCTTACACAGAAGAATGCCCCTAAAGTATTCAGGGGTGATAGGGCATCAGGTCAGTAACTTAACTCTCAAAAATGATCCATTAAAAAATGTTATTTGTACTGCACATCCATAATTTTGTGATTGTTTCAAAGTTTTTTTTAAAAAATAGTGCATGCTATTGGAAAAATAAATAACCACATCCTGTCCTCCTCCCTCTTCTCAAGCAATGAGAAGTTCATAGAACAATATTAAATTGGTAAGATACTTTATGGCCCCTTTAGAACTTCATTTCATGTGCACCTTACGGATCTGGCCAAGATTTTTGTTGTTGTTTTTAAGTTTGTTTGGATTTAATTTGTTGTTGTTACTCAACAGTACTAATTGGCTAGAACCATGAGAGTTAAAAGGGATTTTAATTCATCTTTAACCTACCGTGTTTCCCCGAAAATAAGATCTAGCTGGACAAGCAGTTCTAATGCGTCTTTTGGAGCAAAAATTAATGTAAGATCTGGTCTTATGGTAAAATAAGTAAAATAAGACCGGGTCTGACATTATTTTCCTCCAAAAGACGCATTAGAGCTGCTTGTCCGGCTATGTTTTATTTTTGGGGAAACACGGCATACATATAAATTGAGAAGAGATAAGTTGGTAAGTGAAAATACTGGGATAAGACAGAATAATGATGATAGAACCTGCATTCTCAACCACTATTCCACACTGCCTCAAAAAGAATTCACAGTCCAGATCTAAACTTTGCAGAGTACAGCTGTAACACTAACTAGGTCCTAACATTAGAGATTCCAATGAGAAGGAATCAAAAGGACATCATTTATGGATGAGGCTGCAATGAGCCGGGTTCATTCATTCAAACATGTACCCAAGGACCATTTCTTAGTTGGTTTTGTGTTGAGCCGGGTTCATTCATTCAAACATGTACCCAAGGACCATTTCTTAGTTGGTTCCCAGTGCCTGGTATACAGTAGGTACCCCAAGTTGTCTTGAATGAGTGAACAGAGCCTTACTATGTGCCAAACCAAGGTAAAGAAAGAAGGAAGACAGAAAGCATTCTGGTCTAAAGAATGATGGAGGAGGAACTGAGCTCCACACAATATGCTGGATCTGTCAGAAGATGGGAAACTTTCAAATGCCACACTAGTGGCCCACGCTTCCCCCGTGCCACCCAATTTCTGGAGTGACTATCTTAGACACATGCTACTTTCTTTTTGAACTGCAGTCATGGATCTGTTGAGAAAATGGCCAAATGCAGTAAAGAGAAAAACTAGTAAGAAACAAAGAAAAACACAAAAAATGGACTCATAAAATATGAAAGCTAAATGAATTATTGAGATCATTTGGCCCTTTATTCCTATTTAACTGAAAGTGAACTAACAGGGAGCAAGGGACTTGACGAAGGCTACTCACAATTAGCCAGGCTGGCACTAGACCCCAAGACCAGTACTTACTCTTCTACCCCATCCTATTCTTTCAGTCAATAACCCTGAAGGTCCCTTCCAAGTCCTCTAATAATAATGGCCAATATTTGAGTACTTCCCATAGGCCATGTATTAACCTAAGAGCTTTATTTGTCTTAACTAATTTAATTCCCGTTTTGACCACCCTGTGAGAGAGGCAATTATTATTGCCATTTTACAGATGAAGAAACTAAGACACAAGAGAGGCTAAGTAACTTACTCATAATTACAAAACTATGAATGATGCAGATGAGATTCAAATCCTATTTACAAACATTTTTTTCTTCCCTTTCTAGATTATGAAATCTTCTCAGCATGCCTTTGTCTTGCACAGCAACATATCCTTCAAATCTCCAGTGCTCAGCACAGTGTAAAGCACACAGAAATTTATAACTGTTTACTGAAATACTGAAGCACTGAATCTTACCCTATTTTACATTGTTAGTTAATTCATCCATTCAGCACATTTACTGACAGTTATATGTCAGGCCCCATGCTAATAAGCACTTCATAAACCTACTTTCAATCCTAAAAACAACTCCACAAAGTAGGGTGTCCCTGAATTACAGGGATGAAGTAACTTGTCCAAAACTCACAGCTAGAAGAGACAAATTTTAGGCCATTCCAAGGGCTATATACACGTGCCTATAAACCATCCTTTTCAACACAGTCCCTGTACTCAGAGACTTCCTGATCTGGTAGGAATAATGGTGACCAATTACAACGCAGTATGATCAGTGCTAAAATAGCGGCTAAGTTCCAAATACTAACAAGAAAGAGAAGAAGGGCCTGGGGTGAAGCAGGGACGTTTACAAGGTGTCAACTGAGCAGTCCTTGAAGAATAAATGGGAGTCCTCTTAGCAGAGACTATTGTTATTTGACCTCATTAGAGCCCTCATCTAGTGACTCTATTTTCTTCCAATCTATCAGTCCTCCTTTTTCTTCACTTTCCTCCCTATCCAGCTTAGATTCCACACTCCATCATTCAAATAATACTGTGACATTCCTTTAACTGTCTTTACAGTTTGCCTACATGGCAAAACACACTGGTGGAGTAGAATTGCAAACATCAGAATCCATTTTAGCTAGGTTAAGGAGAAAGGGATTTACTGCCAGGTATTACGTGGCTTACAAATTTACTGGAAGGGCTACAGGAGCAGGCTCTGGTAGAACTTCCAGAAACAACTCCTAATCCCCCAAATAACAGTCTTTGCCACAATCAAGAAAGTCATGGCTATCATTGCAGAATGTCACTAAACCAGAAAGCTGTTGGCTAGAGAAACTCACTGTCTCTGCTATATTTGCCAGCAAAACTGGATGCCACTCTCCTCTCCATATTTAACTCGTTTTCACATGCAATTCTCATTTTTGGTGCAAAGGAGTCCAGATCATTTCTAGAGTCCCCGACTTTTCAGCAAGAGAAGGCACATTAGAGATGGGAATGTGTGTTACGCAAACCAAATCCACAGTCCCTGCCATACTTGGATATGGTTTTTTCCATGCCTGCATGAGATAGCCCTTAATTCTGGGCCCTTAATTCTGAAAGACAATCCCTGATTTCTCTGGTAAATTCATTCTCTCACATTCTACAATGATTTCCAAATCTGCAGTCTTCTCAAATGCCTGACCTCATCCTACTCGAAGTATGTAATTCCCTCTTCCTTTACTGAGAAAAGCTATTTTTACCAATGAGAAAAGAACTCATTTTACCAATACCAAACATACAAATAACCTGTATCTATTGCCTATATTTCCTTCTTTCTTTCTGTTAAATGGAGAAACGATTTCTCTTCCTAAGGCTGCTCCTGCTAACTGTACTTGGGATCCCATCCATTCCTGTATTCTCGGAACACTACCAGTGAACCAATTTCTCTCTTGTGTACTCAGTTTCTCCATCACTCTCTCAATTCAATCCTTGGTGACCCCTCATCTTCTTCCGCTTCCATATCCTCTCCTCTCCTTTATAATCACATGTATGAAAAATACTCTCTAGATTCACTGCCTCCACATCCTTGCCTGAATCTTTGCCTCATATCTGCCTTCTGGCCCCATCACACCAACAGAATAACTCTTCCTAAGGATACCACGAGCTCCGTGATGATAAAGCCAACATAGTTTTTTCAATTCTCATGTTATTTCAATTTTAGGAGTTTCTGACACAGCCCATTTCTTTGCTTCTGAGACAGCATCCATCTCTGATCCTCCTCCTTAGTTCTTCCTTCTCTCTCTCGTAGGTTCACGCTTCTGTTCTTGTCCCTTAAATGTTAGAACGACTCAAGGTTCCCGCTTGAGTGATCTTACCCACACCTGTGGCTCCATTATCACCTATAGGCAAATTACTCCCAAATGTATATTTCCAACAAAAGTCTCTCTTCTGAGTTCCGGAGCCGTATTTCAAACTGCCTCCAGGATGTCGTGACCAAACTCTCCCTTCCCCTGCCAAAACAATAACAACACACAAAACCATCCAGGGGAAGGAGCCAGAAACCCAGAAGTTACATCCGAGTCCTCCTTCTCTCCCCGAGTCAGTCGGTCCCCAAGCTCTCCTGATTTTACCCCTTACGTATCTCTAGAACGTGTCCAACGCTGTGCAGTTCCCGCGCGTCACTCCGCACGGCCAACAACTGTCCCCTAAGGGGTCTGCCTGCATCTCCCCTGCACCTGTTCCCACTACCGAGCCCCTCCCCCACCCCACCGCCCACTCTCCATCCAAAACAGCAAACCCCTCCGTGGTTTCCCATGCGTTTTATAGCAAAAGCCACAAAGTCCTGGGAGGCCTGACCTCCACCTGTGTCCAGCGTCACCCTGTACCACACCCCCCTTCGTTCTCTTTGGGTTGGGCACAGCGGCCTCGATGCTTGTTGGTCATTTTCTCTGCATTTGTCACGGGGCCTCCGCACGTGCTGTTCTGCGTGGAACAGTCTACCCTCCTCTCCTCCCCTGGTGAATGAGGATTGTCCCTTCAGGTGTCAATTCGGGCATCGTGATCATTTCGGGCACGCGTCGCGCCCTCCGATCCCGCGCGCACCTCTCCGGGGTCGCGGATCCTCGTGTGACGTGTTCTCCCCGTCGGCCTCAAACCCCTGAGGTCAGGGACCCCGCGCGCTTCACCCTGTGTGCTCAACGCTGTGCGCCGTGATTATCAGCGGGGCGCTTAAGGCGAGGGCCTCGTTCACCGGTATGAGTCGAAATTTCTCAACAAGACCGGGCTCTGGAGAGGCAGGCGTCCGACATTCCCTTCATCAGACCCTAGCAAAACGCCGCAGCATGGGTGGCAGAAGCCAGGCGGCCTCCTCAGTCACACAGGACCCTCGTGGAGGCTGCGCACAGGCCTCTTCTCCCCGGGAGCGCCTGGCCCAGGGCCGGACAGAGGAGGCGCTTGATGAAGTCGGCCGTCGAGGGCCTCAGGCCGCCGCAGAGACCCCGCAGCTCGGCTCCAGGCTAGAAAGGGAACCGACCCAGAGGCTACAAATCGGAGATGGGATCTCTGAGCCTGCCTCTCCCCCTAGCAATCAAACCTTCACTTGAGAAATGCCAGGTTCAGACCACACACCCCTGGCACCGCCTCCAGACGCCGCAGCTACCCACCTCAGACACCCCTCACACTTACCCAGCGTCCGCTCCAGGTCTCCCGACCGCAGCATTGCGCGAAACGCCAAAACCCAGTCAGCGCGCTTCCACCCACAAGTCACAGCGCGCCCAGGCGGGACTCCAGCTCCATTCGCCAATCCTGGAATCGGAATCCCATGACATCAGAAAGAACTGACCAATAACAGGAGACCATCCAGGGGGGGCGGTGCAGAGGGGAATACTGGAAGCCAATTGGCTTCTCCAAGCCGGAAGTTCTAAGGGAAAGACTAAGTCGGAACCAATCGTGCGATGCCTGAGCTCGTCGGCGCGGTCCGCGGCGGCGCTGGGGAGAGCGGCTGCCGCCATGATAGAACAACAGAAGCGCAAGGGCCCAGAGTTGCCGCTGGTTCCAGTCAAGCGGCAGCGGCATGAGTTGCTATTGGGAGCAGCGGGGTCGGGCCCCGGAACGGGTCAGCAGCAGGCGGCGCCCGGAGCTTTGCTGCAAGCGGTGAGTGAAGTAGCAGGCGGCCTTCGGCCCTCAGCTCCTCTTCCTCTCTCCTTTCTCCAGCATCGGGATCGGGTGATCCCGCACCTGCCCTCTCCTCCGCACTGCGGGGCGGAACGAGAGTCTCTCCCTGGAGTTAAAGCAGAAAAACTGTAAAAGCGGCGGACACCCTGTGAGTGCGCCACACGTGACACTGTTTTCAGTGTCTCGACCGTCCTGTGCGGTGGCGTTAGAATTCAAGTTCCGGATCTTGAGCTCAAGAGCGGGACTGGGGTTTTTGCCTCCTAAGTCTTCCCGAGATTCTGCGTCGAGTAAACAAGCATTCGTAAAAGTCTGTAGAGTGGATGGGTGAATGAAATAGTGAATGGATGAGTGAAGGACGGACGTGAATGCGACCGGCTCGCTTTGGAACTTCGGGCAAGTTGCTTTTCCCTGTATTTCTCTGCACTATTACCAGCCTAACAACAGTCCACATTCATTGAGACCTTGTACTAAGTGCTTTTTCAATGAAAACTCCATTACTCTTGGCCTCAGAGGGAGGAACTGTCATCCCATTTGTAGATAGAAAAACAGACTATCGAGTAAAAGATTTTTTAAATTCAACACCCATGCTCTTAACTACTACGTTTCTTGGGAGATAGAGGTAGTGTCACCCCTCGGCTGTGCTACTAGACTCGGGTAAAGAAATAAGTATCTTCTCTCTCAACGCTCCAAATAGTGGGTCAGCAAAGTTCTGCTGGCGTCCTCAGAATATACCCAGAATTGCTGCCACTTCTACCACCCGCATCACTGGCTCCTGATCTAAGCTGTTATTATCTCACCCGGCCTTACAGCAGTAGGATCCTCCCTTGTGTTCCTGTTTTCTGCTCCTGTATGGTCAATCTTTTCTCAATCCAGCAGCCGGAGGAATCCTTCTAAATGTCACATTACGTTACCCTCTGCCGAAAACTTCTGGTGGCTTTCCACTTCGCGTAGTGTAAAACCAAAATCTTTAAAATCTGTTGCCCCCTTTGCCTTTTTGATCTACCAATTTCCCATTGCTCACCCTTGCTCCAATCACACTGGCCTCTATGTTCCTGCCTCAAAACCATTGCAGTTGCTGTTCTCTCTACTGGAATGCTCTTCTTCCAGATGTCCGCATGGTTTACACACTTAGCTCCTCCAAATCTTCGTTCAGATATCGCTTTTTTAGTGAGGGCTTTACTGACTGACCCTATTTTAAATTGCAGCAGCCCGCACTCACTAACCCATATTGCTGCCTGTTGTTTTTGTTCATAACATATACCACCACCTATATGTTTTACTTGTTTTCTCTCTCTCTCCCTCCTTCTCTTTCTGTTTCCCTAACGAGAACATAAACTCGATTGTTTATTTTGATCAATACTGTTTTCCCAGTGTCTGGAATAGTGCTTGGCATATTGTATTTTTTTAATAAAGAGTCAGCTGGAAACTACGGACGATTTGGGGGGTTTTGATAATGTAGTTGTTTATCTGACAAGTAAAAATACCCGCCCAGGTGTCAGTGTATTGCCCAAGCTTAGCCTTAGTGTTAACACCATAATCAAAAGGGCTTTCTACAATAAGCTGTACCCTGCAGGATGTTGGGAAGCCCAGTTCAATCGTTCAGTCACTAAATGAGCTAGAACTTGGGAAAACAGTGTTGAATGACACAGGCAGGATCCCCGCATTCACAGAGCTTTTCTAGTGGGGAAAAGGAAAATATGTAAACAAATACAGAAGGAGGGTAATTTCAGGTAATGGTAAGTGTTGTGTTAGTGGAACACAGAGGAGAGGTGGGGTACTGATGGAGTTTGAGTGATCAAGGAAAGACTCTGAACAGGAAACATTTGAAAGGCGCCAAATGCAGGAAGCTCTCGGGGAAGAGGACTCCTGTCAGGGGCAACAACGAGTGTAAAGATCCTGAGGCAGAAATGAGTTTAACATGAATAAGCAATTAAAACTTGGCTATGGGACAGGAGCAAAGTGAGGGAGGAGGAAAGTTAATGTTAACAGGCAGACACTGGAAAACTTCAGCAGGAGAATATCATATTGGAGGCATAAGTTACATGAGAAGAGTTATAGTTCTCTAAATCAGAAGAAATCCACTCAATTGTTTCCCTTGTCTTCCCTCAACTCCCCCTCCCCAATCCCCAATTTTGCAGCCTCCTTTGCCTTGATGCAGTGACTACCCTGTATGTCTCTTTTTCCTTAGGGGCCTCCAAGATGTTCTTCCCTTCAAGCCCCAATCATGCTTCTCTCAGGACATGAAGGGGAAGTATACTGCTGCAAGTTTCACCCCAATGGATCCACCTTAGCGTCTGCAGGATTTGACCGACTCATATGTAAGACATAGTTTTTGAATCTTGAATAATCGCTGTCTGCCAAATAGTGGTTATTTTTTAAAACCTTTGGTGCCACAGAAGGTGTCAGTCTAAGTTGGTCACATAAGCCTGTAGCTAGCACACTAAAATAGGGTTGTAAAAATGCTGACTGAGTTTGGTTGTAGAACTCAGGGTCTGTGTGGTAAATACAGAAGTTGTTATTAGTTGGGAAGTGAGTTGCTCTCCTTTGAGAATATCTTCCTCGTGGAGGCAAATCTTGAGCTGACTTAGGAAGATAAGAGATCTAGGCTTAACTGGCTAATGGGAGTATTGAGGAGAGAGATAACTTCCTCTCCCCAAAGGTTAGAGACTGTCTTCTTGACCCACTCAGAATCTTAGCATATGGGAAGGAAGGAGAAAATCCTAAAGTGGCAACTCAACTTGGATAATCTACCTGTACATCATTAGGATCTGCTGCCAGGTTCTTAGCTACTAGTAAGGAATGCCCATATGTGAGAAACAAGTAGAAAAATCACTTTGGGAGAGTAGTGAGAAAGAAGGTATCAGAAGCATCTGACACTGTCTTTTGGCTTGTTGTTTATAATTCTGTATCTCAGGGTGGATGACAACTGTCTCTTTTAATTTAGGTGTCCTACTTTAGGTGTTCACTGTCTCTTTTGGTTTAGGTGTTCTAGTTCTGTGGTCCTTAAAACTTACTGTTGGCCAAGCATCTGGAAGCCGTAGGCATCTTTGCAGAACATCCTTGAATTATTGATGTGCTTCATTTTATTAAACAAACTAGAAATAGTTTTATCAGCAAAAAAATAACTACTATATATATATCTTGATACGTATAGAGGTGCTCCTTAATAATTCTTCTTAAACTTTACTCCTTGCTAGAGCAAGCTCCCTGAGGATAGGAACCATGTCTATTCATTTACCTCATTTAACCCCAGCACCTGGCATGTTATACTTACTACATATGGATTGAGTAAATGTATTATAAAGTCTTTGCTATGTGATCTTCAAGTCATTTGCAGCTTCCTAGATTTTCCATAATGCCACCATTTTTCAGTCTGCTTATATTTGTAGGAGACAAGTGATGTTGCCAACTTTTTAAATATTATAGGAAAAAACTTAAGATTTTAAAAAATATCCATTAACATCCATTAACTTTTTTACCTTATAAAATGTGAAAATATTGCATTGTTTTTATTACTGTGTCAGGAAAATTGGTTCAGCTGGTAGAACCAATGGTGTTCCAAGGGAGTAGCATTTCAGAACTGTTGTTTTAATAAATTCATAAGTACTCTTTCTGTGGCCAGTAATGAATTTCCTTTGGCCTACTATTGCTTATAGAACCCCTTTCTCCCTGACAGTGTTGTGGAATGTCTATGGTGACTGTGATAACTATGCCACATTGAAGGGACACAGTGGCGCAGTGATGGAACTGCATTATAACACAGACGGCAGGTGAGTATTCTCCACAGTGGAATGACAGTTGCTTCTTATATTAATTGTTGGCCTCCTTTCACATTTCGTCCTTGAGTTTTCTCTCTCAGGAGACCATAATGTCAAAAACTGCTATGTTTGGGCAATTACTTAATTATCACTGTCACCCCAAATAAGGTTTTTATTGTTTCATGTATACATTTATAAGTACATCATCTCTATCATCTCACATATCAACATCCCAGACAAATTTGTTTTCTTTCTTAAGATATAAAACAAAATAATTTTTATATGTAGAAATTAGCCATGTTTATTGTAAAAGTAATACTATTTTGAGAAATTCATACAAAAGAAAACTGAAAATATAGCCCATATTCCTACCACTCCAAAGATAATCACTGTTAATATTATCATACATTTTTCTCAAGCCTTCTTCCTACTCAAAACTTTGGTTTTTACTTATATGTTAGAGCTATGTGTATGATCTTATCTGCTGTTTTTTTCCCTGAACGTTATTCACATAGCACATCTGTTGATCATAACATACTATGTATCATAGACATTTTATTGTTTTGCATAATTTTAGAATAACTAGATAATACAGAAATGAGTTTATACAAAGGTAATCTCGTTAGGTATTAATATTTCAGTAAACATTCATTGTTTTATACCTATGACCTCTAAAATCTTAGGGTTCCCTAAATCAACTGGTACATAGCCTTGTATACACTTTTCTTAGTAATATTTGAATTAAAAATTCTTATAAAATAATTATAACTTGGGAATTATCCTCAGAGGCAAAATAAAAACTTTGATTTTTACAGAAAGGGTTGGAATTGGTTAGCCACTGGGTTAGGAATTGCCACAGTCTGTCTCTCCTGCAGCAAAGAGTGATTTAACATTTCCAAGTGGAAGGATGTCTTATGTATAAAGTATTGTCTATCACAGAGGAGGGAAAGATGGAAAAACTGCTGTATTAGATATATAATCTATCACGGAGACTGGCAGAAAGGAAATTTTTTTTACATTTCCCAGAGTAGACCTTGTAACTAGGTCTAAAGCACCCGTGGGATTTTGGTAGGTAAGGTGAGGCAGGCATTCCAACGTCATGTGCCAAACTGTCAGCACGACATGTCATGATCTTGAAGAGGTTGGCACATTTTGGCAAATAGGAAAGATAGATTGCTCTTGTTTATATTCTCTCATTTCTTTTTTTGTTCTTCCTCTTTCTAGTATGCTTTTCTCAGCATCCACAGATAAAACTGTGGCAGTATGGGATAGTGAAACAGGTGAGAGAGTTAAAAGGCTGAAGGGACATACTTCCTTTGTGAATTCCTGTTACCCGGCCAGGAGGGGGCCCCAGCTTGTCTGCACTGGCAGTGATGATGGTACAGTTAAGGTGGGTGTTGTCTGTCTCTGTGTTGAAGTTTTTGAGGTGACATAATGTGAACTTTATCTTGCCTTCCCCTTTGTGCTGTACCCTCCTCGCCACAACTTTTGTTAGCAGTCATTTCCCAAAACAGACACTTAAAGTATCCCACAGAAGAATGTTAGAACCAGATCAAACCATTGTGACTTAGAATTAAATGGACCGCCTGAATTGGATTCTTGGCTCAGCTTTTTACTTAATTGTGTGGTCTTGGGCAGTTCACTTTTCTGGTCCTCAGTTTCTTAGTCTTTACAATAGTGACAGTAACGTACATGTCTTAAAAGTCTGTCGTGGCGCTGCAGTGGTGGTTCTGGTGGCTGCGGGGCAGTTGACTGCTTCTCTTTCATCTGTTGCTGTCCTGCCGAGGATTCACTCCTCCTCAGCGGCAGAGAGCCTGAGTCTCTCCCGTGCGGGGGGCTCAGGGGGGGGTCTTAGCCGGTGGGGGTGACCGTCTGTTCGTCTGTCCATCCGGGTTGGCCTCAAGAGAGCTCCCTGGTCTGTCCCCGGATCCCTGCTGTTCGATTCTGAATGTTGGAAAATACCACGTGGCGGTGAGACGCTGGGGCTTGGCTAGGACAGACCTGGGATCTCATCTTGGCAGGGCCTCTGGCCCTCTGGGTTCCCTCAGTGGAGACGTTTACTCTCTCTGAACCTCTCTGGTAAAAGGTTGGTAATCTGGGGCCGCGGGAGGGTTCATATTCACGCAGTTTTTAGCAGTTAGTGAAAGGGAGTTACCACCTTTATACAGAGGTAAAGGAAACAGACCTCAGTGTGGTGTTTGACTACCTCCTGGCCAGCGACAGCGGCCTGGGAGGGTCTTAAACTGCTGCCCATATGCAAGAGGCAGAACACTCCCGGAGAGAGGTGAAAGGAAGGGCTTAGATTGTGAAAGAGACGGGCCTGCGGAATTAAAATGCTGATTTTCCACCTGGAAAAACAAAAAAGTCTGTTGTGAAACTAGTATATAAAAAGGTCAGTACGTGGTTTAGTAGCAGGATGAGATCTTAAAGGTTACTTAGTCCAATGATTTCCCACCTGTGCACATTAGAATCACCTGAAGAACCTGTTAAAAAAAACAACAAACCTAGATTCTGGTTTAATAGGTTGATTTTTTTTTTTTAATTAAGACTTTATTTTTAGAGCAGTTTTACGTTCACAGTAAAACTGAGGGGAAGGTACGGAGCTTTCCCATATACCCACTTCGCACATGTGCACAGCCTTTCTCATTATCAACATCCCACCAGAGTGGTACGTTTGTTACAATTGATGAACCTATATTGACACATAATCACCCAAAGTCCATGGTTTTCATTGGGGTTCACTTCTGGTATTGTCCATTCAGTGGGTTTGGACTAGTGACATGGGTTTGTATAGTGACATATATTCATCACTATGGTTTCACATAGTATTTTCATCGCCCTGAAAAATCCTCTGTGCTCTGCCTATTCAGACCTCCCAACCCCTGGCAACCACTGATCTTATCACTATCTCCGTAATTTTGCCTTTTCCAGAATGACATATAATTAGAATTCATATAGTATGTAACTGTTTCAGATAGGCTTCTTTCAGTTAGTAATATGCACTTAAGATTCCTCTGTGTGTTTTCATGGCTTGATAGCTCATTTCTTTTTAGTGCTGAATAATATTCCATTGGCTGGATGGACCACGGTTTATCTGTTCACCTACTAAAGGACATCTTGGTGGCTTCCAACAGTTGGCAGTTATGAATAAAGCTGCTTACATTCATGTGCAAGTGTTTGTGTGGACCTAAGTTTTCAGTTCTTGTGGGTAAATATTAAGGCGCTCATGGTAGGAATGGAATGTATGCTAAGAATATGTTTAGTTTGTAAGATACTGCCAAACTGTCTTCCATGGATGTATTTGTCTATTCTTTCACCAATACCATAGTCTTGATTACTGGAGCTTTATAGTAAGTCTAGGAGTCAGGTACTGTCAGTCCTCCAGCTTTATTGTTCTCTTTTAATATTGTGTTGGCAATTTGGGGTCTTTTCTCTCTGCATATAAACTTTAGAATTACTTGGTTGCTGTACCATTTTTCATTTCCACTAGCAATGAGTGAGAGTCCTTGTTCCACATCCTCATACGTCAGCTTTTGGTGTTTTCAGTGTTTCACATATTGGCCTTTCTAATAGGTGTGTAGTGGTATCTCATTGTTCGTTTAATTTGCATTTCCCTGATGCCATAGGATGAGGAGCATCTTTTCATGTGCTTATTTGTCATCTGTATATCTTTGGTGAGGTGTCTGTTAAGGTCTTTAGCTCAGTTTTTAATTGGGTTGTTTGTTTTCTTACTGTTGAGTTTTAAGACTTCGTCGTATATTTTGGGAAGTAGTCCTTTATCAGATGTGTCTTTTGCAAATATTTTCTCCCAGTCTGTGGCTTATCTTCTCCTTCTCTGATGTTGTCTTTCACAGAGCAGAAGTTTTTAGTTTTAATTGCCCCGTCCAGCGCAAACAGGAGGGCTAGGCCTGAGGGGGAAGGGTGGGAGATTAAGAAAAACAGAGACAGGAAAGTTGGGATCAAGAGGTCCACTGTCCATGGATGGCAGAGCAGTGGCGCAGCTTTTATTTTTCACACGGTTTATATACTATCTAGAACAATTGTCTATTTAAGCAAGTATTAGTAGAACTTCTGTTATGTGTATTTGCAAGCTTGTATGTCTGCGGCTGTGATTGTGCTATCTTGTTCTTTCTGGGGGAGGATGCTGAGACGAGGTCTCCCTTGGAATGACCTTGTAGGCAGCAAGGACCTTGTCAGCTTACATCCTGCTCTCCACATTAATGAAGTCCAGGTTCTCAATTTTTTTCTTTTGTTGATTGTGCATTTGGTGTTACCTTTTCCCCGAAAATAAGACCTAGCCAGACCATCAGCTCTAATGCGTCTTTTGGAACAAAAATTAATATAAGACCCAATCTTATTTTAATGTAAGACCGGGTGTAATATAATATAACATAATGTAATGTAATATAATATAATTAATATAATATAATATAATATAATATAATACTGGGTCTTATATAAGACTGGGTCTTATGTTAATTTTTGCTCCAAAAGACGCATTAGAACTGATGGTCCGGCTAGGTCTTATTTTCGGGAAACACGGTATATCTAAAAAGTCATCGCCATACCCACGGTTATCTAGCTTTTCTTGTATGTTACCTTCTAGACGTTTCATATTTTACATTTAGGTCTATGGTCCACTTTGAGTCAATTTTTGTGAAAGGCTTAATGTTTGTGCCAAGATTAATTTTTTTGCATGTGGATGTCCAGTTGTTCCAGCACCATTTGTTGAAGGAACGATCTTTGCTCCATTGTGTTGCCTTTGCTCCTTTGTCAAAGATCACTTGGCTATATGGTATCTATTGCTGGGCTCTCTATTCTATTCTATTGATGTATTTGGCTATTCTTTCACCAATACCACACTGTCTTGATTACTGTAGCTTTATAGTAAGTCTAGAATTCAGATAATGTCAGCCCTCCCAACTTTGTTGTTCTCCTTCAATATCATCTTGACAATTTGGGATCTTTTCTCTCTACATATAAACTTTAAAATCAATTGGTTGATTTCCACAAAATAACTTGCTGGGATTTTAGTTTGGATTGCGTTGAATCTATATGTAGATCAAATTGGGAAGAACTAACATCTTGACAATATTGAGTCTTTCCATCCAGGAATTTGGAGTATCTCTCCATTTATTCAGTTGATTTCATTCATCAGAGTTTTGAAGATTTTCCCATATAGCTCTTGTACATACTTTGTTAAATGTATACCTAAATATTTCTCCTTTTTTGGATGCTAATGTAAATGGTATTTTGTTTTTAAGAATCAGAGTTTTACAATTGTCACCCCAATAAATTAAAAAAAAAAAAAGAATCAGAGTTTTAGATGTGTTCTTCAAATGATTTGATGTAGCAGATCTGACATTGTGGGAGCCATTGATCTCGTCCAGCATCTTCATTTTACAAATAAGGAAAATGAGGCCTAGAAATAGTAGCTTATTTCAAGGGCACAGGAGGACACACTTCTTTGTAGTACTACCCATTTTATTTCTTTGGCACTAATTTTGGACTCTGGGTGGTATTTTAATGATTAAACAGGGAGGGACTGCAAAGGAGTACATCTGAACAACCACACTAAACTTGTGATTGTTGCTTTTTTAAATGAATTTGCTTTTCTTTTTCATAATTAAAGGTGGTGACACTGACATTGAATTATTTGCTTTGAAATATTTTTCTACTAAATTTTATAATAAACTCAATCACTTGGGACCCCTTGATGCTTGGCTAGGAGGAGAGTCTGTGTCTTAGGAATAGTTCCAAAAGCCAGAGCTCTTAACCTAGGTGTAGTATAGTTGGAGAGTCTTTTTTTTAAAACTATTACTATTACTATTTTAACTTTTATGTATTTTAAGTGTGTTTTTCCAGGACCCACCAGCTCCAAGTCAAGTAGTTGTTTCAGTCTAGTTGTGCAGGGCGCAGCTCACAGTGGCCCATGTGGGAATCGAACCAGCAACCTTGTTGTTAAGAGTACCTCTCTCTAACCAACTGAGCTAACCGGCCGCCCCTAGTTGGAGAGTCTTAACAGTAGCTGATTTGATAATTGGCATTTCAAAAGGCAGTTAGAGATGAGAGTATCGTAATGAATTTTTTGAGAGCCCGCTATAACATACACTTAGGAACTTACTCTTGTTTTATTTCTGCCTTTCCTTCTTGTGCCTTTTCTCTCACTTTCTTTCATTTTGTCTTTTCTTTATCTGTGTCCTTGTGTTTCTGTCTCTCCTTAGTCTTTTCTACGATCCTCCATTGTGATATATGTCTGTCTTTTTTATCTTTTCAGTTTCTTACTTCTCTTCACCCTTAATTAAACACAATTTCAAGTAATTACTTTAACTTTATTGTTCAAGGTAATATTTAAGAGTGAGGTCAGCAACTCAAATGATTTAGGCAAAAATGTTATTTTTTCCACATTTTTTGGTAAGTTTATGAATATTTCAAAATAAAATAATTTTTCAAAAAATGATGATTGCCTGAACTAAAATTCTAAAATATTTGAATCAAACTTTACCATAGTTTTTAGTATAAAAGCAAAGATTGATGTGACCTGAGTAGAGAATATCTGTTAAGACAAAGATTGTTTTAAGTCTGGTAAGATATGTGGGAACCAGGTTATCAAGGCCTTGAATTCCAAATTAAGAGGTTTGGACTTGATTCTGTAGCCAAAGGTGTTGACGGGCAGGGGTTGGCTGTTGGGTCTCTGGAAGGGGAGTGAAGCACTCTTTTTGGGGCCATTTATCAGAGTAACAACCTAAGCGTTTTTAGTTCATGTTTTCATGAATGAAGTGAAACTGCTTTTCATCCCAGATCATGAAAATTGGAAGAGGCATCTCAGAGATGATTCAGACTCTATTTGTTTATCACAGGGTTAAATTTAAACCCATGGCCTTTACTAAGATTCCCTGGCTGATTCCTTTCTTTTTTGATCTCCCTTTAAAACTTGGAACCCTGAAGACTTTCTCATCTGAATGAAATGACCCATACTCCTAAAATATTTCTTCGTAGTTCATCTTCTCAAGCCTCACAGTCATTTACTGAAACATCTGCAGGCCCTCTCTATTATCCACACTTTAAAACTGGAGTCCATGTTATAAATTTACTTTTTTTAAAAATAGAACCAAATTGTTTAGAGTATGGGGTGCTAGAGTTGTTGTAACTACTCATCATCTTCCCCACCTATTACTGATAAGTCAAGCAGCCATTAAGAATAAATGTTTAATTTTTTAAAACCAGCATACGTTACTTTAGTAATTATAAGAAATGACCCTACATTTTGATACTTCTAAATTAATATAGCATTAATAGAATCAGACACTACCAAATTCTAGTCCTTTTGTTGTTGACTCACTAGGTATTCTTCAAGGCAGTTTATTCTTCGAGCTTTAGTTTCCTCATCTATAAAAGCTGGGGTTAAACTAGATAGTCTTAAGCACAATAACTTTTAAACATTTTTTATCACAATCCGCTTTAAGAAATACATTTTATATTCTAACCCAATATATTTCTTTTTGGTTCATCTTCTCAATAATGTCTGCTGAATGAACTAACGCTTTCTCTGTGACGTTCTCTGATATCTTCTATCATTTTTTAAAAATTGAGGCAAAATTCACATAACATAAAATGTTTTCATCAGCCCCAAAAAGAAACCCTACACCAGGTAAGCAAGCAGTCACTACTTTCCTTACCTTCCAGTCTCTGACAACCACTTATCTGCTTTCTGTCTCTGAATTGGCCTATTCTGGACATTTCATATAATTAGAATCATGTAATATGTGCCTTTTGTGTCCTCCAGTTTCTTTCACTTAGCATGTTTTCAAGGTTCATCCATGTTGTAGCATGTATCAATACTTCATTCCTTTTTTTTTTAGTTTTTATTCGGGAATATTGGGGAGCAGTCTGTTTCTCCAGGGCCCATCAGCTCCAAGTCGTTGTCCTTCAATCTAGTTGTGGAGGGCACAGCTCAGCTCCAACTTCAGTCGCCATTTTCGATCTTAGTTGCAGGGGGCTCAGCCCATCATCCCATGCGGGAATTGAACTGGCAACCTTGTTGTTGAGAGCTCACTCTCTGACTGCGCCATCCGGCTGCCCCTGTGGAAGTTCAGTGGCAGCTCATTGTCTTTAGTCTAGTTGTGGAGGGCGCAGCTCACTGGCCCATGTGGGAATCAAACTGGCAACCCTGTTGTTCAGAGCTTGCACTCTAACAAACTGAGCCATCCAATCGCCCCAATACTGCATTTCTTTTTATGACTAAATAATATACCACTTTTTATTTGTCCATTCACCAGTTGGTGGATATTGGGTTGTTTCCACTTTTTAAAAAAAGATTATGAATAATGTTGCTGCATTCATATACAAGTTTTGGTTTGAACAGGTTTTCATTTCTCTTGGATATATATCTAGAAATGGAATTTCTGGCTCATATAGTAATTCTATGTTTAACTTTTTGAGAAACGTCCAAACTTTTCCAAAGCAGCCACATCATTTTACATTCCCACCAGCACGTTCCAATTTCTTCACATCCTCGCCAATACGTGTTATTTTCTGTGTGGTGGTGACGATGATGAGTACCATCCTAGTGAGTGTGAAGTAGTATCTAATTATTTTGATTTGCATTTCCCAAATGATTTATCATGTCAAGCATCTTTTCATGTGTTTATTGGCCATTGTTCTACTGAAGAGAATAGTAGTTTATTCAAGTCCTTTGCCCACTTACTAATTGGACTCTTTGTAGTTCTGTTGTTGAGTAATAAGAGTTTTTTGTTGTTTGTTTGTTTGTTTAAGGAGGGCACAGCTCACAGCGGCCCATACAGGTATTGAACCAGCAACCTTGACGTTATCAGCACCACACTCTAACCAACTGAGCTAACCAACCACCCCAGTTACAAGAGTTCTTTATTCTGGATACTAGACATTATCAGAGATATGGTTTGCAAATATTTTCTCCCATTGTTGGTTTTCGTCTCATTTTTTTGATAACCTTTGATGTACAATAGTTTTTTATTTTTATGAAGTCTAATTTATCTAGTTTTTCTTTTATACTTTTGGTGTCATCTAATAATTCATTGCCAAATCTGCAGTCATGAAGATTTACCCCTATGTTTTCTACTAAGAATTTTAGTTTTAGCTTTTAAATTTAGGTCTTTGATCCATGTCAAGTTAAATTTTGCTTATGGTGTGAGGTAAGGGTCTAGCTTCATTGTTTTGCTTGTGGTTATCCAGTTGGTCCAGCACCATTTGTTGAAGACTATTAATTTTTTTCTTTTCTTTTGTTTTAATGAGCTGTACTCTTTGCTTCTGTTCATGCCTCAAAATTTTTTGTTGAAAACCGGACGTTTAAATATTAAAATGTGGCAACTCTGGAAATTAGATTCTTGCCAAGGTTTGTTGTTGTTGCTTGTTATAGCTATTGTTTGTTTTCTGACATAATTTTATAGTCACGTGTAGCCACTTGAGTCTGTTTCATTTGCTGAGTGGTTTGCTAATGGTTTAGCAAAGATTTCCTTAATCATAGTTGGGGGGCTCTCTCAGTCTTTGCGTATTGGCTGTGTGTGTGTTGGCCATTGCCTTCACTTCTGGGCCAGGCAGTTGACTGCTCTGCATTAGCTTTTACTCTCTCATTTCCTGCTTGTGCGGAGACTGAAGGTCTGTCTGTAAGAGGGAAGAGTGTAGGGCCTTCTCAGGTCTTTTCTGAGCATGTGCCCAGCCTTGGGCATGTGAGTGACCTTTAGAGTCCCAGAAATATCAGAGCTTTTCACAGCACTTGTTCTCCAAATTGTCTCATTCCCCACCTGTCCTCCAAAGCTGTTTGGTTTGTCTTTTGTTTATCCC
This sequence comes from Rhinolophus hipposideros, assembly GCF_964194185.1. Taxonomy (NCBI): domain Eukaryota; kingdom Metazoa; phylum Chordata; class Mammalia; order Chiroptera; family Rhinolophidae; genus Rhinolophus; species Rhinolophus hipposideros. Next base: position 74,380,338 of record NC_138054.1, read on the forward strand.
AACTGTTACCCCTTGCCCCAGCCAACAGAGACTAATGCATTGCCTGTAAGTGTTTTAGACAAATGCTTCTACCCTGGGAGAGCTTCAAGTTAGGCAAAATAAAGGCACAACCTTTGAGCTTATCCTTCAGGGAGCCACCAGACAGGTAAAAACAACCGCAATTCTTTAAAAACCAGGAGTAAGGTCCAGTCTGCTCCTTCTGGTACTAGGAACCTATGCTGGGAAAGTGGGCTGTTGTCTTCAAAGGTATTGCTGAATTAGGGGATGGAGCCAGGGTAAGTTAAACACTACAAAACTCTTCCTAAGACACAAGTGGTTTTTTTCCTTATTAAATGTTTTCCTGGTTGCTATAAACTTTTCATTAGTTTCTAGAGTTATGATAAAGTTGATTCTGCCCGTTTTTTTGCTAGGTAATTCTCTGCTTTTGTAGAAGTACAATCTTTTGGCATTCCCTACTCTGCAGTTTTTGCTGATGTAATGTGTGTGTGTGTCTCACTCTCCCCTCTCCCCCCACACACACACACATTAGTGTAAATTGTAGCCAACTAATAAGGTAGAATCTACAGTTTGAAAACACTGGTGTAATATCCTTGCCGTGCTAAGAACATATAAACTAAATAAGTAGAGTATTTCCACTCTAAGGGTATGCTGATTGACTGTGTTTATTTAATTTTAACAAAGGAATCGGAAAATATAACCAAAGTGATTTGTTACCAACCTTCGGATACGTTGACAAAATTGTGGGCACTTGTCACCAGGTACTAGGATACCCAGAGAAGTTTCTAAGGTGGCTCCTATTAGATATCTTCACCCCCACAAAGTTCTTGGCCTTGGGGGTGTTCTACGCAGTTACCTCTCGCAGTGCTGTGATACAGACTCTCCTGTTCTTCTGCTTCAGCTTTGGGACATCCGGAAGAAAGCTGCCATCCAGACATTTCAGAACACCTACCAGGTGTTAGCTGTGACCTTCAATGACACAAGTGATCAGATTATTTCTGGTGGAATAGACAACGATATCAAGGTATGTTTGGTGTTTATGGTACATTTCCCTTTCTCTGTCTCTACTCACTGAGGTGAATCTTCCCAAACTTCTGAGATTGTGGTAGCTTGCACTAATACCAACTGAAAGAAGATAATATAATAACTTAGATCTTGGTTCCTTTGTGTCCTACCCTCATTGACTTCCTAAGTCAAGGGTTGCATTACAGCTAGCTTGTAGAAATGCTGTCAAGGACCAGGCAGTTAATGTGAAGTCCCTGTGTGGGGACTCTGAAAAGGAAGAGTCCGTTCTCTACCTACAGACATTCAAAACTTTTTTTTTTTTAAGCTGTGTTAACCTGAGATAGCAGTGAATTATTTGTGATTCTCTACCCTAATCTCACAGTGTGTCTTTTCTTTTCACGATTATGGAAAGCATGTTGTGGAGAGTCTACTGCTAAGAATGAGAGGAGAGAATGATGTTGGAGAAAAAAGGCAGTAGACCAGGGGGAGCTCAAGCTTTCGAGTAACTGCCTTGCGTCCCAAACCCAGTTCCACCATTTTCTAGTTTTTGCTTGTATGATTTCAAGCAAGTCCTTTTAACTTTTTTTTAAGTAGCCTTTTAAATTTTTTTTTAACTCAAAAACTTCATTTTTTTATTTAGCTTTCTGACTCTGTGCTTGTGCCTTCAACACTTTCACAACGATTTTCTGCTCTTCGATAAGGAAAGCCCTCTTGATCCTATCACGGACACATTTAGCACACATGGCTCCAGCATAGGCCCTGCTGACGTGTTTTTTCGTTTTAGACAAGCTCGTTAGAACTTTAGGTCTCACAGCACGAACTCTGCGAAGTTGGCCTGGGCACACACCACATGCAGATTTTGGTGCTTTCCCAACCTTCTTGGTATAAAGGCAAACAACTCTATTACCAGGGGTTCGGCACAGCCTAGTTCCATTAGAGGCTGTATTACAGGACAGCCTCCGACGGAATGTCACGCTGGACCATTCTGAATGCCTGTAGACACCGTCCCCAGAAAAGCAAGTCCTTTAACTTTTTTAAGCCTCTTTTGTTGTGTGTGCAGCAGGGGTAACGATAACAACATCTACCTCAGGGTTGTTGTGGGGGATCTTCCTTCAGCTCTCCATCCTCTTGTTATTGTTCTGTCAGTCTTCCCCTTCACAGCCAAACTTCTTCAAAGATATGTTGCTAATAATAATAATGTTATCATTGTCTAACACTGACTAGTGCTTACTTTGTGTTGGGCATTGTTCTTACAGCTTTACGTGATTAATTCACTTACTTAGTAATTCACAACAACCCTATGAAATAAGTACGATTAATGCCATTTTATAGATGAAGAAACTGAGCTAAGAGAAGCCCAACTTAACTCAAGGTTTACAGCTACTAACGATGGAAACTCAGAGAATTTGGTTTCAGAGTCATGCTTTTAATGCCTATGAGAAATCTTTCCCTGAAGATTTTTTTATATTCACTGTCTTCAGTTGCTTACCGTGCCTTTCATTCCTCAATTCCATATCTCCTGATCACTCTGTAGCAATTTGCATTCTGCCTCCATTGTTTCATTGACACTGTTCTCTTCAAGGTCATCAGTGAGGTCTTTCTTGTTATTAAATCCAGTAAATCCTTTTATTCCTTTTTTTTTTTTTAACTGGCTATAACAACATACTCTCCGACCCCTCTGGTATATCTTTCTCAGATACCTCTGCAAGCGCTTCTGTGCATTCTTTAAATACCATTCTTCTCCAGGGTTCTTTCCCCTGGACAGTTCTCATCTACTTCCGTGACTTTATCATCCCCATGCTGATGACACGTGTTCCCAGCCCAGATCTCCAGCTTCAGACCCCTGCATATAACCAGCTACTCAACATCCCCCTCTTCCATGTTTCAATAAGTATTTCAAAATTCAGCATTTCCAAAATTCAACTTTCCATACCTTTCCCACCATATAACTATGTGAAAAATGTGGAATCAGAACCTGGGACCTTAATTAGATCATCTTAATTGCTCATGCAGTATTTCTCAGAGTAAGGTTTGGGAGCCCACTAGCATTAAAATCACTACAGAACTTCTAATGCCCATGAAAGTAGTTAGTGTCATTAAGCTATGATCATTTTTGTACTTCCAAAGTTATTACTATTATTTAAATTTACATACAAGGAAATTAACTTTTTTACTACATATTTCTATGAATTTTAATGCTTGTGTAGATTCGTGTATTTTCCCCAAAAATAAGACCTAGCCGAACCATCAGCTCTAATGCATCTTTTGGAGCAAAAATTAATATAAGACCTGGTCTTATTTTACTATAAGACCGGATGTAATATAATATATAATATAATACAATATAATATAACATAATATAATAAATACCGGGTCTTATATTAATTTTTGCTCCAAAAGACGCATTAGAGCTGATGGTTCGGCTAGGTCTTATTTTTGGGGAAACACGGTAACTACCACAAACAGGGTACAGAACAATTTCTGTCACCCCCTCGCCCCCCAACATTTCACAGTGCTCCCCTGTGCCAAACCATTTCCACATCCCTAACCCTTACCAACCATTTATTGATTCTTTGTACTAAAGTTCCTTTTCTAGAATATTATATAAGTGGAATCATACTATATACAACCTTTGGAGACTGACTTCTTTTATTTAAACTATGAGAATTTGATTTGTCTATACCACTGTGAGGATAGACTAACCTAAGAAGAATACTCTTGTGCTAATAAGGTCTTTTTATCATAAAAAGTGTGGCTCTTTTTCCTAGACTGTTCTATAAACATATATTTAATTGTGCTATAGTCCTGAAGGCATACCCAATGCCTTTTTAGAATTTGAAGGTTTTCTATGTCTTCTCAGATACACTGGATTTATACCTTCTCTTAGGGTAGGTTATTTGTACCAGTTTTGTACTGAAATCCAAACTAACCTCAAATATGGGGAAGTATAAATATAGTCCCTTGAATACAGCAGTTAATGTTACAAGTTTGTAGTCTTTATCATTCTAGAAAGTCTTTATTCTGTCCACAAACATTCAAGTTTTTCTGTCAATGCTTCATTTTCAGGGAATATTTTTATTAGAAGTACACATGATGTTACAAAAACTGGGACACCCTTATTGTGTACCTGGTCAGTATCACTGCCTTCTCTTGTCAACATTGGGAGCAGTTTGTGCACTGTATATAGTATGTCTTACTTTCCAAACTAAAAATCAGTATAGACTTCCCTATATGTCTGCTTATTTACCTTTTAAAGTTTTTTAGAGATGTGAAAATTGCATTCAACTGTATGTTTAATAAGTCAACTTTATTGGGAACAAAAATATAAAAAGTTAAGATAAAATTATTTATTACAATTTATCTGTTTTTAGTGGTAAGAATGCTAATTTTTATTCAATTAAGAAAATTTAGAAAACACAAAAAGATAAACAGATCATTTAGTCTCATCATCCAAATTCAGTCACTCTTCATATTTCAGTACACTTCTTCTCTTTTTCTGTACCAGTGTTTTGTATGGAAACATCTTAATAGTCACACTTTAGATAAAAATCCTGTATCATGCTCTTTTCACTTAATAACATACAGCTAGTTTTTGATCTGGAAACAATCCCCTGCCCCTGCAATATTGCCATGGTTGGCTCACTCTTGTCTTCAAATCTTAGCTCATATCTTCTCTTCAGAGAGGATTTCTTAGACTAAACTAGACCCTCCTGCTTGCTTTCTGTCACATCACTCTTACTTTATTTTCTTCTTTCTTGTGATAAGAACTTCTAGGATGTACTCTCTTAGCAACTTTCAATATTCAATACAATATTGTTAACTTTAGTTACCATGATGTACATAACAATCCCAAAACTTAGGGTCGTTTTTTCTGATTCTGCCACTTATTTGCTGGCTATCTTAAGAAAGATTGGTCTTAAGAAAGGATGGCCGTTTAGCTCAGTTGGTTAGAGCACATTGCTACTAACACTAAGGTTGCCGGTTCGATTCCCACATGGGCCACTTTGAGCTGCGTCCTCTTTAAAAAAAAAAAAAGGGAAGAAAGTTATTTAATCTCTCTGAGTTTTCATTTCTCATCTCTAAATGCGAATGATCAGCCTACCTTACACAATTGTTATATGGATTAAATGAGGTAAAGAATATAATATTCCCAGCAACATGGTAGTTACATAGTAAGTGTTCGATACGTGTTAGCTGCCATCATCATCGTTTTACTTTTCTTATTAGAATATTTGATAATGTAGTAAGTGACAGTGATGTCATTGGATGTTTAGGCTATTTGTTATCTATCACTATCACAAATTATGCTGCTGTAGACATATTTGTGCATGAAACTTTCCATATTTAATTATTTCCTTAGAGTAGAATTCTAGATGAAAATTAATGTATTAACAAGTATAAGGATGTTTCTTTCATATTTTGATTACAGGTTCCCAGATTGTTTTCTGACAATAGCAGTTAGTATTGACAGTATTTGAAATAAGGTTGCTGTAGTTATTTGACTTCAGTTTGCTCCTATGTAACTAAGGGGTATGCTGGAAAGATGTAAGACCAAAAGAATTTCAGTCTTTTCCCTGCCTACCACCACCTATTTTTACATGCTTAGGGAAGAATAACTGCTCCTGGACCAAGAAAGATTCTTAATTATCTTCAGGCCCTCATAAATTTCTTTAAAAATACAAACAGAGGCTCCTTTTCAATCAGAAACTGATCAGAGTGTCAAACCTGAAAGGGACCTTAGACATGTAATCATCCCTTATTTTACAGATCACAAAATTGAAGCCCTAACAGGTTAAGTGATTTGGCCAAGATTACATAGTCGATTACTCACGTAGTAATTGATAGAGCCAGTACCAGAAATCTATAATATCTCCAGAGGGCTAATAAACTTTCCACTCTATCATAATACCTCTAGTCTATTAAGAAGTACTTGTAAGCACATATGGGCCTACTTGTTTGACAAATCACTGTACTCCCTCAGTACATTAGGAGGTGCTCCTCAGAGAGCCTGGTTATGTTTTCTTCTCAGTCTCTCAGCACCACCTATTCTAAGAAAGGAGGAACAGTTAGGGAATGTGAGCCCCTTTTAAAATCTGAGGCGAACAGATTCTGTGTGTGTTTGTGAGCAATGCTGTTCCTGCCAGCATTATAGGATTGGGGCATCAGAGGAAAATGAAGAAAAGAAGAAAATGTGCCTTTGCTTGATGGCTTGAAGGTCAAGCTGGCAATTCTTTGGCATTTGTTATAATCCTGAGCTCTAGTCAGAATGGGAATTTAGTTGATGTTTTTTGTTTTGTTTTTGATATAGTGCGTAAGGGAATAGAATAGAATTGATTCCCCAGCCTTTGCGCTCATCCTTTCAATCATCTGGGCCTGAAGGATCCTTCTGTAATGCAAATCTGACCAAATCATTCCGCTACTCTGAAACCTTCTGTGGCTCCACAGTAAGGAAGACCAGGTCCAAGCCAGGCATTCAGAACCTTCTATGGTTTTGAGCTGGCTTCTGCCTGCCTACCTCTCAAGCATTGTCTGCTACTTCTCTGTCTAATTGCCTGCAATCCAGCAATTTCTTCATGCCTCTCTGCTTTTACACATTATTTTTGCCGGGAATACTCTTCTACTTTGTCTAAGTACAAAAATAACTCATTCTTCTTTCATACCCTGCTCAAATGCTTTATTTTCTATGAAACCTTCCCGTTCTCACTGTCATACCTGGACCACAAGAGAGTTAATCCCTCTGCTCTCTTTGCTGTTGCACGTTGTACAGTCCTCTCATCTTTTATTTACATGTCTGTTTTGCCTACTAGACTGAAAGCTCCTGGGAGCAGGGATTATATATTCTTTTTTTAATTTCTAGCAGTGCCTACCGCTAATGTGATACCCAGATGTTCACTGAACAGTTGATTAGGACATTTGTGAAATATTTTGCTGAAATTAGTGCCTTCCTCTTTCTACAGCAAATCCCAAATACATTTTGGCCCTGCACAAACAACGTGTGCAAGCTTCAAGGAGGGAAGTCTAGAAATGGCACCGAAGTGCTGTGAGGGATGACAGATTGCATTCTCTCTTAGCCGTTACAAAGCTAAAGATTTCAACAATGTCTTCTCTGAAGAGAAGGATCAACAGTTTGAACAAAAAATGTCAGCCATTTTAAGCTTTCCTGGTTATTGAGGCAGCAAACATCCTGACACAAAAATGATTGTATATAAATGTGTTGGGTTCCACACGTGAATGAGCTATTGATGGAGAAAGTGGAGTTGTCTGCCTTGTGTATTACCTTGACATAAAACACCAAACTCCTATCTAGATGAGAAAAGTGGCTTGCTTAAAGGGAGAGGAAAAGAAAAAAGAAATAGAAAAACTACATGGCAATGTGAAATCAAATTTAGAGGAAATTTTGTGTAGTGCCAATGATGTTAACAGAATCGCTGTTCTTTTTCTATGTGACATCTAGACCATTTCTATTGGCTTTAATATATTTTTCACATAGTTGCAGTCTGTGTAAATATAAATACTGTTTTGTATTTTCCTTATTTACTTAATAGCTCCTTATAGAAACATTTTTTACATTTGGTCTTGAGTTATTTTTAGGAGTTGCTTAATAATAGCTACCAATTATTGAGGGCCTTTTGTGTGCCAGGCGTATAATATATATATGCTAAGCATTCTGTTTGTCATCCTCACAACAGCCATAAGAAGGAAATGTTGTTATTCCCATCTTACAGACCAGAAACAGGCTCAGAGAGGATTGGTGGACCAATACACATAACTCATAAGTAGCAAAGACTAGTTCAGTCTGACCCTAAATGCTCACTCTTTCCACTCCGCTGTCCTATCTCTAGCATGCGAACTCAATGCTGCAGTATGTTTATGAACTTAATAAACCAAAATAGTTTTTCTGTTTGACATTAGATTTTTCTCAGCTGAACTGTTTTTCTTACCTTTCCTACCCAGGCAACAGTGAACCTGCAATTTATTTTTCTTTTAATAAATATGATTTTCCATAGTGTGTGTGTATAGGGGTGTGTATGTGTGTGTGAACATATTGCGACATTAAATGAAATTTTTTAAGCCTCTATATCTTTGCATGTTGCCTCCTTATATACATTTTACATGCAACCATATGCCTTTTTCAAATGACATGTTTGTTTTTATATAGTTATAATAGTTTATTTTTAATTGCTAAGAATCATAGTTTAAGCATTTTAAATGCTAGGTTTTTATTTATTTATTTTTTATTTTTAAGGAGGGCACACCTTACAGTGGCCCATACAGAGATCAAACCGGCAACCTTGGTGTTATTAGCACCACACTCTGACCAACTGAGCTAACCCGCCACCCCAGTTTTTTAATTCCTAATATATCTTGTTATGACTTGAAAATAAGCTGGAAATTCTGTTATTCTTTTTGTTAAACTTTATCTTGATATTTGACATTCATTGGTTTGTATCTATTTGGTCAAATATGGTAACTTTCCTTTTTTAGAAAGGAGAGTTTTTCCTCTTTGATAGAAATCCTATATTTTGTGGTGAAATCATTCTTGGCCCAGAGCTAGATTAAGAAGGGGTTACCAATCTCTCCAGGCAGTTGACTCTTTAGTAACTCTGTTTCTTTGCTGTTTGCAGTTTGATTTGAGAGCACCTTCTTGTTTTGCAGGTCTGGGACCTGCGTCAAAACAAGCTGACCTACACCATGAGAGGCCATGCAGATTCAGTGACGGGCCTGAGTTTAAGTTCTGAAGGCTCTTACCTCTTGTCCAATGCAATGGACAATACAGGTAACTTTGGGAAGGAAAGCACTCCAAGTGCCCAGTCACTATGGCCCCTAAAGAAAGTAGGCACTGAGTGCTAGAAATGTGTGCTGGGATAAATGAGGGACTAAGGGCAGAATAAAAATGGCTCACAGATTTTCAACAAGGCAATTAGGAGAACATGTAATAGAAAAAGCTTTTAGATGGTCAAGAAGCCAGGATTCTAGTCCCAAATCTGCCATCTAATCCCTGAGGACTTTGCATATAACACCTCTCTCTGTTTCAGCTTCTACACTGGGAAAGTAAGAGAACTGAACTTTACTTTTAATGCCTATTTTAGCTCTGATATGCTATGGATTCAAACAGGGTACAAGAAACTCTTTGTGATTCGCTTATTGAAAAAAGGTGGGAGTATGGAGATCCATCCAAGGCAATTCTCAGGCATTTTCAGAGAGCACCAAACTGATGATCAATAGATCTATTGCTATCTCAGTTGTGCTCTTTCTGCCAGTCTTCCCTCCCTACTCCAAAGCATCGGTGTGACAAAAGGTCCTCATTAAAACATCTCAATATTCTGAATTTACACAAACACACTCTTGTCTTGTCTTTGCTTGTTTTTGAGTTGTTCGGTAGGAGGATGGGTATAACAGAAAAGAAGGATGACTTGTTGCATTATACGCTTAATACTGAGCGCGTTTGGTAATGCGGCTGTGGTATATATGTTCATAGGCTTGTCAGCTAAAATGTTTTCACTGACATTTTATAATGAAAACAGTGCCTAGCACTCAAATGGGTGCTCAATAAATATTTATTGAATGAATGAACATTTTTACCTTCTGACGATATTCTCAGCTCAATAGTAAACTTTTATGTGTAGCTTTACCTTTTTATGCCTCTCTGGCTTCAAGGATTGTTCCTGTTTTCACACTCAAAATGACATCGCTCATTTTCCTCTATAGGTATAGCTTTCATTAACAACAGCTGTAGCCACTGCTTACCACGGGTGTTTATATACATATCCTGATTTTGATGGATTTTCCATTGACTGATTCTAGCAATGATCACAGTAAGAAAAGATGAGAGTCCCTAAATGGTTATTAAAATAGGAGAAATTCTTATTATGGCTATATAATAAAATTGCAAACTCTTTATTTTTGTTTATTGCCTCCAATATTTTAGAGCCTTTTCACATTTATCATCTTATTTGATCCTTAAAATACTCTTACTAAAAAAATACACGTGGTATTCTCATTTTACAGAGGAGACAAAAACACAAAGAACCTCACCATTTACCTAATACGTATAAGTATGTATACCCATATGTATAGCAGAGCTAGAATTAGAATCAAAGTTCACTTTTTCTGATCCTTGGTAGAGAGCTCTTTTGATATATTTGACCTTGTTCGAGTTTAGGCTGTCAGGTGCCCCATGAGCAAAATTAGAAAAGGTTAGTTCTGAGTTTGGTTTTTGTAGATTGAATGTCACAGTAGTCAGTGGTAGTTAGATTGTCATCTCAAAGCTTTACTAGATGTGACTTTTTGGGTTGGTAGAAGAATCATTTGCCAAATGTTAGTTTTCCTTCCTGCCCCCTCTGTTTTCCTCTGTGCCCTTTGGCCCAGTTAATGCAACTAGAATGCATTTCATTCCTGTTAGAAAAAGGAAAGCGCCTTACCAGGCGTACCATGAAACAGCATCTGTCACTGACATGATACTGATTGCAGCTGGGTTCTCAGGAGGCCTCTGGCTGATAACTGCTTGTTTTGTTTGACTTTGTAGTGCGGGTCTGGGATGTCCGGCCATTTGCTCCCAAAGAGAGGTGTGTAAAGGTATTTCAAGGAAATGTGCACAACTTTGAAAAGGTGAGTTCTGCACAGCAAAAGAGTTCTGTCCATTTGATTCAAAGAAACATTTAAGATTGTGCTATTAAGGTGTAGTATCTGCATATATCAAATCATTATGTTTTACACCTAAAACTAATACAATGTTCTATGTCAGTTATATCTCAATTTAAAATAAAAAAAAGATGGTGCTAAGGGTAGAGAGCAGTAGCTCTAATAAGGGGCTGCCTTCCAGTAACACTGTTCTCCATCAAAACTGGTTTTGCCAGAAATTGATAGAAGGATAGGGTAGAAAGCAATCACATAGATAGTGGAGGGGCAAACCCTCAAATTTAGAACTTCTGATCTCAACAGGACAATCCTATCCCTTTAATTCTTTGGTAACTTTGATCCTCTTCGGTCAGTGTTCCGAATGGGACCCAGCCGCCCATGGCTATTCCCCAGATGGCCTCCCTCACCATCCCAGTGACCAGCTATTAGAGCCCAGGGAATACATCTCTCCCCTCAGTAAGCACCACAGCCCAAGTTCTGAGAGACAGAAATGTTTTCTAAACTCTCAAATCCCAGGATCAGCTCTTGAAAGCAGATTTTCCTACAGATAATTTGGTGATACAAAGTAATGTTTTTCTTTTGAGAGCCCATTGAGATTTATTTTCACTTTATAAATCAAATCTTATTTTTTGTTGGATTTGGTTTTGTTTTTTTGTGGTTTTTTTTAAATTTTTCTTCAAGATAAATAAAAAGTGTTTAATGAGGATCAAGATAATGGAGCAAAGGGAGCCTCCGTTTGTCGGCAGAACAAAATTTTGTTGCCAGATCCACACTAATTGATTATAAATTAATTGTTTTCTACAGTTGGTTTTTATGTGGTAAAAAATTATAAAATATGCTGTCTTGGGCCACCGAATGTAAGATAATTGCTGATCATCTTTCTGGAGAGAATGAAAACTATTTAAGAAATTGAGTTTTTCAGTGATTCTAAAGCCTAGTAAAGGGGTTTGGTACATTACTGTAGCCATTGGATTCCTACATATTTATCATTTTAGAATCTCCTGAGATGCTCTTGGTCACCTGATGGAAGCAAGATAGCAGCTGGCTCAGCTGACAGGTAAGGATTACTGGGTGTGAGGTCAAGAATGATGGAGCTATGCAGGTATCTTATGTTTAATACATTAAGTGCGGATACCCAGCTAGACTAGACGTACACTTACAGCTGTACCCAGAGATGAAGCCATGTGCATATGAAGGGTTTAAAGATCATGTCAGACAAACACATCATTTCTACCCTCTTTGGATATGTTGTCGACCTGGAAGGTAAACAATTTCTGATTCTGTTGAGTTCCCTTTGCCATCATAATAAAATTCAGGCCATAATCTGACTCCAGGTTTTTCCATCAGACTCTTCTGCCATGCTTCAAGTCATTCAGATCATATTGTGTACTCTCCTCCCTCGCCATCACCATGATGTTTCACTCACACGGAACTTTCCCTGTTCTTACATGCCTTGTGCCTCCAAGCTTCTCTCTCATATCTCCTTTTCACCATTATCCCAACTCCTAATCCCACTAGTAATCACCTCTAGGTTATGTCTATGACCTTTCCCTGGCCCTCTCTCTCCCTTACCTCTTGGGCATAACTAGTTTGTCTTTGTTCTGTGCTGTAGTCACACTTTGTACATCTAACCTTTATTAGTATTTATTACATCTTAGAGTCAGGCAAACAGTGGGGCACCCCCGGTAAATCCTCCTCGAGGTCAAGGAGTGAGTCTTAGTCACCTCTGAACCCAGGGCAGTGCTTGACCTATTCTTAGCACTTAGTGAATGTTCCATGAATGAATTCCTAGCTCAAGGATGGCAGTCAGATTTTACCATGCAGATGATGATCTGTACTTGGGAGGGAGTCAGAGGTGGAATAGGGACGTCCAGGTGCCCGGGCTGTTGGGCCACCGATGTGGGACGGTAAAGAATGAGGAAGCCCTCTGATGGTGCACTGGGTTTAGCTCCCGTCTTTCTCGCCCTTTAGAGATTTTCCTGCTCCTTTACTGAAACAGTCACCATTCTATAATCATGAATCCTTTATGGGCTTTCAGCATATTCCAGGGTTTTCTTCTATTTGGGGCCCTAGCACAGCCTTAGAGAAACCTCGTTTTGGTATGTCCCACACCTTTCTACTTGTGAACATACCTGAAGAGTTTGCTCTTTTTTTTCCCCTGGCAAGTTTAATGCCAAGAAAAATGAACAAGTATTCGGCTATTTTCTGGGGGGAAAAGGGTCCAGGTGAAACAGTGCCACATTTATGGTTTCAGTCCTGGTGGTTTAGTGAGCTGCCTTGATGAGGGAATCTAAGGGGTTTTCAGTTGTCAGGTAACTAAAGAAGATCTTAAGAAACAGTTCCACAGCCTACGGTGTCTTGCATTCTGAGTAAGAACCATTCTAAGTATTTTTACATTCTGATTTTCAGCAGAAATACTGTATTTTTCCTATGTGATTAAGCTTTTAAATATTTACCTAAGCTTTTCTTCTGAGCAGTTGTTTTCTGACATTGGCTCCTTCTGACTTTCAATGTCCTCTCTTTTCTCTTTCCTTCCCCACTGTTCCTTTAAACCTTACATGTAGAAGCATGGCTCTGCTCTGGGAAAGTCTGCTTGTCTACCTGCTGGGGGTTGGCCAAATTTCACAGGCCTCCTCACCATTTAGCCCCAACTCAGCAGGCAGCTCTGTTACATAAGGAGCCTGTTTCCCTCTGAATGTTGCCATGCCAGAGTAAAAAGAGGACATGGAACCCCTCTAAATTTAGCATCCAGTTGGCAGCCATGAAGAGTGAGGCCTTGAAGTAGACCTTTAGAGATCTGGGGTTCTGCTGGCCTTGTTGTGCCTAGGAAATGTATCCTTCTCAGAAAACCGCTTTTCAGTTTGTCCTGGATTTGGCAAATTTCCCCTTTACTTGCAAATCACCTACCTCCTCATGTTCAGGCTTGAAACCTTTCAACAGTCCTATCAAAGACCACGGGAATACTGGCCAGTCTTTCTCTTATGAGTGATTTATTCAACCTAGTGATTTTATGTGATTCTGTTTTGATCATGAATGTATTTGTCCTAACAGTAGCTATCCTTAATTGTGTGCACCAGGTACTTTGCATACACTATTTTATTCCTCTCAACTAAGCTGTGAGATCTAATTGTCTCCATCTTACAACTAAGGAAAAAGAAGCTCAGAGAAGTTAAATAAATCATTGTCTCAGGTTACTTAGCTATTAAATAGTTGCACTGAGACCTGAACCCAGGTCGTTCTGACTCCAGAGCTCATACACTTTTTCACTATGCCGCATCGTCCTTAGCTGAATTAATGACAGTTATCTGTGCCTGGCAGCAAAGAAGACAGTAGGGAGAGCATACACATCAGAGCCAAGGAGCCTGTAGACATATAGGCTTCCTGCTTCTCTTCCATCTTCCTTGGAACTTTTATTTAGTTCCTATGGAGCCTAGCTTTTGAGCGCTAAACGGTATAATTAAGAAGCTCTTATTTATTTGCATTTTAGACCAAAAGTGTTTAATATCGCATCAGAACTAGGCATTTTATAATCAAGTACTGAGGACTTTTAGGTGTTGACTGAACAAAACAAATACGTAAATAATTTGTATAACCTGTGTAAAACCACTAGCCCTTTAAATTTACCAACAGATTATTTTTGCATGGTCATAGGAAGATAATATCTCTTTATTTTACCTTCAGCTTAAAATGACCCAAGCAAGGTTGAGGGTCAAAGGAATTTATTTTGGAGGGTAGGGGAAGGAGGGCAGGGTGTTTGAGGATAGTAAGAGAAAGAATACACTGGAATATATTAAAGAGTTCTAGTTTTAGTTCTGCCACTGATGAACTGTCACCTTGGAAAAGTCACTGTACCTTAGTTTTCTTATCTGTAAAATGAGTTTAGCTGATTTCTGTTGGCCCCTTCCCTTGCTAGAATTCAGTATTCTTTCTGGCCATGAATTTAGTGCAAGGTTTGGGTCAACTGTGTGTTTGGACTATAGCACAAATTTCCTGTTTGTTCTCTGGACTCTGATTTGAATACAATGCTAAGAAGTTCAGGTGGCTCTACACCCTAGGCTCCCAACCTGCCAACATATTCCTGGAAACATACGAGGTTAACGCTTAACTATAGCCCAACTACATTGGGTGCTCTTGGAGGGAGATTTCTGTGTGGGGTCTGTAGGAAAAACTGCCTTTCTCCTCCATATTCTTTTCTATTTCAGAAGTTTGTGTTTGAAAATGCCATTAATGCTTATATTTTTGGCTATTCCTATTTCTACACTCAGTTGCTCAAGGTCAGGGTCCAAGCCTTATTCAAAATCTGTATTCCTAGTTTGTAAAAGACAGAATATAGTTCAATATATATGGCGTGAATAAATTGTTGCTCCGTTTCCGTTAAAAAGCCATGCTTCTAGTCTACCCTCAGCTCTGGGAAACCTTAGCTTTGCTCTTCATGATACTTTACAGGTTTGTGTATGTCTGGGATACCACAAGCAGGAGGATTTTGTATAAGCTGCCTGGCCACGCTGGCTCCATCAATGAAGTGGCTTTCCACCCCGATGAGCCCATCAGTAAGTTTGTCCTGACTATGGGGAAAGAGAAACTGGGGGAGTCTCCTGAAAGGGGCCCTGAGAACAGAGGCAGAGCTGGATGTCTTGTTTTCTGTGAATGACAGTTTTCTGTGAATTGACAATCTCTCCATTGTTCTAAGTGCTGAGGGTAAGAGCAGAGTTTCATTTTCTTAATCTCAGAGGGAGCTTAGTTAGTCTAGTTCTTTTGAGTTTACATGCTTCAAGTCTGTTTCACTGAAGTATTTAGATAAAAAAAATATTTCTTAATACTCAGATTTAAATTGTAACTTAACTCACATTTTATTGGCCAGCTAAACTAAATAATGGGCCTTGGATTTAAGGAGAAAAATGTAACTTTCTCCAGGGCTAAGCACATTTACAAAATGACTGGCACAGACATTGATTCTGCTCTTGTAGAATGACTTAGACTTTTTCTTAGGGTTTGACTGATGAGACATCAGGATTTAGAGCCTGATGCTGTATTTCCCATAGCACAGCCCACCCTGTGGTTTTGAGAGGACGGAATTGAAAAGCTAGGCTACAGGTTCCTGTGAATGGTGTTACGAAGGAGGGGGATTTAAGCTGAATCCAATTGCTCTTTTATGCCAAAATTGGCTCTTGACATAAGAGCCCTTGAGCACCAGTTCTCCTTGAGCCTTCATTATTTTCAGTTGTCTTCTCTGTTCTTTTCACCTCAGTTCTCTCAGCCTCCAGTGACAAGAGACTGTATATGGGGGAGATTCAGTGAAGAGAAGGAATGGAAGACGCCAAGGCTGCTTGACCTTGAGACCTCAGACTGCATCGGTGGCATCAAATGGTGCTCAGGCCAGCATTCTCCCTTCAGATGAACATCATTACTGGCAAGAAACTAGGAGGAGGTGGCCATGTTCCAGCAACCACATGTATCCCATTTCACCAGGATGATCAAGGCAAGCTTACATACAGTGGCCTCTAAAACCCACCTGCCAGATTTCAGGGACTGTTTGGTTTTCCTCCTGTTTTCTTTCTTTTTCTTTTTTTAAATAAGGTTTCTTCAAAGGGACAGACATTGGTTGGTTTGTAGTTTCCCGTTTTCTAATCCAAGCCGAAGACACGGAATATGACTGAAATTTGTTGGGGTTTTTATTGGTTGTTGTTGTTTTTTTAATTAATAACTGGCTTGTATATTTTCTTTCTGTGTTCCTCTGAGTCATTTTGTATTAAAAGCCAAATAGATGCCTTTTTACAAGAGCCATGTAGATCGGATTGATTGCTGTCTTTTCTTTGATGCTTGGTCACTGCAAATCTGAGCAGGGCATGGTGTAGATGGGATACGATCCAGTTAAACTTCTGAGAAACTGTTTGCTGGGATGTTTTGGGCTTTTATCCCCCCTTTTCTGTGTCTTTAGGTTTACTCACTCCCATAAAAATGACAGAGAATAATTACCAGTAATAAAAACTGCTCTCCTACTAGAAACATAGCAGTGAAGAGGATTTAAACAAGGTCTGCAGGAACCTGGTTCTTGTTTACTTGTACATGGTCTTTCATGAACAGGGGCTATGTCTACTCTGCCTCCTGCCCAAAACACTTCTGAGCAGTAATCCCTATACTCAGCCTTCCTGGGCAGATTTGGGGCAGTCTCAGCCGGCAGAAACAAAATTGGCTGGAAGGGTATATCAAATTCCACTCAAAAGGAATACGAGAAAGTTTCGGTGTAACTGGGCCATGACATTGAGACTTGTTAATGACTTTGCTTACCTGTGTCTCTTTCCCAAATTGACAAGGTTATTAAGAAATGCTATTAGTTGCCTTTTTCCCCCAAGACAGGTTACTGCTGTCTCCATGGATTGCTGGGTGACTGTGCCCAGCACACAGACTAGCACTAATGGATCCCACCTGTCACTGGGGAGTGGCGTGTCTTTTCTGAATCTCATATCTCAACACAGAGGTCTTCACACCTCCAACCTGTTCTGAACATGTTTGGTTTTATACTTTTAGCTCACAAACCTGAATCATCTATGTATCTTAAGTTATAAGAGAGAGGGGATGGTTTTAAGTAAACACACGTCCAAAATGTTGAACTCATTAATGAAGGAACCAGACAGACGAATAAAACTGTCCAACCGACTACTTTTAATACAGTGAATGAAGGTTGAATAAAGTGCACTGGAAACAGCAATTTCCTGTGCCTGGGAGAGTTAAGGAAGTTTCACCAGTTATGGGATCATGCGTAGAGGGACTTAGAGAAGGAGTAGGACTTTGCCCGGTGGGCACAGAACATGAGCACTGAACTTCAGCCTGGTTAGAGGGAGGGAGCAGCAGTCAGTCAGGTTGCAGAATTAAGTAGGAGCCATATCGTGGAGAGCTTGTGCTTCTGTCGTTGATCCTATAGGTTGAGGTTTCCTAGAGTATTCCACAGAACTCTGTTTCCCAGGAATGTTCAGTACATTTGGGCATAAAGACTCCACGCTCAGATAAATTTGGGAAAGCCTGGGTGAAATAGTGAAACAGGTTTCTTTACTGCAGGACTGCTTAGCGCCTTTAATATACGAAGCATAGTGGCATCTTCAAAGGGAATGGTGGCTCAGATTTCAGGCCTGAGCAATCATTATATATATGGTTACGCCTTTAACCAGGAGCGATTTGGCCAAGGACGTTTCGCAAGCTGCTCTTCTTACCTCGAGAAGTAGTACAGGTAACTCCCTAATCCCTTTTGAGGTCCACATACCTCACAATTAGTCCAGTACCCTCCATTCACCCATTTTTCTTGGCTTGGGTAAAACAAGGCCTGAACCTTGATGTCGCACTTTTAAAAGCCTGCCAATCCCTTGAGGAGTTGGCAGTAATTGGAAAGGGCCAAGGCCGGGGAGATTGCACGGGCTTTCCTCTAACCTTAGCCTCTTCACTCCTCCCAAGTGCCTTCTTCAAAGGCTGGGTAGAAGCCATTAGCAGGAAATAGCAGCACCACTTAGATCTTGAAGGAAATAGGGGCCCTAGCTTGGGAGTAAAGATTTGAGTATAAAACATCGCCAGAGGGTATAAATTGTATTTTCACTTTGGGAGAGATAGATAGATTGCTCCCAAATGAGTAATGGCATCTCTGGTTTTCAGTTAATTTCCCTTTATGACTTTCACAGTCTCTAGCACTTAATACCATTGGAACTTAAAAGAGCCAGGTATTTTTCTTCTCTGGGTGGTTGAGTTTTGTGGACTGAATGGTCAGGGAGGTGGATTTGGACAGGTCAGGGCTCTTGTCAGAGCTGCTCCTTCACAGTAAAACTACAGAGTTATTTGTTTCTCACAGATAGACCTGGAGTCTGTTGCTTGTTAATATTTCAAGGTGTATGGATGGGAAACTGAGGTGAGAGACAGCTCTGAGCAATTTGGGGCTGCAGGCAGTTGAACCGCAGGAAAGGCTGTCAGGCCATTTGAGGTAGGACAGGCTTGACAGCGCTGTGTCCCAGTACAGAGGGAGAGGGCAGGCTTCCTGTGGGGCCTAATGAAGCCAAGTCTGAGTTCTGAGCCTGCCCTCTGGTCAATTGTCTTTGTACCCCAGACCCATAATGATCCTTCTCCAAAAAAGCGCTGGGGAGTGGGGGAACGCCCACCCTCTTTGCATCAAGCCCTGAGTTATCCCAAACTCTCCTTTCTTTTAGGCTTTAACTTCTTTTTCTCACTTGCTTCCGCAACCTTAGTGACTTTTAGCCTTAGAATGCTCATTGAATCACCTTGGGAGCCTTAAAAACTCCAGAGACTTAGCTCATACCCCAAACCAATTAAATTAGAATATCTGGGGTGAAAGTCAGTATTTTTTTAAAGCTTCCTTAAGTGATTGCGATGTGTAGTCAAGATTGAGGAAACATGTCAGCCATGGCCATGACCTTAGCCAGGAGGGCAGTATAAAGCCATTGTGGGGACAAAGCCCCAAAAAGCAGTTTCCAGGCTCTCGGCCTCACGTAGAAAGGTGCTGGCTCAGGTAGTAAATGGCCATCAACTGTGATCAGATGGCCATCAGCTGTGGCTAGTTGGCCGTCAGCTGTAACCCGTGAGCCATTGGCCACTAATATAACTGTTGTGGCTACGCTAGCAGGAAAAGGGAATGGGGGCTAGCAAGAAGATGGTGGCTGGCAAGCGCGGACTGCTGTTAGGTCGGCGGGTTGCAGATTATGTAGATCCTGCTTCCTGTGTCTCCAGCCCTGCCGCCAGCGAGAATATAGTGATATGACTCCCCTACTTATGGCTCTGTGGGTGTTCCTTTTTGGCCTCACCATGTCCTGTGTTCTTATGTGGGGAGCGGGAGCAGAGACCCTGCAGGCCGCCCCGCACGACAAATGGCTCAGCGAACAGGGTCCCCTGCGTGACAGCCATGTTGGCTTCCCTTGCCACCCCTTGGCTCTCTAACTGCTCTAACACATGCTCTGTGTGAGCTAGCTTCAGAACACTTCTCCCAAAGCCCCTGGCCGAGCTAAAACTTAGGAGCTTAGCCAGAGAGCAGAGGCTGACCCACGTGGTCTTCTCTGCCTGGTGGGACTGTGGGGCTTTGTGCAGAGAAAAGACCACTGACCTGCCTTCAAAGCCCCAAGTATAGTGTCCAGAGGCGCTGGGGCTGCAAAGGACGTTAGCTCAGCTAGTCCACCTCTTTTTACAGAAGGGGAAACTGAGAGGAGAGTTTTCCCAAGGTCACATGCATATGAAGATAGTGGTTTGCTCATTTAGGGTGCGTTTAATCAACACCCCTTTGTGGCAGGCCCTGTGCTGGGCTCTGAGAATACAGAAATGATTGGGTCATCGTATCTAGGGGCTCACAGGGCAGAACGGTGGGGAGAGACAAAAATCAGGGCTTCTCGAACTTCCCCATCAGTGTCCTTAGTGGCAGAGGGGGATGAACTAGGGCAAAAGGCAGGACTCCTGAAACTAATACCTTTAAAATTTTACCATGAATCTGTAAAATGGATGATTTCCCCTCAACTTTTTATTTTGAAAATTTTCAAATGTAAAAACTGTCTGTATACAGACATTCCCGACATAACCATTTTTACACTTTACAATGATACAAAAGCAATATGCATTCAGTAAAAAGCAGACTTCAAATTTTGAATTTTGACATTTTCCTGAGCTAATGATAATACAGTGTGGTGCCCGTCATGCTGGGTGGTAGCAGCTCTCAGCCATGCACGCAGGCAGGAGGGTGAACAGCCGATACTCCACAGTGTAGTATTACGTGCAGTTTTGACTGATGAGATTTGCAACTTACGATGGGTTTATTTGGATGTGACTGCATCAGAAATTGAGGCGCATCTATACTTTCCACCTCGATTCAATAATCTCTATCTCTGTCTCACACACACACACGTGTATATATAACTTTCAGTGACTATTGAAAGAAGGTTGGTGACATAATTCTTTAATTCCCAAATACTCCAGCACTATCTCCTGAGAACATTCTCTCTTACAACCACATACCATTACCACACCTAGGAAAATTAACAGCAACTCCACAATGCCATCTAATGATCCAATTAAAATTTCCCTAGTATCAAAAATACTTTTTACTGCTATTTTTTAAATCTGGAATCAAAAAGCTTCATGCATTTGGCTATTCTGTCTCTCTAGTGTCTCTTGAAAACAGTCTCCCTGCCTTTTTCTCAGTGAAATTGACATATGTGATTTTTGTGTGCTGCTTCAGAAAAATAGTTGTGCTTGTTTTACACTAATAAATGTTTTAAATCACTGAGCACCAAGTAGAATTGACACTCCAGAAGGATGTGCCACATTTATTTGCACTTTGTGTCTTTTCATGTACATGTGTTAGAAACAGATATAAATGATTCAAATACAATCTAATACGTACCGTCAGAGGGCTACCTACAAACTAGGAGGCGGTGCCTAAGGAGCAGTTACAGAAAGTTTTACTGAGGAAATGACTCACTTGAAGTGAGTCCTAAAAGAGGGTTGGAAATTGGGGAGAAGAAAGGGAGTTGCGAGGGGGGTACAGTCTAAGTAGTGGGAAAAACATGGACAACAGCACAGATCACCAAATCTAGTGTATTCAAAAGTGACACAGTACGTGGTGGTAACAGCATATTGGGGGAGTGACAGATGAGTAGGAGCCTTGGGAAGTGTTGGAGCCGGATTGCAGGGGGTCTGGAAAGCCAGGTTGGCAGCTTTGGGTTTTGTCTAGGGAATGGGAGCCAGCAGAGGTTTCTTGGTTGTGGTCAGAGGACAACACATGAGGACACTTTGGGTTCTGGGTACCCTCTGAGAAGATCGTTGTGGGGAACAGTTGTAGGAACTAGGGAAGATAGATGAGATCACTGTCTTTAGACATCAAAAGGTTGCCTTGGAAAAAAGAATCTCTTATTCTGGGAGGCCTCAAAAGTGCAGAGCCAAGACAACTTGGATTATAAGAAAGCAGGTTTACAACACCCAAAGAAAGCACCTGAATCAGCTGTGCACACCGATTGGTCCAGAGTTCCTCCCCTCTGGAGGTGTCCAAGCAGAAGCTGGGTGACCATTTGACAAGAATGCCTGTGTTTTATTGATTTAGAGGGTTAGCTGCTCAGCAGAATCCCCGAGGACTGTATTTTTAAAACACCTCTAATCAGGTGCCACCTCCAGAGATCTTTCTTGAGTTGGGTTGGTCTGGGTTGGTTTGTACACTAACATTTGGGAGCCACACAATTAGGAGACCTCTATCATGATCTTTTCCATCTCCACTGTTCTATGATTTTAGATGTTCTTTTCCTCAGACTCTAAGATGGCAATTTTACAATTCAATGAATTATTTGCCTGTGAGAGGATGCCTGGCTGAGGCCTTAACGGAAAATGAGAAGGGGTGGGGAGCCAGCAGGGGTGTTGAGAATCGTATGAGGGCATTTGGGACCTGTTGGAGGGACCAGGCCTGATCTGCCTTTCTGTCCCCAGCTGGCCCTTGGACAAAACCAGTATCGCATAATAACGGCCCAGCGAAGGATTGGGCCAGTTGGAGAGGACTGCTTGCTATCTCAGTGTCCCCAGCTCAGCTGGCCTGAGGGCAGACTAACTGAAAGCCCATGTGGCCTCCAAGGACTAGTGGAAAGGGAGCTTTATCTTGGCTGTCGAAAGATTCTGTCCTAGGGATTCTCGACCCCACAGTCACAGACAAGGAACAGTAAACTTTCTACCAGCTTTACTGCCATCGGAGCTCTTTACAGGGTTTCTTGACCTAGAACCTACCCATTCATATACACCCTGTTCTGTCGTCTTCCTTTTTTCTCCGTCACTTGTTATCAGAGATTTTATTTTTCTCCTTTTAAAATTTGCTCTGGAACTGAAATTTTGAAGAAAGTTGATTGGAGAAGGGTGGTGGCAGTAAGGAAGCAATAAGAAGGAAAAAGTATGTGCAGAAGTTAAAGAAAAGAAGGGGTCCTAGTTCCTGAAATGCATCTTGTCGTTAGATACTTCTGTGTGTGCACTTCTTTTTCTGCCTGGCAACCTGTATTTCAGGCATCATCTTTGCTCTGAAGGTTTCCATCACTGCCTATTCCCAAGCAAAGTTAATCATTCTTTCACCATTCAGTTTCTTACCTCACAGACGTGCCATTCTGTGTATTGTGTATAAGTATATATTCTGCCTCTCCCACAGGCCCAAGAGTCACAAACTCAGATGGTGTCAGGGGCCAGAGAGCAAGGGCAAATGGGTGAGCTGCTGGGTTTAAGAACATCAGCAGTGGACCACGTCACACTGTGGGCCGGTGTGCTAACTGACCCAGGCCTTTATCCCAAGGAATCTCAGGGGCACCTCTCCTGTTCATCTTTGGTTCCAAAGCTCCTACCTCTGCCTGGCACCGTCATGGGACTGGCCTGGGGGTTTTGAGGCCCTGCCCTGCCCTTAACGTGCTTTATGACTTGACAGAACTCATTCAACCTCTCTGCCCTTCAGGTTTTTCCTCTCTTTGTCTATCCCGTCTTCAGAACAGGCACCTTGAAGATGATCTAGGCCGGTGGTTTTTCCACATTGTTCCTGAGAGGCCTTGGGTTGCAGTGCTGACTTCGAGGCCTTCACTGCAGGTGAGGGCGCCTGAGGGCAGACTGCCAGACCTCTCCCCACACAACGAGAGTAGTTCCACTCTCTCCAGTGTTAGAAATGTATGATTTCTTTTGCAGAAAAGGATCTGCTGAAGAGGAATGTTATAAGGAAAGTAGTTCTGCCTAGGTCAAAATCTGATTCTGCCACTCTCTTGTTGAATGACCCGGGGCAAAGGATCTAAGTTCTCTGAACCTCCATTTCCTCATTTAGAAAATGGAGGTGGTGGTAATACCTACCTCAGACTGCTGCTGTGAGGTTTAATGAGTGAATGGAAAGTACTCAGAACAGTGCCTGGCACAGAATGCTTAACAGGTGTTAGCGGTTGTGATATAATACAGAAATATATTTGGTCTTTGTCCCCATTCCTGGCCCAGAGCTCCTAAAACTCTTGGAATGTCCTCAGTGATAGGAGTGTCTGTTGTTATTCGACAGTCCCTTTTGATCACCTGTGAGCGTATTCTAATGAGGTGACCTAGGATGGGACTCCTAGATGGCCTCAAGATTCGGCTGGTTACCAGCAAGAGCAAGTGATTAGAGCCTGGAGATTGAGCTCTATAAAAACTCGAACAATGAGCTCCAGAGCCGCTTGTGGGTTGGTGAACATGCTGGGAGGGTGACACACCCCATCTGTACAGGGACAGAAGTGCCCAGCATCCTTCCAAATCTTGCCCTCTGTACCTGTTCATCTGGCTGTTCATTTGTGACCAGTAAAGGTAAGTAAAGTAGTTCTTTGAGCTGTTCACAAGCAAATTACCAAACCTAAGGAGGGGGTTGTGGGAACCCTCAATTTATAGCTGATTAGTCAGAAGGAGGGGTGG
This sequence comes from Rhinolophus hipposideros, assembly GCF_964194185.1. Lineage (NCBI taxonomy): Eukaryota > Metazoa > Chordata > Mammalia > Chiroptera > Rhinolophidae > Rhinolophus > Rhinolophus hipposideros. Next base: position 74,404,395 of record NC_138054.1, read on the forward strand.
CCAAACACTTGCCACTGGCATCTGAAGTGGAGACAGTCGTGGGACTGAACCCCTAAGCTGTGGGTCTGCACTCCGGGTAGTGTCAACATTGAATCGACAACCAGCTGGTGTCGGAGAATGGGTTGGTGTCAGAAAACACCCCAGAAACTATAATTAGTGAGCACGTTAAGTCCTCTAACTTGAAAAAAAGAGAAATGGGTTTAACATTTCGGCTACCTTAGGAGGTAACTTCCTCAGAAGTTTTCAGTGTTTTAACCCAGAGGAACTGTAGCGGAAGATTCAGGCACTGACTAGCCTTGGTGTAGGGCAAGGGAGGAACTTCTTAACACCGCACAAGTCTCGTCACTTCAGCAGCTCCTACTGGGCCTCTCTCTAGGGCTGACCGTGATTCTGCCTTCTCAGGAGGCATGGGTATGTTCTGAATCATCTGTCCTTTATTACTCATTTCTGCTTCATTTTCCCCACAATCTTTCCCTCGCTGCGGAATTAGTCATCCTTCATGTTGACTGCCACAAGCCCCTACTGACGTCATCCCCAGCTCCTGACCACCCCACCCCTGCCAACTTCTTGCCAAAGATGTTTCCATCTGTTCATACAATTAGATCGCCCCCCCTTAGAACCCTGGACTTACAGGTGGTAAAGAGGGCACAGGTAGGCTGGGGCCCAAGGCTGGGAAGAGCCTTCATTTACCATGTGTTTGGGGGCTCCTGACACGATCCAAGCCCTGTGGGGTATAGACATAATTTATGACACCGTCGCTGTCCTTGTAGAGCTCACCCTCTGTTAGGTGAAACAATCAGACAAGTACAGTAAATCTCAGTAAAAGCTAAACTAAAGGTAGCACAGGCCACATGGGAGCCCAAAAGCGGGGCACCGCCCCCACGTCACAGTCAAGTGCCTTGCTTAGAGTAAGACTCCGTAAATGATAGCTGTTATGTTTATCATGGAATAGCATTGTTAGCAACACAGAGGCCACTGGCAGAGGCTCTATCTGGAGGAGGCTCCAAAGAAAATCCGGTTGAGAACTGTTACATCTGGGCTGATCCTTTATAGACTGGTCCTTATTCTTTCGTGGGAAATGGACTCTTTGGAGAATCGGATGAAAGCTGTGGACCCTTCTCCTCAGAAAAAGGCACATCTGCTCACGTGAAGCTTTGTGGATTATTTCAAGGACTTCAGACTCCTGGAAGCCTGGCTAGTCATGAAACCTGGTTGGACACAGCTGTTACTAGTCCAAGCATGGCTGAGAAAACTTGCCACTATTATCTCAGCTTACTCCAACTGAAAACCTCAGCACCTGTAGTTTCAACTCTACGAGTGTCCTGTGTGCTTTCAAGTACCAAGTGGCATGTTGAAGGATGGGTGGGGGAGGGAGACCAGTGAGGAGACCATTTCATAGTCAAGGAAGAAGATAGGCAGGGCTGGTCAGGGCCCTCCCTATGCTTGGTTTAATGCTCTGCTGTGTCATCATTCTTAATTTTTTAACAAGGAGCCTTGCATTTTTATTTTGCACTGGATCCCACAAATGATGTGGCCAGTCCTAGGAGAAGATAATAGTGCATCTGAGTGGTTTCTATGTAAGCAGCATAAAAGTTGCAGTGCTGGGACTGGAACCCAGGCTGTTTTAGTCCAAACCACGGTCTTAATCTGTATCATACTGCCTTCTGAGTCAGTAGGACTAATGAGAGCGGAGAGGAAGGGCAAGAATAAGAAACGCTCTGTTTCTTCTGTTAGAACACTGTTCTCCACTCTGCTTCTCCTTCCCTCTTATTGTTTTCTCAGTATCAGTGTCCTCAAGCAGGTCTTTTCTGGTCTCCAAACTTGAATTAATGCCCCCTTATTCTCTCTTTTGCTCTTTATTATCCTTTAAGGCACTCATCCAAATTTGTCATTATGTATTTATTTGGGTTTTTTTAATGGCAATCCCTCACTAGACTGTTCTCTCAGTGAGTGCAGACTGGTACATCCCCATATCCCCAGCAGAGAGCCTGGCATATAGTAGGTATTTCATAGATAGTCGCTGGAAGGTACAGTTCACAGATTGTAATGACAGGTGAGATGGGGTAGAGAAGCCTGGAGTGTGATGCAGGGATTCCCACCTGAGTCGTGCTAGTCACCAACATGACTCTTAAGAAGTTAGGAGAGGGGCAGGGAGGATCTAAATGGATTTGGGATGTTTTGAGAGTTGAATGCTTTTGGAGGAGGCCTCTTGGAGAAAGCAGCCTTCTGCTGGCAAGTCCTTCCTGACTCTCCACTGCAGCCTGGGTTATGGGCTGGCAATAGCCCCGTGGGCAGACCTGCCCCTGGGAGCCTGACTGGGACGCTCAGTGGTTTCTGGAAGAGCACTGCAGGTCTCATCTCTGGGCGCCAGGGCCCCCAGGGGTGTGTGTGCAGTCAGGGCTCAATAAATACCAGTAGAAGAAAAGAGGGAAGGAAGAAAATGTGACCAGGCATTCAGGAGCGAGTCTGGGATAAGGAGCAGATCTGGGAACTGGGAATGAGGAAATAGAGGCCGATGGTTGAAATCCTGAAGCCCTAGAGGAGTGTTCAGCACCTTCAGGAAGCCAGGCACTGGGCTAAGTGCTTTGTTCACATAAATGCATTTCATCTTCCTAGCACACTGAAGCAGACATTATTATTCCTACTTTAAGAAAACTGAGGCTCAGAGAGGTGGCGTGAATTGCCCAAGGTCACACAGAGAGTGAGTGAGCAGTGAAATCGGGTTTGACCCAGGGTTGTCAGCCCCCAAGCCTGCACTCTTCCCACTTCACTCCCTGCCTCTCCCCCAACTCTCCACTTCCCTACCCCTTCCCACCTCCCCGCCGCTCCCGCGGCCGCCCCGCCCCACCTCTCCCTTCCCCTCCCCTCCCCTCCCTTTCCTCCCTCTTTCGTTGGCGGCGACGGCGGCGGAGCCACGTGGTGGGGCCGGGAAGCCGCGGCCGCGGAGCGCCGGGGCGGCTGCCCCAGCTGAGCAGTGCTGCTCTGCGCTGCGCCGCGCTCGGTGCCTGCGCTCCGTGAGGTGCTCCCCGCCAGCGGCCCCGGGGCAGGAGGCGCTCCTGGCGGCCGGCCGGTCAGACAAAGGAGGCGCGGCGCGGCAGGGCCAGCGCGCGGGCGCACGGACCATGGACTCAGAGCGCCGGCGGCCCGCCCCAGCCCTGAGGACCTGGCGCTCCGGGGACCGGCCCTAGGCGCCCGGCCCCGCCGCCTGGGGCGCCCAGCGGGAAGGACGCGGAGCCGGCGCGGCACGGAGGAGGCGGCGGCCGCCGAGCTAGAGGGGCGCAGCGGCGGACGGCCCGCGCGGCCCCTGGAGCCATGGGCAAGTGCAGCGGGCGCTGCACGCTTGTAGCCTTCTGCTGCCTGCAGCTGGTGAGCGCCGCGCGCCGAGGCAACCGGGGCGGGGTCTCGAGGCGTGCGGGTGGGGAGCTGTGTCTCGGTGTGTGTCTGGTGCGAGTGCCCGGGTAGGGGGTGGTCTGGAGTCACCGAGCGGACGGGCGGAGCCTGCTCTTGCTGGCCGGGCTGTCTCTTTGTGTGCGCTTCTCGCTCGGCACTCCCGGATCCCGGCGTGCGCCCGGTGCGCGAGTCCCCGGCCCGCCCCGCCCCGCGCCTGGGCTCCACGCATCTGGCCCGCAATGTGCCAGTGGTCTTTGGGGGGTGCGCTGTGGGACGGGGCTGGCTGGGACGGGGGTGTGTCCGGGGCGGGTTTGTGGATCCGTTGAGGTCCCTGCTGTGTTTTCCTCTAGATTACTCGTTTGCGTGGGTCTCCCTTGCTCCAGGTCTCTCTGCCTCTGGTCTCCGCCCCTGTGAGTGTTTCTCACAAAGTCTCTGCTCCCGTGTGGGTTTCTCTCCGGGTTTCTCTTTGGTATGTCTCTAGATGTATGACCAGTTCTGGTCTGTGCTCATCTCTGTGTGTTGGGATCTTAGATCCAAGAATCGTTCAGTCCTTTGTGCTGTTTCTGCCTCCTTTCACCCACCTGACTGGGCAGGCCTGGGAATGGAGAGCCACCTCTCGGGAGAGGGTCACAAGGAGCTGCCGGGTAACTGGACCAATCTGACCAACCGCGTGCTGGACTGCGCTCCCTGCTTTAGCTGTGGCCACTGTTCCACCAGAGAGCCTCAGGGGTGGAGACAGGCAGACCAGCCCCTCTGCCTGGGCTGGCACTGATGGGATGGGGATACTTGGGTGACCTGGGGGAGGGTGCGAGTACCTGGGGACACGGTGATGGTGGTGACTGTGCCTGGGTTCTTGGAACTCAGGGAAGCCTGTGGAGTGAATTTAGGGACTAAAGGGGACCGGCTCTGCCCTTCAATCCGGGCTCTGGAAGGTGAATTGGGGCAGGTAATTAAGGAGAAGCCAGGGTCTCATAGACTGAGTCCCCACAACTAGCGGATTTTAAAGCTGTGCTGCTCCTCTAGATAGAAGTGCATGGGGACGTCCATGGGCAAAACCCAGGTCTGAGTGTGAGTTAACGCCTACCTCTGTGATCTGAGCCTCTGCTCTTGCCTGCATCCATTACTTCTCCTTCCCAAATGTGGACAGTACTGCAGAATGAAGCTTTGAGCCTGGATATACAGACCTCTTCATTCATCTTGCTTCTCACCTCTTGGGGACACCAGCCCCCAACTTGCCATTTACAGACCTGCCCTCTCAGGCAGTGGTAGAAACAGCCTGACCTGGAAGATTATAGCTTTGTTCCCAGCTGTGGGACACAGGCAAGTGACTTTCCTTTGCTAGGCCGCCTTGGTCTGCCTATGTGTAAATTGCTCATCCTTGAGAATTGGAAAGGAGATTAATTAAGTTCAGGTAGAATGGAAACTCCAGAAGGGCAGAAATGATCTGTTTTGTTCCCTGCTAAATCCCCAGCAGCTGGAACAGTGCCTGACACTACATTAATATTTGTAAAATAAATGAATGAATCAGTTATTTGGCAATTCCTGACTCACAGTAGAGACACCCTTCTTTATCTACTTTGAGGAACCTAAAATGCCAAGAAGTACTGAAACTTCAGAGGATTTTTTTCCTCTTTGTTCATTTTTAAATTTTAAACTAGACTTTTTATTAGGAAAACGATATACATGTTGTAAAAATGAAGAAATCAATAAATAATCAAACAAAGCAGAAGATAAAATTTTCCTTCCGTGCCCAGTCGCACCCCAAAAGGTAAGCACTGTTAAGTAAGAGCTTGTCCCGTGCTCATTCTCTGTTGATGATGGTAACAATGGTTAGCTTTGGGGAGCATTTACTAGGTGCTGGGTACACTTATGAGCACTTTTCCATGGGTTAACTCATTAAATCTTCATAATGACCCTGTAAAGTTCCAGAGTTCCCCAGTTAGGAGCCAGGCTTTGAAGCCAGGCCCCTGACCAGCACCCTCTGTTCTTTGATAAGTCAGGGGTTCCTGGGGAGGTGCCTCCTACTCTAAAGAGACATGAAGGTGGTGAAGGTTGTCTCCCTGTCTCCCACTCACCTGTCTCCATAGCTCTCCCCAGGTAAGCTAAACCCACCTTTCCACTTAGAGGGTTCACCAGCACAAGGGGCTCTGGAGTTAGACGAGACCGGGCTGGGCTTCTGAGTCAGCTAGGTGGCTTTGGGTAGCTTGTAAGGGTTACATGAGATAATTGGGGGAGCTGCTCCGAGGACGGACTTGGAAATATGTCTCTTGGTTCTGTTGCTCTGTCTGAGCTGATGGCCCAACTGTCAGTAACCCTCAGCTGTCACTAACCTTCAGGAGCCTCAGCTGCCTGGCAGCTTCCATAATGTACTCCCAGAGGCTGGAGTTCCCCAGCCTGACATCATTCCAGAGAGAAGGGAGCCTGTTTTCTCATCCAAGGGAAAGGGACAGAGGAGGGAAAGAAAGGCTGGTAGTTTCTCAGCCGAAAACTTGACAAAGGAACTGTGTCATTTTTCTTTTGTGAATGGGGTTTGAGAATTCCAGGAAAACAGGTCAGTTCCAAACACTCTTCTGCGGTTGGGGAGTAGGGGGTGAGGGTGTACTGGAGATTAGGAGAAGCAGGTGGCAGTTGTCCCGTGCAGATGGACAATATAGGGAAAAGGCTCTAGAGTTTGACAAGACAGACCTGGGTTTGAGTCCTGACTGTCACTTCCTAGCTGTGTGATCTTAAGCAAATTGCTTACCCTTTCCAAGCCACAGTGTTGTCATCTGTTAAATAGAAATAATATAAACAGTTCCCAATTTTTAGGGTTGTTGTAAGGATTAAATGCATATGATGAACTGAGCACTGTGCCAGGCACAGAGTGAGGTTCAATAAACTAGAACTTTTTATTGTGATGATCTTAATGTATATGTACAATGAGATGCTTCTTGTGGCCCAAACATATTCAGGTGCCCCCTGCAATCTTCCTTTGTGGGAAGCAGCAGGTATCGGGCACGCAGCTGAGCTGCAGGAGGCCTGGATTCAAGCCCAGCTCTGCACTGACATCCTGTAAACTTGGGCAAGTCATTTCCCCAATTCTCAGTTTTTCTATTTGTAAAATGGGAAGAACCACTGGTCTGTGTCTCTAGGGTCCTGCCAGTTCTGCCCAACTGGGACCCTGGGAGGAGTTCTGGGCTGGCCTGGAGGTTTGGGTGCATCTCGGTCTGGTTCCGTTCTGTAGGATGTATTGGGTCCTTTACTTTCCTGGCTTCTCTTTGGGGTATCATCTTAACATTATTAATGCTAGTCACTCCCTGTTTTTTATGTGTTGCCCTTTCCCTCGCCTATCCAGACCCTGCCCTTCTTTCCTGGTCCACCTCCTTCCTGAAACCTTACGGGCCACTCTATTCTTCCCGTAAGAAGATGAACCTAGGAGATTTGCCCTAGGGAGTCATCTTCCATTTCTTCATCACCATCATTATCACTCTCATTTCTGGAGTCCTGTGCTAAGCACTTTATATGCATTACCTCATTTAACCAAATGAACCTACATATGTAAAGTGCTTGGCAAAGTGCCTGGTACGTGTGAAATGGTCGATAAACGTTAGCTATTGTACCGTTTTTATCCTTCTTGTTGTTATTCCACCCAATGGGAGAGATGTTATTATCCCCTTTCACAGATGAGGAAATTGAGGCTCAGAGAGGTAATGATGTTTGCCTGCGATCACTGAGTGACAGCACCACGATGCGAGCATGCTTCTGCCTGAACAGAGAGCCACCCTGTCCTCCCTGTGCCACTCTGCTGCTCACATTTAAGCAGTGTGTGATCTCAGACAGGTCTCTTCATTGCTTCAAGCCTCAGTTTCCTCATCTGAAAATGAAAATGGTAATATTTCAATATTTCAGTGCCGTGCCCATGCCTGGCACTGTGAGCCAGTTGGTGCTCACTGATACAATCCCTGCTGTGGTTGTTCTTGTCCCAGATTTGGGTGGCCTTGGACACATGCATTCACTCCTCTGGACCCCAGTTTCTTCCTCTGTCAAAGAGAGTCAGCCCTACCTCACAAAGTTGTCAGAAGGCCTGAGCCAGTTGCCATGCACACAGTAGGCACTCAGAAAAATGTTGGTTTCATTCTCTTCCCTTCTGGAAAGCTCTTCGCATTCTGGAAGGTGGCCGGTGAAGGGGGAAATAGGAACTTTCTGCTGAGCTGCGAGTAATGGTGTGAAACGTGGTCAACCTGATTGATGTCGTTATTAGCGGTGGAGATGGTGAAGGCCGTGAAGACCGGAGGGAGATGACTCCTGCAGGGGCCTGGGCTCTGCAGCAGCTGCGTCTGCAAGCTCGTGGCTTCTTGGGGAGGGACTGGCTCTTGTCTGGGTGCTTTAGGTCCTTGAGCCAGGCTTCCGAGTCTGGAGCATGAAATTGTTCGGGCCACTGACCTTGTTTGTTCCTCATACTATTTGGACAGGTGGGGGCTGGGATGATCAACTTCCCCTTTTGCAGATGGACAGACTGAGGCCAAACACCCCTCATAACCCTTATGATGTGAGAGCAGAGCAAGGTGGAATAAAGAAGGGAACTTCCAGGGGGCCAAAGGATGGCCCTGGTTCTGCTTTTTTGCAGGGATGGGTGGGTAGGTAGGAGATTTTGATATAAGCATCCCATAAATGGCAGCTGCCTAAAATCTGTTACAGGAGTTAGGACCAATATCTCTGGGGTCAGACAGACATTGCTGCCTTGCTTTGCTGCCTTGCTTTGTGATTTCTAGAAAGTCCTTTACCCTCTCAGAGTCTTTGCTTCTCTCCTATAAAGTAATGAGGACAACAGCCTACCCCATGGCAGTTTGGGGGAGCCTATGAGACAGTGCCCAGACGGGAGACAGTACCCAGACAGCACCCAGTGCAGTGCTTGGCCCAGGGGACATGCTCCCAGTGGCTAGTTGTTATTTGCCTTATGGCTTGGACAAGTCCCTGCCTGAATTAGAGATTTAGTGATCAGTCATTCCCATAAACTCTTCAGGTCTTAGTTTCTTTTTTTTTTTTTAATTGGGGAAGGGAACAGGACTTCATTGGGGAATGTGTGTACTTCCAGGACTTTATTTCCAAGTCAAGTTGTTGTCCTTTCAATCTTAGTTGTGGAGGGCATAGCTCTGCTCAAGGTGCCGTGTTCAATCTTAGTTGCAGGGGGTGGAGCCCACCATCCCTTGTGGGAGTTGAGGAGTTGAACCTGCAACCTTGTGGTTGAGAGCCCACTGGCCCATGTGGGAATTGAATTGGCAGTTTTCGGCATTAGGAGCACGGAGCTCCAACCACCTGAGCCACCGGGCCGGCCCCCAGGTCTTAGTTTCTTCATATGGAAAATGTATGGTTCAGTGGGAAATAATAACAACAATAATAATAAACAACTTCCTTTCATTTGGTCAATCAGCTTTGAGCCAGGCACTGTGCTAAGCACTTTATATACCTATCTCTTGTTACTACCGGGTTTATTCGTGGCCACAGAACAAGGATTCAAACCCAGATCTAGGACTTCTAGCTTCTACCTTGCATGCCCCATTGCTCCCCCTGTAGGATTGTGGGATTGCTGCATGTGAAAGCAGATGGAGAAATCTAAATCTTCTCTCAGCCGTAGGGGTTGTTACTAGATGCCAGATCTTCTGAGCTGCTTGTCCAAATGCTCCCTCCCCCACACTATCCCCATTTCTGCTCACCCCAAGGCTTGTGTTGGGTTTAAGGAAATTATGATGCAGGTTGAGAAAAAGTTACCCAGGAAAGAAATTAACCAGTGTAGAAGACTTACCAGCCCTCATAACAACTCTATGGTTTTTATACCCATTTACTGATAGCCATACTGAGGCTCAAAAGAACGAAGTGATTTGTTACCAAGGAAACAGAAGATACAGGCTAGGCCTCAGATGAGTGATCAAAGGGAAAGGATTTGAGAACAGATGTAAAATCTGGACCAAGTGGAAATGGTCAGCTCTAATCATTGACGTCTTCTCTAGCTTCAGGGAGGAGTGGGTGATGGGAGAGCAGGCTGAGAACAGAGATGTGTTTTTTCAAAGCTAGTTCCAGACCACAGGGAGTGGAGCTGGCTTTGATCCAAGGGATCCCAGCCCCAGTGCCCTTGGCCGCCCGCCTTGATCTGGAGAGGGAGAAGGACAGTGATTTGCAGACTGAAGGAGAGTCTCAGGCAGCAAAGCAAGCCTCCCTGAGACCTGCTTCTGCCAACGAGCACCAAGGTTTTCGAAGAGCTGTAACTGTGGTTGCAGGTGTTTATCAATTACCCTGACCTCCTGGCCCCTGCCTCTCAAAGCCACTGGCAAATCCTGAGGCAAGGAGGTTGACTGGGAAGAGCTTGGGCTTTGGGGTCATGCTGGGGTTTGAGTTCCATCTCCGCCTCTTTGTAGCTAGGTGACCTTGGGCAAGACACTTAACCTCTCTGAGCTTTCACCTGCATTTCTCTAAATCGAGTTAGTAACAATGTGCTTCAGAGAGTTGTGGAGGCTCCTTTGAGATAAGATATGCTGAGTAGGAGCTCACAAAGGGTTCACACTCTTGAATGCCCCAGAAATGAGAAAGCACTGAATCTGAATACTGTGGGGTAGGAAATAGGACATGTCCCCTTTTTCAACCAGTAGAAGGCCCAGGTTGGAGTAGAGGTTCTGCAAAATCTGTGGCCTTGGCCTTGACTATCCCTCGGTCTTCTCTTCTGTAATATGGGAATAATAGCATACCCTCATGGGACTGTAGTAAGGGTGGCCTGATAATGCAGGGACAGCTCTGGTCACAGAGCCCAGGACTCAGAGGGAATGAGAGAGGAAGGTTGGGCACTCTGTGTCCCCCTCTGTAAAGGGAAGGCTCATCATCTCGAGAGACTCCTTCAGCTAAGCCATCAACGAGTTGTATCCTTTCCCAGGTGAAGATCAGAGCTGCTACCACATCAGCCCACTTGCTGCAGGCAGCAGTGACTGATGGGAGTATCATGCTCTGGGGAGAGGAGACTCCCGCTTTGATGGCCTGCCGCAGGCTTTACACCTGGGTGACATCTTTCCGCCATCTGTCTGTTTGAATGAGTGTCAGTGCTGTTCCATCCCAAATACCCACAAGGCATGTTTGGTTGTAAAATCACGTCTCAGACCACAGAGGTTCAGAGTGGGACGTTCTAACCCATTACTAACTAATCGCTGGCCACCCTTGGTAAGCTTCCTGAACTCCAGGAAGACTAAATACCGTTGGGTCAGAGAGTAAGAATTGCCACCAGCTAACCCTACCCAGAGTTGCATTCAACAAATATTTGTGAAGCACCCACAAAATGCTGGGCACAATTCTAGGTACGGAGTCACCTTAAGGTACAAAATATGCCCCGAGCTACAAGTCAGAATCCCAGGGTTCTGGTACTCACTTGCTGTGTAACTTTGAGCTGGCCCTCCGTCTCTCTGGGCCTCATTTTTTCTAGCCTGTGATCCTGAGGAATGGAGGAGAGAGTGGTTTCAAACTGTCTCTAGAGGCTCTGCAGTGGCAGACTGATGACCAGGTGGTAAGTTCCCCGTGCCTGGCAGCGATTTAGAATTTCTGTAGAGGTTGGATGACCACTTGGACGCGTAGTGGATCTAATGATGATCCAGGTCCCTTGGAATCACCAGATGCTGGTTCTGGGTCCTGTGAGCGCAGTGGCCATAGCACAAAATGCTATCTATTATGAATAATGAAAATTGTGAGCATTTTTGTGCTCTTACCATGTCCCTTTGCCATAAGCATGTTCCTCCCACCCCTCATCCCAAATCACAGAGCCTGGCTAAGCTACTGGCACAGGAAATAGGAGACAGGGGAGCCACAGGCACTTTACCGCCGTGCTCTCTCTGGCTACCCCTTGTCCTAGAAGGGGAGGCAGCCTGGGATTTTCCGGGTAGGATGGCCCCTAAGCCTCTTTTTTTTTTTTTTTTTGGAGGGGGCTTAGGTTCTGCAGCCCCACCCTGAACCAGAGATGTGGGTTTTCAATTACACAATTAAATGCACAATTAGGCGTAATTACCAGTGCTCAGAGCCCGAGACTGCTCATAATAGGCGTGTAATCTACTGCAGCCTCTGTTTATACTACTCAGCGAGCTCCCTAATGATGCCAGGATGCCTTCACACTGCACTGTTGCCATGGAGACGAGCCCGCCACCACCATGCAGGGCTGACAAATGGTGTTCCGGTCCGGGCCTCTGGATTGTTTCTGAGTCCTCTGCAGCCAGCCCTGGAGTGGACGGGCTGCCAGGTGGGCCAGGAGGGCGGATCCATCCTCCCTGTTCTCTGACACATCCTCCTGGTTTGAGCCAGCCATGGAGCCACTAGGGAAGACTGGAGAGGAGAGCTTCAGCCGTGGTCCTGCCCACACCCCTGCCAGGGTCCTCAAGCCTTGAGCAGGATGGCCCAGGTGCTATGAATGGTCCTGTGGTCACCCATGCAAACTGAGGTTTAGACAAGGGGTCCTGTGTACAGCCAGCTCCCACATACCAGGCCTGGCTCTGCCGTGCACTGGCTCTGGGACCTTGGACAAGTTCTCACCTCTCTCAGGCTCTGTTTCCCCATATGGGAAATGAACGGCAAGCTCTCTGCACGTGGTATAGTCTAATAAAGAAGATGCACTGGCACTTCCCTCCCTGCCCGCTTTTGTAAGTGCTTCACCTGTGGTGGCTCTTTCACCCTCACTACACCCCTCTGTAGTGGACACAGTTTTACAGAAGCAGAACCTGTGGCTTCAGGCAGTGGCAGAGCTGGAATACAAACCCAAGCAGTCTGACTCCAGGTGCCCACTCCCAACCTCTAGCATATGGCCTCACACGTGTCATCTGTCACCCTCACGGCAGCCCCACAGGTGGACCAGTGTTATCCCCACTTCCTAGATGAGGCTCTGAGGCTCAGAGAACTGAAATCATTTGCCGAAGTCACACCGCAAGGCAGTGGCAGAGCAGGTTCTGGCTAATGCCAAAGCCAGGGGTCCTGACTTTGGCTTCTTAGTGGAGGTCATGAAGGGGTAAAAAGATTTTCTTACACAAGCACGTGTCAAGGATCCCCATTATCTCACCTGGTCTGGCCCCAGCCTCCGAGGACCCCAGGGGGTCCCTCAGACCCAACATTTTCCTTTGACCTTGAAGGAAATTTTGGTCTCATTCTAACTATCAGCCCACCCTTACCTTGGTCACTGGAAGCAAAGCCTGTTATTATACTCATTTTTTATCTACATTTCTCTGTCACTCAGTGTGTTATTATGGACACCTACTATGTGCCAGCTCTTGGAGACTAGACCGATTAGACACAGTGGAGATGCAAGACTGGAGCACAGAGGCGTCAGGGTCCGATGGGCCTGGGTTCAAATCCTCGCGCTTAATGCATGATCTAGGGAAAGTTGTATGACCTCTCTGCCTTTGTTTCTTCATCTGTAATGAAGGCACCAGTCTATACCTTGTAGGTATATAGTATTTTATACAATGTTTATAATATTAGTAATCACAACCAACACTTGCCAAATACTATATGCTAGGCACTCAGTTAAGGCCGTTATATGCCCTGGGTAAACCTTTGTAACATATAGTCTGTTATTCCCATTTAACAGATGAAGCAACTGAGGCTCAAGAAGCTCAAGTGATTTGCCCAGGGCCTCACAGCTGGTGAGTGGCTGAGCAGGCATCAGAGTCCAAAGCCCCTGCTCTTCCCCACCTGCTGTCCTGCCAGCATGGAGAGATGTAGGGGTCCCTTCCACCACTTTCCTGGAGCCCCCTGTGGCTTGGCCACCTCTTAGGGAATGAGGCATCTGGCTGAAAGAGCAATCTGAGGGTGACAGTGCCCACCTGGGCCAGCCCAGGGTTCTAGCTGGATGATTCCCCCATTGACATCCTGAAGTCTGCGTTTTCTGAGAGGCTGTGAGACATTACCTTCACCCCAACTCTGTACAGCTGGGAAAACGAGGATCTGCCCAAAACTACAGTGCAAGTCAGTGGCAGAGTTGGGACTGGAACCCGAAACCAATGTAGGGTACTTCTTAACTTTTTACCCCTAACTAGTTATTTGAAGAGAGGTTTTAGGGCTGTGGTGTGTATGTTTGTATGTTTGTATTCAAAACTGCACACAGCTCCATGCCTAAGCATTTGTGGAATGGACACTGGCACGTAGAGATTTGTGGATCAATAAACATCCCTTCCCGTTTCCTCCCTCTTCATTTATTCATGAACTCTGAACTCCTTGGCTCCAGAGAAACTGCCTGGAAGAAAGCAATTAGAGCATAATTAGAGCCACTCCTATTATCAGCTCTCAGTGGGAGGAGAAGGGGGGCTGCTAGGGCTTGGGGGGTGGCCCCGGGGTTCCCTGTAACCCCAACTCCTGCAGCTGCCCATTCAGCTCCTGCTCACCCCATGGAACTCAGCCTCCCTAAAGTCCTGGGCACCCGTCCATCTTCAGCAGGAAATAAGGACCTCATCCCCGGAGGCATTCAAGCTCTGTAAGGCTAGGGAGGAGGGCTTTTTGCCTTGCACACTAAGTTAGATGGTTTCCAAGTCCCTTCCATGCTGGGTTTCTTGGGTGCTCCCTGCCAGGGCCTGGACCAGGCATTGCTGGAAAACTAAGAAGCTCGTGGCTCCTGCTTTCTAGAAAACATCTCTATGTCAGGTTGTAGTGAATGAAGACTACTGTGACAATAGAAAATGTAAATTACAGGGAGGAAGCAATTTCCCAGGCAGGACTCCATTCAAGGCCAGGTAGTTAGTAGTAATAATAATAGTACAGCAGTCAATGTTTATAGAGTGTTTCTGATGACGGAGCCACTGCCCTTCCCCACCAGGTGTCCCTGCAGCAGACAGCAGTCACCCACGAACCGCTCCTCCTCCATCCCTGAGTCACAGGAAGACCAGACACAGTGGGGTGCCAGGCATCTCGATTCTCACTACAGATGCATTTCCTCAATCATGCGGGAACCTTTGGAGGTAGATACTATTAGCTCCTGGGTACAGGTGAGGACACTGAGGCTCAGGAAGTGACAAAACCTGCCCAAGATTACACCATTGGTGCAGGACTCAAAGCCAGGCCTTTTGGACTCTAGAACCCTCTGCTTTGTGCTCTGTTGACAGCATGCTCGAGGGTGTGGTTTTCTCTCTTCTGAGCTTCAGTTTGTGTCTGAGTTGTTCTGCTGTTCCTTGTTGGGCCCTGAAAACTTGGAGATGCCCTTCTGCATCCACCTCCCGGTTGCAGATAACTTGTTGAATCTTCTTGTTCCTCTTTTTCTCACTCTATCAGCTGAAGAGAGAGTGGAAGGGCCCTGCCTCTGATCTGGGTCTCTGTCCCCAGAACCAGCCTTGGCAAAGGAAAGTGAAGGCCTGGCAGACGAGGGTCTCGGGCCTCTGGAGAGAAGGTCACCATGGATACAGGAGCCCTGGCTGTAACCAAAGAGACAGGCCCCCAGCCCTTAGGCTGTGACAAGGAGGGTGTGGCTTCACGATGGGGAGGGGAGGAAACTGCCACCTGGGGCCCAAATGGACAGAGGAAGGGATGATGGGCTAGATGCAATCAGTGGGACTCCCTCCTGGGAATGGAAATGGGGTACCTGGCACAACCAGGTTTTCTTTCTCCCATACTCTGTCTCACCTGAGAGGAGGTTGCCATGATAACCAGCTCCCCTTCACTGACCCTCTGTAAGGCGCTGCTCCCTTTCTCCCAGTGACAGGTGGTCACCCTGGCAACAGGCCCTGTGCCCAGCAGGGATCTCTGACTTCCCAGTGGTCCCTCCCCTCATGTGTGAAGATAGTTCTGCCATACACAGCAGCTCTGACCAGCAGGAGATGAGAGTCCACATGAGGCCAACTTTCAGATGTGAGATTTGCCACCCTCATCAGACTGGCCGTCCAGTGATCATAATAAGGTGCCGTTCTGATCCTCCCTCCCCTCTGTTTACAACCTGTCCATGGCCCCTTGTGGCCTTCAGGAGGAAGTCTAATGGAGGTTGGGAGTGGACGGGCCTCAAACTTTGGCGTGCATCCGAATCAGCCAGAGGATGTTAAAATAAACATTTTTGTACCTTGCCCTGAGTTTCTGATTCAGTAGGTGTGAGGTGGGGGTCTGAGAATTTGCATTTCTAGCAAGTTCCAAGGTGCTGCTGGTGCCCTGGTCTGGGGACCACATGTTGAGAACGAGTGGCCTGACCAGGGGGATCCTGGCCTATCTGGCTGGCCTGCCAACCCTGATGCTCACCAGCTCCCGTCCCCTGAGCTCAGACCACATGACGTAAGCACATCAGCTGCACCGCATGCCCCAGTGCCTTTGCATGTGCCGTTCTAGCCCCTGGAAGTCCTCCCTTTCTGTGTCTCTTTAAGGCCGGCTAACCCCTTATTTCCTCTTTGGAGCTTCTCTGCACTCCCACCACACATTGAGGTCTTCTTCGGACTCTGGCAACACCTTTCCCCCACGGCCTCCATTATGGCAGGCATCACACTGTTGGAATTTGGTCCTATTTCTATATAGAATTGCTCTCCCTAGACTGTGAGCTCTGTGAGGCCTGGAGAGGTGTCTGAGCCATCTGGACCTCAGAAGGCCCTCAGTGAATGTGTGATGCTTGAATGAACCCGAAGCAGGCAGAAAGCCCGGGCCAATAATCACAAAGCTTCTTGTTGACTCAGCCAGTCAGATATTCATTCGTGCTTACTCTGGGCCAGGCACTGTGCTGGGTGCAGGGGCCTCACTGGCGTGGGAGGGACAGTCCCTGCCCCTGTGGGCTCAGTGGTTGTGCTGGGATATAGCCGGTGCCATACAGGAGAAGAAGGTGGTGACAGATCTGGGCGTTGCAGAGAGAGCTGCTTAGAGACAGTGGTCAGTGTGGAGTTGAACAGTCTGCAAACAAGGCACGAACCTTTGCGCAGACCTTACTGCATTTACTCCTCACTGCAACCCTACCAGGCAGAAACTGTCATCCCTACTTTACAGATGAGCAAATGGGACCCAAGAGGGGAAGTCACTGGACCCCAGTCACAGCAGGCATGTGGCAGAGCTGCAGTTTGCCGAGGTTCCTGATACTAAATTGTGAGCTCTCTTCATTCACCTGGGCTGCTGCCAGAGCCCGGGCACCTGTGTGGCCTTAGACTCGGCTTTCAGAGCATGTCTCCACTGGTAATTCACCAGTTTGCCCAGGAAAGACTGCAGAGGCCCCTGTCCAGTCAGCCCCAAGCCCACTTTCGGGACCTGCTAGAGCTTCTCCAGAGGATGGCCTAGGTGACGGGTGCGTGCAGCCCCAGGCCCCAGGGACAAAGGCCACCTGTGTGGGGGGTGGGGCAGGCATGGATGTTGCCTACACCGTGTCCAGACCTGTGCATGAGGCCCCTGCGCAGAAGGGAGCCAGAAATGGGAATGCTGGCTGGGGCTGGAAGACGCTAGTGTCCTTTAAACTCACTGCCTGGCCTTCCAGCCCAGCATGCCTACGTGAGAAGATAGAACATATTTTATTGACGAGTTTGTTAGCTTGGTTCGAGTTTGTTAGCTTGGTTCGTAACTTAAATATTTAGGTAGACGGTGCTAAAGACATCCAGTGTCCGAGAAGGGTGTGGACTTGGTGTAGGGTGCAGGCAGACTCCCAGGGGCCCGATCTGCCTCGGGTGATTCCAGCGGCTGCAGCCTGTCACCGCCTGTCTGCTGTTTGCAGCCCCATGAGCCCTCAGTAGGCTGCTGTCCCCAAGCTACTACTAGCTGTCATCTCCAAGATAGGCCACCAGCGACACAGGGCCCCCACCAAAGTGAGAGGCTGTCTGGGGCCCATCCTGATCATCGCACCGTGGTTGTCAGCTGTGACAGGCTGCGCTGGTTGGCACCCAGGGCCTGATGGGACAGGACTAGGGGGTGGGGTGGGGGCCATGGTGCTATCCATGGACTTGCTCCTGCACCAGGCCATGGTGAGACGTCCTGCTTCTGCTACTCCTCAGGAATGCGAGCGCAGCTTTTTCATCTGTAAAATGGAGGTGATTGTACCTGCCTCTTAGGGCTGCTGAGCAAACTTAATGTGAGAATCCATGGAAAGCACTCAGCACAGCACCTGGCACTTAGTACTTAGAACGTTATGGCTACAGGCATCGAGCAGGCTCTTGGAGGATGGCACGTCCAGAAGGCACGTAATCATGACGCCTGGGCCATGCTGAGTGGGAAGCGCGTGGGCCGAGAGTCCCCAGAGAACATCTCTCCAACCCTTTGTTTGGACAGACGGGTATACAAAGGCCCGGGGAGGCAGTGAGGCCTGTTGGGTCCAATCTGATGCCTGGCATTGGGGCCCTACATGGATTGTTCTCAGAAGCGGGTTGATGCTGTTTCTGGAAAGGATGCACTTAGATGTGTGATTTCAGACAAAAATACGCTGACCAAAAATAAACACCCCCACATGAGGGGAAGCAGTCTGCTCCTCTGCTCAGTTCTGGGTGGCCGTGGGCAAGAGTCTACAGCTAGAGCCGTTCCCGTGGTCTTGATGTTTCCAGGCAGGAGCTGGTGGGGAGCAGTGGCAAAGGCGCCCATCAGTCCAGGAACCGCCACTAAATAAGTCATAATGCCACAGACATTCCCAGGAGATGGGGCTTAAACCCCACTCTGACACCTGGTGACCTCAAGAAAGGGCCTCACTTTTCCCCGCTGGAAAATGGGGACAGTACTCCCCTAGCAGGATAGTAAGTCTGTTCCTCATGGACCCTGGGACCTGAAGACCTGGTTCAAATCGTTGTCAGCCATGTGACCATCCTTGGGCAAGTTACTTCTCTTCTTGATGCTTCAGTTTTCCCAGGTGCAAAGCGAGGATGATCTCAGTCTCTACCTGGCATGTTTTTTGTGAGGGTTAAATGAATCAAAGCCTGCTAAGCATTCAAGAGATACTTGGCATATAATAAGTGTTAGCTATTATCTCTTAGTGTCATTCTGGGGATAAAATGAAATGCCATCTGTAAAGTGCTATGCTTAGCATATGCACATAGTAGGCACTTAAGAACCCCTTCTTCCCTTTCCTTCCTCCTGTGAACCCCAGGCCTGGAGCTCAGGCAGGGATGTAGTCCTTAGAAGGGGGACCTGCTTCCACCCTTGCTTCCATAGAGCACCTCTTCCTCCAACAGGTTCTGCCAGCATCCTTCTGGCCCAGGGCCAGGAAATGATTGCAGGAGGCAGCTCCACTCAGCTCTCCTCAGCTCCTCTGCCCGCCCTTCAATTTCCCAGCCAGCCTGGGGGTTGGGGGATGGGGAGGCAAGGAGGGGCCATCTCCTGGGGGCTGCAGTATCTGTTCAGAGCCTGGGTTCTGGGGTCAGACCCACCCGGGTTTGCCACAGCTCTGGCCCCTCTCCAGCTCTGAGATCTCAGGCTGCACTCCCCTCTCTAGACCAGGGGCAGTGACCCATCCCTCACTCGTGGTGTGAGGGCTCAATGAGATGGCTCACGCAAAGCGCTTGGCACACAGCCTGACACAGAGTAAGTATGCACAAAATAGCCACTAGTCTTCAATCCAGTCACCTGGGCTGGACCCTGCACAGGGCATCTCCTGCACCCCTTCTTACTTCCCAGGCTCTCACAGGCCCCAAGTGACACCACCACCACCACCACCCCACCCCCCGCCCTCTCTTGGGCTAAACCAGAATGGAGCACGCCCATCCCCCAGAACTGGTAGATTACCTGTAAAGGAAGAGGGGGACAGGATGGGGGTGGATAACACTCCTTCCATTCATTTGTTCCTTCACACCACAGATCAATCAGAGCAAGACCCTGTACAGATAAACACACGTTTACCATATGGGAGAGTAAGGGCAATGCAGAGGGAAGGATAGCAGGCTGGCAGGCCCCCTCTTCATCTCTCTGAACCTCGGTGTCTTCATCTGTCCAGTGGGTCTAGTAATCCCACATTACGGTGGTGGCACAAATCACAAACTGAGCTGTGAAGGGCTGTCCAGATGTTGGTGGCTGCTGTGATTCTCCACTGGAAGAAATGAGGAAGCTGGGATCCGAGCCAAGGCTGGGACGGTAATGGCAGGGGGATCCAGAAGTCCCAGGGGAAAGGCTCCTGACACCCACCACTGTTGCTAGGCAGACTTCCCCACCTGGCCTTTAGTCAAGAGGGAAGTCTGAAGTGGTTGCTGTTGCCATAGCAGTGAGGCTGGTTTTCTTCAGTATTTTCTAACTGGCAGCTTCAGTACAGGAGGTGCCACTAAATACGTCACGGAATTGGGTTTTTTCCCCTCTCTATCAGGTCACATGAAGAGTGGTTCAGGCAGGAAAATGACCTCCCAACTCCTTCCAGATGTGGACTGGGAGCACTTTACCCCCACAGTAGGTGCCTGATACCCTCAGTCTGATGCTTGACCCAAGAGGGCCCCTTCTCTACCCGCAGGCTACTTTCCTGCTCATCCTCCAACCCTGACACGTTTGCACTGGGCCACAGGACATAAAAGCCCTTCCAGCCCTTCCCGCTGGTGCCCTGCTTCCTCTCATTCCCGCTGCCTTAGACACAGGAGTCTTTTCTGGGTCCTTCTACTTGCCAAGCTTTCTCCTACCACAGGACCTTTGCACATGCTCATTCCTCTGCTGGAATCTTCTTCTCTCTCTTCCTTACTGTGGTAACCCCTCTTCCTTCAGATCGCTTCCCCCAGTAAGTCTTCTTTGACCATTTCCATCATACCTGTCATTCTTGGTACCCCTCCTTCAGCATTAGCAGAACAGTAATTTTGCTCTGCGTGTGTGTGTGTGTGTGTGTGTGTGTGTGTGTGTTTGGTTCCCTCTCCCCCAAGTCCCCACCTGCCCCCCGCACCCACTGAATGTAAGCTCCATGAGGGCAAGAGCTGTGTCTGAGATGTTGTTTCTTCTCTTCCTTTTCTTCCTCCTTTTTTGGAGGTATAATTCACATACCATAAATTTTACCATTTTAAAGTGTACAATTCAGTGGATTTTAGTATGTTTACAGAGTTGTGCAACCATCACCACTGTCTTAACTCCAGAACATTTTCATCCCTCCAAAAAGAAACCTCAAACCCATTTTCCCTCCTGCCAGCCTTTGGCTACCACTAATCTACTTCCTGTCTGTGTGGATTTGCCTATTCTGGACATTTCATATATGTGAAATCATACAATATGTGGCCCTTTCTGGCCACATTACTTCTGGCTTATTTCACCTAGCATAATATTTTTAAGGTTCATCCATGTTGTAGCATGTATCATCAGTACTTCATTTCTTTTTTTTTAATATATTTTAATTTTTTTAAATTTTTCTTGGGGAACAGTGTGTTTCTCCAGGGCCCATCAGCTCCAGGTCGTTGTCCTTCAATCTAGTTGTGGAGGCCGCAGCTCACTGGCCCATGTGGGAATTGAACCGGCAATCCTTTTGTAGAGAGCTCATGCTCCAACCAACTGAATGATCCGGTCACCCCTTCATTTCTTTTTATGGCTGAATAATGTTCCATGTTTGGACATACCACATTTTGTTTATTTATTTATCAATTGATGAATGTTTGGGTTATTTCCATTTTTTTGGCTGCTGTAAATAATGCTGCTGTGAAACTTTCCTTTACAAGTTTTGTGTGAACTTTGTTTTCAATTCTCAGGTACATACCTAGGAATAGAATTGCTGGGCCATATGATAACTATGTTTAATTTTTTGAGGAACTAGCCTGTTTTCCACAGCGGCTGCACCATTTTACATTCCCAACAGCAATGCATGAGCATTCTACTTTCTCCACATTCACACCCAAATTTGTCATTATTTGTCTTTTCTATTTCAGCTACCCTTGTGGATGTAAAACAGTATCTCATTGTGGTTCTGATCTGCATTTCCCTAATGACTAATAATGTTGAACGTCTTTTCATGTGCTTATTGGCCACTTGCATATCTTCTTTGGAGAAATTTCTCTTGGAATCCTTTGCCCATTTTTTAAATTGGGTTATTTATCATTTTATTGTTTGATGGTAAGAGTTCTTATATATTCTGGTTTCTAGATCCTTAATCACATCTATGATTTGCAAATATTTTTTCCCATTCTATGGGTTGACTTCTTACTTTCTTGATAAAATCCTTTGATGATCAGAAGTTTTTGATTCTGATGATGTCCAATTTATCTAGTTTTTCTATGGCTGCTTGTGCTTTTGGTGTCATAGCTAAGACATGCCTATTCCAAGGTCATTCAGATTTACACCATCGGTCCCTTCTAAGAGTTTTATACCTTTAGCTCTCACATTTAGATCTGTAATCAGTTTTGAGTTAGTTTTTGTATTTGGTATGAGGTAGGAGTCCAACTTTATTATTTTGCATAGATAGCTAGGTGTCTCAGCACAATTTATTGAAAGACTATGCCTTCTTCATCGAATGATCTGGGAATTCTTGTTGAAAATCAATTAACTGTAAACGCATGGGTTTATTTTCAGACTCTCAATTCTATTCCATTGATCTACATACCTAACCTTATGTTAATACCACACTGGCTTGATTAAGATAGTGTTATCGGGGCGCCGGTTAGCTCAGTTGGTTAGAGTGAGGTGCTCATAACACCAAGGTGGCAGGTTCGATCCCCGCATGGTCCACTGTGAGCTGCTCCCTCCTAAAAAAAAAAAGAAAAAAGAAAAAGATCGTGTTATTGTAAGTTTTGAAATCAAGAAGTTTAAATCCTCCAACTTTGTTCTGTTTCAGGATTATTTTGGCTATTTCAGATCCCTTTCATTTCCATATGAATTTTAGGACCAGCTTGTCCATTTCTGCGAAAATGGTAGTTGGAATTTTGGCAGAGATTGCATTGAATCTGTTGATCAGTTTGGGAGTATCGCCATTGTAACAATATTAAGTCTTTCAGTCCGTGACCCCTAGATGTCTTTCCATTTATTTCATTTCTTTCAACAATATTTTATAGTTTTCAGTGTATGAGTCCTTCACCTCCTGGGTTAAATTTATCCTAAGTATTGTATTCCTTTTGATGCTATCATAAATGGAATTGTTTTCTTTATTCAGTTTTGAATTGGTCATTGCTGGTATATAAAAATCCAACTGGTTTTTCAATATCAATCTTGGATCTTGCAACCTTACTGATCTAATTTAGTAGCTCTAAGTTTTTTGGCGATTCTTTAGGGTTTTTGTATACAAGATCATGTCATCTGCAAATACAGCTAGTTTTACTTCTTCCTTTCCAATCCAGATGACTTTGATGTCTTTTTCTTGCCTAATTGTCCTGGCCAGAACCTTCAATGCAATGTTGATTAGAAGTGAGGAGAATAGACATTATTGTCTTGTTCCTGAATTTAGGGGGGACCCTTTCAGTCTTTCACTATTAAAGTTGATGTTAGTTGTGGGGTTTTTTGTACATGCCTTTTACCAAGCTGAGAAAGTTCCTTTCTCTTCCCATTTTGTTGAATGTTTATATCATGAATGGGGCTGTGTCTTTTGCTTTTGCTCACCACCATATCTCCAATGTCTAGTATTGTGACTGACATTCAATAAATGAGGTGAGAATAAAAGTCTAATTATGGCTCAGAGAGCCAGTCTTCTCAAGACCCTACAGTGACTCTGGCTGTCCGTGTCTCTGACCTCAGGCTTGGACCCCTTCTCACGCACGCGTAACCTTACCCTAACCTTGACCCACAGACTTGGGCTCTAGTATAAATTATCCTCATTTCAGATGAGGAAACAGCCTCAGCTATGCTGAATGGCTTAGTAGCCCTGCAGCCTGTGTGTAAGTGGTAGAGGCAGGATTTGCACCCAGTCTGCTGGTATCTCAGATTGCAGTTCCTGTACCTGCCAGGTTAGGGGGAGGAGGACAGTAAGCCACAGGATCAATATACCATGCATCTCTGCACATCATCAATTCTATCCTGATATGGGGGGAAATGAACTAAAGAGGAGGCTCTATGTCCGAGTAGAATGCTGGATACATATTCTTTGACGATAAAACAGACTCCCAGAAGAATCCTCTTTTGCAACTGACTCTGCTGTTTGGGATGCGCTGTGAGAAGGAGGTGGGGCCTGGACGTTGCCCAGTTGGAACAGGAAATGTGAGCCCTGGGAGTCTCCCCTGTGAGGGGAGAGCTTGATGATTCCCCAATATCAGTTATCCCTTTGGATCCACCACCAATCCCGGAGACAAGGACGATAAGGATTATAATTCCCACTTTACAGATGAGGAAACAGAGGCCCTAAACGGTCATATGATTTGCCCAAGGTCTCAACAACATAACTCTGAGTTGGACAGACTGTCCCAGACCCACATCAGAGCCCAGTAAGGAAAAGCCAGAGTTGGGAGGAGGCACAGAAAGGCAGAAGGGTTTGGGATGGCAGCATCTTGCCTGGTATCTGTTGGAGTGCCCCTGCTGCAGGCAAGGGCTGACTACTACTCCCAAAGGCCAACCCAGCCAAGCTGGCCTGGCGTGAGGGAGCGCCCAAAGGCCCAGCAAACTGTGCACTTATGTGGGAGATTTTCTGGGTTGCTGTGAAGGCAGGCAAGCCACCCTGCTTGAGGAGATAGCAAAAGGGCTTCTGGAAGGACTCTGTTTTGTCTCATTAGAAAGAAAGGAAGGCCTCAGAAAGAATGAAAGAAACCATCCCCCAATGAGAAAGTTTCAGTGGAGGCCTTCTAGGTCAGAACACAAGTCTCCAGGGGTGGAGAGAGGGTGGGGGAAGGATTGGGCTCAGAGCTGATGAAAGAATGGCATTTGTCAGGTGACACTTCTGTGCCAATTGCCATGCTTTGCATCCCTTAATGTCACCTCTGAAAGGTACAGGTTTTAATCTTTTCCTTTTATAGATGAGGGAACAGGCTTGGGGATTTAGACACTTGCTGGACGTCACACAGCTAGTAGATGATGGATTAGAACTGAACACATCTCAGCGTCATCGGTGACCCTCGCCGAGCCGTTGGGAGAATTGCTGGTTTCAGCAGTGAGGGAGTCAGGCCATTGTAGAGATGCCTTGGGGGCCCAGCCATTCGTGGACCAGAAGAGCTAATGGGGAAACATGGGGTGGTGGTGGGCAGGCTTCAGAGCCCACAGGTCTGTGTTTGAATCCTGCCTCTGCCGTGTGTGTACCTGCTGTGCGACCTGGTATATTGCTTTGCTCCCTGAGCCTCTGCTAACACATATGGAAATAATACCACTCAAGAGTTGAGAGGAGTAAATGAAATGGGCATAAGGCAACGTGTACAGGGCAGGCTCGATGTAAGTCTCCGAAGGGAAGTCCTCGCTCTCTGGGCTTGTGCAAGACTGACACTTGAAGTCCGTTATCTGCACTCAGCGCAGGCCTGGCACAGAGTTGGTGGGTGAATGAGGAGAGCAAGCGTGGAGCAAGGAACCAGGAAGGGCCAGGCAGCTGCCAGACCAGACGGGGTGGGGCGGGGGGAACATACTGCCTGGCCTCCAAGGGGCCTGCACACCAGGACAGCTGTTGTCTCTTCTCCTTCAGAACGTGGAAGAGACCCAGACTCAGAATCTTCACTGTGCGTAACAATCAGGGCTACACATGGCTTTTTACACATGGCTCTGGGCCAGGCAGTGTTCTGAGCATTTTACACATACTTCCTTTTTTAGGCCTGATGAAGACCCCTTGAGATAGGTGCTATTATCATTATCCCCATTTTACAGATGGAGACATTAAAGGACCGAGAGGTTAAATGACTTGCTGAAGATCACACAGCTATAAGTGTGAAAGGTAGGACGCAAAGTCTGGCTCCTGGGCCACGCTGTTAACCACTACACCATACAGCTTCCCAGGGCACAAGCAGCAGAATCTGACCTTGATATGAAACCAAGGACTTAATAATTATCCTAATAATGACAGATGTGGGCATAGTGCTTTCCAGTTTGAAAAGCACATTAGGGTATATAAATTGCTTTCATGGTTGTGCTCTTATCCGATCCTCCAATTTCTCTGTGAAGACAGGACATTATTATCCCCTTTTTGCCAATGAGAAATTAAGGTCCAGAAAGGGAGAGTTTGTTGTCCCAGTAATGATAATTTACTGAGCACTTACTATAGGCAAAGCCCTTTACTCACATTGCTCCATTGAATCTCATACAACCCCAGGTATTAGTAGTAGTAGTTTTCCCCTTTTATAGATAAAGAAACAGGCTCCAGGAAATTTCCCAGAGCCCACAGCTTGTAAGTGAGAGCTGAGACTCCATCCCAGGTCTGCCGGACTCCCAGAGCCTGAGCTGGTAACTGCTCAGACCTCAGTCCCGTGCTGGGCAGACGTTAACATGCAATTGTTTTTGTCTACCTTCTGGTCTTTCCCATCCCACCTCCATCATTATAGACACTCCTGAAACTCTGCCTCCTTAATTAATTCTCCCTGCCTAAGTGCCTGCTCTATTAAGGTGCTTTCTGCCATGAGTTTTTGGCTTAATTATATAGTGTCATTCATTGTACTTAATGGGGGCATCTGATTAATCACCTTTATATTTATCCAAATGTCCATTTGTCTGCAGCCAGCGGCTCACGGGAGAGCCTCGCTTTGGCTGGGTTTTCTCTGCCTGAATTGCCTTGCCCTCCATCCCTGTCTGAAGTGCTCCTCTTGGAGGTTGCCCTCTTTCCAGGCCTTCGCTGCCCACTCCAGAGCCTGCTGGGGGTCTCGGCCTCTGGAACGAGGGATGCCCCAACAGTTTGGATACGGGGACACAGGCAGAGGCAGAGTGGGCATTGCCACGAACGTAGGAGTCCTGGGAAAGTGGGAACCTGAACATGGATGGAGAGGGATTCTGGGCCCTGCTCTAGCCTTTCAAGGAAGGCTCAGCATCTCCGCCTGATCGCCCACTTCAGCCCATCCTTCTCCCCCAGTCAGAGAGCACTGTGCCCAAAGCGCCCGGCCTCCACTTCCTTCTGCTTAAACCTTCCCTGGTTCCTTGGGGCCAGTGGCATAAAGCTCTGGGGTTGGAGGCCCAGCCACAGGTCTCCACACTGCCACCCCTCGTTTCATCCGGAGCCACCCTCAGGCCTCTAAGTCTTCCACTCTCCCACGTCTGGGGTTACCAGCTTGCCCCACTTTGCCCTGGACTTGGAGGTTTTATGCTTTAAATTGCTGGACCGAGAAATCCCACAGTCCCAGGCAAACTAGGATGGTCGGTCAAACCACATCTCAGGGTTTTGCCCATACTTATTTGTCCCTATTAATTTATTCTTTATTTTCTTTTCTTATGAAAGTATTACCCCTCAGTGTAAAACCTTACAGAAATATCTCTGAGACTCTTAAAGAGGCCCCTATTCCCACTCTGCAGAGTTAACAGTTTGATGATTCTTTTTTTTCTGCACAAAAATAGGATCATACTCAAGTGGCTCTAGAGCCTGCCTTTCTTTTTTTTCTTTTTTTAAATATATTTTATTTTAAGTGTGTTTTTTCAGGACCCAGCAGCTCCAAGTCAAGTAGTTGTTTCAATCTAGTTGTGGAGGCTGCAGCTCCCCGTGGCCCATGCGGGGATCGAACCAGCAACCTTGTTAAGAGCACCGCGCTCTAACCAACTGAGCTAACCAGCCGCAGCCTGCCTTTTCACACCACACACTTGGCTCTCTTTCCACACCCCGCTGTAATGGCTTGCGTTGTGTGTTCCACGTCGTGGAGATGCCATAATTTACTGTGTGTCTTTCTGAGGGATGTCTAGAGTGTTTCCAGTGTTTTATTAGTATAGTCAGTTAAAGGCCAAATTTTAAATATCACCTCTTCTGTAAAGCC
This sequence comes from Rhinolophus hipposideros, assembly GCF_964194185.1. Classification (NCBI taxonomy): domain Eukaryota; kingdom Metazoa; phylum Chordata; class Mammalia; order Chiroptera; family Rhinolophidae; genus Rhinolophus; species Rhinolophus hipposideros. Next base: position 74,431,436 of record NC_138054.1, read on the forward strand.
TTCCTTGACGCTCCAGGTGGTCTCAGGTTTTCTTCTCATTACAATCATTATTTTAATGGTAAAAGTTAACATTTATGGAGCGCTTACCAGGTCAGGCACCTGACATACATTATCTCATTTAATTTTCACACCAATTCCAGGAATTGTGGGGACTGTTATCCTCATTTTACAGATCAGGATACTGAGGTGCACAGGGATGATACCCCCAAACAGTCTGACTCCAGAGCACCCCCTCTGCCCCATTACCCTAAGCTGCCTGTCATGGTTTTCCAAAGGGTGCACTGGGGTACAAGGGGCCAGAAAGAGGTCAAATGCCCCCTGCTTTCTGTCTGTGCATTGGCACAAGGCCCAGCAGTGTTGGAGAAAGGCCGAAGCTATATCCTCCAGCTTCTAATCCACTTCCTGTCAGAACCCAGAAATTAGTGGGGGAAGGGCCTGGTGGGAGGAGAGTGGCACAGTAGTCCCAGATTCAAGGGGCGGGCTCTACTGGGCTCCTGTGGGCTTTTCTGGGCCTGTAAGAGGGGCCTGCCCCATAGAAAGCAAGGAGCTGCAGGAGTGGAGATTGGGGGTCGGAGCGGACAGGGCAGGCCTGGGCTTGGGAATGATGGAGAAGACCCCTTGGTCCTCTCAACACCTAAGTGAAGTAGGCATCCATCCTGTTCCCATTCTTCAGAGGAGGAGGCTGAGTCACAATCACGGGCCTGAAGGTCCTTCTTTTCACTGCCCACACCGCCTCCCACTGTGGCGCCCATGGGTTTGGACCAGATGGTGGATGAGGAGATAGGCCCCTTGAGATGAAGAGACCCTTTGATTTTAGACTGACCTTGGTATCACCCCGGGCTGCTAGGCCCAGAGTCTATGCAAATTAATGTAGATGTATGCTAATTAGACCACTACCAACCCCCTTGTTCCAATGGAGCTGCCAGCTCAGAGGTACAGTGGGATAGATCTGCCCAGAAGGGGCCTGAGGTGCCCCCTCAGCTGGGGATGGGTCAGCAGTCACTGGGGTGTGGTTGCCATGGAGACGGAGGCCAAGCCTGAGTGGCTGCCCCCTGACAGAACCAGAGCTGCACTCTGAGATAGTCCTGGGCCTCCCTAACAGCTCCAAGCTGGTCTCCAACTCCAAGCTGGTCTCCAAGGACTAATTACCCGGATGGTGGTCACCAGCTGCTCCCTGGCTCCCCAGACCCTGCTGAGGTAGAGGGTTGGGCCACAGCAGGAGGGTGTGAAGACAGACAGATGGTAGTCTAGGGCCTTTGTGGCATGGGGAGCTGTCCTGGGGACGAGGGAGCAGGATGGGGAGGGGATTACCCCTCAAGAGGGGAATGCTCCCTCCAGCAGGACTGTAAGGGGTGAGATTCCCAAATGCCCAGGCATGCAAACAAGTTCAGGAACATATCTCAAGGAGCCATGTGTTAGGGAAGAGTAAGGGCTTGGCCCCAAACTGACTGATTGGAACCTCAGCTCTTCCGTGTGTCCTTGAGTAAGCCCCTTCACTTCTCTGGGCCTCAGTTTCCTTATCTATCAATGAGGATATTAGTAAGAGATGTGAGTATGAAGGGTACTATATAGTAGGTGCTCAATAAATGATTCTGCAATTCTAAGACCCACTGAGAGAGAGTTTTGATCTCTTTCTGGGAGAATTTTGCTTTGTTTTCTAATGGGAAAGAATTGCCCCTCTTCCACGTCCTCTGCTGTCTGGGCTGGGGCAGATGTCCTGGTATGTGCACTGCGGAGGAACAGGCAGGACTGTCATCCATGAGGACAGGAGCTGGTTTGTCTCTATTCACCACTGAGTTCCCAGCACTTAGCACACAAAGGGCACTTGAGAAACCGTTTGTGGAATGAATGAATGAACAGATGGGAATTACTCAGAACAGTGTGTCTGGCACCAATAGGAGATTAATAAATGTTAGCTGTTACACCACTGCCCACTGGAGGCTGGGCTGGGTAACTCATAGAGAGGCCCTTTGATCCAGAGCAAGCTCTGCCCCACCTCCACTCTGTCCCTTCCTCTGCCCCTGACTTTGGGAGTATGTCTGGTGGTTGGGAAGAGCAAGGGGTGTAGAGGCAAGGACTCAGACCTTCGCTCTGCCACTTCCTGTCTAAGTGACTTCAGGAGACGCAGGTGACTGCCCTGAGTCCCCTCGATCAAAGGGGAATTCTCACAGTAGGGCTGTGGGGAGGGCACCCTTGGATGGCAGAATCTGGGTCCAGGTATAGTCAGGCAGGGGGTGCAGGGCTGTGATAATCCAGGCAGAACCTGGGGACAGGCTGTACCAGAGGCCGGTGGAACCAGCTTCTGGGAGGAAAGGGCTATTCAGTTCTCAGCAGAGGTCCCAGGACCCCAAGGCCAGTCCCACTGCTGGCAGGCGGGCTACAACACCCCATCTAGATAGTGATATATGTGGTACAGGTGAGAACACCCCAGCCCAGAGGAGAGAACCGCCCAGGGTCCCACAGTATATTTACATCAGAGGAAACCGCAGGTCCTCTGAGCCACTCTTAGGTCTAAGCGATGAATCAACATTTAAAAACACTTTTTTAACAATGTAATTTGGGGGCAGCCGATTGGTTCAGTTGGTTAGAGCGCAGTACTCTTAACAGCAAGGTTGCCTGTTCAATCCCCACATGGGCCACTGTGAGCTGTGCCCTCCACAACTAGATTGAAACAACTACTTGACTTGGAGCTGATGGGTCCTAGAAAAACACACTTAAATAAATAAAAGGTTTTTTTTAAAAATGTAATTTTGTTGTAAAAAATTTTAGAAATACAGAAGTGTATATATTTCAAAGCAAACGTCTTCCTGTCTCCCCATTTCCACTCCCTAAAGAGAACCTCTCATAACCATTTGTTGTGTTTCACTGGTTCTTGATTTTGCATTTACACTCACTTTTTAATGTGTGTGTGTCTCTCTCTTTTTCTGTCAGTGGGGGGAACATTTTTTTTTCTTTTTTACACAACTGGAATTATATTGTTCTGCAGCTTGTTTTTTTCACTTAACAGTTATAGCTTTGGCCATTTTCCTGCAGGATCCAGGCTGGAACAGAGAAAGGCAGGAGGGCTGCGAGAGCCCTGGAAAAGAAAGGTGTGTGTGTGTGTGTGTTTTGGCGGGGGTAGGAAGGAGTCCCCACAGGTCACTACACACAGTGGGTGAGAAACCTGGCAGAGAAGCCCCCATCATTAGCTCTCAGAGGACTATGGTATCTGTCTCTAGACTCGAGTTCTCTGAAGCAGGAGCCACACCAGCTTGTTCATTGCCACACACCCTGCACATGGCCTGGCACATAGTAGGTGCTCAAGAAATATTTGTTCAATGAATTAAGTCCCTAGGAATCCCATCTCCCCTGATCCTGACAAAGATTACCTGGTCTCCATGACTGTACTCGTTTTAATCTCTCATTGGGTGTTTATTTCAATTCATACTCAAATGGCATTGACCTTAGAATAGTGGACAGAGCTCAGAGACGGTGAGAAGACCCTCCCCTTATACAAGTCACTGCCTGTCTCTGCTGTCAGTTTATTCACCTCCCTGATGAACGGGTTGGACCAACAGATCTCCAGGGGTCCTTCCAGCTCTGCTGTTTGTGGCTTCAATCCCACTCCCTCATTTCACGGATGAGGGGCTGAGTCGAGTTTAATTTTGTCAGCTGCCTCAGAAATCCATTGGGAAAAGGTGGGCTTGAGTTTGGAGATGCAGCAAAGGCTGTTGCCGTATACTGAGCACCAACTGTGCGCCAGGTGCTGGGCTGAGAGCTTTATGTGCACGGTCTGAATCCTTAGGGCATTTTCCTGGGCTCAGAGAGGGTGAGTAAGGTGCTCACGGTCACACCAGGACTGAGCTGGGGATGGAACTCAAGTCTGACTCACCCCAAATGGGGAGCTCCTCCCAACTTGGCCCTCTGTGAACTAAAGTCAGTAAAAGAGTACCACACTGGACCAAACCATTCTCAAAGAACTCCAGGGGTCCCTCCTCATTCCCCAGATAACCTGACTTCTGTGTCTAAGTCCCCCCCCATGACATGGCTGGAATTTGGGCAGGAAAGTAGTTGACTTGCAGAATTGGCTGGCAAGGGCTTAGGCACAAGAGACTTCTGATGGGTTCTGTGGCCCCAAACCCAGCCCCCTACCTGCCCTCTCCCCCAGCCAGCTTCCTGGGGCTGAGGTGGGCCCATCTGCATTATTCATCCCTTGCCCCCCCACTACCCACCCCCCACCTGGGGTTCGCTCCTGGGGTTGGCGTCTAGACCGACAAGAGCATCCTACTGAGAACAGAGGCAGCCCTGACTCCAGGCTGATGGTTCCCATGGCAACTGCATCCCCTCAGCTGGTAGCTACCCGATAAATAAATAATCAGGAATGGGGGTGGGGAGCTAAGGGCAGGGGGAGGGGCAGCAGGGGAGCCTCTTAAAGGCTTCACTCTGGAGAGAGAGGGGAGAGGTAGGCTTTTGAAGTAGGCTGGAGGGTGGGGACGCTGGTATCGCAATGGGCAGGTGAGAGAAGTGGAGGGAGAAGGTGGAGGGAGAAAAGTGGCCAGAGGTGAGAGATTCTGAAGGTCAGAGAGCAGGACTTGACAGGCTGGGCATGGAGGTGAGGGAGCAGGAGGGAGATCAGGACCTAAAGTTGAGCTTTCTAGCTCATGTAGCTGGACACGTCATGGGGCCCACACACACTGGAAATGGACCAGATTTGGATATGTTACGTTCATGGTGAGCCATCCAATGGGTAGTTGGTTATAAAGGGGCTGGAGGCTGAAACATGAGGGGGTAGTCACCGAAGCTCGGGTGGGCATGTGTTTGCTGGGATAAGTGGAGCATGAAGAAGGGCTGGATATAGCTGTGAGGTAGTCGGATATTTAGAGGCCTGAGTACAGGGAGGATGAGCTGCTCCAGAATCAGGGGAGTGGCTAGGGAGGGTGGAGAATGAGTTTAACTTTAGCACCTGCAGTGTGCCAGGTACTGCCCTTGCCACTAGAAATACAGCAGTGAAGAGCTCAGGCAGGAATCCCAACTCTCGTGAAGTTTGCCTTCTAATGCAGGAGACAGACAGTTAATAAGGACTGGGTAGTTTGTTAGTCGGTGATAAGAGCCATGGAAAAAGTAAAACAAGGGGCAAGGCAGAGAGTTCTGAAGTGGACTAATTTTAAATAATATTCACACTCCTTACGACCGTATGAGAGGTATTGTGGATCATACCCGTTTTGTTGGTGAGAAAACTGAGGCACAGGGAGGTTAAGTGACTTGCCTTGACAGAGTTGTATAAAAACCAGTGGCACCAGAATTCTAACCCAGGTTCTGCTCCTACCCACTGGACTGAATTATAGTAGCAAGTGGGCAGAGGTGCTAGGGGCAAGGAGGCCGTGGAGACTTTTAAACAGTTTTGGCTATGAGAGTGTTGAGATAGGTAAGACATTAGCTGGAGCGGGGTAAGGAACTTTTTTATTTATTTATTTATTTTTTCCACTGAGCGATTCTATTGGCTTAAGATGAGCTGCTATGAGGTAATAAAGCCTTCTGGAGGGGGGGGGGCGTGGCCCAAGTCCTCTGTCCAGAAGTTGTGTCCCCATTTTTGGCATCTCTGGTGGGGCAAGGCTGGCATCTCCACAGATCCCAGAGTAGATAAGGGGTGAGGGAGGAGAGTGGAAGAAACCAGAGAGAGGGAGACAGAATAGTCGTACATGTGTGTATGAGATAGATCTGAAAAAGAGGATTATGGGTGTGTTTCTGTGTAAGAAAGGGAGAGAGAAAAGACTGAACTAAAGGAAAAAAGGGGGAGACACCCCACTTTCCCCTTAGGGGACCCCATTCTCCCTGCCATGTACTCAGCATCCCCAGCACGAGAATCTGGTGGGGGAGGGGACGACCCCATTTGCCCTTCTCTGTCTTGTGCTTCTCCTGTGTCTGGGGTTTGTCCTCTGGATGGCTGCGTCCTCTTCCAGAGTCACCTTGTGAGCCCCCACCCCGGTGGCCCTGAGGGACGAGATCAGTTGGAAGTGTCAGAATGAACGCTCCCTGGTGCCTCTGTCGGGGATGTCACCGAGGATGGGGTCACAGCCTCCTGCCAGCCTCCGTTTGCCCTCATTTCCCGGGGGCTGCACATCTGGCCTCCCCCGAGGTTATCCCCATAGCCCCCTGGCCCCACTGAGTGTCGCAGTGATTCCACCCGGGAAGCGGAGTAGGCATCTCCGTTGAGCCCGGGCATCCCCAGAAACATGCCAGAGCCTGCGGAGGAAGGGGGTGTCGGGGCGCTGGTGCGGCCGTGGCCCCCCTGGGTGACTGACACGGCAGTCTTGACGGCATAGATGTTTGCCTCCTCGTGGAACTTCCCAGTATTTTTCTTACGGCGAATCCGCGCGTTGCCAAACCCGTTGCAGACCTGAGAGACAGTGGAGCCACGCTTCTTGGCGAGCTCCTCCTTGGCCTCCGCCTAGGACATGGGTCACTCAGGTGAGAGTAGAAATACTCATTAGGGCCTCAGTGGCCTGTTTGCTGACGTTCCGGCGTCTTCGCCTGGCATCCCGGAAGCGGGAACGCAGGATCGCGCCGGCCGCGCAGGTGCTCTGCTCGAGCTGCATCTGGATGGCGCTGACCTTGCGGGGGCTGATGCTGACCGCGCCCCTCTCCGTGGGTGCCCCGGGCCGCGTGCGGCTCTGCGCCCTCAGCAAGTTCATCACGTGGGTGGTGAACTCGGTACGGGCCTGCTCATACTTCCCCGGCTCCGAGTGGTGGGTACGGCGAATCCCGGCAAGTTCGCTGCGATAGTGCGAGTGTTGGATGGAGTTGTCAGGGCACACGCCGCCCCGGAAGCTGCCCCTGAGCCCCCCCCTCTCCGGCCCAGCCACACCCTCTGCCAGAAGCATGTCTCCAGGCGCCTCAGCTGTGGGTCCACCGGCTCCTCCTCCTGGGAGCTTCCAAGGCTGAGGCCGGTTTTCTCCTTGATTTCACGCAGGACGCTAAAGAGAGCGGGCTTCATTCGGTGGCTGTTTAGGGCATGTTTCTGGGCCTGGGCCTCATCCAGGCTCTGGTCGGTGATGGTCGTTACCTGCTGCAGAATGTCCCCCATGTCTTGCTTCCCTCGGCCTCCCGGGACCCCTCCCCCCATCCCTACCGGGGTCTCCGCCACCGGGAGGCTCGCCAGGGCCCCCAGACTCTCTACCCACCAATCCCAGGCCCCCCCCCCAACCCCGCCTGGAGGGGGTGGCCCCAGCAGCGCTAGTCCATAGTTGGGGGGCCCTGAGGCCCCCCTCCTTACTCCACCCCTCCCCCGCCTGGTTACTTACCCCCCAAAACTCGCTGAGGCCTCTGCTCCCTAAGCCCCAACCCCCGCCCGTCTATCCCCTTCCCGGCTCCCCCCGGGGGTTCACCCCGGCCCTGAAGGGAGACCTGGGGTACCGGCTGAACCCCCCCACAGGAGACCCCGGGCCCCCGGCGGCGGAGAAAATGGAGCTGGAGAGAGAGCACTTTTTTATTATTATTTTAATGGGAGAGGCTGGAAGCTTGAGCATGTTTAGGAGCCAATGAGAACAGCCCTGAGCAGGGGACAGGTTGAGTTTATAAGAGAGAAGGAACTATGGATGGTGGGGGCTCCTGATAAGACGGGGAAAGATGGAGTTCAGAGTGCAGGAGGAGGAGGCATTGGCCTTGGATGGGAGGAGGGTCAGTACCTCCAACATAGCAGGTGGGGGAGAGGGAGACCAAGTCCTCGGTAAGTACAAGGGTGAAGGGGTCCCAGGAGGGTAGAGGACAGTGAGAAGATCGGAAATAGTCATCAGGGAGAGGGAGTTCCCCAGCAAAGGCCAGTGGGGTTACGGTAGGACAGCGTCCGGGTGCCTCTTGAAGTCCATGATTCCGGATCCACAGTGGACCCAATCTGCCCCATAGAGTGGCTTCCTCCAGCAGTGCTTGGCTGCTTTGCAAGCTCTGAGAAAACTCTGCATTGGGTATATCCTATGTGGGCTTCTCCTGACGGGTGTGATGAAAAGGCAGGGGAGTATGAGTTTGATTACAGGCAAAGCTGATGTGGAAGTCTGATCCCAGTGGGCTAAATGTTGCGATGTGAAGAACCAGGGAATGGGAGAGCGTGGAGGGGTGGGGTCTGGGGACCTGATCACCGGACTGGGCTCATCACGTGAAGGGTGTTGAGAAGCCAGCAGGGTTGGTCCGAGTGGGGCCATCAAATTGGTGACTTTGGAGGCAGGAACATTACAGGTGATGACACAGTCCAAGGGATAGTGGGAAAGGTCATGGGAGAGGAGTTTGAGAGATTGAACGGTTGGTGTGCTGGATGGGGTGGCCCCACATGTCAAAGTTGATCAGTATGATGCAGAGATTAAACTAGCTTTCAAAGAACGGGCAAGACCCAGCAGCCAGTGGATGAAGAGGCTCGCAGTGGATAGCCACAGGGTTATACAGTTCTGCGTGCAGCTCAGGGACCCCAGAGGATACCTTCAGACCTGGGGAACATGGGGTGAGAGAAGAGAAACAGTCACTGGAGAAGAGTATAGAGAAAGTAGCACCCTGGGGTGCAACATTAAGGGGTTGAGGGACACCTCAGGGAGGAACCTGATGCTATAGGGACATTTGCTGGTGTGGAAGGGCTCATGAAAAGGGGACAGGGGAGAGCTGAGTCAGAGGAAGCAGCACAAAGTGTGTGGAGGTCAAGGGTAGAGAGGACTGTTGGGCAGGCCTGTGGGACTTATTCAGGAGGCATTGACAGATCCAGCGTTTCTCTCCCAAGGTCAGCAGGCCATTGGAGTCTAAACCAGAAGGGCCCTTAAAAGTCATTTAGTCCAGCGTGTAGAAGAAGAGCCCGAGACCCAGCAGGAAGGTGACCTACCTAAGATTACCCAGGAGGCAGTGGCATACTCTCAACCAGAACCATGCCTCTTTACTGCCAGCCCAGTGCCAACTGGGAAAGGTTGTGTGTTGGTGCCAAGATTGGACAGGTGGCAAAGAAAAGCTGCCTGGCTCTGCCACCAACCTGCTGTGTGACCTTGGGCAAGTCACTTCCCCTCTCTGAGCCTCATGGTCTCTTTCTCCAAAATGAGATAATGGTCTCAGCTCTACCTTTCTGCCAAGGAGTACCCAGTGAGAGATGAACTTGGAAAGCTCTTTATAATCTACAGGGCCCTGGGAGGGGAGTCACCAACAAGAGGCAGGCTGGCGCCAGATGGGTGGGTGCCAGGGTTGGGCCTGCAGCTTCCTGGGTCTCTGCCCAGCCCTGCCATCTGTGTGGTAGCATCAGCTCCACCTCCTCCTGCCTCCCAATCAGGAAAAAGGCTCCTGGGATCTTCTTGGTTTATCAGAATCTTCCAACTGCCTCCCCAGCCAGACCCTTCTCTCCTTTTCTATTTCAGTCAGGATTCTGGGTTGCAAGTGACAGAAATCACAAGTACAAGGAAGGAGAATTAGTTTTAGTCATGGCTGGAACCTCGTACCTAAAACAATGTCACGGGATACTCTCCATACTTTTTCATCTTCCTCCCTCACTCTGTCTCTGTCCCTTAGCTTTGGTGACTCTCAGGAGCAGGGCACAAGGTGAGTGCCCATCCTTGAACAGATCACTGTGTGTGGATTATTAGGGTAGGCTTGGGCCATGAGCCCACTGTGGAAGTTAGAAGTGGGCTCAGCCTCACCCACGCCACGTGAACTGAATGTCTGGGAGGCGGCTTCCAAAACAAGAGATGGATTCTGTCACCAGAGGAAGGGATATTGGTCAGTCAATAACAATAGGTATCCTTGGCACCCTTGATCTTAAGTGTATCAGCTGAAAGACTGAACCAGGGACTGCTGGAAAGGGAGTGTTGATTGAGTCTGACATCTTTTGCCGCATAACAAAGTACTCCAAAACATAGTAGTTTAAAAGAACCATTTTATTTAGCTCATGATTCTGTGGGTCAGCTAGGAGATTCTTCTGGTCTGGACTATGTGTTTATGGTCAGCTGGTGGTTTGGCTAGCATCTGAATAACCTAGGACATCCTCACTCTGATGGTTGAGTAGCTGTCAACTGGGGTGCCTTGGTGCCCCTCCATATGGCCTCTCATCCTCCAGCAGGTCAGCTCAGTCTCCCTCCCAAGATATTCTGTGTTCTAAGTGTAGCAAGTGGGCAAACTCCATTTCACAAGCATTTTTCAAGCCTTCATTTGCATTTAGTTTGCTGAAGTCCCATTGGGCAAAGCAAGTCACATGACCAAGCACAACGTTAGTATCCGAGGTCACTGCCAAAGAACCTGGAAACAGGGAGAAGAAGAATTTGAGGCCAATTTTGCAATCTACTATAGGTCTCTCAGGAATGAGCAGTGAAAAAATCCCTTTCTCTGCAGTCCATGGATCCCGTAGACCAGGGCAATCTCCAGATACGGGGCCTTGCAAGAGGTGACTCAGGCCCCGGGGCTTCCCTGGACCCTCCAGGGCCAGGGCTGGGAGAGGCAGTGTGGAACCTGGCTCCAGTGAGGGCCCCACATGGGAAGGTGCAAGGGCTTGAGCTGCTAGTGGGGAATGCTTCTTGGCAGGGAGGAAGGCGTGCTGAATGCTGGCTCCCATCTCCCTTCAGCCCACTCCAAAGTGAGGATCAGGGTTCAGTCCCTCCTCAGTCCCACAGTCTTGCCCCCACCCTCCACCTCCCTTTGGTACTGAAGGACTGGGATGGCTCTGAGATGTGTGTACAATCATGTCATGGTGCCTCATCACCGTGGTAACTGGTGTCACCTCCTCCACAAGGTCAAGGAGTCCTTGTCCTTCCCTTTTTAGGGGGTGACTTTGGCCTCAGTCTGCTCTTTCCCTCAGGTGGCTGCACTGGAGCGGCAGATCTTTGACTTCCTGGGCTACCAGTGGGCTCCTATCCTAGCCAACTTCCTGCACATCATGGCGGTCATCCTGGGCATCTTTGGCACGGTGCAGTACCGCTCCCGGTACCTCATTCTGGTATGACTCACTTGGCCCCTCCCAAACCTACCCCTTCTCCTCACTCCCCTGCCCCCCCTGCTCCTCCAGCCATAACTGTCCCCCACTTCGGGCACCCAGACCCCTGTTCTGTCTTGCCTCCAGCCTGGGTAGCAGTGTGAATGCCCAAATGGGTCCCAGTGCTTCTCTGCTGAGAGACAAGGTTGGTATTTTTCCTAAAGGATTTCCTAGGGAAAAATCCAGACAAGATATATCATTTAGTGCGTACCTAACCAGTGCTGAGCACCCTGCTAAGAGTTCCGCATGCTATCGTATCTTTATAACAGCTCTGCGAGAAATATTGTACTGTCTCCATCTTCCAGATGAGGAAACGAAACTCAGAAAAGTTTTGAGGCTTCCTAAGGTCACACAGCTAATAAGCAGCAGAGCCAGAGAGAAGGCTCCTGCCGCATTACCACACTGCCCCAGAAAGCTAGTGGGAAGAAGGAGCTTGTCCTGTTTAGTTTCTCAGGTTGCTTTGGAAAGGCTTGGCTTTGTCCATTGGTGTTCATCAAGAATGTGGTCTAGAATGGAGAGTGTGGCTGTGAGATCAGTGCCCACGTGGCCATTTCAGAATGGATTGTGTACCTGGCTCCTTCCTCCTTCTTCCTCTTTCCAAGTCCTGGTCCTGGATGGTCTCTGTCAAATTCCTATTTTTAGCTAGGCTCACCTTTGTCCCCTGCTCTTCCTCAGTGACCCATTCACATGCCTCTCGTGAGGGAAAAGGCTTTTCGGTGGATTTACTACATAAATGACTGACACCTACTACAATAGCAGTGACACACAATGTCCTGCTACCACCAGAGCCCACTCACACTCATTCTATGGCTTCTGCCCACCTCCCGCAGGCTCAGCTCCCAGAAGCTTGGTGAACAGGGCCCTTCCAGAGCTTTCTGTCACCTGAGAGAGATGAAAGAACAACGCTTCCCTCCAGTACCCAGGGAAGCCTCAGGCACCAGTGTGTAAACAGCCCTGTCTGCCAGGTGGCGGCCACTGAAATTGCAGGCATAGGGCTTGGGTGGAAATGGCTAGCCCCTCTCTAGTTCTTTGCCATATCTGGTCGCTGTTTTTCTCTATGGAATGGATGGAATTAGCTCCAAGGAGTTGGGTTTGAGTGACAGCCCTACCTCTTCCTAGCTGTGTGATCTTGCAAAAAAAAGATCCCCTCTAGGCCTTAAATTAGTTATCTCTGAAGAGAGGACAATACCTTCCCTGCAGGGCTGTTGTAAGGACTGGATGGATATAAAAATGATTTGTAAACTAGAAAGTGTTCTGAATAAGGCATTGTCATAATTTTTCCTGCAAAGATCTCCTCCGTCCCTGAGCTTTGTCTCCATGGACACGCCCCAAACCCATTCCCTCAGGCCCCACCCACCCTGACCCCACCTCTGCTTTCTCCAGTATGCAGCCTGGCTGGTGCTCTGGGTTGGCTGGAATGCGTTTATCATCTGCTTCTACCTGGAGGTTGGACAGCTGTCCCAGGTAAGCCTCAGGCCTGGCAGTGCCAGAGGGCAGAGCCTGACCTTTTCCATCCCCTCACCCAAGGGCTCCCAGTGTGGTGTGGATGTGGGCCATCAGCTTCTGAAGAGACCTCCTTCATACCCAGATAATCTGTGCTCCCATTCCCCACCCCACATTTTTGTTTCTGGCTTCCTCTGCACACCCAGACATAAACGATGGAACAGTTAAGTCTGAAGAGCAATCTGAGTAAAGATGGCCTGTGATCCCCCAGGCTCAGTAGAAACCAACAGTATGTGGTGGCCCAGAAAGCGACTCTAGGCTCCACATGTGTTCAGTGCAAGTGAGGTGAAAATCCCATGTCCTTTGTACTGCTTAGAACACAAAAATTTGAGTCCAGTGCCGATCGATATTTTTCAGAAGAGAAAGAAATTAGGTAGAGTTTATTCAGGGGAAAATTGAACAGACCATGTCGCATGGAGAAACATTGAAGAAAGTGAGATTGTTTAGCTTGAAGAACAGGCCTAGAGGGCACAATTTCTATTTTCAACTACAGAGAAGGCAAAATATATGAATGAGGACGATAGCTTTGCAGTTTGACCCTACTAGATTTAAATCCCAGCTTTAACATTTTCTAGCTGTGTGACCCTGGGCAAGTAGCTTGCCCTCTCTGAGCTTCAGGTTCTTCATCTAGGAAGTACAGATAAGAGCAATTCCAACTTCCTATGGTTGTTGAGGGGATAAACGAGATCACACATCTCAGTGCTTGGCACCTGGTCAGCACAGTGAATATTTGTTAGAGGCCTGTATGAGTGAATGACTGATGAAAACAGACTGATGAAAACAAAAAAAAAACAGATGCACCCCATGGATAACACCATCTGATCTAGGCCAGCCCCTGGAGACTGAGGACCAAAGAGGGGAGAGCTTTGCCCAGGGTCATACACAGGGAGAACAGTAGAGAGGCTGAATGGGCCATGAAAGGGCCTGGATTGAGGATTTCACCAATGGCTGGAAAGTTGTTCCCTGTCATTTTTAATGTCCTTTCCAGCCCTGAAATTCTGGGGTTCTGTGGGTCCGCACCAGCCTCTTCTATAGCTGATGGAAGAATGATGCCTGCATGGTCATCAAGCGCCACCTACAGGCCAAATTTGGATTTGCAGATACATTCCCTTCACAAGTCAAGCCAGGGGAGGAGGCCCAGTTGTGAAGTAGGCTTTGTATAAAGTCTCCTGGGACTTGGGAAGAATCGCCAACCCCAGCTCAGTATCCTAGGCCCCTCTGCCCCCAGGACCGGGACTTCATCATGACCTTCAACACATCCCTGCACCGCTCTTGGTGGATGGAGAATGGGCCAGGCTGCCTGGTGACACCTGTCCTGAACTCCCGCCTGGCCCTGGAGGACCACCATGTCATCTCCGTCACTGGCTGCCTGCTTGACTATCCCTACATCGAAGCCCTCAGCAGTGCCCTGCAGATCTTCCTGGCTGTGAGTCCTCCTTTACCCCCACCTCATTCCCAGAAATGGAGTCCACAAACCCCTTTGTTTAGCCTAGTTCAGAAGGGCGGGACCTAGGTCTTGCAGCCTGCCTCTGTTTTCGTATCCTGTACCTCCTCCCTTTGCCCCTGCCTCAGACCATGAGTCAGTTCTGGGTTTAAATCTCTAGTATACACACTGTGTGACCTTGGACAAGTCATTTGCTCTCTCCAAGCTTATTTCTTTATCCACAAAAAGGAATAACAATGTCAACCTCTTGGAGTTGTGAGAATACATTAAGAATAGCTCCACGATAGTGATCATTTCCATTTCTAGAAGGGCCACCTCTACTCTAGGCACTGGATACATACAAAGTCACATAATCCTCTTTCCTCTTAACAATCCAGTAAGGTATTGCCCAGGTCCAGCTAGAGAAACTGAGGCTCAAGAGGTAAAATACTTACTTGTCTAAAATCACACTCCCAGAATGGAGAATGGAACCAAGTATGTTTGACTTTAAGGCCCAGTCGTTAACTTGAAGTTGTTATAGATTCGTCTTCATCTTAGCACATCTCCCCCCTCCAGTCGAGGTGAGCAGGGCCAGGCTGGGATGGAGGAAGAGTTTCCCTCTCCTTGTTTCCTTCCTCCCCCAGCTGTTCGGCTTTGTGTTCGCCTGCTACGTGAGCAAAGTGTTCCTGGAGGAGGAGGACAGCTGTGAGTGTGCAGTGCCCCTAGGGAAGTGGGGAAGCCGGGCCACCTGCCACCCTGCTCCTTCAGCACCCTGGACAGGGGCCTGACCAGCTCAGCGGGAGGGAGCCCTGGGTTGGTCCCTCAAGCCAGTAGGCTGGGGTATAGCCAGCCCATTCTGGGCTGAGGCCCAGACGTCCATGTGCCCAGTCCACAGCCCTGGCACTGGCCCCATACCCGCCCCTCTGAGACCCTAACCCTTTGAGGGCCTCGTTCTCCGAGGCCTGTCGCTGCCAGGCACAGCTCATTTCCAGCGTCCCCCTGCCTCCCAGAGGTCTTGCCCCTTAGGTGGCTCGAGCCCTGCCCCCAAGAGCCTTCTCACTTAAGAATGCCCCCCCCTCCAGGCTCTGTCCTCTTAGGGCCTTGGCCCCCTCCCGGACGAGCTTCTTTGTGTCCCAGCCGCCATGGGCCCATCTGTCAGGATCCGACAGCAAAGCCCCACCTCTAAGGCCCTCAGATTTTTCCCTTTCAGGACCCATAACTTGCCCCCAAACGGCCCATCCCTAACCATGTTGCACCTCCCTTTCCTCAGTTGACTTCATCGGTGGCTTTGACTCCTACGGATACCAGGCACCCCAGAAGACGTCGCATTTACAACTGCAGCCTCTGTACACGTGGGTCATGGCGCGGAGCAGGATGGGGTGGGGAGACCCGGGCGATAGTGTCAGGGAAGAAAGGGAGGAGGGATGAGGAAGGAAGCTGGATCTTTCTGTTCCCCTATTTTCGGGCTCCACTTTCCTAACCTATCTTTGTTTCCTGCAGGTCTGGGTAGCTTCTGCCCCATGCCCACCCCAGCGCCGCTTGCTTTGTGGCTAGACTGAGCCGCTGCCACGAGCTCGCGCCACGATGGCAGGCTCGCCCCGTAGCGGCTCGCCAACTGACTGCAGCCGGCGAGGCAAAATCTGGGTCTGTGGCCACTTGGACTTGGCCCCTTGCAGCCTGCACTTCGGGGGTGGGGCGGGGCGGGGCGGGCAGAACGAGGGAGGGGAATCCCGGGGTTTGTATTTTTTTTATGTCAACCTTGGCGTACGCTGGAGCCTCCCTCCCTTCTCCAGCCTCTCCCTTTCACCCTTCATCCAGCATCCTGTCCACTGCCCAGAAAGTAAAGGCAGGATGGACAGACTCACCCCATCTCATCACACTTAATCACCAGCTCTGGGGAAAGTGAACTAGGAGCAGGAGTCCTGGGTTCTAATCGCAGCTCCATCACTGAGTCTTTTTGTGACATCTGGCAAGGTTCTTGCCCTCTCTGGCCCTCAGTTTCCCCATCTCAAATAATTTCAAAAACTCTTAGCAGATGGAGCTCTTTCTAGCCTTCTCATTTGATTCAGTTCCCTGAGTTAGGCTGGGATTATAATTCCTATTTTGAAGATATGGCAACTGAGGCCCAGAGATGCGATTTGCTTGAGGCCACACAGCGAGGCTTTTGATGGAGACACGCCTTTGAACACAGTGTACTTTCTGTAGTTTTAGCCTCTACAACCCAGAAAAATAGTCCCTGAATTCCTTTCCAAGCCGCCTTCCACCTTGGACACTCTAGCACCCATGTGACCGACATCACATTTACATATCACTGCCACCACTTGCCAACTCCTCTCTTAAAGCAATATACCTGTTCTCTTGTTGGGGACCAGACATATGGAGCCGAGAGCCCTGAATTCAGCCTGACCCACAGGGAAGCCTTCCTAGACTCAGCTTCTGTCCACCCTTGGCAAACCTTTCAAGCTTTCCCCAGGAAAGGGGGACCATAACTGACCACACCCCCTTCCAGGTCCCTGAAGCTGCTACGCCATGATCCCTTACTCCCTCTGCAACTCCACTAACCCCTGATGGCTGCATCCACCTCGCCAGTTGGAAGACCTATGGTTTCAGAGTGGAAAAGTGCTAATCAGCACTGCCTGGTCACCAGTGCTCACAGATCACTAGCATTGATGACCATTCCAATGTCCAGGAATTCTGAAGAGGCGGAATGGGGGTGTGGGTCATGGTGGTGGGCCAGCACCCTTCCATAAGAGCAAGTAGAGATGAGACCTCATTCTCTCCACCTCCTTCCACAGACACTCCTACATACAGCCTGTCCCTAGCTGGTGAGTCTAAGAGCAGGAGGATCAGGCCTCCGCTTCCCAGTCTGTGAAACAGGAGTGACCATGCATTAGGAAGGAGGGTGGGAGGCACCAGAGAACTGGAGGGACGTGCAGACTGTTTGCACACCTGAGCCAGTCCATGGTGACCACTTTCTTCCATGCTCTCCACCCTCCAATCTAGTATTCCCTACTGTCTAAGCCAAAAAATCCTAAGCTAAGACCCCACCCCACCATCCCAACTGTAGTGCTGTGCCAAGGAACCAGGCCCAGGAGTTCCGCTGGTCACCATAGGCATCGAGGTCCCAGGTGGTCAGCCCAGTCAGTTGAGGAGTACAGCTCAAAAGAGGGACAGTTCCCTTCAGGCCTGGCTGCTGCCCCACCACTAGGCCAACTTCTGTCTCCAGCCCTCCCTTCTCCCACCCCCAGCCAGCTGTCATCTCTCCCCCACTCCCCCAACCCCCTTTCTACTCAAGGGGTTTAGCCACTGGTGCTTTGAAGCCTTTTGTTTTTATAAGACGGTTTTTGCAAGGGGACCAAGTTCTTACTGGGACCTTGCAAGGCAGGGAGTGTTCCCGTGGTTTCTGTGCAGGTGGGTTGATTAAAGATGGTGTTTTCTTCTCTATCTTCGTGTCCTCCTGCCCTGTGAGTCAGCAGGGTCCCTGCATGAGGGTGAGGAGGGGTTGGGGGTCAGTATCATTGTCACTCTCAAACATTCCTGGGTTCACTGGCCTATGCCTCTGAGTGGCTGTGTAGCTTTGGACAAGTCACTCTCCTTTCTCTTTCCTTATCTGTAAAATGCAGGGGTGGGACTAAATCAGTGGATTCTCAAACCAGGCTTCACAATCCCTTGGAAAGCTTTCTATTTGTTTTTCTGATTAAGTGCATTTTCAGTTTATGCTTCCAAGTATCCTTTGAATTTTGGTTCTGCCCTGTTCCTGACAATTCATTTCCTGACTTGGGAATAAGCTGGCAGGCAGTGCTTTAAATACAGATTCCTGTGCCCCACCTAGGACATCCTGGATCCTTTCTGGCAATACACCAGAATCAGTATTTTGAATGTTTTAAATTTTATTTACTTTAATTTACATAGCTAATATGTACCTATGATACAGAATTCAGAAAGTTCCAGGGGATTATGTCCTCTTACTCATTTTTCATATCTTTCCAAAGATAGTCAATTCTTTTTTAAATTATGTAAATATTGTTTCTCCTTTTTCACAAAAATGGCAACATATTCTGCTCACTCTTCAACTCCCTGCTTTTTTCACTTACCTTGGAAATCTTCCCCAAATAATACATGTGGAGCCGCCTCCCATCCTCCCACAGTGATTTGGTAGAATTGGGGTTTTTGCACCAGGTGATCCTGACACAGCTAGGGGCTAAGAGCCAGAGGCTTTACATAAGTATGCCCCAGGTCCATCGTGCCCCCCCACGTCCAAACCTCTGTGGACCATTCCAGGTCTTGGAGTGCAGAGGAACATAATCACAGACACTGCCTTCAAGGAGCTTATGGTCTAGGGGGGAGCCCACAGGATGGGCAGGCAAAGGGCGAATGCCGAGGACAGTGTAGTGTGGAAGGCGATCGGTAATAGGAGCTCAGGGGACAGAGGCGATCTGAGTATCCTGGACGGGCAATAGCACGAGCAAAAAGGGGTGGAGGGCGGAAAGCACATGGTATCTGAGGTAAGACTAGCCAGAGACTAACTGATTGGAGGAAGCTTCAGTGGGGAATGTATACATTTCCTACTGCTGTAATAAATGACCACAACTTTAATGTCTTACAACAAGACATATTTATTAACCAAAGTTCCACATGGGTGTCACTGTACTAAAATCAAGATTTCTAGAGGCTCTAGAGGAGAATCCATTTCCTTGCCTTTTCTAGAATGTGCCCTCATTTCTTGGATCATGGCCACCTTTGCTCCACCTTCAAAGCCAGCAGTGTCCCAGCTCTCTGACATTGCTTCCATCATCACATCCCTCTTTAACCACAGCCAGGAAAGGCTCTCCACTTTTAAGGACTTGTGTCATTAGACTGGGCCCACCCAAATAATCCAGGAAAATCTCCCCTTCTCAAAGTCTATAATCATATCTGCAAAGTCCCTTTTGCCATGCAACAAATTCACAGGTTCCAGGGATTAGAATGACACCTTTGAGGGCCATTATTCTGCCTTTCACAAGGAAGGATTATAACCAGGATATTGTAGCCCTGAATGTCAAAACGGTACATCCGCCTGACGTGGTAGCAATGGGAACTATCAAAAGGTTTTGGGCAGAAGCTACTTAATTAGAGCTGTCCTTTAGAGAGAACTGGCAAGGCTGGAAGGGTGGATTGGAGGAGGGGAGGCAGAAAAAGTGTTTTGTCTGGAAAAGGCCTAGAGTTTCTCACTTCTTGGGTAACTATGTGTGCTTGGGGGTACCTATGTGACCATGAGCTCTATGCATGTAAACTTGGGAGGGCTAGTACAGTAATAATGAGCATGAAATGCAGGAGTCAGGCATCCCCGGATCCAAATTAATCACTGGAACCAGTCAAGCTGGTCCTCCCACGAAATCCAGTGAAGCTCCCCCAGCTCTTGCCATCCTGGGGCCATCTCCCAGCAACCTCTGCACATTAGAATAATCTGGGTAGGACAGACCATCTTCAATAATTTCTCAGTCAGGTGCTCGAGGCATTCTTTGAAGCAATAGAACATGAATTCCCCAAGGTGCATTTGACAAGCACAACAGTCTATTGGGATTTATAGACATACTGGTGTTTTCTTTAAAGTGTTGGAATTGGGTCTTGCAGTTTCTAAACTGATTAGGAATGAGGAAGGGCCTCATGCCAGTGCCTCATTGCCTTCCAAGATTCACTACTCCACAGGCTACTGGTTCAGAGCAGTGTTACTCAAACTTGAAGAGCATAGGAGTCCCTCAAAGCCCAAATTCCTAAGCCCGATCCAAGACTCACTGAATCAAACACCTGGGCAAAGACAGGAATCTTTTTCACAAGTGCCTCCAGGCAATCCAGGTTTGGGAAATCCTAGGCCCGAGTGAAGAGGCATGCAAATATTTTTGCATCTTCCCCTACTCCAGTGTCATGGAGGCCCCACCAAATTATGCCTGCCAGCTCCCTCAGATCAGAGCTAAACTTCAGTTACCATCTCAAAGCTCAGTTTCATTTGTTACTGACAGTCTTACAATTTTATTTTTCTAATGTGTTAGGAATTTCAAAGGCTGTGAACAACTCTTAAACATTGACATAACTTCACACCACTAAGTTAGTTTGGGCAAAGGCAGGACCAAACTCTGCCTTTCGCTCTAAGCCTCAGTAACCCGGAGGACGTGAAGGCAGCTCCAAGTTGCCCTACTGCCACCTGAACAGGGGACCATGCCCTGCCCTGAGCCTGGGTTCCAGCGACTCAGCAGTTCCTCTCAGAAGGCCTCTGGAATCAGAGCGGGCAGGCCTAGGCAGACTGGGGCTGCAGAGAAAGCCCCGTACGGGGTGTCCATTACCCACATTCCACTTCCTCTGCCCCATCCATCGGGACCTGCTTTCTCCTTACAGTTTACCTTCCAGGCTGAATTGACAAATTGTCTTGTTTATAATCTTCCTAACAATCCTAAGGTAAATTCTATTACCACCGTCTTATATACATGGCACCATTAAAGGGATAGACCCAAAGTTACACAACTAGTAAGTGGCAGAGTCAGCATTTAAACCCAGCCATTCCGGGGCCGGCCCAGTGGCTCAGGCGGTTAGAGCTCCGTGCTCCTAACTTCGAAGGCTGCCAGTTCGATTCCCACATGGGCCAGTGGGCTCTCAACCACAATGTTGCCAGTTCAATTCCTTGAGTCCCACAAGGGATAGTGGGCTGTGCCCCCTGCAACTAAGATTGAACACGGCACCTTGAGCTGAGCTGCCACTGAGCTCCTGGATGGCTCAGTTGGTTGCAGTGTGTCCTCTCAACCACAAGGTTGCCAGTTCGACTCCCACAAGGGATGGTGGGCTGCGCCCCCTGCAACTAGCCCTGGAGCTGAGCTGCGCCCTCCGCAACTAAGACTGAAAGGACAACAACTTGAAGCTGAACAGCACCCTCCACAACTAAGATTGAAAGGACAACAACTTGACTTGGAAAAAACTCCTGGAAGTAGACACTGTTCCCCAATAAAGTCCTGTTCCCCTTCCCATTCCCCAATAAAATCTTAAAACAATCTTAATACCAAAAGCCAGGATAGATGCTACATAATGGCAGTACAACCCCAGGATGAGGTGGAAAATCATGGTGGAAGCAGAGGAGAAGAGGGTAATCAAGGGAGTCTTCATAGAAGAAGTGGCACTTGAACAATGAAGAGGAGTGTGTTTAGAAGATGTGTGCAGAGAGAACGGTATTTCAGGTTGAAAGAACAGCTTGTTTAAAAGTATAAAGGTGTGTGTGAGAGAGCCCAGCGCATTTGGGGAATTTCAGAGTTACAAAGAACCTTGCTACTATAATAGTAATAGCCGACATTCTCAGACTGCCTGCCATCTGCCAGGCACTGTGCTAAGCACTGCGTGTGGATTGTCAGATTTGACCCAGTAGCTTTATGAGGTGATTACTGTTGTTATCTCCAGTTCACAAATGAGGAAACTGAGGCTCAGAGTGGTTAAGTACCAGGCTCGAGGTTGCACAGCGATATGTTGCAGGGCTGGGACTTGAATCAGGATCTTTCTGACAAGCCTGTGTTGTTTGTGTGTGTGTGTGTGTGTGTTTAAAGATTTTATTGGGGAAGGAGAACCGGACTTTATTGGGGAACAGTGTGTACCTCCAGGACTTTTTTCCAAATCAAGTTGTTGTCCTTTCCGTCTTAGTTGTGGAGGGCGCAGCTCAGCTCCAGGTCCAGTTGCCGTTGCTAGTTGCAGGGGGCACAGCGCACCATCCCTTGTGGGAGTCGAACCAGCAATCTTGTGGTTGAGAGGACGCGCTCCAACCAACTGAGCCATCTGGGAGCTCAGCGGCAGCTCAGCTCAAGGTGCCCTGCTCAATCTTAGTTGCAGGGGGCACAGCCCACCATCCCTTGTGGGACTCAAGGAATTAAACCGGCAACCTTGTGGTTGAGAGCCCACTGGCCCATGTGGGAATCGAACCAGCAGTCTTCAGAGTTAGGAGCACGGAGCTCTAACCGCTTGAGCCACCTGGCCGGCCCAAGTCTGTGTTTTTAACATCTGCATTGTTCTACCTCTGCACTGGTAAGTGGTCACGTAGCCTCCAATACATCCTTGGAGTGACAGGAGCTTGCTACCCCTCCCGCAAGGACAAAGAGGCTCTGGGGTCTTTCAGACATACACCAGTCCTGCAGAATTCACCAGCCTAACTGAAGCAAGGGGTCAATAGAAAGATAGGCACTACCTTGAGTTTCACGCCACTTTATCCGTATCAATCCAATACCATTTGCCCAACGATCTCTGGCCAGAGGCTGTGTGAACAGTGCCTTGTCAGGACACATGGTGGCTGCAGGGGCACCCAGGAGAAGCAACCTCTCACAGGTGGGGACTCAGAGCAAGCCTCCTGGAGTGACCCAGAGGGCAGGGCATGGAGCTCTCTAGAGCAGAATTTCTCAAAGTTGGTATTATTCCCGTTTTGGATAAAATATTCCACCTCCAGTAGTGACAACCAAAAATATCTCTGGACATTGCCAAATGTCCCTGAGGAGCAATACCGCCTCTCCCCCCACCACCTCCAGTGAGAACCACTGCTCTAACCAGAGGAAATAAAGTGAGGAAAGTCATTGAGAGGGACGAGTGACCCTTTGGATAAAGCACTTAACTCCAGCCACATTTTTCCCCCATTAAAAAAATGGCATGACATTTCAAAGGTTATTGTAGTAATTAATGAGAATGCCTGTAAAGCACCTGACCCATAAGAGGCCCCAATAAATGTTAGTTCCTTTTCCGCGTGGAACATTAATAACAGGCCCCACCCCCAGTCTCGGCAAACCACAGGCCACTTCCGAGACTTACCTTGAGGCTCCAAACTCGGACCTCAGTGTCTTTGCCCATAAAATGGCATCGGGATGAAGAGGGGAATTAAACTAGATCAGTGGCTCCCAACTTTTAAAATTACCACCCCCATCCAGGTCCCATGTTAGAAGACAAGAGAGCTGATTAATTATTAATTTGTTTTCCCTTTGCCAAGACAGCTGTCCCAGCTGGGCGGGGCAGCACTCACCATGTGACCTGGACAGCTGGCGATTCCAGCTCAGAACAGAGTCTCTTCCGTAGGCTTGAGCAACCCCTCCCCACTTACATATGGGATGGTCCTCTGCCTTTTAGAAATACTGTAAAAGCACAAGGACCCCATTCTGCCATCGGAGGTCCCCAAATATCAGATTAAGAATCGGATCTGTGGGTGATTTGTGAGAGAACAGGGACTCCCAAAGCCCCATCGCCAGTACCATAAGTCCTGTGCCAGGCCCTGGCCTGGGAGGGTAACATACACCGCTGGTTCATTCGCAGGTATTGTCACCGTTTCATAGACAAGGAAACTGAACTTCAGGCAGTGATGTCACCTACCAAAGACACTAACTTCCCAAATCTTTTGCCCTCCAGGCGAACACATCCCATATGCCTCTCTGTCCACCTTTTTTGATATCCTGGCCTTGTGTCCAGGGAGGGACCTAGGTGTGACTGGGGGTTCAGCAGGGTGTGTGGTTGCTGACAGGAGGAAAAGAATCAACATTAAACATCCGAGCCCTTACAATGTGCCAGACTTATGTAACTCTCTAATCCTCATAGTGACCCTGTAGAGCAGCTACTGTGTTCCCATTTTATAAATAAGGAAACTGAGGCATAGAGAAATTAAGTAAGATTGCACTTAATTGGTAAATTAAGTGCACTTAATTGGTGGTAAAGTGGGAAGACAACCCCTGTTTATTGAGTGCCCGGCTGGCTCCTTTGCATAAGTGACATCGTTCATCCTCCCCACCATCTCCAGTGGAGGTATAGCCCGTTTTCCCACTACTGTCTCTTCCTTGTTTTCAGTCTTAATCTTCCTCTTGGGTACTCTACCTCCTTCCATCAGAACACCAGGGAACGCGGCTGTCAAAGCGACACCTGCTGGGTGGCACTGCATCTGCATGGCCACCAGACATCTATACTGGGAAGACACCACCCCTCCCTGCAGTCAGCAGGCCCTTCCTACCCAGGTACCCAATGCCTGGCCATCCTGCTGCCCAGCCCGTGCCCTCCCTCTCCCTCTCCTTTCTTGGTCTCAGCCTCAGAGAGGTCCTGGGCTCTGGAGTTAGACAGTCCAATATTTGTGTCCTGGCTCCACCACTTACTATCTGGGTAGTCTTAGCCAAGTCTTAAATTTCTCAGAAGCTTAGTTGCTTCACTTGTAAAATGCCTCACGGGGCAGGTTCTATGAGGATCACGGTTGGTAGTGAATGTAAAATGTGAAGTGTGAATTCCCTTCCCCTAGCCTCCAAGTATTTGTGTTTGAGAGGGTAGAGAGGGCTGGGGAAGGAGGGAGAAACATTTGAGCACAGAACTGTGTCCTCTCCGGCTGCTTAGAGCCAGCATGTGATAGAGTAGGATTTGACTCCAATCTACACACCTCTGAATCCCTGCTCTTCCCTGGCACCTCACCCCCACTGAAAGATGACAGCTCCTGGATCACCGTGAATGGGGATGGGGAGGTTTCAGGTCCCCCAAAAGAGGGTAGATGGGGCGTTGGGATTGGGAGAAGGTCAGTGGGGAGATGGGAGGAGTGGGGATGAGATAGAGCACTGGGAGTGACCAGGAAGATGAGTTCTTATCTTCGTTTAATGGGTCGCTTTAGGCAGGTTAGCCTGTTGCTCTGAGCCTCAATATTCCCATTTGTAAAATGATCCTAATAATATGTATCTTTGGGCAATAGAGTATGAAGAGAAGTGCTCTGGAAATTGTGAAAAGTTGTGCAGAGGGAAGAAATTATATTTTGGGTGGCCTGAGGCCTCCTTGCCAGACCACACTCTAGAGTAGTCTGGAGGGACCTGAGTCACAGCTCTGACCCCCGTGGGGCTTACAAAGGCCTCCGTGGCCTAGGGCAGCTCTGGGGGATGCTTAGACTTTCCAGCCATCCCCAGCCTCCTCCATCAGCCTCTGAAGCCCCAGCTTGCCCCCCTGGGATGGCGATAGGCAAAGGGCCCATCTCACTGCCACAGAACTTGGCCCTGAAAACCAGCCACCCTCTCCTGTCTTCTCTACCCCATTATCTGCTCACCTCCCTGCAGCCTTTGCCCAGAGGCCCCATGAAGTCTCTTCAAGCCTCCACTGTGATATGCACTCCCATTGCCTAGAGGTGAAAACAGAGCCCCTGGAAGGGAAAGGAAGTGTTCTAGGTCTGAGGACAATCATCTCTCCCTCCCCTGTGGCCTGCAAGGGCTGGCCAAGGATCTGGACCTTATGGGCACCCTACTGCTGGGGGTACACCTTAAGTATCCAGCCTGGTCCTGTGGCGCTCAATAGGTGTTTGTTAAGTGAAGGAAGAAGGGAAGGAATGAAAGAATAGCAGGGTAGGTACCGTGGTTATTTCCCTTTTACATATGAGGAAATTGAAGCATAATGAGGCAAAGTGTCCTCACTTTGGTCCCTTAGGGTCCCTCGCCAGGCCACACAGCAGTGATTGGACTCCTGGTTTCTGACTCAAAAGCCCTTGTTCTCCCACCTGTGGAGATTCTGCATCTTTGCTTTGGTTCTGCAGCATTTCATGTTCTCCATCAGCATAGTAACAGCATTGGCCTGATTCCCTGGGTTTTAAGGGACCTGGGCTGCCCACGTCGCCCACCCCTTTCTCCCTGGGAAAAGTATGTGAGACCTCATTTTGGCAGGGGACACCATAGCCCCTCCTCCAGGGTTAATGCATGTGCTGGTGACCACCCTCTCAGCCCCACTGGGAGCTGTGGTCACCACCACCATTACATTTTCAAGGGCCTCTAATCCTTCTGACTTGGCCAGGCCACAGTTCCATAGCTAGAGCTTTGTTTGCCTCAAGGGCTAATCACTTTCTCTCTCCAAGCCTTAGTTTTACATATGTAACATGCAGGCCCATTCTCTCTCTCTCTCTCTCTCTCTCTCTCTCTCTCTCTCTCTCTCTCTCTCTCTCCTTGTAAAAGGCCATACATCACTGAGCTCAATTTTTGTGCCCTCTCTGCCCCATGTCAACAGTGTGAAATAAATCAACACCTCCACTATGAGGCCAGTGCCATGGACCAGCAAGGACCTGCTCAGACTTGGCCCAGCAGGGAGAGGTGTGGCGGCCAGCGACTGCCTGTCCCTCCAGCCACAGCTCTGCCAGGGTGCAAATAAGGCTCTCGCTGCTTTCTTTTTCCCACCAGAGTATCACTCTCCTACCCTCCTGAGTCCCAGTGGTTGCCCATCTAGCATCCTTGCTCTGACTCCCCCAAGGGGCTTCTCTCCTCTGTTCCAGTCCTCTATTTCTGGAGAACATAACAAATCAGCCCACATAACTTAATTGCTTAAAACATTTTAATGTATCTCACAATGTCGTAAATCAGGAATTCAGGCAGAGCTCAGATGGGTTATTTTGCTCTTTATGGCGTCAACTGGGGTCAGTTGGTAATAGTTACTGGGTGGCTAATCTGTTCTGAAAGTCCAAGACCCACCCGTGAGTCTACACTCACATGCTTGATGCCTTGGTGGCAGTAAGACTGGGCTCAGCTGGACGTCTCTCCACGTAGTCCCAGGGTCTTCCCGTATGGTCTCAGACTTGAGGTTTAATTGCTTCTGCCGCTTACTAGCTGTGTTGATATGGACATGCTACACAACGTCTTTTGGTCCTGAGTTTTCTCAGCTGTGAAACGCGGATGACAATATTACCTGTTTTGGCGGATTGTGCAGAATAAACGGAAATGTGTGTTTGAAGTATTAGTATAGCTATTAAGACAGTTCTTCCTAGCAAGTTAGTTAAAGGGATGACAACAAGCCTCCCTCTTCACTTTCGTTCTCAACCCACTCTCCAACAACCCTGAGAAACAGGACCTGTCATCTTCATTTCAGAAAAAAGGACAGGACACAAGCAGGGGCAAGACTTGCTCTAGGGCCGACGGAGACCAGCAGGCGGGGCTGCGGAGCACAGAGATCTCTAGGAGCAAGCTGAACCGCGTTCCGCCCCTCGCCCCGCCTGCACCGCCCCCTCCCGCTCGCTCCCTAGTCCCCCAAAGCTCGGCCCCTTTAGACGCCATGTTTCCCCCATACGGTCCCTCCCAGACCCCGCGACTCCCCACCCCTCGCCTCCCGAGCTCGCGCCCCGCCTCCATCCCCTATCCCCAGCTTCGGGGGCCCCCACCCAGCCCCCTCGCGCCCCGGGCATCGAGCCCCGCCCCACCCGACCCCGCCCTTCGTCCTTCCTTCGCCCGCTCAGGCCCCGCCCCACTCCGAGGGGGACCCGCCGCTCCCCGCCCCCTCTCTAAGGCTTGGGCCCCGCCCTCACTCGCCCGTCGGGCCCCGCCTCCCAACCCCACGGACTCTCTTTGTTCTAGCGCCGACCTGCCCCGGTCCGGGGAGCCGCTGACTCAGCGCAGTGGAGCCAGACCATGGCGCCTCTACCCCCACCCCATTCTCTTTGGAGACCAGGAGGCTGGCGCCTGGGGAGGTGGGCGGTGCGAGCTCGGCAGCCCAGCCCTTCTTTTGTTCCGTAGGACATTCCTTTGCTACAGCCCTCCCAACCTGGATTGACTGCGGTTACGGTTTCAGGTTATGTTTCGGGAAACCGACACCGAATATGCCGCCCTAAAACCTGGGTTCTGCCACGTCCTGATTGTTGGCCTTGAGCAAGTTCCTTGACCTCCCTGAACCTCAGTTTCCTCACTTGTAAAATGGGAGACAAAAATGTTAATATCGAAGGGTCACTGTGACATTAAATGCGAAAACAAATATGAATGCTGCA
Source organism: Rhinolophus hipposideros (assembly GCF_964194185.1). Lineage (NCBI taxonomy): Eukaryota > Metazoa > Chordata > Mammalia > Chiroptera > Rhinolophidae > Rhinolophus > Rhinolophus hipposideros. The sequence continues at coordinate 74,459,054 of NC_138054.1, forward strand.
GGTTAGTTCACCACCCTCCCTCATCCCACTTTGCACGGACAATTTGTCGTCTTCCCAAAGACTGAAATCTCACATTCTCACAATCTGATCTCTCTGATATACCTACACCCTGGTGGAGGTATCCTGTCGCACATTTCCATAGTAGGCAGTAACTTTCCCTATTCAAACAAAATTTTTAATGGAGATATAATTTTCGTTCAACGAAATGCATAGAAAAATTAGAACTTAAACATGCAGTTCCGTAGGTTTTGACAAATGGAAACACCCCTGTAACTCACATCTCTATCAAGACTTAGAACGTTCCCGGCCGCACAGAAAGTTCCCTTGCTTTGCCTCCCAATGAATCGCACCCTCCACCCCAGGCAACCACTGTTCCCATTTCTGCCACCCTAGATAAGTTTTGCCTGTTCTAGAACTTAATGTAAAGTAAAGCAACAATACGTTGTTTTTGAGCCTGGCTTTTTTCATTCAGCATAATCTTCTTGAGATTTATTCATATTGTTGTACTAGCAATTTTTTACAATTGAGTAGTATTTCATTATATAGCTATACCATAATTTGTTTATCTATTTTTCTGTTGATGGACGTTTGGGTTGCTTTCAGTTTGGGGCTAGTGTGAGACTGAACATTCTCATACGAATCTTTTTGTGAACATGACTATTTCTCTTGGGTAAAGGAGTGGAATTGCTGGGTCATAGGGTAGTTCTATGTTTAATTTTGTAAGAAACTGCCAAACAGTCCTCTAAAATGGTTGTGCCATTTTATATTCTCACCAGCGATGCATGCAAGCTCTGGTAGTTGCACATCCGCCTGAGCATTTGGCATTGCCAATCTTTTTACTTTAGCCATTCTGATAGCTGTGATGTATCTCCTTATGGTATTACTTTTAAATAATATATATTTTTAAGAAATGATTAATACAAATACACAATTCCAGAGATACAAAAGGCGAGGCCCAGGTAAAGGAGAGGCCCACGCCACTTGATTTTTCTCTCTAGAAAACTGTCTGTTTTCTATTAGGATATAAGTCCCACGAGGAGAGGGACTACCTATGGTGTTCACAGCTGTGATCTGAGCTCCTTTCCAATGCTAATAAAAGCCCAATAAATTTTGTTGAATGAATGCCAGACACCGTTCTAGGCAAGTCACATAACCTATTACATTATCGCATTTTGATTCAAGAGAATAGCAGGGTCCCTCCAGACGAAGCCTGGAATTGAGTGATACCAATAAAAATTTGTTAAATGAATGAATGTTGATGAAAGGGTGAGTGGGGTGGTTCTTGCAGGCAGTGCAAGTTGGTTTTTTTCTTTTTTTCTCTCAAGTACTTCTGATGTCAGGCACTGTGCAAACGCAAAAAATAAACATCTGTTATTTTTGCTGCCCAGCTTTACTTCACCCTCTGGTAATAGGACCTCAATTTTTCTCTGGGGATTTGCCTTCCTCCACTCAGCCCTCACTTCCATTAGCTCCAGGTGGGCATGTGACTTGAGCCTAAGCAATCAGATCATCTCAGTCCCTTGGCAACAGTGATTGGTTCAGGGATGTGCGCAAGTGCAACTTAAGCCAATGAAAGCCAGCCCTGGAATTATGTCCAAACTCAGGTAAGAGATGTGTTGTCTTTTTTTTTTCTTACTGGACATGGAAAGAAGCTTGGGAGAGATGAGATCAAGGGACTTGACTTATGAATGAAGTTAGGGAGCAAAGGATGAGTTCCTGGCACAGGGGTGAGTTCCTGTCAGAGGGAACCCCTGCCCTCAGGAGAAAAAAAGAAAAGGGAAGAAGGCCAGTATAGTAGAGTGAGAGAGAAGGGAAGCAGGAGATGAGTTCAGGGGGTCAGGCAGAGGCCCGTATTGAGGGTCCTGGTGGGTCATAGAGAAGGGTTTGGATTTTACTTCCAGAAACTATTGGAAGGTTTTGTGCAGAGGAGTCATATGAGCTGATTCAGATTTTTTAAATATCACTTTCTTTGTGAGATGAGACTGGGAGTGAGGGGGAGGGATATAGAAAGAAGGGAGATCTGTTACAATCATTGAGGTAGAAACGGTGGTGCTTTAGACTAAGGTAGTAGCTATGATGAAAAATAGACTGATTTAGTTTGGGAATGGAGCCAGAGAAAATGAAACAGAGCCTAGAAAGTTTTTGATGACATCCTTTGAGCTCCTGGATCCAGCTATACCTGAAGCTATGCCTCCTGGACGTCTCAGTTATATGAGCCAATAAGTTATTTTTATAATTAAAGATAGTTCAATTTGTGACTGTCACTTGGAAATGAAATGAGTCTTGGCTTATGTGCATTATTTCATTAATCCTCAAAACAAATCTATGGGATTATCACTATTATCAGCCTAATTTTGCAGTTGAGAAAACTGAGATTTAGAGAGGGAAAGTGAATGGCTCAGGGCCATATAGAGATTAAGTGATAAGAGATGGGATTCAGACTAAGTCACTACCCCAAAGCCTGTGCAACTAACCCGACAGAACACTGATTGTAAACTACACCCTTGCCCCCTACCCTCTGCCTAATATCACCTTCCTGGCTGGCACTCAATTCTGTTGGATCTCCCCTAAAGGATGATCCAAGGCCTTTTAATTCCTTGGTTCAAGGTGAGTCCTTGTGCTCCAAGGGAACCCTCAAGGGGTCAGAATCCCATTCACCTCTTTACATGACTTGCAAATGGTATCTATGATAAATGAGTGGCATCCCAAAAATCTCAAGCAAATTTTTAGTACAGACCCTACGTTATACACAGAGCATCTTCATGTATGTGGGAGACTCAAAGAACACATCAGAATTGGATGCTGTGATGTATGGTAAGACTTATTCTCTTAAAAGGGGTAGAAACTCAGAGCAAACAAGCTGAACAAAAATTAGATTAGAAAACTCAAAATATAACACTATTGACTTCAAGTATGGCTGGACCCAGGAGCTCAAATGACATCCTCCATTCTTCTTGCTTTACAGTCTCTCTATGTGGGAAGTATGATGGCCTCCAGCAGTCCAAGACTTAGCTTAGCAACTTCAGGGGAAAGACAATTTTCTCTAAAAACCCTGGGGACAAACATCTCAGGAGGACTCTATTTGAACCAAGTAGAGGCAAATGCCCATTTCCCCCTAATCCTGTCACTGAAGTTAGGCAAATAGGATACGCTATGGAGCAAGACATGGTTATGTGCCCACCGATATTACCCGGGAATAGATGGGTTAGAATCAGTACCAGTCAAACATACAGAATGGTTCCTTATAAAAAAAAAAAAAAAAAAAAAAGGAAGTCTTTATCCCCAAATAGGGAAGGAGTGATAGGCAGGCCAGTGCAACAAGTCTTCCTCAGAAAACCGGCCATTCCATTACAACTTTATGTAGTTGAACTTGGGCGGTTGTGCCTTCAGTTTGTACTGGAAAGAGGCAAACAGGCCTCTTTTTGGAGGTAAACAGGCCTGAGTTCAAGCCCTTCCCTGTCCTGCTTCCCACACTCCCCTACCAGCTTCCCCTGGGAGCCCTTCCTTCATAAATCACCTGTACAAGAATCTTCAGCTTGCGGTCTGCTTCTGGAAAAACCAGCCTATTTGTTTATTTGCTTTTATGAAAGTAAAATTTCTTTCTTTAGGTATTTATTTTATTTATCTATCTATTTATTTGGTCACTTATTTAATTAAACAAGTACTACATTCTCTTTATTCTCACTGTAAAATCCAAACAAAACTGAGCACAAAGCAATGCTTAATCTCACCAATCCCTAAGCCACTGCTCCCTGAGAGGGCAAACTGTGCTATGAATTACATGGGTGTCCTTTCAGACCTCCAGCTATGAGCTTTCACTCAGACTTGTATTTTCTTTGCTTGTTCTTTTCATAACTGGGATAGCTCTGTGTGTTCCATTTGGCAAACTGCCTTTTTTCTTTAAGAATCTGTCTTGAATGTTTTTCCATATCAGCACATCTAGACCTGCCTCCAGGGTGTCCTTCCTAAATGGCCTGTGACATCATGTTGCTCCCCTGATTAGAGTCCTTGAAGTAATGCTTCCCACCACACTTGGAATAAAATCCAAACGCCTTCCATGGCTACAGGTGTGGCTTGATGTGGCCCAGCCCACCACTTTTGTCTCCTCTCACACTCTTCTCCTCTCACACCCTATATTCTCCATTCACACTGGGCTCCCCTCAGTCACATGAATGTGACATTCTATTTATTGCCTCCGGGCCATTGCACAGCCTGTTTCTTCTTTCCAGAATAATCTTCCCCCTCTCTCTTTACCTAGCTAACTCTTACTTTTCTTTGAGGTCCCAGAAGAAAAACCTTCCCTAAGGCATCAGGTTGGATGATATCCCATGTCATACCTCTTTAAAGCACACTGTATTTTACCTGTGGCACACTTGTAAATGATTAATTAGTCCTGTTATTAATTCACATTGGTAAGTATGCTTCTAATTAATGAATTAATTATCCATATGACTACCATTTCATGTTTTTCTCCCTCACTGGAATGCAAGCTCCTCCAGCGAAGGCCCCCTTCTGTCTGCGTCATCCACATCCCTAGTGACCAGACTAGGAAGGGAGGGACCAAGCAAGGAAGGGAGGCTCAACACATGGTTGCCGAGTGAAAGGCAGAACCGGAAAGCTTCTCTACGTCCTTCTCTCTGAGGCAATGCTATCTCTTGTCTCTGCTTTGATCTTGGGCCTATTGTGTTCTTCTCCTTCTAGACCAACGTCTGCCAGTCACAATTGGTGGCTGCCCTCTCATCACTTCAGCCTCTCCACAGTTTGGGCTTGCCCCTGGGCCACCCAGGTCCAGACTCTACAGCAGGACATTTCTGCCCTGCAGCCCCCCATCAGCGATCCATCCTAGACATTCCTCTCTGGCCAGGACAGCAGTGGAAGGACTGTGGGAGCCGGGGCAGTTAAGTCAGAGGGGGAAGTTCAATGTGGCAGGAAACCTGTCTGGCATTTTGCCACAAATATACAAGGAAGCAGAAATATAAAGTTATTTTTCTCTGGTTTAAAAAAATTGAGATGGCAAAAAAAAAAAAAAAAAAAATTGAGATGGCAACTACTGCTTTCTAGATAAATTTTAGGTTACTTCTTTACATTTATAGAGCCATTTTGGGCTCTCTGTCCAGTCCTGATTCTCTGGGTACTGACCCCTACTACAGAGAAGGGTGTGTATGTAATTCCACTTCAGTGACCATAGCTGACTGGTCTAGGGGTGAACACCTGACTCAAACTGGGCCAATCAGAGTTTTTGAGCTGAGAACTTGGAATTTGTCACAGAGCTCCAGAACTGTCCCAGCAATTTACCACCAGGTGCTCAGGAAAGCAAGAAGGAGGAGAGAGAGAAGGAGGAGCAGCAGGAGAAGGAGGAAGAAGAAGACAGACTACAGGGAGAAAAGTGGGACGCAGATTTTTATTCATTCAGTAAATATCTATTGAATAACGACAATGTGTAATATTATAAGTACTGGAAATACATTGGAATACATCAGTGAACCATGAAAGCACAAATCCCTGCTCCCTTGGAAGATGTATTTTAGTGGGGAACAGACAGTAAGCAAGATAAATAAGAAAAATAAAGTTAGATGGTGATAGGACCTAAGGAGAAAATAAAAAGGTGGGAAGTAGGATAGAAAGTGTAGGGGCAGGAGAGGGCAAGAACTGAAATGTTAGCTAAGGTGTCCGGGAAGTCTTCACTAAGAATTTGGGTAAAGATCTAAAGGAAGAGAGGAAGCATGTCATGTGGCCCCTGGGGGAAGAGCAGTCCAGGGAGAGAGAACAGTAAGAGCAGAGGCCCTGAGGTGGGAGTGTCCTGATGGCCACATGGCAGGAGCAGAGCAGGCAAGAGAGGGGAAGATGGTAGGAGATAAAGTCAGAGAAGCCACAGAGGCTGGATCTGCAGGGCCTTAGGAGTGTGAAAAGCCATGGGGAAGTTTTGAGCAGAGGAGTGACATGATCTGACTTGCCCTTTAAAGCATGATCAGTATGGTGGCTGCAGGGGCAGAAAAGCAGGAAGACCTGTTAGGAGATTACTGCAAGATTCCAGGCATAAGTGAGAGTGGCGTGGACCAGAGATAGTGGTGAGTTGGTGAGAAGGGTCAGATTCTGGGTAGATTTTGAAGGTAAAGCCATCAGAACTTCCTGACAGATTGCAAAGAGGTGTAAAAAACAAGAATCAAGAATGATTCCAAGGGTGACTAGCAGAAAAAATAAACAGGGCCCATGTGACTGCCAGAGGACAGCTGCAAGCAGATGAGTGGCTTTGCTGGTTTCTTGGTCCAGGCCTCCTGCCTGCATGTTTTGCCCTTGGAACTTATTAACATGCACTTGTGTCATCCTAATAAGCCCTCTCACTCCCCTGTTTTCTGCTTAAGATAGTTTGAATGGGTTTCCATTAGGAACAACAGAAAGACTGTCCCCTCCTGATTCCCTCTTGATTTCTCATTTCAGTGGCCTGAAATCTCGTAATTCTTTTCTTTTTTTTTTTTTTATTAAATTTATTGGGGTGACAATTGTTAGTAAATTTACATAGATTTCAGGTGTATAATTCCGTAATACATCATCTATAAATCCCATTGTGTGTTCACCACCCAGAGTCAGTTCTCGTAATTCTTTTCTTTTAAAAGATTTTTATTAAAAATATAGCTAACGTACAATATTATATTAGTTTCAGGGATACACCATAGTTATTCAACATTTATTTACCTAAAGAAGTGATCACCATGATAAGTCCAGCAGCCATCTGATATTGTACCATGCTATCATAATATTATTGACTATATTCCTTATGCTGTATGTTACATCCCCATGACATTTGTTTTATACCTGGAAATTTAGATCTCTTATTCCCCTTCACCTTTTCCCCTTTTTAAAAATTTTTCAATTACAGTTTACATTTAATGTCATTTTATATTAATTTCAGGTGTACAGAATACTAGTTAGACATTTATATAATTTAAGAAGTGATCCCCTAACTAGTCTAGTCCCCACCTGGCACTATATATAATTATTACCATATCACTGACATATTCCCTATGCTTTACTTTACATTCCCATGACTATTTTGTAACTTCCAATTTGTACTTCTTAATCCCTTCACCTTTTTCATCCTGTACCCCCAACCCCCTCCCATCTATCACACCAACAAATCATAGTATCCATATGACACCATACAGTTATTACAATATTACTGACAATATTCCTTATGCTATATCCTACATCCCCATAACTACTTTGTAACAATCAATTTGTATTCTTAATCCCTTCCCCTTTTTTAAGGGATTAATCCCTTAATCCCACACCCTCAAACCCCCTTCCATCTGGCAACCATCAAAATGTTCTCTGTATCTATGAGTTTGTTTCTGTTTTGTTTGTTAATTTTGTTCTTAGATTCCACATATAAATGAGATCACATTGCATCTGTCTTTCTCTGTCTGACACTCCACTCAGCACAGCACCCTCCAGGTCCATCCATGCCACTACAGATGGCAAGAATCCATTTCCTTCCATGACCTAGCAATATTCCATTGTATATATGTCCCATCTCTTTATCCATTCATCCGTCAATGGACACCCTGGTTGCCTCCACATCTTGGCCATTGTAAACAATGCTGCAAAGAACATCTGGATGCCCACATCTCCTCGAAGTAGTGTTTTGGGTTTCTTCAGATGAATACCCTGAAGTGGCATCACTGGGTTCTTCATTGTCTCTCCTTGTAGCTTTTGTTTTAAAGTCTATTTTGTCTGGTATTTGCTATCCCAGCTTTTTGTTTGTTTGTGTGTTTGTTTGTTTCCATTTTCATGAAATGTCTTTTTCCATCCATTTACTTTCTGTCTGTGTGTGCCTTTCAATCTGAAGTGCGTCTCTCGTACGCAGCATATGTAAGGGTTTCATTTTCTTATCCATTCAACCCTTCTATGTCTTTTGATTGGAGCATTTAATCCATTTACATTGAAAGTAATTGTTGATAGATATGTAGCTATTGCCATTTTATTATTCATAATTTTGATTTTTTTTTTCCGTCTTAAAGAAGTCCATCTAACATTTCTTGTAATGCTGGTTTGGTGGTGATGAACTCCTTCAGCTTTTTCTTGTCTGGGAAACTCTTTATCTGTCCTTCAATTTTAAATGCTAGCCTTGCTGGGTAGAGTGTTCTTGGTTGTAGGTCCTTATTTTTCATCATGTTGAATATTTTGTGCCAATCCCTTCTGGCCTGAAAATTTTCTGTTGAGAAATCAGCTAACAGTCTTATAGACCTCCCTTATAAGTTACTCTTGCTGCTTTTAGGATTCTCTCTTTGTCCTAACCTTTGCCATTTTAATTATAATGTGCCTTGGTGTGGGCCTGTTTGGGTTCATCCTGGTTGGGACTCTCTGCACTTCCTGGACTTGTATGTCTATTTCATTCACCAGGTTAGGGAAGTTTTCAGTCATTAGTTCTTCAAATACATTCTCAATCTCTTACTTTCTCTCTCCTCCTTCTGGTACCCCCGTGATGTGAATGTTGTTATACTTGATGTTGTCCCAGAGCTCTCTTAAACTCTCCTCATTTATTATTATTTTTTTACTCTTTTTTTCTTTTTGCTCTTCTGATTGGGTGTTTTCTGCTACCTTGTCTTCCAAATTGCTGATTCAATCCTCTGCTTCATCTAGTCTGCTGATGATTTTTTCTAGTGCATTCTTCATTTCAGTTATTGTATTCTTCACTTCTGACTGGTTCATTTTCATGGCTTCTGTGTTCTTTGTTATGCTTGCTCTCTCTCTGTTGAAGTTCTCACTAAGTTCCTTGAGCATCCTTATAACCATTGTTTTGAACTCTGGATCTGGTAGGTTGCTTACCTCCATTTTGCTTAGTTCTTTTTCTGGATTTTTCTCCTGTTCTTTCATTTGGGATACATTTTGTATTTTCCTCAATTTGGCTGCCTTTCTGTGTTTGTTTCTATATATTAGGTCCATCTACTATGTCCCCCAGTCTTGGCCAGGTGGCCTTATACAGTAGGTGTCTCATGGGGCCCAGTGGCACAATCTCCCTGGTTACCTGCTCAAGGTGTTCCAGGAGTGTCCCTTGTGTGGGTGGTATGTGTCCTCCTGTTATAGTTGACCCTTGTTTGCTATAGGCACATCAATAGGTGGAATTGACCTTTAAGCTGACTGGCTGTGGGGTTCAGCCATATGCACAGCTCACCAGCTGCTGTGTGGGAGGCTTACCCCATTGAGTAGGATTCGCCCCAGTGAGATCTGGTGCCTATTGAGACCACCCGTTGTGTGTGCTACTTAAGGGGCTAATTGGGTGGTATTCTGTGATCTGAAGCCAACTTCCAAGTATGTTGATTTTAGGGTCTTTTGGGAGGGGCTCCAGTACAGGCTCAGGTCACCCACTGCCTGTGACTGTTCAGGGACTACCTGGTAGGAGCTACAAAGCCATTCACAGTTATCCGCTGCTTGTGCTAAACCTAGAGGCACAAGAGAAAGGCCATGCTGTGAACCGAGGACGTCTGCCACCAGTACCCGGCCTGGGGTAGCTAGCGCCACAAAAAGCCAGGACACGCCAAGGCCTGCTGCCATCTGCTGGTTTCCTTAAGGTTCAGCCACTGATAGAGCCTCATGTGGTATGCAAGTTGGGTGTGGTAGGGTCTCAGGGAGTTGCGTGGGAAGAGTTCTGGTCACTAGGTTAATGTAAATTCTGGTTTGGTGCTAGTGCTGAGTCTGGAGCTACTCAGCAAGTCTCAGAGCACACTGAGGCCAGTTGCCACCCACCGGGGGCCTGCTGTACTCTGATAGTTTTCCAAGAAAGAATGCAATGTGAGCAGGGCTAGCTATTCAAGGAGAAAATGTCTCTGGCCTTAGGGGAGTTGGGTAGGGTGGTGTCCCAGTGAGTCAGTAGGGCAGAGTCCTGGAGCTCACCAGGCCAATCAGATTCAGACTTGGCCTGTGGGGGCGGGCTCAACACAGGAAAGATGGTGCCCGCCTGCTCGCTGCATCAGAGGAAGACTTCACACAAGAAAAATGCTATCTATCCTCCAGTTCTCCACTCGAAGTGTCTCCTTAGTCTGCCCCCCACCTGGTATGTCTCCAACGCCTCCCAAGTCACTGTCTGTCCTCCGGAGCTCAAGGTGAGTGCCTGTGAGTGAGTTTGTGTGCGGGCCATTTAAGATGACATCTGGGTTTCCCGCAGCCTTCCGTCCCACACAGCTGTTCGGAATCTGCGCTGTTTTCCACAGTCAGATGTTGTGGGAGCTCCTCTTCCCAGCACCAGTACTCAGGCCTGGGGAGCCCAGTGTTGGGGGCTGGGCCCCTTGCTCCTCTGGAGGGAACCTCCACGGCCCAGGTATTTCTCCTGATTGTCAACCGCCACACGGAGGTTTGGGGCCCATTCCATATTTCTGCCCATCCTACCAGTCTCGTTGTGGCTTCTTCTTTATATTTTCAGTCATAGCACTTCTGTTTGGCTAGACTTCAGATGGTTCTCCAGGTTGATTGTTCTATAATTTATTTGTAATTTTAATGTTTTCACAGAAGGACGTAGGTACAGTGTTTATCTACTCCGCCATCTTGGATCTCTCAAAACCTCATAATTCTTTATATACATGTCTGTCTGTACCCTTGGAGCATGAGCTCTCTGAAGGCAGAGACTTTGTTGTCTGTATCTGCCTTCTCAGAAATTAGCATAGGGCCTGGCTGGAAAAACCTACATTATTGCTGCCAATTAATTGAGACAAATTAAGTCAAATGAAACCTTGGTCTAGAGATTAATGGACTCAGAAATAGAAAACAATTCATGTGGAGAATGCCTCATTTCCACCCCAACCACATCCAGTTTTTCTCTTTAATATGTTGGACTTTCAGGTTGTTTTCCACTGAAAAAAAAAAGTTCTCTGGTTTAAGAAAGAGTGAAAAATCCCTGTCTAGTTCCAGTTAAATACGGCAGACTATACACCTACGTTTATATGTGTTCCTTCTCACTAAAATAAGAAGGAAGGTGATTGAGTAGAATCTAAAGCCAGCCAGGGCACAGCTGAGAAGCCACCTAATGTCACTGCTGGGTTGTAACTAAAGATTGCAAGAGGGTAGAACCAGGTAGCTTTGGTCTATGAGTGAGGGTCAGGGTAGGCACTGGAGATTTGTTGAAATTCTGGTTTAGAAGAGTTAGATTCTCAGATCCCTCTCCTGTTCCACATACCACCAACACATCCTTTTCTATGTTAGTTTCCAAAAGTTGAATTTTGCCTTGAATTTATGAACATTTTCAGTGCTGGTTAATTATTTTCATGCCATCTTTGAAATTGTTGATTAAGCTGAACTAGGCTCTCAGAAAAAAATCAAATGAATAAAAACACAAGAATAACCTTAAATAAGTCAGAAAAGTAAGAATTATTGATAGACAGTATTTATTTAAGCTATAAATGTGTCCCATGGAAGCCCATGTGAAATATCAGAAGTGGTATTCTGATCCTAAACAGAAGGGATTGTACCAGCTTGTATTATTTAGAGTCACCATTTTGATAATCTCATCTAATGTGGAATTCAGATCTATAGTTAAACTCTACAGGCTTACATAGTAAAGCTTTTTTATTTTTATTTTTTAACAAATAAGACTAGTGACACCTGATTCTTTGGTTTACCAGAAGGAATTCTTGATGTACAGCTATAAACTTTCCTGTCTGCCTCCTCAGTTCTCAAACTTACACAGTATTTCCAAAATATACCATATATTTCCAAGTATTTGTTACCATTTTGAATATTTCACCCACAGCAGATAGTCTCTTAGAACTTAAGATGTTCTTCCAGACACTTTTCTTTGGGGAGTCTAACTGATACCACATAGATACAACACTAACTAAGGTCTGTATGGGCATCAATCTACAATAAAAGCTTTATTGTATTTAACATTTTCTGGATTGAAGCGAAATCATCTGACATGTCTATACACCTACTAATGTCACAGTATTACTCTAAAATGACACCTTTCCCAGCTCCACTGCTTCCAAATGTGATGTTTCTTTTGGTCCAAAATGCAGTGTTGACCAGCTCCATGCAAGCCAGTAAAATCAGCACTTGGGCAATGGCACAAAGACATCTTGTTTTTAGCTATTAATTGTGTGAAGCTGAAAACCAGCTTCTTGAACTGGACCTGATACTGTGAAAACCAATCTCATAAAAAGAACTTTGTTCTTTATTTTGCACATGGAGATGCTTAAAGAAGTTCAAACCTTTTTTTCTGTGTCAAATGATGTGTTATGCTCATATAAAACAGCTCTTGGAATTAAAGTTATGATAATAGCAATGAAAATTAGAACAGATGAGTTGGATATAGAGTTATGGGAATGTCACAGAAAGTAGAACAGAATGACAAAGAGATGGAAAATAGGAGATACATTATCAGAAAGTTAGAGGCCCAGTCTAGGACATGAGTTTCGGGAATTCCAAAAAAGAACAGGGGACACAGGGGAGGAAATCCTCAAAGAAACAATTCAAGAACTCTGAAGAACATTCGTTACCATAGTGAGGTCTGCTAAATTCCCAGAAAATTAGATGAAACTCGGTCCATGCCAAGTTCCATTGGCAGGAAATTTCAGAACAATAGGGACAAAAAGAAGATGTTAACAAATTCCAGAGAGAAAAACAAATTCTCCTCATGCATGCATATATACACACAGAGTCTAGTTGTGATATTAAATCTTGGGAAACAGACGTTGACTCTATTACTATGCAAAAAGCAGTATGTGCAAGGATGTACTTTTGGGGGGAGTGAGTAAAGTTTGGGTGTACTCTGTTTTTGTGGGTTTTTTTTGTCTGCCCTGAACTCTCCCTCATTCTGACCCTCTCTCCCCACATATACCATGGGTTTCAAATGGGTGCTCCACAGTCTTACAAACCGTCCATCTTCCTGGCCATATTATATCAGAGCTCTCCTCAAGATTGTTTAGACTCAGAGCTAGAGAGAATGCCTCTGACTTCCTGTTAGGTGGTAAAGATGGGAGATTCTCCGCTGGTCACCATGACCCCAATAAATATTTGAAACAGTCGAGTTCAGGTAGCAATGAGAGACTTGGCAGCGTCTGAGCCCTTGAATCCAGCCAGTGCAGGCTAGAACCTCGCACTTTCCATGGCGATGTGAGTCCTCCAAAACAAAACAAAACAATTTGTCTGAACTGGGTTTCCATCACTTGAAACAAAGACTTGTACCCAATACAGAAATGTAAGAGGGCAACTATACTTACTTGTGTAATAATTTATAATTATAACTGACATGTACTGATATTCACCATGTACCACACAGTGTGCAAATGCTTTTAGTGTTGAATTTCATTTAATCCTTAATTCAGTAGGCCCTCAAGGTAGGTCCTATTATCATCTCCATTAAACCGATGAGGAAACTGAGGACAGAGCAGGTGGGTTACTTTTTCATGGTCTGGGATAAAAGTCAAGCACTTAAAAGACCGTCAGAAACCCTCCTCTCAATGGGACACTCCTGTCCTTCCCATACTTCCCCTCTTCTCATTCCCTCCAGGCCACATTCCACCCTGCCACCTTGCTCATGCTCTGCCTTTTGTTGGAATGCTCTTTCTCCCTAGCTCTGCCTGGCAAATTCCCATTTATCCTTCAAGACCCTCTCAAAAGTGTCCGGCCCTGCTCCATCCTGAACCTCTCGTCCTCGAATGTGGATTGTTTCCTAGCCTCTTCTGTGTCCTCACTGTATATGCAAAATACTATGAAATTAAGGGCACAGACTCTGTTCAGATGAAGTTCAAAGCCTAGCTCTACCACTTACTTCCTTGGACAAGAGTCTGAACATATCTGGACTTCAGCTGCCTCACCTGTAAAATGGAGTGAACTAGTACTGCCTTATAGGATTGTCATGAAGGTTAAATGAGTTCATGCATGCATATAACAAGTTCTTAGAACACTGCTTGCTCTGTAGTGAGTATTCAGTAAGTGTTAGCGATTGTGATTGTTAACATATGACCTTATCCTCAAGCAAGTAGCTTACTTTCTAAGCTTTAGATTCTTAATCTATAATGTGGAAATAACAATAGCCCCGCCTTCTTGCAGAGTTGTGAGATTTAGATCAGCTACTGCTTGTGAAGCACCTGGCGTTATGATCTGCACACCGTGAACAGGAGCTGCTGCCATCAGCACTTGATGTCTCCATCTATTTTGAGAGCTTTTGCAGTGTATTTTCTGTGGCTCTGTCCCCTCCCCTCGGCATTGGCATGTTGTAGGCAGATACCCTATGTGGTAATCCAAGTGGCTGCTCACTCAAGACTTCTCTCCCTGGCTTCCAATGATTGACTTCCCAGTTAGAAAAAAACATTTAAGTCTGGTTAGGTTGTTTTCAAATAGTTCCTGGCTGCATGTGAAACACACAGATCTACTGTTTTTATTAAAAAATGTGTGCATTATAGCTAAGGCAAAAATCATGCGATCCCAACCCTTTCAGAGGTTACCACTGCCACCGCTGTAATGCACCTGATGACTTATTGAAGCTGCTCAGTATTCGGGTCTGAAGGCTTATGTCTTTCGTCTATTCTGGAAAAATCCTCAGCCCTTATTTCTTTAAGTATTGCCTCATTGCCATTCGTCCATCCTCAATTCCTGGAATACTTGTTTGACGCTCTCAGTCTGGCTGCCGTATTTCTTACTTTCTTGTTCTTTTCCTTCTGGGTCAATTTCTTATTATTATCTTTATTTTTCCCCCTGAAATTTGATTGTGTTAGAGCAATAAAGAATTCTTTTATCATTATTATTATTTTTTTAGTTTCAGGTGTACAAAACCATGTAATGGTGAGACATTCACACCCCTCACAAAGTGATAACCCCCCCAATCTACTACCCCTCTGACAGCTGTTACAATTCCATTGAGTATATTCCCCATGCTGTACTCCACATCCTGTGACTATATATGTATAAATATACATATATTTTAGTTGACATTCAAAATTATTCAACTTCAGCTTCAGGTGTACAGTGCCATGGTCAGGCACCTACACTGTCCATGAGGTGGTCCCCCTAATAAGTCCAGTTCCCATCTGGCACCCTACATAACCTTTACAACATTATTGATTGTATTCCCCAATAATGAATTCTTTACAGCCTACTGACAGTTCATATAGTCTAATACTTCACAATAATTTTGGAAAGCGCATGATATTACACAATATTAAAAGGTGGCCATGTAGAAAGTTTTATAAAGAAACAAATGTTAAAAGTAAAATGTAGTTGTAACCCTATTCAAAGTCTTGTCCGTTTTGAAAGACCAACAGTGAATTAAAATTTTAAAAGTATGGGGAAAAAATGTTTTTCACCAAAAAATTATGTGACCCATTTGTTAACATTTGTGTTTTAAGTGCCCTGAGTAAAATATTAGGAAGTGGAACAATTTTTCAAAGGCAGGTAATCACATTCAGCTTGTGAACGTTAATTTGATTTAGCCCAAAGTGAAATAAGGCTGAAATGGGCCATTTCATACATAGCCAAGTGACCCTTCCATCTCTAGTAAACTGATCCCCATACCTAGCGTAAGCACCCAACCCCTTTGCCTTACTTAGGAACCCAGTACCATAATGATGACAAAATAGCTGCTCAGATTACACTCAATAGCCCTGAAATGTGAGGGCCCTGAAAGCTAGCCAGTACCAACTGCTTTCACCAGGAACAAAGATCCTTCTACAGCCAACTAAGTTACATTCCAAGGCCTCCTTAACCTGTGACTCTAACCAGGTAAAGTCTTTTTATTGCTGTTCCTCATTATAACTGTAATTTGTGTCAAGACATTTTTTTTACAAATATGTTCAATGTATTTCTATTTCCTAAGGACAGAGATTGCTGGCTATACACAGTACCTCAGGTTATCTTTTGTTTCTTTATTGCCCTTTGTTTTGTTACCCATTCAAATGTTTTGGGTCAGAAAGAAAACCTGGGAAGTCGATTGCAACCCACACATTTCTTAAGCTGATAAGACATGATCTAAGTTAGCTTGCCCTGGAGAAACTTCAAGTAACTTTGGTGCTTACTCAAGCATTTGTATCACGGTGTCAATTTCGAGCATAAAGTGTAATTCTCAAAACACACGGGCTTTCAAAGGAAAAACAAAAGCAAGTCGTTTAAAAATAATACTTTCCAAAATGTCACCTGATGGATTTTTATAGCAGATTTACGATTGAAAATGCTATCTGGGTTTTTTTGGAAGAGAGAAACTGAAAGTGTGTTCATCAACAAAATTAAATCAGTATATGTGGCCAACTTGTTTACAAGTTTCTTACTTTAAAGGCACTGCTGAATTTATATTCTGCAATATCCAATCTGCAAGTCAAGTTGCTTTTACTCAGAATTGCATTTTTTAAATATAGACCATCACAAACTGTCCTAGAATAAGAAATGTGTTTTTTTGGCATCAGTCCACACAAAAACCCCATTGAGATACTTCCCCACTTAGTATTATGTAATTTTTTATTGCTTTCCCAGAAAAATAGGAAAACATTATAAACACATTATCCTTACAGATAAAAAGAAATAACACCTGATTACTCTTTTATTCTTTACTGTAAAAAGAATTTTTTAAATTCGGTATAAATAGGTGTTTAGACATTTCTATATTGATTGCTCACACACAGGAGATAACTAAGTAAATCACATTAGACTCTTTTACAAGCTAAGTCTTTTTTTTTTTTTTTTTTACAAACTCAGTCTTACTATGGAACTCTTTTGCCCATCTTTCAGTATCCAGATTAAAATCCATGGAAATGAAGTGGGTACACAATATGAAAGAATTTATGTCTGCTAGGGTCTTAGGCCAAGTATCTTCTGAATGACAGGAAAAAGAAGTTCTGTTCATCTTACTAATTATTTGTTTTTCATCTTGAAGTATCTGCTGTTTTCTGACTTGTTTGTGGCACTTTGGTTTCTTTTTCTTTTTCTTTTTTTTTTTTTTTTGTAGGAAAGGGCACATACAAAAGAGGCCAGATTTTATTGGTTTCTGTCCGACATCCTTTCTGTTTATATTGTAGGACAGGTTTCCTTTGGGCTTCCTAAGCCTTTGGTAACTTGGCAACAGTCTCCCTCAGATCACAGATGCCAAGGGGTTGGGGAGGGCCAAATTCAGCACCCTATACAGGACACTGGCTGTAGGAATCCAGGAAGCAGGAAGGCATTGCTTAATAGTCTTCAAAGGCATGCTTGGGCTGATTACTATGTCTGTGGATAAGTTGCTCTAACAGCCAGCTCTCCTGGGTAAGATTTTTCAGCTGAGTTACATGGCTTGGACGGAGTGTCCCTTGCACAAAAAAAAGCCTTGACTAAGCATTGACTTCTGGTTCCCTCAGGAGGCAGTCTTGGAACAGTGGCGTACGGAAGAGATGTTAGGTGCTTTGTGATGGTGCCTGGACAACGTAGTATCCCGCCTAAGCCCAGGACCCCTTGGTCACTGTGATTAGCAGTTGCATGGACACTTCCACGCTGGACAGAGAGAGTCAGGCCAGGACCAGGTAGGGCCAGAAGGAGCCTGGCTTGATGAGCCTGCTCACCCAGCTCTTTCTCATAGCCACTCGTTAATGTGTATGCTTTCTCAAGTCACTCGTAATGTATAATCATGCTCCTTCCCCACTTTTTTTTCCATTTTTGATAGAGGTATAATCTCCATAGAATGCAATCCTCAGCTTGTAAGTGTACAGTTAGATGAGTTCTGACAAAAGCATACACCTCTTAAGAGGTGTATGTAACCCATCCCCTTCTCAAAATAAAGAATATGTTCATCGGGCCGGCCCGGTGGCTCGGGCGGTTAGCGCTCCGTGCTCCTAACTCCGAAGGCTGCTGGTTCGATTCCCACATGGGCCAGTGGGCTCTCAACCACAAGGTTGCTGGTTTAACTCCCACAAGGGATGGTGGGCTGCGCCCCCTGCAACTAGCAACAGCAACTGGACCTGGAGCTGAGCTGCGCCCTCCACAGCTAAGAGTGACACACTGTTCTCCAATAAAGTCCTGTTCCCCATCCCCAATAAAATCTTAAAAAAAAAAAAAAAAAAGAATATGTTCATCACCCTAGAAAGGTCCCTCCTGCCCTTCTCTGTTAATCTCCACACCTCCAGCCCAGACTACAAGTACCTCCCTGACAATAAAGCAAAGGAGGAGTTTGCTGTCCTGATTTTCACACATAATGTTCCATCACAAGCAATTGTTCATGGTCATGTATGGAAGGAAGTCATATTGACCGATTGTCAGGTACTTCATGAATATAGTCACATTTATTTCTCACGGCAACCTTATAGGTAGCAATAGCCTGACTTTACAGGGGAGGCAACTGGCAGTCGGATTGGTGGAGCTACTTAACCAGTAGGTTGGGGCATAAGTGATGGGACTGCTACTGGGAACCAAGGCCATGAGACTCCCAAGCTTTTGTGAATTCTGCTCACGTTGCCACCATATAATTCCCTTCCAGTGACAATTTTTTGAAATAACAGGGACCTGCTGAGGTGGGATGGAGGCAACACTTGACGTGGAAGGTGTGAGAGCCCGGGTCTGCATGTCTTCAGGAAGGGCCCCGAGTTTACCGTAGGGGGCTGGAATCTGCTCACCTCAGCCCCCGACAGCAGGCTGTTGAAAATTTCGGGTTAGTGTTGAGTTGGAAATCAGCCACGGTGAGAGTATTCACACCAAGGAAATTGGCAAATGTTACAAACCAGAGCTGTCTTTTCGCTCCTGACAGTCAGTTCTTAAACAGTTACCAGCATACCACCGGTGACACCCGCCATGCTGATTATCCTTTCCTGTGCAGAATCATCCACAGTCAGATAAGCCTTCCTAAATAGTCAAGTGAAAAAGGTTCAGGAAATCAGCGTCTGATCTGAGTTGGGTGGTCCACTAGATGAGTGACCTTGAGTTCAAAGTCGCTGTAAATAAGGGAAGGGGCAAGCCAAGGCATATTGAGTTATGGTCCTGATAGCACATTCAGCTGGGACTTTCTAGTCTTCCAGGCTGTGGGGCGGGGCCACAGTAGGGTAGGACCAGGTTGGTTTTAATGGTCTATTAGTGGTTAATAAAGTAGAAGTTTGGCTGGTTAGACAGACCTTAATTTTTGGTTTGGCAAGAGAAGCTATTATTTTTATTTTTATTTTTATTTTATTTATTTTTTAAGCGGGGGGCACGGTTCACAGTGGCCCATGCGGGGATCTAACCCGCAACCTTGATGTTATTATCAGCACCATGCTCTTACCAACTGAGCTAACCAGCCACCCTGAGAAGTTGCTATAAAGAAAAACAATTGATCTTGTCATATTTATCTTGTAGTCATCCTCCTTACCAAATTCTCTTATTAGTCTGGTAGTGTATTTGTTTCCTATGATTGCCATAACAAATTATGACACACTTCGTGGCTTTAAACAAGAGAAATTTTCTCTCTCACAGTTCTGGAGGCCAGAAGTCCAAAATCGAGGTGGCAGGGCCATGTTCTGTAGGGCAATCCTTCCTGCCTCTTCTCAGCCTAGATGGACACAGAAAGTCACATAGGGGCTGAGCTGTCCAAGGAAGGATTCCTGGAGTGACCCCTATTAATTATGTAAATGTAAGGCTGATTTGCTTGCTAGTTCTCTCTCTCTCTCTCTTCTCTCTGTGTGTGTGTGTGTGTGTGTGTGTGTGTGTGTGTGTGTGTGTGAAGGTACATTTTGTGGCCTGATGGGCTGCCTCTCCAAATTGGTGTCTGGGTGGAGACAGGAAGACAGAAGGAAATGTGCATTCTTGGAATGACCAGATTGCGACCTGGGCCCCTTCCCGTTGAGGGTCAGTGTTATTAGACCATCTCTGAAGGACTAACATGCCTTCTCTGTTTCTATTCTCTTTCTGGAATTCCTAGTAGTTAGATGTTCTTCTGAACTTATCTCTATCCTTTTCCTCTCAGATCTAAAGTTAATGTAGAAAATACAGGATCTCCTAAATTATTTTTTCTAATTACTTCTTGAGAATACAAAGAAAAACAATTGATCTTGTCATATTTATCTTGTAGTCATCCTCCTTACCAAATTCTCTTCTTAGTCTGGTAGTGTATTTGTTTCCTATGATTGCCATAACAAATTATGACACACTTCGTGGCTTTAAACAAGAGAAATTTTCTCTCTCACAGTTCTGGAGGCCAGAAATCCAAAATCGAGGTGGCAGGGCCATGTTCTGTAAGGCAATCCTTCCTGCCTCTTCCAGGTTCTGGTGACTCTAAGTGTTCCTTGGTTTCTGGCTGAATAACTCCAATCTCTGCCTCTGTCTTCACATGGCCTTCTCTTCTCTGCCCATCTCTGCTCCGTGTCTCTTATAGAAGCCTTTATCATTGTATTTAGGGCCTACCTAAATAATCCAGGATGATCTCACCATCCTGAACTTCATTGTATCTGCAAGACTCTTTTTCCAAATAAGGTCACATTCACGGGTCCCAGGAGGTGGACACATCTTTTTGGGGAGCCACCATTCAACCTACTGCAGGTAGTTGAGGGTGGCTCTTTTATTTTTTTCTTTAACTAGAGTTTACTGGGTTTTCCTAAGTAAATAAAAGTATCATTCAGCATTCATTACTTCAACAAATACTTATTGAACACCTCCCATAGGCCAAGGACGACTGTGGGCCAAGGGTCCTAGGTGCTGGGAACACATTAATAAACACAACATAAAATCCTTGTCTTTATAGAGTGTTCATTCTGGTGAGGACAGACAGATAATCACAAGTAATAAATATAAAATACGAGTATATCGGGATGATAATCTACTATAAGAAAAATAAAGCAGGCTCAGGGCTAGAGAGTGATTAGAAGGGCTATACCGAAGAACGCGTTTCTCAAATGTCACCTGATCAGAAGGGGGAAGGCCATTCTGATCGGGTGACATTTGAGAAATGACTTAAATCATGTGACTCACTGGAAGAATATTCTTGGAAGTGGTGAAGTTCCTGAGGTAAGCATGTGCTTGATGTGTTTGGGGGATACAAGGTTAAGTAGAAAAGTGACAGAAAAGTTTTAAAAGTATCACTCTGGCTGCTGAGTGGAGAAGACACTATAGGGGAACAGAGGTGGAAACAGGAGCCAGAGTAAATAATCCAGGAGAGAGCTGAGAGTGGTTTACATTCATGTGGTGACTATGGGGGTGTAAGAAGTGCCCTAATTAGGGATATGTTTTGAAGATACACCTGTAGCATTGCTGATGGATTGAAGAAGAGAGACATAAGAGGAGAAGAATCAAGAAGGACATGGTATCTTTGGCCTGAACAACTAGATAAAAGGAGCTGTCGTTAACAAGATTGGGAAGATGGGAAAGGAGCAGGCTTTGCAAGGACAATCAAGATTCCATGTTGATTAGGTTATGTGTGAGCTGCTTATTTGGACCAAGTGGAAAAATTGAGCAGGCAGAAGAATTCCTTGTCAGGGGAGAGGTCAGGGCTGGTGATACAAATCTGGGGTTATCAGATTAGAAATGGAATTTAAAGCCACGGAATTGGATGAAATCATCTAGGTTGAGAATATAGATAAGAAGGAGTCCAAGGACTGTGTCCTGGGGAACTCCAACAGTTAGAGGTTGGAAAAGAGGAGAATTTGGCAAAGAATACCGAGGAAGAGAAGCCAGAAAGGTAGGAGGACCAAGAGTGTGCTTTCCCAGAAGCCAAATGAAGAAAGGGTGTCTGGGAGGAGGATGTGACAAACTGGGCCAGATGCTGCTTGGCAGCCAAGTAAAAGGGGCCTGAGATTCGACCATTGGATTTGGCAGCATGAAGGTCATAGGTGTTTCAGCAGAAGAGAGGGGGACAAAAGCCTGATTTAGGAGAAATGGGAGGAGAAAAAGCGGAGACATTAAGACTAGGCAATTATTTTGAGCTACTTTGCTATAAGGGGGCCAGAGAAGTGGGTTGGAATCTTCAAGGAATCTGGAAATAATACTTTTATCCTTTCTTTTCCAATATTTATACTGATTATTTGATTTTCTTGTCTAATTGAATTTGATAAAACCTCTGAAAATAATGTGGAAAACGACATGTAAGCAGCTATCCCTATCTTTTGCCAATTTTGATGGAAATGGTTTTAGGGTTCAACCATTTAGAATGATGCTTGCTGTTGAATTTTGGTAACTAAGTTGGTAGGCTTTAAAAAATAATATTTAAGCAGTTTTTATTTACCCATATTTAAAGGAATTAATGAGATGTAACATAGATACAAAACAGTACAAAAATCTTAAATGCATATCTCATTAAATTTTAGAAATGAGCATACCAATGATGGAACCATCTCTCAGATCAAAATAGATAACATTTCCAGCATCCCAGAAGCTTCCCTCTTACCTTTCCCAGCAATACCCCTCCAAAAGAAACCATTTTCGATCATGATAGAGCATTTTTGCCTAGTTTAAAATTTCATAAATGTAACTACACAGTATGATCTCTTTGATGTCTGGCTACTTTCGCTCAACATTATATCCAGGAGATTCACCTACACTGTTGTGTAGAGCTGAAGTTGATTCTTTTTCATCGCTCTGTGATATTCCACTGTATAAATATACAACTTTTGTTATTCAGTTCTGTTGATGGATATTTGCGTAGTTTCCATTTTTTAGCTATTATTAGTAAAACTACTACAAATATGTCAGTTCATTTATCCATATTTACTTAAGAATTTTTATTAGGAATAACTGATAATGCCTTCTCAGCCTCAATTCATATAATCTTAGGGATTTTCTTTTTTTTTATTTTTTATTTTTTATTTATTTTTTGTTGAGAGCCCACTGGCCCATGTGGGAATCGAACCCGCAGCCTTCGGAGTTAGGAGCACGGAGCTCTAACCGCCTGTGCCACCGGGCCGGCCCAATCTTAGGGATTTTCTGTTTTAATTTATATCAATATATTTCCTTATAGCTAATGAACTCACATACCCAGAATTAAGCCTATTTGTCCAGAGTGCATTATTTTCTTAATATGTTGCTGGATTTGAATTGCCAAGGTTTTATTCAGAACTTTTACATCTCTATAATGTGAACTTGGTATATAGTTTCGTGTGCTTATTTATTAACTTTACATACTAAGGTTATGCTAGTTTCATACAAATAAATTGTGAGATTTTCAATTTTGTTAAGTAAAATAGCATTAGATATACTTGATTTTTAATGGTTAGAGAGAATTCAACTGTGAAATCATATGATTTGGTACCTTTTTAAAAATGATTATTTATTTATTTTGATATAATCTTAGACTTACAGAAAAGTTGTAAGAACAGTGCAGTCCCATTCCATAATTGTTGACATTTTTCCCTACACAATTATAATTCTCTCTCTCTCCATGTAAAACAAGGACATTATCTTATATAACCACAGTACAATGATAAAAATCAGGAAATGTAATATTAGTTCATTACTGTTACTTAATATACAATCATATTCAAATTTCATCAATCGTTGCAGTAATACCATGAGAGCTATTTTTTCCCAGGTCCAGGATCAAATCCAAGATCATAAATTGCGTGTAATTGTCCCTTTCTTTCATCTCCTTTAACCTGGAATAGTTCTTCAGCCTTTGTTTTTCTGACCTTGGCATTTTGGAAGTGTCCAGACTGTTATCTTGTAGAATGCTCCTCAGATGTGTTTGTCTGATGTTTTCTCATGATTAGATTCAGGTGATGCCCTCCTAGCAGGCCTATCACAGAAGTGAGCTGTGTCCTCAATGCTTGGTTGTCTTGGTCAAGCTGATGCTAAGTTTGACCACTTGATTAAGCTGGTGTTTCTTCATGGCCAAGTTACAGTTCTTCAATTTGTAATTAATAAACATTGTGGAACATTACCTAGAAACCACTTAGATATACTTTTCCTCATCTAATATCTGGCCTCATACCGTTTTGAAAAATAATAAAACTTTAATCACTTTCCTATTTCTTCTCAATGGTTGGGGATTTGAGTCTCCTATTTATTCTTGGGTCAGCTCTCAAACTTTCTGCCTGTCTTCTTAGTTCTACGTTCTGGGAATTTTTTTTTATTTTTTAAAAACTTTTTTATTTATTTAAGTGTGTTTTTCCAGGACCCAACAGCTCCAAGTCAAGTAGTTGTTTCAATCTAGTTGTAGAGGGTGCAGCTCACAGTGGGCCATGTGGGGATCGAACTGGCAACTGTGTTGTTAAGAGCACCGCACTTTGACTGAGCTAACTGCTTGCCCCCACGATGTGGGAAAATTTTATCACCTTTTATTTAAAATCCTCTGTCGTGTGGTGTCTCCTGCGGGGCCTCTGGTCCCGCTCCCCACATAAGAACGCAGGATATGGTGAGGCCAGAAAAGAACACCCACGGAGCCATAGGTAGGGGAATCATACCACTATATTCTCGCTGGCGGCTGGGTTGGAGACACAGGAAGCAGGAGACACTCTGTTCGCAACCCGCCGTCCTTACTGCAATCCGAGCTTGCCAGTTACCATCTTCTTGCTAGCCCCCATTTTTCCTGCTAGTGTAGCCACAGCAGTTATATTAGTGGTCAATGGCTCACTGGTTACAGCTGACGGCCAACTAGCGACAGCTGACGGCCATCGAATCAGTTGATGGCCATTTACTACCTGAGCCAGCACCTTTCTATGTGAGGCCGAGATCCTGGAAACTGCTTTCTGGGGCTCTGTCCCCACATCCTCTCAATGCATTTTTTTTTTTAAACTTAAGTAATCATATTATTAATTCCAATAAAGCTTTCTTGTTCTCTGTCCATTTTTAAAGGCATGCTATTTCTGTTTAATGGATTACAGTAACTTCAGATTTCTCAAAGGATACGGTGTGAGTCCCCTAAATTATCTTCGTTAACTCCGAAGTCTTTTTTTCCTATTTGTTTATCTTGGTCTTCCTCTTTCATCTAGCAGTCTTTCCTCAAATGCCTGGCAAGCTTTGTTTGGTGTGCATTTCTAAGAAAGAGGCAATGTGAAGACTGTGGGACTTGTATGAACTTGCTAGAGGTTTTCTGACAACGGAAGGCTTCATTTGTGGAGGAGAGGGAGGGAGTGTCACGGTGCTGGAAAATCTCTAAAGGAGAGATTTATTTATGCAGGACAGTAGTTCCCACTCCAGTTGCCCTCATTGTCTCCAGAGTTTGTTCAATTGCTTTAGGGAAGAGACTTCACATCATAGCCTGCCATTCTGTGTGGTAGAAGGGCGTTTGGGTGGGACACTTTCAAATAGTACCTACATTTATAGCCGCTTTCTGACTTCAACCCCTGTATCCCTGTGGGACAAAGCCCCCAAAAAACAGTTTCCAGGCTCTCGGCCTCACATAGAAAGGTGCTGGCTCGGGTAGTAAATGGCCACCAACTGTGATCAGATGGCCAGCAGCTGTGGCTAGTTGGCTGTCAGCTGTAACCCGTAAGCCATTGGCCACTGATATAACTGTTGTGGCTACGCTAGCAAAAGGGAATGGGGGCTAGCAAGAAGATGGTGGCTGGCAAGTGCGGACTGCTGTTAGGCAGATTATGTAGATCCTGCTTCCTGTGTCTCCAGCCCAGCCGCCAGCGAGAATATATTGGTTTGATTCCCCTATCTATGGCTCCGTGGGTGTTCCTGTTTGGCCTTACCGTGTCCTGCGTTCTTGGGCGGGGAGTGGGAGCTGAGACCCTGCACGACAAATGGCGCAGCGAGCAGGGTCCCCTGCGTGACACATGGCGTAGTCGGCAGGATACGGTGCTGGCCAAAGCTTTCCGAAGGGCAGTGGAGCAGTTTCTGCGTATGAAAGCTCAGTCTGAGGAAGACCAGAAGGAGCAGCTGCCGGAGAGCTCGATTCCCGTGGAGGGGTGGGAAGATGTGGATGGTTCCCCAACCAGCAGAGGCCGGAGAAAGTGGAGAAAGCGGAGAAAGCGAAGGTTGTTGCCGCACTGTGGGCTGGGAACTGCTTGCTGAGGCAGCCTGGATGCAGGACTTTTAGTCCCAGGAGGAAACGCTTGCTGAGTCCTCCGTGGGAGATGAGGGTGAGGTCAAGGTCATCCCTCACCCCCAGGACAGCCCTGGCGAATGACTATGGACTATGGGGAATTGCCTTCCATCCCTAATTTAATGGACGCTTGACTGTTTGGGAACATACCACCATGTAGTGGGACTGGCGGATGTTTGCTTTTGTGTCTTGACTGGCCGCCATTGATAATATGTAAGTACCTTGATGTGAGCCGCTGTTGTTCCAGCACAGTACCCCGAGAGGCTCAGAGAGAGAGTGGCAGTGCCCTGAGAGCCCTGGCTGAGCCCAGGAAGTCTGGCTGTGTCCAGAGAGAGTGGCAGTGCCCTGAGAGGCCCTGGCTGTGTCCAGGAAGTCTGGCTGTGCCCAGAGAGAGTGGCAGTGCCCTGAGAGGCCCTGGCTGTGTCCAGGAAGTCTGGCTGTGCCCAGAGAGAGTGGCAGTGCCCTGGGAGCCCTGGCTGTGTCCAGGAAGTCTGGCTGTGTCCAGAGAGAGTGGCAGTGCCCTGGGAGCCCTGGCTGTGTCCAGAAAGTCTGGCTGTGTCCAGAGAGAGTGGCAGTGCCCTGAGAAACTCTGGCTGTGCCCGGGGAGACTGGTGGTACCCTAAGAAGCCCAGGAAGTCTAGCTGTGCCCAGAAGTACTGTGGTGGTGCCCTGAGAAAACCTGGCTGTGCCCGGGGAAAACAGGTGGTACCCTAAGAAGCCCAGGATGTCTGGCTGTGCCCAGAAGTACTGGTGGTGCCCTGAGAAACCCTGGCTGTGCCCAGAGAGCCTGGCTGTGTTCAGGATATTGCATTCACCTCCAGGCTCCTCGCACAGGGACCCTCGCGGAAGACACTTGTCGCGTAGATTGTGAGGCGAGACCCTGTAGGGGTGGAGTGTGGGACAAAGCCCCCAAAAAACAGTTTCCAGTCTCTCGGCCTCACATAGAAAGGTGCTGGCTCGGGTAGTAAATGGCCACCAACTGTGATCAGATGGCCAGCAGCTGTGGCTAGTTGGCTGTCAGCTGTAACCCGTAAGCCATTGGCCACTGATATAACTGTTGTGGCTACGCTAGCAAAAGGGAATGGGGGCTAGCAAGAAGATGGTGGCTGGCAAGTGCGGACTGCTGTTAGGCAGATTATGTAGATCCTGCTTCCTGTGTCTCCAGCCCAGCCGCCAGCGAGAATATATTGGTTTGACTCCCCTATCTATGGCTCCGTGGGTGTTCCTGTTTGGCCTTACCGTGTCCTGCTTTCTTGGGTGGGGAGTGGGAGCGGAGACCCTGCACGACAAATGGCGCAGCGAGCAGGGTCCCCTGCGTGACACATGGCGTAGTCGGCAGGATACGGTGCTGGCCAAAGCTTTCCGAAGGGCAGTGGAGCAGTTTCTGCGTATGAAAGCTCAGTCTGAGGAAGACCAGGAGGAGCAGCTGCCGGAGAGCTCGATTCCCGTGGAGGGGTGGGAAGATGTGGATGGTTCCCCAACCAGCAGAGGCCGGAGAAAGTGGAGAAAGCGGAGAAAGCGAAGGTTGTTGCCGCACTGTGGGCTGGGAACTGCTTGCTGAGGCAGCCTGGATGCAGGACTTTTAGTCCCAGGAGGAAACGCTTGCTGAGTCCTCCGTGGGAGATGAGGGTGAGGTCAAGGTCATCCCTCACCCCCAGGACAGCCCTGGCGAATGACTATGGACTATGGGGAATTGCCTTCCATCCCTAATTTAATGGACGCTTGACTGTTTGGGAACATACCACCATGTAGTGGGACTGGCGGATGTTTGCTTTTGTGTCTTGACTGGCCGCCATTGATAATATGTAAGTACCTTGATGTGAGCCGCTGTTGTTCCAGCACAGTACCCCGAGAGGCTCAGAGAGAGAGTGGCAGTGCCCTGAGAGCCCTGGCTGAGCCCAGGAAGTCTGGCTGTGTCCAG
The DNA here is from genome assembly GCF_964194185.1 of Rhinolophus hipposideros. Classification (NCBI taxonomy): domain Eukaryota; kingdom Metazoa; phylum Chordata; class Mammalia; order Chiroptera; family Rhinolophidae; genus Rhinolophus; species Rhinolophus hipposideros. The sequence continues at coordinate 74,486,863 of NC_138054.1, forward strand.
AGAGAGTGGCAGTGCCCTGAGAGGCCCTGGCTGTGTCCAGGAAGTCTGGCTGTGCCCAGAGAGAGTGGCAGTGCCCTGAGAGGCCCTGGCTGTGTCCAGGAAGTCTGGCTGTGCCCAGAGAGAGTGGCAGTGCCCTGGGAGCCCTGGCTGTGTCCAGGAAGTCTGGCTGTGTCCAGAGAGAGTGGCAGTGCCCTGGGAGCCCTGGCTGTGTCCAGAAAGTCTGGCTGTGTCCAGAGAGAGTGGCAGTGCCCTGAGAAACTCTGGCTGTGCCCGGGGAGACTGGTGGTACCCTAAGAAGCCCAGGAAGTCTAGCTGTGCCCAGAAGTACTGTGGTGGTGCCCTGAGAAAACCTGGCTGTGCCCGGGGAAAACAGGTGGTACCCTAAGAAGCCCAGGATGTCTGGCTGTGCCCAGAAGTACTGGTGGTGCCCTGAGAAACCCTGGCTGTGCCCAGAGAGCCTGGCTGTGTTCAGGATATTGCATTCACCTCCAGGCTCCTCGCACAGGGACCCTCGCGGAAGACACTTGTCGCGTAGATTGTGAGGCGAGACCCTGTAGGGGTGGAGTGTGGGACAAAGCCCCCAAAAAACAGTTTCCAGTCTCTCGGCCTCACATAGAAAGGTGCTGGCTCGGGTAGTAAATGGCCACCAACTGTGATCAGATGGCCAGCAGCTGTGGCTAGTTGGCTGTCAGCTGTAACCCGTAAGCCATTGGCCACTGATATAACTGTTGTGGCTATGCTAGCAAAAGGGAATGGGGGCTAGCAAGAAGATGGTGGCTGGCAAGTGCGGACTGCTGTTAGGCAGATTATGTAGATCCTGCTTCCTGTGTCTCCAGCCCAGCCGCCAGCGAGAATATATTGGTTTGACTCCCCTATCTATGGCTCCGTGGGTGTTCCTGTTTGGCCTTACCGTGTCCTGCTTTCTTGGGTGGGGAGTGGGAGCGGAGACCCTGCACGACAAATGGCGCAGCGAGCAGGGTCCCCTGCGTGACAATCCCCATTCTCAGTTCCCAGTCAGAAACCTCTCTAGAATTCTGTGAGAAAAATAGATTCTCTCTATTCCTTCAGCCCCCTCCTCACATATTCTAATTTGCTATTTTCTCCCATAAGCTTTATCAGTCAACTCTTTGCCATCCATTTTCCATCTTCCTGAAATCTGTTGAAACCTCTAGTTTACTGATGAAAGAATCTCCCCCTTCTTTCAAATGCAGATACTGTGGGGACAGAGCCCCAGAAAGCAGTTTCCAGGCTCTCGCCCTCACGTGGAAAGGTGCTGGCTCAGGTAGTAAATGGCTATCAACTGTGATTGGATGGCCGTCAGCTGTGGCTAGTTGGCCGTCAGCTGTAACCCGTGAGCCATTGGCCACTAATATAACTGCCGTGGCTACGCTAGCAAAAAAAAAATGGGGGCTAGCAAGAAGATGGTGACTGAGCTAGCAAGCGGTGCAGTGAGGGTTGCGAACAGTGTGGCTCCTGCTTCCTGTGTCTCCAACCCAGCCACCAGTGAGACTATAGCAGTATGACTCCCCTACCTATGGCTCCGTGGGTGTTCCTTTTTGGCCTCACCATGTCCTGTGTTTTTATGTGGGGAGCGGGAGCTTAGACCCCGCAGGCCGCCCTGCATGACAGATACACAATTTTAAAATATTTTGCTATCCTTTTAGTTGGGCCTCCACACAGAGCATAATGCAAGGCTCAGATTGCCATCTTGAACCCCAGCTGCTCCAGTTACCTTATTATAAGCTAGCTCAAGGTAGCTGAGATTTGCCTGTTACGTGTAACTAAAACATTTCTAAGATAGAAGGGCATTGTCAATATTTATCTCTCTGCTTTAGGCTTGGGATCTTCACCCTTTCCCTCAGCCTTTCTGCAGATTGACTACAATACAATTGATGACGTTCCTGGCTTGCAAGCGATCACTCCCACGTCACCTGGTGCACAGTTAATTTACTCCCTGATTCTCAAGTTCAAATGCCTGGAGGAGTCAGGTTGATATCATCAATGAATGAAGTGGGCCAGTTGAGGTCTGGGGCAAACAGTTTGTGCCCCTTAGAGGGGCAGCTGCCACGAAACAACTCTTAAGATCTCTGCCATGTGGATATGTGACCAAGGTGCCAGGTCTTTTGATTTTTTTTTCTTTTTTTTGTTTTTGTTTCTTTGTTTGCTTGTTTGTTTTCAGGTCTTTTGATTTTTAAGCTCGCAATCTAAAATTTATGTAAAAATTCCAAATTTTTAAATGTTGGCAACTAATCTTTTAAAATTTAAATAACTGTTCTGGCCAAAGAAAATATGCTCTAAGGGGCCGGCCCGGTGGCTCAGATGGTTGGTGCTCCATGCTCCTAACTCCAAAAGCTGCTGGTTCGATTCCCACATGGGCCAATGGGCTCTCAACCACAAGGTTGCCTGTTCGACTCCCGCAAGGGATGGTGGGCTGCACCCCCTGCAATTAGCAACGGCCGCTGTACCTGGAGCTGAGCTGCGCCCTCCACAACTAAGATTGAAAGGACAACAACTTGACTTGGAAAAAAAGTCCTGGAAATACACGCTGTTCCCCAATAAAGTCCTGTTCCCCTTCCCCAATAAAATCTTTTTTTTTTTCTTTTTTTAAATACATGCTGTAAGGCCACATTTGGTACTTCTGATTTACTCCCTTAGGTGTCTGATCACATCTGATTTACGGCTTACTTTTATTACTTCTACTATTGATGATAATCTCACTGTGTATTTTTCATTAGGCATTGTGCTAAGTGGTTTATGAACATAATGGTGTTTCAGTGCCACAGCAACACTGGGAAGTAGATATTACTTTTCCACTTTATAGGTGAGGGTCTCTGTGTAGCAAGTGATCTTTTTGAAACACAGCTCTTAAATCCTTAAATCTTTTCCTGGCTTCTTGTTATCCTCAGAATAAAAATCAAACTCAGGGTTCCTTAGCTTGGCTTACAAGGTATTTTAACGCCCAGTTCCCTACATCTCTCTCACCTTGCCTTCGTACTTGGCTCCAACAGCACTGAAGTTTTCTCAGTTCCTTCAAACATAGCAATCCTGTTCTTGATATATTTTACATAAAATTCTGTTTTTAAATGCAAATATAAGAGCATTTAACTCTTATGCAGAATCATCACATTGACACAATTTGTGTTTCAAAGCGTGTGTATATTTACCAGCACAATGGAAATGCTGTACCAAACTAACTCCACTGCTTTTATTTACTTCTTGACAGGCACACGTTCCATCGACATGGCTTACTGATGAATAAGGAAGGAAATAAAATGATAATTACTAATACTATTAATAATATTATCCTTAATAATAATCATATGAAATAATTACTGATGAATAAGGAATGAAATGAACTATGGTTTGCCCCATCTTTCCCTTTCCTTCTATGTCATCATTCTCAGAACAAGTTGCTGGCTAATACAGGAAAGTAACACGAATAAAAAGGGATATGATAGGGTCCCCTGGTCACTTGTGTTTCCTGGATCGCCACTGTCTTCTTCCTTCATTCAAAGAAAGTTCTGGTTTGAACAGGAGCCATGGCCTGTGGGGACTAGCAGAGCCCCCACCTCCTCAGTTGTAGATATAACTCGCTTGCTCTGCACTTTCTGAGTCTCACTGAACTCCTCTGCATCGTCAGTCCACTAGAATTCTGCGCTCAAAGGGCCTCATGAACACTATATACAAACGGGGGCAGCCAGGAATGGCAATCACATTGTGCTTATCTGCTCTTCTCTTGCGCATGCTCCATTGTTCTCTCAGATTTCTCATACAAAATACAAGTTCAAAGATGAAATTGTTAAGAATTTCAAGGTGGCAACAGCAGAGCATTAAACCAAACCTGGAGCTCTTCTGAGTGAGAATGGGGCCCTGTGAAACTACAGAATCCACACTCCTGAAGTTAGCCCTATCTGGAGGTTCCCCAGTTATCGTGGTTCTTTCTAGAATTTGAGGCCCTTACCACCTCTTCATCCCACTTTGGGACAAATCCCCAAATGGACCAGAAAAATGTCCATGCAATTTCCTGTTCTACTGGCGTGGCAGTCTACTAGTTGTCCCCTCTTCTCTGATAATGGAATTCCCAATAGTCAACTAGAATAAAGACTACATTTCCCAGACTTCCTTGCATCTAATGTGGCATAGGATTGTGCTCTGGCCAATGGGATGGAGGTGGAAGTGTTCTCTTCATAAGAGGCTCTTCTTGAGAGTCTGAAGTGTCTGAAGTGTGAACTCTTCTTAAGAGACTCTGTGTGTCCCTTTCACTTCTTTATTTGTTCCTGGAGTATAGATCTGGCTTCTTGCATCTTGAGGTTAAAATCAAGCATGGTGGAGCCATAAAATAGAAGAAACCTGGGTTCTGACAATAGAATGACATAGAAACCCTGGACTACCACCCAGACACAGTTGGTTTGGGCTTAGTTGCATTTGCAGATAAACCTAATCCTCATAAACATAACTTGTTTTATAGTCTGTCTTTCCCAATAGACTAAGTTCTATGAAGACAAAAACCCATCAGCCCTGACTGCCTTATTCACCATTGTATTATCAATACCTAAAACAGTGCCCCACACAGAGCAGGGGTTTAATAGTCAGATGAATGAGTAAATGAGGAAATTGAGGGCCAGAGCTGTTGATTAACCTGCCCAAGGTCACACTGGATACCTGGTAGGAAGCAATTTGTTTCCAGGTTTACCTGCCTCAAGAGTCCATGCCCCTAACACTCTACTCCATCAACCAGGCTAACTCTCAGGGCAGCCCTACTTCCCATTTTTCTCCTTTCTTGGGGAAATGACACTGTTAAATGATTTGCAGTTCCCCCAAACACTTCTTTAATTTCTTTGGGTTTTTGCCCAAGCTGTTCCTTCTGCCTAGGATGCCTCACCCACCCTTGCCCGCCTTGCCTTGTGAGCTGGGTGAACACCAACCCACCTTTCACAACCCATCTCAGATGTCACCTCCCAGGAAGAACTGACCTTTCCTTCCTCTTTGCTCCTATTGTACTCCCTACAGATATCTATCAACCTACTGATAATCTTTTACTATACTTTAAATCACAACAAATTCACACTGTTGTGCCCTCATTGTGATTTCTCCATGGGCCAGAACTGAGTTTATTCACCTCAGAATTTCCAGGGCCCGGAACATAATAGGTGACTGAAATATTTACTGAATCGGTAGAGTTCTGATCACAATTCATAGATGAGGAAATTGAGTTTAAGAAATTGAGTTTAAGGATTAAGTATTGTTGCCCAGCTAATGCTAGTTGGGTCTAGAATACAGGTCCCCTGGCGTCAGTTTTTGTATCAGTTTGCTAGGGTAACAAAGTACCTCAAAGTGGTTGGTTTAAACAAGAGAAATTTATTGTCTGACAATTTTGGAGGCCAGAAGTCTGAGATTAAGGTGTGGACAGAGTTGGTTCCTTCTTAGGGTGGTGAGGAAAGATCTGTTCCATGCTCTCCCCTCGCTTCGGGTGTTTTGCAGACTATCGTGAGTGATAGTTGGCTTGTGGAATCATCACCCCAGTCTCTCTTTAATCTTCATATGGTGTTCTCCCTGTGTACATATCTGTCTCCAAAGTTCCCCAACTCATCATTGGCTTAGGGCCCACACTAATCCATTTTAACCTGTCATTTATGGCCATTTTATGTCAGTTATGTCATTTTAACCTGATTACCTCTGTAAAAACCCTTTGTCCAAAGAATGTCACATTTTGAGGTACTGGGGGTTAGTTCTTCAACCTATGAATTTTAGGGGGACACAATTTAACCCATAAAAGTTTCTCAACTGAGAGTTTCTCAGCCTGGACGATTGTTAAGGTCACTTTTATCTCTATACCCAGGGAGAGGAAGTGGCAGGCCCAAGGCCATGTAAATAGTGGCTGGAGCTGGGATTCAAATCCAGGTCTGCCTGACTCCAAACCCTGAGCTTTTAAATCCCAGTTCACAGGGAGGGAGCCTTCCTTCACTGGCACACAAACCTCTGTTCCCGGATCAGCGTGCCAGTCATGTCTCTTGTCTCTGCAGCTGTTCTCAGCCTTCACTTCAGTCACCCTCCAGCAGAGCTTTCTGTCCCATTCTGAGCTACAGTAGTGAGGCCCTGAGCAGGAGCCCACCAGCTGTTTGCCTGTCCCACCCTTAGCCCCAGCAGGGAAACAGAAAAGCCCAGAGTTTCTCATAAATATATGTTTTATGCTGGCTGGATGATGCTGGATTGTCAGGATCCTCAGACTGGCTGAGGGGAAATCCACCAGTGAAGTGGTGGATTTCACCTCCTTTGCTGAGGCCAGAAACCCTCCTAAGCCTTTTCCAACATGGCACCCAAGGAAGGGTTGGGCGATGACTGACAAATCCCCTGGATGGGTGGGCCCCAGGGCACTCTCATAGAGTCCCAAATATCCCAAAGTGGTGCTGCAAGAAATCATAGGCCTGGCCAGAGTCACGTCCCATCTCTAAACTTCAATTTTACCATCTGTAAAAATAGAGATAAAAATGCTTATCTCTTACCAGAGTAATAAAAAGTTAACATTCACTGGGCTCTTCCTAAGGGTCAGGAATTATATTAAACAGGGGGTTGGCAAACATTCCATGAATGACCAGATAGTAAATATTTTAACATTTGTAGGCAAAGAGCCAAAATTGAAGCTCTCATGTAGATACTTAGATAACAAGGGAGACAACTAATTTCCATTCATTTTTTGGTGAGATTAAAAAAGTAACAACCACCTGAGGAAAGGAACCTGGGAATGCAGGTGCTCATGTCTTCACCGTGGACGTGTTCAGTCATTGTCCTGAAAAAAGTGAAATAATAAAACATAACTTGCACAGCTGTTGTAAGACTTCAAAATAATATTTGTATGTCAAATGGTTCTCAGTGATTATTCCTAAGGGGCAGGATTATGGGGAGCATGAATGTTTTGTAGATTTCTATAATTGTAAATATTTTATAATCATATGTTATTTTGTAAGTAGGGAAATATGTATAGATGAATACGGCATATATACATATACATGCTAAGTGCATATAGTAAGCACTCAATTTACTTGTTTGTTTATGTATTTATTCAACAAACATTTAGGGAGTTCCTACTGTCTACCAGGTCCTGGCTATGAACTAGTACTGAGACCTGAGCCCTGAAGAAGTTCCCAGGTTGATTCACAGGGTTAGGGTGCGAGGCATCTGCTGTGGTGGTAACAGGCCAGGCGGCAAGTGTGAACCTCTAATTGCCAGTTAAGGGTGACGGAGACAGTGGCAGAAGCAGGCACCCAGAACAAAGGGTAGGTTTTACGGATTAGCGGCACTTGCCAGGGGGCAGACGGGGAAGGTAGTTTCCCACAGCTAGCAGTGATTTTTTTTTTTTTTTGGCAGGATTATAAGGAAAAGAATTCTTTGTTTGAGGATGGCTCAGTATGTGTCAACCTCTGTAGCAGGGAATTGAGGGCCACGAGACAATGCTGGGTTGCCACCCAGATGGAGTCCAGCTACCTTACAGATTCAAATGTTAAACCTAAAACCCATCAGAGTTCAGGAGTAAATTTACGTTGTGGGGTTGAGGAAGGTGTTCCTAACAAAGACAAAACCAGAAGCCAGGATGAAAAAGACTGATTAATTTGATGAGAGAAAAAACAAAAAATCTAAACTTATATATTGCAAAAGAGTCCAAAACTAAGTTTAAAAAAATGACAGATTGGGAGTATACATTTATAAAATATATAATAACAAATATACATAGTATAAGCACACCTCACCTATAAATAAATGACTTAATAAAAAAATAAAGAATATAAATAGTCAATTCACAAAAGAAATGGCCGAGGAACCTAAAAAGATGTTTAAAATCCCTACTATGCAAAGTTGTAAAAAACCCAACAAAAGTACAATTTTTTTTCATCTATCAGATGGACAAAATGTAACAAGGTTAATGATAGTCTGTGTTGATGGTGGACTATTTGGGTGTATACCTTTATATTTGACGAATTGACTGGAAATTGGGCAACTACTTTGGAGAGCAACTTGACTGTATGTACTTGAGTTATTTGCTTTCTTCCTCTGCCCTCACTCCCCAAGAATGTAAGACCCATGAGGGGAGGCAAGGACCTTAACTGTCATACTCACTGCTGTAGTGCCAGCACCTGGAAGAGTTCCTGGCATAATAGACTCCCTCAATGAAATATTTTGATAAATATTTAACTCCCTCAATGAAAGCATGAATTTTACAGTCACGTTTTGTTAGACACAGAAAATCTATTCCAGGTAGTCATCATTGCAAAATACTTCCATAAGGGGACAAAGATATTTCTATAAAAATATTTATTGAGGCATTATATAAAATCGTGAAAAGAAAATTACAAACAAAATAAATGTTCCCCAATGAGGGGGGTGCATAAAAACAAAATTCTATTGTGGCATACTATGCAGCTATTGAAAGGAACGCTGAACACATAGTCTGTGATATTTCACTGAGTGAAAAAAACAAATTGTGCAACAGCAGATGTGGGGAGAGAGAACCTCCATGCTTGACTTCTTTCGTTTTCTTTTTCATTTATTTTTTCTATTTTTCATTTATAAATTTCTATTTCATTTATGTGGTGTACAATATGATGGTTTGATATATATCATCATAGTGAAGTAATTACTACAGTCAAGTTAATGAACATATCTCCTCACATAGTTACCATTTTTGTGTGTGCGATGAGTGCACCTGAAATCACCTTTCTTAGTATATTTTAGTGTTCAGTACAGTATTATTAAATATAGTCCTTATGCCTGTACATTGGATCTCTAGACTTACTCATTCTACACATCTGCCCAGCAGTGAAAGGTATGAAAGAGAGCACTTGCAACTTTGTACCCTTTGACTAACATCTCCCCATACAAGTGAGATCATAGTATTTGTCTTTCTCTGTCTGGCTTTTTGCACTTAGCAAAATGTTCTCCAGGTTAATCCATGTTGTTGCAAATGGCAGGATTTCCTTCTTTCTCAAGACTGCATACATAACATCCATTCATCTGTCAGCAAACAGAGGTTGTTTCCGTATCTTCGCTCTTATGGATGATGCTCCAATGAACATAGGAATGTAGATATCTCTTGAGATCCTGATTTCATTTCCTCTGGATACATACCCAGAGGTGGAATTGCTGGATCATATGGTAATACTGTTTTTAATTTTTGAGGATTCTCCATACTGTTTTTCATAATGATTTTTAAATTTTTTTTTTCCTTTTTTTAAGCTTTTATTTATTTTAAGTGTGTTTTTCCAGGACCCATCAGCTCCAAGTCAAGTAGTTGTTTCAATCTAGTTGTGGAGGGCGCAGCTCACAGTGACTCATGGGGGAATCGAACTGGCAACCCTGGTGTTACGAGTGTTGTGCTCTAACCGGCCACCCCTCCATAATGACTTTTTAAATTTTGTTTGAAATATTTATAGTGACATATATTAGAATTATAACTAAAAAAAAGTAAAAAAGCATAGCTGTTATTTTAAAATAAAAGCGCAAAAGAGAAAATTCCAGCCGCTTTCTAAATCACCAGGGTCTGTTTTTGTTTGTTTTTTGTTTTTTTCTCTTCTCCCTTCTTCTTTTTCAGTTTTCCCTCTTCTTCTTTTTAAATTCAGTCTGATTAAAAACTTTTTGTTTTATAAAGCACATAGCGACTCTTTCATGTTGTACAGCCACAGGGTCAAGGCTGTGGCTGCTTCAGAATGCAGACTGGGTATGACAATCGAGGACGCTGGTGCTGCACTTGTGTATATGGAGTTTAAGTCCCAGGCTCTGAGTGAAGCACTTTACATTCCTCATCTCCTGTAACTCTAGTAGAGATTCTCTGAGGCAGGGACAGCAAGTAAATGTGCCTTCCTCATCGGGGCGGTAGACCTTAGTGGTGCCAAAGTGTTTGGGTTCAAATTCCAGCTCTGCCATTTACTAGCTGTGTGACCTTAGTAACTCTCTTACCTTTAGGTTTCTCTGTAAAACGAAGATAGTAATAGCAACACCCTCCTAGGTTGTGGTCAGGATGAAACGAATTAATATGTATCAAGCCTGTAGGGCAGTGCTTGGCACCATTTTCTGCATGAGGAAATTGAGGTAAGCCAGCAGGGATCCAAACCCACATCCACTGGCCTGGCTCCAGAGCCTGAGCGCTCAAAGCTTGCTTCATCCTTCCAGTCAGCCACATTTTGAGAATCAACCTGTCGACGTAGGAAATGTCCAAACCTATAGAGAAGTTTGTTTGAGCCGACCTGAAGACAATCACCAGAAAGCAAAATCTCAATGGATTAAGAAAATGCGCCAGAGAATGGCAGTTTTGCAGCTATTTTATACATTAGAATCAAAGGAAATGTAAGGAGGGTTACAGGAAATCCATTGGTGGTTGATTAAGAGGGTGGGAGAAAGTAAGGCAGGGAAATCTCTGGGATTGGATAAAAAGTAAAATGGAGAGACATATTTCTTTTACATTGGTGGGTAAGGAATAGTTAATAATTAACATTTATAGCAGATAGAGATGGTATTCGGGGAACAAGATAACAATGTAGGATTCCGTGATCTTGTGCTCTGGTGCAGCGGAGTTCAGAAAAAGAGGTTACTCTGACATTTCAAGGGTATGTTAAGTAAGATACAAAAAGAATCAGGCTCATTTATGGGTAAAAATTGACCTTTGTGAAGAAAGCTACAGGCCCAGGATGTGACTACCCACCCTCATCTAGTTTGAGTTCGGAATTTTTATGTTCAGACCATCCTATGTGGTTAATTTCTGTGTCTGAGTTTGTGGGGCCCGCCATGCTGGCCTCCCCTGAGCTTGTCAGCCTTAGCGTGAGGCTCCTTTTTCATCCACAAACCTTTCACTTGGACTCTGAGACAGAATGGGGCAGTGGAGTTGAAAGAAGTTCCCTTCTTGATCCTTCCTGTGTTTCTTCAGCGGTGGAGCAAAGCAGTAATCTCCTAATTAAGCAGGAGGCAGCCTTAGGAAAACCTAGAAGCAAAGTCTTCCGCACTCCAAAACCCACAGAATTTTTATGCTAATTGTAAAATGAATTTGTGCAAGACCCTGGGAGGGTCTCAGGGTCTTGTGTTTTGTGGGGGGATGCATTTCCTTCTTGGCCTGAGGGCATGGCTGCTCCTGCCTGCTAAGATTCCAGCCCGTGGAGGCAGGCCTGGCCAGAACTCCACAGATCAGGCCCTGCCTGACTCGCCTCTCCGCCACCCCCAGTGACCCTGCTGTAACGGTCCAGCAGTGAAAGACGTGAAAGACAACACCATTCAAAAATTACTTTCAAAATCATATTTTAAAAACATTTTAATTGTTTTCCTTCAAAAAATTTTAGAGGATGTTTATAGAAAAAAGGAGCAGACGGGAAATCATTACTTTTTATTAAAAAAGTGAGGTCACAGAGGGAATGTGGCAAAACCCGAGACTTCCTCTGGGCTGCCCCCACAGGTGCGGTCCCCCTCACCCCCTAACCCCTCACTCCTCCACTCCCCTCATCTCCTCACCCCGCTCACTAGGTGTGGCCAAGCTCTGGGGCCTGGAGGTAGAGCCCGCAGTGAAGTAACAGTCCAGAGGGCATCTTGTTGAACAGGATCTGCTTCTATGCTTACCCAAAGCCCTTTTCATACCCTTACCTTTACAGGATTTGGGCTCCTCCCCCACCACTTTCTTCCTGCTTATAATTTTGTATAATGATTTAATTCCTGGGGTTTTATATGTGTGCAGAATTGCTGGGTGCATTGGGGAAAGGAGGCTGGCTTCTACTCAACTGAAAATAAAGAGTAATAAACCACAAAATCAAAACACACAGCACAAAAAGACAACTTTGAAACCAGTATTTACTCGGTTTTGCTTTTGCTTTGAAAGGTCATACAAGTTCTAGAGGGCACAAAATGGAAAACACAAAATGAAAATGCAGCTACTAGCTGACACCAGGAGCTAGCCAACCTTTTTGTTAACAGTCTGTTTCTTCTCTTTGGGTTACATACAGGACACCTGTGATGTTTATTTGCCCCTGGGTCTGGGTAGACAGCCCACCTGTCACTGCGAACCTGTGTAGAGAGATGTCCCCCTCAATCCCTGACCCCCTCCAGTGTTAGAGGTCGGTGGTGGTAATGGTTCATCCTTGGGAAGGTTCCGGATGTGGGGGGTGGGGGTGAGGGTGGTGGTGGCTGGAGCTAAGGACTGGGCAATGACCAGTGTCAATTTGTGACTCCACTATTGTGGTCAAGGGTTTTGTGAACAATAAGTTGACCAGATTCCATCTGGGCTCGTTGACTCAGCAGAAAGCCTCCCAAAGGGCAGAGTTTAGGCCCCCTTTTCCTTCCTCTCCCTTTCAAATGTATTCCTTCACTCACTGGTTAAACATTAACTGACCCCCACCCTGCCAGGCCAGGGGCCTCTGAAATAGGGAAGCAGTAATCCCAGGTTTCCAAGAGCTCTCAGCCTGGGGAAAGAAGGAGACAATGAATGTGACCAAGGGGTACCCTAGGAATGTAGGGGAAGGGAGGTAGGAAAGGAGAGAAGAAGGAAGGGCATGTAGCAGAACCCCTGGGCGGTGTGTGGACCATATAAAAGAGAATATTATATATTACAACAACATTTTCATTTGGAAAATGCAAAACAAAACTAATTTTTTTCTCAACGTAGACTATGGAAAGTAAAATGAGGGGAAATCTGGTCAAGTAATCTGGTTTTGGGATTGTCAAATTTCTTATAAGAGACTCCAAACCGGTTGTGTTTAAGGGAAGAGGTGGAACAGGGGGCGGGGTGCCTTTCCAGAGGCCACTTAGCCACTTAGGAATGGGTGGGTGTGACCTGTTTTATTTACCACAATGGGGGATGGGAGGGTAGGTGCGAGAGTGCAAGCGGAGAATCTGGGCCCTGAGGCTCAAAGGGAGAGTTTGGCAAATTCTGGGCCATAGCAAGAGGGGCAGTGGCAAGAGATGATACTGAGAGATTGGCAGAGCTGGGCACCTAGAGTCCTGAGCCCTTTCTGACCTGTGTCTGTAGGGCAATGAGAAGCCACAGAGAGTATTGGCTAGCCTTCTTTGATTAGAGGCTATAAAATTCCATTCCAACTATTTTAAGAAAGACAAAGGCTCTCTTAAAGACAGCTGAAGAACAAACAACCAGGCCAGGGAAGAGGAAGAGGGGTTCACAGCTACAGGAATTTGTGTGCTAACTCTCTGGGGACTAAGGACAACTTCCTTTACCAGGCTGCCACCATGTGCTAAGCATTGCTCTCAGCCCTTCACATGTATAAGCCTATTTAATCCTCACGTGACGAGGCCTCAGTAAGTGTGACCTGTTGTTCTCCTCCCCATTGTGCAGGTGAGGACACTCAGACCCAGTTACGTGACTTGCCCAAAGTCACACAGGTAAGTGAGTGGTGGAGTTGAAATTCAAATCTAAGCAGTATGGCTCCGGAGCTCACATCAGAAAACCCTACCCTATCAAGCTGCCTTGAATTTCAATTGACTCAACATTTCTATGCATCTTCACTCAAGTTTAAAATTCCCAGCAAAGAGGGCATCATGAGCCCAGTGTGGGTCTTATGCCCAACTAGGGATGGCCTATGGGGCCAGGTTCTGGGATTGTCAATTCCATCATACCCACACGGAGAGAGGGCAGAGGAAAGTTGGTGCCATGAGCAGAAGAGACCATGGATAGATAAATGGTCCAGTTCTCTATTGTGGAGGGGATTGAAAGAAGAAAATAATAAGGTCAGATTTGTATTCTAGGGAGGTCACTCTAGCTACCTGATGGAGGATGGACTGGAGGTTCCAAGAGTGGGGCCCAGGATCCCCACTGAGGACATTGGTCCAGTCATCCCACAGGAAATGCTGATAACTTCAGGCGGGGCCATGGCTGGAGGTGTATGAAGAAGGGAATGGATTTGGAAGATGCAAAAGAGATGATTCACGGGATAGAGGAACAGGAAAGAATGGGATAGAGGAGCAGGAAGTGGAGAGAATTCAAGAATAAATGCAAAGCTCTGGCTTGAGCAACTAGGTTGATGGAGGTGCCAGAAGGAGCAGGTATGGGGAAAGTATGAGCCATGCTGAATTCAGGATGTCTGTGAGCCATCAAAGTGCTCAGGTGGCAGTCAGGTGTTTGTTTGGGAGACCTGGAGGGAACTTTGCTTGGATTCAAGTCTCTACAGGACTGCTCCAAGCTCATATGGAGGGTTTTAGAGCAGGGGTTGGCAAATGTTTTCTGTAAATGGCCAGATAGTACGCATTTTAGGCTTTGTAATTCATATGGTCTTTGTGAAAACTACTCAACTCTGCTGTTGGGGCATGAAAGCAGCCACAGACAATACTTAAACAAATGGGCCTGACTGTGTTCCGACAAACCTTTATTTTTGGATACTGAAATTTGAATTTCATAACATTTTTATGTGTCAAGAAATAGTATTCTTCTTTTGATTTCTTTCCCAACCATTTAAAAATGTTAAAACCATTCTTAGCTTGCAGGGATCACATAAAAACAGGGAGCGGGTCAAGTACTATTTGACTGGCAGGCTGTACTTTTCTAATCCCTGTTTTGGAGAATTAGGAAAAGTCACCCCATCCTCCAGCATGACACTTTACGTTAGCTTATTATTTTTTAATAATAACCATGATGACAAACATTAAGTCATTCTGTATAAATTACACAAATTAAATATTGAATGTAAAATAATAGAAAATTATCACTGTCGCAAATATATTGCCATTCTTCAATGGTAGTCATACTTGATTTTAGAAAATAACAAGATTTTTGGTTCTTAGTACATTAACGTCCTATCAAAATCACTTCCTTCTATGTATACAGTTGATTTTGATTGTAAATTTTTATGGAGTTACAGTAGCCCATGTTTTTCATAATTCTTTTTTTTCTAACAGGACTTTATTGGGGAACAGGTGTCTACTTCCAGGACTTTTTTTTCAAGTCAAGTTGTTGTCCTTTCAGTCTTAGTTGCGGAGGGCGCAGCTCAGCTCCAGATCCAGTTCTCGTTGCTAGTTGTAGGGGGCACAGGCCACCGTCCATTGCGGGAGTCGAACTGGCAACCTTGTGGTTGAGAGGATAGGCTCCAACCAACTGAGCCATCCAGGAGCTCAGCAGCAGCTCAGCTCAAGGTGCCTTGTTCAATCTTAGTTGCAGGGGGCGGAGCCCACCATCCCTTGCGGGACTTGAGGAGTTCAACAGGCAACCTTGTGGTTGAGAGCCCACTGGCCCACGTGGGAATCGAACCAGCAGCCTTCGGCCTTAGGAGCACAGAACTCCAACTGCCTGAGCCACCGGGCCGGCCCTCATAATTCTTTAAATTACATTTATTGTCTGGAATAGAACATTTTTAAAAGGCCATGACTTTTTTTCAGTAGCCTAAATCTTTTTTATGGATGTTTTTAGTGGGGTTCAGTATAGCACAATAAAATGAAATAATTTTGAAATTTAGTTTTGGATCTTGGAAATCACAATAAAATGAGACTTCTTCCTTTTTCTTAGCATTTTCTACATGGGCAATGGCATCAATGTTAAAATTCTGTCATTTGGCAACAATAACCTATGTTTTATAAGTCTTTCTTCTTTTTTTAAACAAGGAATACCTTAATTTTTTCAGTGCTTTCAAGGGCGTTATATATACATATATATTAAATTTTGGTTCCTGTAAGATTTTACCTAAACACCATTTCATATTAGTTCTGAGCAAATACATTTAAAAGTTGAAATTTGCTAGAGTATACTTTGCATTATAGAATCTATTTCTTTATTAATATCATTAACAGTTCCTAGAAAAGGTTTTGCCTCCTGCCTTTCAAATATTTAGTGACATAGCATCCACTTTGATGTAGCAATGACTTTCTCATTGGGAATTCAATATTGACATTCAACGTTTGAAAATTTATGTTTGAAAATACATGTTCAAAACACTCCAACATTTAATTAAAACTGAAATTTTGCTGGATAGTTCATAGACAATATTTTAAAATTCAGTCATGTCAAAAGAACTTTTTAACACATCATTTAGTATGAAGTTTAAAGAATACAGACAACAAAAGAGAAAGATTTCCCTAGAATTATTTTTCAAGGATCATCTGTTAAAATCCATTATAGTTTTCCATGCCTTTTTGTTGCATTGTCATATTTCTGGCCCCTTGGGTTATTTTTGGGTAGATTCAGTTTTTGTAAGTAGTCTACTGAGAATGTAAAATCCTTCCCTAGTCGAGTCATCGGCTAAACAGAACCCCCCAAGATGTTCACATGTAGATATATTTGTATTTTTGGAAATCAACAAATCTAAAGGAATTATTATGTATTCAACACAGCGTGTTCTTGGAGTTGTATTTGAAATAGTTGAGTTATGTCTAACATTTCTTGTTTTACTTAACGTGATCTTACTCATTGCATCTATACTTTTAATTATTTAGTTTTGTCTTTTATTCCCTAAACAGTGTGTAATATTATTTTGTGTCAATGTTTATATTTTGCATAAATGTTCTGACTTAATGGTATCAAATTTTGCTCTGATTTCTGCCAAATAAAGAACATTTCCCATTATCACACTCATTAACTTTCTTGGATGAGCTTAGCTATTCCCTCAACAAAAACTGAATCATAAGTATCATATGTTCAAAAACAGCACCCAATTTTTTTTCTCATTTTCACATGGTTATAATATATTTTTGGAATCAGATTTTAATTTGGTTGGTGTGCATTTCACTTTTATTCATGTTTATTTGGAATATGCAGTAAATGCTACCAATCTTTGCTTTCGTTCTCATTCTAGTGTTGATTTGATTTATTTCCATCCCCAAAGACTTTACAATGTAAACAAAATGTAGAATCCTTTGAGGTAGAATAAAGTAACCAGGATTGCCTGATTATTATCATCTTTTTTTCCTCAGGAACTGAGTATTAAGTTTCCAAAACTTTCTACCTGTCTTGTTATCTGGAAACTTAACGTTTATTTTTTATTTATTTTTCTTTTCTTGTTTCTTGGAAACTTAAGATTTCTTACCTGAGATAGATAGATCATTTCAACCTGATCTATCTATCAGGTTATATAATATATATAATATATAATATATATATATATATATAATATATAATAATCTTTAAACTATATCTGTGTAATTCTTTGTAGATTTTTAAAGGGAGATTAATGCTAGTTATTACACAGTAATTTATCATATCATAATGAAAAATATCATAATGAAAGTACTGGTAAATTTCATTGGAAACTCAATAATAACCTCATAGTACAGAAACAGCAGATGGCGTGAACTGTAAGATATCATATTTGGCCAGGGCACTGTTACCGATGGGATTCTTTTTTGCTTTTAAGATGGTCACTGATCAATACTGTGGTCAAAAAAGCAGCCTTGTTTAAGTTATTTTAGGTAATACTAGAGCAACAAGCTTTTTTTGATTATTGTCAAAAAGGAATTGTATGTGGTGATTTTTTTTTAGAAAAAGATCCTTTACTATATGCTTGAACAATGTTGCTATGCAAATCACTAACTTTGGAGTCAGCAAAATTATAATAAAATATTTTTTAAAATTCTAAGTAGTAAAGATATTTACCATTTGAATGATACCCCCTTAGATATGGGGGTGTTGGGCAGTGTACAGTCTTTAACAACAATACCCAAGAATCTGCTATGGAACTGATCAGATGGGGGATGGTGTTTAATGAGCGGCATTACTTTATCCTAATCCCATGATAGCTACTGGACGGGGAAATGAGAGGAGGGCTACAGAAAGAGCCAGAAATGACTCCTTGCAATGGATCCCCAGTCCTCCTACAGAGTGTGGCCTCTCCACTCTCATTTTCTCTGACCTGAAGAACTGCGCCCTATTGGCAACCTGGTCCTTAGTCAAGATTACTCCTGCCTTAGTTTTCTGAAATGCAGCATGGTCTTGGTTCATCTATTCCCTCTCAAAGTTTTTTAATTCGTTTTCTTTCTACCTTCCTCACGACCACAGTGATGTCCCCTTGGATTACTTCTCTAGTCTTTCTCCTTGTATCATCTTGTCAATCGTTAGTTCATTCATTTATTCATTCATTCATTCATTCATTCAATAAGCATACCAGACCCTGTGCTAGACTCTGGAGGTATGCGGATGGACCAGTCATAGTCCCTGGCTTCTGGGCCTAATGGAAGACACAGGCAGGTAGACTTATGATGTTTCAGATCTTGTTCTAAATACTTTCCATGAATTATCTCATTTAATCCCTGCCACACACTCCATAGTAGATTGGAGGAAAGAATGTGGGTAAAGCAGGTACAATGACCTGAAGTTTCTGAGCTGATGAACTGAGAAAAGTCTAGTATAATTTTTCTTGTCAATTGGGTAAATAGTGGTGCCACTTACAGATATGGGAAAACATGATAGGTTTGGGGAGGAGGAGAAAGATGAGGAGTACAGGTCTAGACAAATTGGGTTTTCATTACCTTTGGAGTATCCATGTGGAAAAGTCTAATAAAAAGTTGGTGTCTATGAGAGAAGTTTGTACTAAACACTTAAATTGGAGCATAATTAGTATATAAGTTGTAGCTGTATAAATAGAATCATCCAAGGAAAGTTGGATAAAGAAAAGAGAATCCAGGGTTAAAAACATGGATAACAGCAACATAAAATATGCAGGCTATATCTTCTAAGATTCTTTCAGTTGTAAGTAATAGAAACCCAAGTGAAACTGCCTTAAGCAAAAACAAAACAAAAAAGATTTCTTGACTTGAAGGAAGGACTAGCTTGTGGGTACGGTTGAAATCATGGCCTCAGAGTCATCAGGTCACCTTGTCTTAGTTTCGTTTTCCTCTGGGTTAGTTTTCTTCTCAGGCAGGCTCTTCCTACAAGGCGGCCAAGATGATATTCAGCAGATCCAGACTTACATCCTAGCAGTTTAGCACAGTCCATAGGAAGACTACAGTTCTTTCTTAATAGTTCCGGCAAAAGTCCTGGGGGTGATGCTCAATGGTCCATATTGAGTCAGTAGACACTTCTCGAACCATAAGTGTACTCCTGTATTGGAGGTGAGATTGGTGTCCTCTGAACCAAGATGGTGGAAGGATGGTTCCCCACAGGAAAACGGAGCCTCTCTTAGTGGTCAAAGGGGGAGTAGAAAGAACACGGATGTATAAACTCGCCCATTACACAAACAATGGATATCAGCCCAACAAGGAGGTGAGAAGGGAGTGAGGTGAAGAGTAGAAGGTGCACCCCACAAGAGGGTGGTATTACTGGAAACAAGGAAAGAGGATGTTTCAACAGGAGATCAGGGAGAATGAGGACTGAGAGCCATGTTTACTGGATTTAGCACTGAGCTTATAGTTTGAGTGGTAAGAGCAAAGCCAGATCTCAATGGTTAAGAGTCAATAAAAGGAAAAGAAGTAGAATCTTTATATAGACAACTGTTTCAAGTACTTTGGCTATGAAGGGGAAGAGAAAAACAGGATGGTAGCCAATAGCAGGAGACTCGAGCCTATTGAAAGTAAAGAGCTAGGAATAATATTATTATTAAATATATCCATCATTTTTTGACCGCTTACCAAGTGCCCAACATTTTACTATATTGGAACATAAAACTTTGGCCCAATTGTTTTGACTTCAGGGTGAAGATTTGGTTAAAGAAATTATGGAAACAATGGCAATCTCAAAATCAGCACCCACAGACATGCTTCGCATTAGCGACATAGATGCACTTTCTTTGTTCCTATCTAAAACCAATCTTTCCTCTGAGTGGCTAGATTCAGTGATCTATCTTTCTCTGGCATACATCATCAACTTTTGCTCTCTACCTGATCATTCCCATCATTTTGTAAGCATTCTGCTATTTCTTCCATCTTAAAATAAACTTCTCTCCAGTTACAGCTTCTTTGAAGCCAGTCTATTCCAAAGAGTTGTATCTATTCACTATCTCTAACCTCTCTTGTCTCATTCTCTTTTAATTCTACTCCAATCTGGTTTTAGTCCCCAGGGTTCCACTGAAACTACTCTGATCAAGGTCACCAGTGATCTCAACTTCATTCAATTTCATGGTTAATTTTCATTCTTCCTCTAGTTTGACACATCTGCTCACTCCTCCTTGACACACTTTCTTCTCTTAGTTTCCAGGACCCACATCATGTAGCTGTTATTCCTCCTCTGTCTCTTTGTGGATTCCTTCCCTTCTCCAAGACCTTTTATCGTAGGAGCGATCCTGGGCTCAATGTTTGCCTATTTTTCTCTATCTACTTTCACTCCCTATTCTCATCCAATGACATAATTTAAATACCATTTGTGTGCCAACGACTTCCAAACTTATATTTCTAGCCCAAACCTCTTTCCTGAATTCCAGGCTTACTTCTTTCTCTAGTCACCAATACTGCTTGAATGATGAATAGACATCTCAAAATTAAAATGTTCAAAACTGAACTAATCTTTTCCTCCCCAACCCCTCCAACTTCCTCATTCCATAACCTTGCCTAACAACATGAAGACAACTCTCCAATACTCAGGCCTCCAAATCCTCAAGTCATCTAAGTGGCATCCCAAGGTCGGGGCTTGAAGGTGGGACAAATAGTGGCTGTCGTCTACCACGGTGGGGAGGGAGCATTTTATAACTCTTAAGACATTGTTTGAAATTGCTGGTACATGATGATAATAAACAGCAGACCAACATCTATTCCATTTTATTATGACTTAAAAATTCTGTACAGACAAGGCACAACATTATTCCTTAGTACCTAAACCCAGAGAGAACGATCTCATTAGCATGACCACCACCTCGGTATGCAACCTTCTTTGATTCCTCTCTTTCCACTCCCCAGCGCGCCCACCCTCCCCATTCTGTCATTTAGGAAATCCTATGGACTCTACCTTTAAAAAATATTCAGAATGCAGCCTCTTCTTACCACCTCCACAGATGTCCCCTCAGTCTTTTGTCTAAGCAGCCATCATCTCTTTTTTAGGTTTACTGTACATAGCCTCCAAGTAGGTGTCTAGGCTTCTAGTTTTGTCCCATTCACTCTATTCCTGACACAATAGCCAGAGGGACATTTAAAAAAAATTTATTGGGGAATATTGGGGAACAGTGTGTTTTTCCAGGGCCCCTTAGCTCCAAGTCCAGTTGCTGTTTTCAATCTTTAGTTGCAGGGGGCGCAGCCCACCATCCCATGTGGGAATTGAACCGGCAGCCTTGTTTTTGAGAGCTTGCACTCTAACCATCTGAGTCATCCAGCCACCCCTCCGGAAATTCAGTTGCAGCTTGTTCTCTTCAATCTAGTTGTGGAGGGCACAGCTCACTTGCCCATATGGGAATCGAACCAGCAGCCCTGCTATTCAGAGCTCTTACTCTAACCATCTGAGCCATCCTGCCACCCCCAGAGAGACATTTTTTAGAAACGTAAGTCACATCCCTAGAGGCCCTGCTCAATACCCTGCAATGGCTCCTCATCTCAGCCTTCACAATGGCCTCGGAGGCCCCACACCTACCCTGCAATGGCTCCTCATCTCAGCCTTCACAATGGTCTCGGAGGCCCCACACCGTGAGCTCAGCCCCTGAGCTCTGTCTCCTCCTGCTCTTCCTTCTCTCTTTCTTGCTCTTTCTGCTCCCACTCCAAGGCCTTTCCAAGAGTTGTCCCATTGCTTGGACTACTCTTCCCTCAGATGTCAGCTTGACCAACTCCCTCACCTCCCTCAAGCGTTTGTTCACATGTCACCTTCTTAGGCCCACCTACCCTGACCACGCTCTTTAAACGCCTCAGTCTGTGCTGCCCTCTCCCATCCCAGCACCCTTGAGTCCTCTGATCACAATCTGATTTGGTTGTCCTTTTTCTGGAGCACTTTCACTCTCTAATGTACTACGGAATTTGCTTATATTTGTTGTTCATTATCTTTCTCTCCATACTAGAATGTAAACTCCCTGAGGTCTTTGTTTATTCACTGATATATTCCAAAGGTATTGTGACCATACATTTATCATCCCAACCACGAGTGAAAGGAGGTGCTGTTTTCTGGGTCATCTTGAATATAAACCAGGACTTTTTCCCCAGCAAACTGGTGTATGATCATCCTCCCCAAAGGTCCAGAGTCAAAATTTCCTCTTACTTATCTGGAAAACTTAGAAGGGATCCAGATACACACCTGACCACAGAGCTCTCCCCATCCCGATTTTCTCATCACACTTCTCACCCATTTGTTTTCATTCTGGCTGTTTTATGATACAGCCTCCCTACTGCTGCCAGAATAACATTTCTCTTTCCCCCATTTCCATCCCCTTCTCCCTTCTCTCCCTTCAAGGACAATCATTTACTGTATATCCTTGGAATTATAATGAACTATTATAAATTACATAATATTTTAAGAATGGTATTTTTGTGTGTTTGAGTTTAATTTCTGCAAAGGGGCTGTGTTTTTTACTTTAAAAACTTTTTTCCATAACAGTATATTTTAAAGATTCATTCATGGTGCAGTGTACACTGGAGCACAGCACTCCACTGATTGCATCCACCCCATCTCATCCTTTTCCTACACCAGTATTGGACCCTTGGTACCTAATGGTCTCTCTGGCTGCAAACAAGGCCATAATAAGCATCCTTGACCAACGTTAGGACCCTTTAAACATTTCTTTGGAACATAAGTTAGGAGGTGAATTGCTGTATCGTAGGATGTGCTTATCCTTAATCTGATCAAGCTCAGCTATATTAATCTCCAAAATGGCGGCAGGGCCTGAGGGATCCTACATGCCTCTCCTTGACAACATTCAGATTATCCAGCTTTTTATTTTTTGCAAGTGGTATCTCACAATGATTCTAATTTACATTTTTCTCATGACTAATATGCCTGAGCGTCTCGTCATATGCTTGTTAGCCTTTTGCTTTTCCTTTTCTATAAATTGCCTGGTCCTATATCCTTTGCCAATGGTGATTGGCAGAAGTTGCTTGTGTTTTTCAATCATTGCCAGTTTTAAATATTGCTAATATCTTCTTCTACTCTGTCTTTTGTCTTTTAACTTGGTCCATTGTATCATGCTTTGAATAGAAATCCTTCATGTTAATGTGATCAATGTAGTCTGTGCTTTTGATTTAAGTTTTATGTAAGGAATATTTACCCACCCCTAGGTCACAAATATATTCTATTTAACTCGAAAGATGAGACTTTTGCCTTTCATGGTTAGATCTTTATTCCACTTGGAGTCTACCTTTGTATGTAATGGTACGTAGTCATCAGGCTTGTTGTGAGCCAGTTTTCCCGACTCCACCTACTAAATAAACCATCCCTTCCTGATTGAGGATGAGCTACCTTTTTTGTGTATTAAGTTCTCATATCTACATGGATTTGTCTCTAAGCTTTCTATTTTTTTCCATTGGTGTTTTTGTTTATTCTTGAACAAAAATGTCTTCTTGAACAATGTTATAGTGTATTTTATTCCTATGGTTTTGTAGTATGCTTTGTATCTGATAAGGCTAGTCCCCCTTTTTAACTCAGCCTTTTCTAGGTTGACCTTTATTTATAGACCTTGAATCTGGAATTATTATTGAGGTTGGAATTGATTTGTGGACTCCTGAGGAGAGTTGACATCTATGCAATTCCAAGTTATTTCTTCTAAGCCTCGTCTCTTCATTTATTCAGATTACCATCCATCTCCATTACCATGGTCTTAAAGTTTTCTCTGTAGGTATCTGCATATTCTTGGTTAGTTCTTAAATTCATTAAGATTTTTGTTGTGATAGGACATGTTTCTTATTTTTTAAAATTTTATTTTCCTGTTGGTTATTACTTGTAGAGAGAAAGTCAATTGATTTTGGTAGGTTGATATTCAGCAACTTTGTTGAACTCTCTTATAAGATTCTAATAGTTTTTCTGATGGTTCTATTTTTTAGACAGATGATTATGTCATATGCAAGTAGTAATAATTTCATCTCTTTGCTCTAAATCCTCACCTCTCTTAAGCCTTTTTTCTATTCTTACAGCATTAGCCAGACCTCCAGTAATATAGTAAACAATAGTGGTAACTGGGCATCTTGATTTTGTTCCCATTCTAAAAGGAACATGCTAAAAATTCTCAAGTGTAATATTTGCCATTGATTTTTGGTATAAAATATTTAGCAAGTTAAGGATGTTCCCTTCTATTCTTACTTTGTTGAGTTTAAAAAGTATTATAATAATAAGGTAAACTTCATAAACTACATTTTTTCCAACATCAGTTGAGATAATCTGTTATGTCATCCTTAATCTATCAATATATAAATTACATTGACAGATTTTTAAAATATTGAACCATGCTTTTTTTCTGTGGGGTTAGTCCTACTTGATCAAAATGTATTACTTTTATTATAATTATAGACAACACTTACTGTGTGTCAAGCACAGTTCTAACTATATTGTTATATTATTACATTTAATCATCACAACAATCCTGTGAGGTAGGTACTGTTATTATACCTACTTTTCAGATGGAGAAACTGAAGTACAGGGAGGTTAGATGATTTGCTGAAGGTCAGTTAGGAAGTGATGGAACATGGGGTGTGCCAGGCAGCCTGGTTCCAGAGTCCCACTCTTAATTGCTACACTGCAGTATCTCATTTTGATTTGGTTAGCTAATATTTTATTTATATGTTTGTGTTTCCATTTATAAGTGAAAATAGTTTTTACTTTTCCTTTGTAGGATTACCTCAAAGTTTTTTAAAAAATTGAGCTATAATTCACACACTGTAATTTTCAAACTTTTAAAGTGTATGTGTCAGTGGGTTTTAGTATAGTCACAAAGCTGTGCAACCATCACCACTATCTAATTCTAGATTTTCATCGCCCCCCAAAAAAACCTTGAACCCATTAACAGTTACTCCCCTTTCTCTTCTCCAGCTCCTGGTAACTACTTATCTGCTTTCTGTTTCTATGGATTTGCCTATTCAACATTTCATATAAAAGGAATCTTATAATATTGGGCTTTCTGTGGCTTCTTTTATTTAGCATAATGTTTTCAAGGTCATCCATGTTGTGTCTTCATTCATTTTTATGGTTGAATCATATTCTATTGTATGGGTTTGCCACATTTTGTTTATTCATTCATCAAATGATGAAAACTTGGGTTGTTTCCACTTTGTGGCTATTAATAATATCGCTATGAATATTTGTGTGTGAGTTTTTGTGTAGATATATGTTTTCAGTTCTTTTGAGTATATATCTAGGAGTGGAATTGATGGTCACATGGTATGTATGCTATGTTGAATTTTTTGAGGAACTTACCTTTATCCCAGAGTGGAATCAAGATTACACAAGTGCTTCCACTTCCTACCAAAATGGCAAAATGGTATGGGCTACTGCTTCATCCCCAGGTCACACTCTGAAGAAACTCAAACTGAAACAGATCCAGAAGATAAGGAACCAAAACAAAAGGGAAAAATACCCTGGGAAGACTATTTTTAATTGGTGTGTATATACACACATATATGCAGCTTGAGACAGAGGATAGCAGACACGCAGAGCTGGAAAGAATAATTAGTAAAAAGCAGTTTAAATTCTGCTCTTGTCTCCCTTCCACCATCATCACCTTGGTTCAATTGTTCCCTGGCCACCCACTGTGGAAATCTGAGGTCATGGCCCAGACCTGTAACAGTGGTCAAATCAAGATAGTAAGAAAAAAAAAAAAAAAAAGAATGATAGTGGGAAACAGATGGTGCTGGAGCAGCCCTGGGCACTGATTCCCCGGCTTCCACTCATCCCAACTCCCAGTGCAGTTTCAGTTTGTTTCTCAGAGGTTTGAAGGTAAAGCCAAAAGGGCTTATAACGTTCACTGGGACTGACTAAGATTGGAGCTGACCATTCTCCCTTCCTCCTTTCCCAAGAAGCATTTCCAGGCAGAGAAGTCAATAACCCCAGGAGAATATGAACTGACACGCCAAATTAAGAAGCTATCACATAGGGGCGGCCGGTTAGTTCAGTTGGTTAGAGCACGATGCTCATAACACCAGAGTTGCCTGTTCTATCCCGACATGGGCCACTGTGAGCTGCACCATCCACAACTAGATTGAAACAACTACTTGACTTGGAGCTGATGGATCCTGGAAAAACACACTTAAAATAAATAAAAGTTTACAAAATAAAAAGAAGATATCACATAAATGTAACTACTTCAAAAGAAAACCAACAAACCAGATTACCCATATTAGCAGAAACAGGTCTTAAAAACAAAGAACACAAAGATTTAACATAAGAAAAATAAATACACTAAACAGATAAGAAAAGTATTAGCAATATGAAAAATAAACAAGAAATAATAAAAAAAGAACCAAGTAAAAATATTAGCCGGGAAAAATATAATAGATGAAATAAAGGACATTACAGATGGAATAGTTGATATAGCTGAAGGACGAATTATTGAGATTTACGATCAGATTGAGGGAACCTCCAAGAAGGAAGAAAGGAAACTAGAAAAAAGATATTATGAAACATGAAAGAAAGAAGCAGAATTGTCAATATTTGTATTTGAAGAATATTAGAGAAACATTTTTTTTTGAAGAAAGGACTTTTTCAGCATTAAATGAAAATGAAAGACCTCAGATTGAAAGAGCTCATGAACTGGCAAAAAGAAATTATAAGAGAAGTCCTAAATATATTTTAGTAAAATTTAAGGATATCAATTCAAATGAGAAATTCTAAAAGCTTCTGATCAGAAAGAACAGAGAATTTACAAAGGAATAAAAAACAGGATTGGAATTGGACTTTGCAACCACACTACAATAGATAGTTGTGTTAGATAGTAGTATGGTAGATACAATAGCTACAAGGTGACAATAGAACAAATCTTTTAAGGGATTAAAGGAAAACAATTTTGAACTATTCAAATTATCACTGAAATGTGAAGGTGGAATAATAAAAATAGTCTCAGGCATGCAAAGCTTCAGAAATATTGCTGGACAAAGATTCCCAGAGAAAATGTTCTTGCAAAGAATTCAAGAAGAAAAACAAATCCAGAAGATTCTGTAAGAGATAAGAAATAAGGTTAATCATAATCTTTGGAAAGGCTTGCTGCAGTCTTAAAACAACAAAACAAAACAAAAAACAAGTATATCCTTTCTAAAAGAGGACAAGTTATTTTCATAACAACCCAGAGTTAAAATTTCAAACAATGTCATCATAATAGGTGAGGAGATACCAGGAACATGAACACATGCTGAAGTTCTCATCTTGTTAGAAGAAAAATATAGATATCAGGTTTAAAAAGGAAGAAGTGAAAACAAAGAAAAAGTAGGTCAGGTTAAATAAAACAGAAGGGAGAAATGTCTAAATATATTCATAATTGCAACAAGTATAAAGGGACAAAACTCACCAGTTAAAAATTAGGGTTTGTCAGATAGGGTTTAAAAAAAAGACCATTCAGGTAACTTTTAACCAAAAACAATCATGTGCAGATATATTTATATTAGAAGAAAAAAGGCTTTAAGACAAAAAAGTCATTGGGGAGAAAAAAAGATCACTATATAATGGTAAACGTTTCAGTTCACCAAGAAGATATAGAAATTCTAAACATATATGCTCCAATAAAATAGCCTAAATATATACAAAACCAACGTTACTAGAACTATACAGAGAAGTTGCTAAATCTACTTTCATATAAGAGTATTTCAATACATCTGTCCCAATTAATTATAGAACAAGCAGCCAAAAAAAAATCAGAAAAGTTTAAGTTTTGAACAATATTAATGATTAACCAGCTCTTCCTAATGGACAAATGTAGGATAATGCATTCAACTATTAGAGAATTTATGTTTTTTTCTCAAGTTCTCTGAATATTTACAAAAGTTATGTTACAAGTGTTGGTAAGGATATGGACAAATACGAACTCACATACACTGCTGGTGGGACTGTAAAACAGTTCAGCCACTTTGGAAAATAGTCTGGCAGTTCCTCAAACAAGGAACATAAACAGAATTACCACATGACTAACCAATTCCATTCCTAGGTATATACCCAAAAGAAATGAGGGTGGCCAGTTAGCTCAGTTGGTTAGAGCATGGTGCTCTTAACAACAAGCTTGCCGGTTTGATTCCCCTGTGGGCCACCGTGAGCTGCGCCCTCCACAACTAGATTGAAACAACTACATGACTTGGAGCTGATGGGTCCTGGAAAAACACACTTAAATAAATAAAAGTTTAAATAATAATAATAAGAAATTCATGATATAATTATTGAAAAGGGAAAATAAAATTGTCAATCATATACTGAGATATTGAGATGATATAATTATTTTCAATAAAAAAGATAATTCATAGACAAGTTACTAGAGTGACAGAAGAGGATAGGCAAGGTAGTTGATTATAAGGTCTGTATACAAAAGCCAATTGCAATTCTATACACCAGTAACAATCATATGATGTAATTATAAAAAGAAACAATTAAAATAACAAAACTATGACATTCTCTGGAATAAATCTAACAAAAGAGGTACAAGATCGGTACATAGAAAATTGTAAAACTCTACTAAAGGATAGTAAAGGAGACCTAAACAAGTGAGAGATATATCCTGTATTTATAGTAGGAAGATTTAGCATCAGAAAAAGACAATTTTCTATATGTTGATCTATAGAGTCAATGGATTTTCAATCAAAATTAGACATATTGGATTGACAAGCTGATTCTGAAAAGTATATCTAAGAATAGAAGACCAAGACTAGCCAAGACTAAATTTTATTTTTAAACTTATTATATATATTTGAAATTTTATACAATACAAAGATTTAAACAATCTTGTCTGTTCTTGGTCTTTTATTCTTACTATAATATATTCGTCGCTCAATTTCAATAATTATCAATTCCTATACCATCTTGTTTCATTTATACCCTCTTCTACTTCCCCCCATTCCAGATTATTTTGAATCAGATCCCAGACATTACATCATTTTATCCTAAATAGGGAACTCGCGTTAAATGTTCTGACAACGTAGCTGCTAGAGGAATCTTTTAGGTCTCCAGTTAAGTTACTCATACATTCCAAGAGAATAAAACAGAAGTGACAATTAAATTGTGTTTCCCTTAAATTAATTTAAAATTTCTTTTTAATCTTGCCAGTTTAAAAGTATAACTAAAATTTACAAATAAATGCAAACAAAGATGGAGTTACTGTTTCTTTTTAAACAATCTGGAAGAAAAGGATTAACTCAACTACCCCAGGCAAGTGGACTGTGGAATTGATTTTTCTCAGATATGTATTGAATTTTAACTTCAAATGAAAAGTTTTGGTTCATGTGAATTTTTAACTCCCAGACATGTTCAATTTTGTTACATGTAGATTTTTATTCTTTTTTAAAAAAATGACACATACACACATTCCAGATAAAAATTGGTACACAAAGAGGTTTTCCCAGGATTTATCTTTAGGAAGTGTCAGGGATGTGCCAAGTGAAATGCTGGGTGCTGGGTCAAATGAAAGGAAGGTTTGAAAGTTTCATCTACTTCCATGATAGTAACTTTATTCCTTCAATGACTACAATGATAACAGTAATTAGATACTCAGAAAATGTTAGTCACATTTTGGTAGCCATACCAATTATATTTTTCCAAGTTGATGACCACAAGAAATCAGTGGGAGACCACTGACAAGGTTAAATGTTTGAGAAATGTCTCATTCAAATGTGTGATCACATGGAGAAATAATCCACTTTTTTTTCTAATCATCTGAACAGACTATAAAAGCCTACATGTTAGCAAACAGCTCTCTAAAACGTTTCTAAAAATTGCCATTCCCATACATTATTACATTCATTTAAAAAGGCGAATACTTGGGTAATTTTTCAGTTTTCATTATTACCTCACAATATTTTAATAAATTCCAGACAATACACCTTCAGTGACACACTACTTATGTCCACTGAATAATAGTATTTATCTATATGTTTGCCCATAAATAGATAATTTTGTCTGGTGATTTTCCATAATTTAAAAAAAGTTCTACAAGATCATATAATTGACCATGGGCATCTCCACAGAGCGTACAAGCCAACAAATCTTTTGCAGTTGTAATTTTTGTTATTATTATTTCCTTATTATTATGAATAATGTTATTATTTTCTTATTATTTCCTTAGCTTTCTCTTATAATACCTACATGGTTCTCCTTTCTTTTTCCTTTGGGCTTGCTCTGTAATTTTTTCTAACTTCTTGAGTTAGAGTGCTTGGACTGTTCATTTTGAACAACTTTATCTCCTAAAAAACAGTTTATAAATAAAGCATATTTAAATTATATACTTCCCTCCGAATACTGTTTTTGCTTTCTCCTACAGTTTTGATGTATAGTATTTTTCTTCTTATTAATTGTTTTTTTTTTTTAAAGTTTTATTGGGAAATATTGAGGAACAGTGTGTTTCTGTAGGGCCCATCAGCTCCAAGTTGTTGTCCTTCAGTCTAGTTGTGGAGGGAGCAGCTCTCTGGCCCATGTGGGAATTGAACCAGCAACCCCGTTGTTCAGAGTTCGAACTCTAACCAACTGAGCCATCTGGCCACCCCTTCTTATTAATTTTTAAGTAATTTCCTTTACAGGTGTTTTAATACAATGGTTACTTAAAAATGTAATTTAGTTTCCAAATATAAAGGGTTTGTAGTTTTCAACAATAAAAAACAAAGTTTTTAATTTCTTATCTTATGGTTGGAGAACACGGTCTATACGATATTGATTTTTTTTGGAATTTGTTGATGCTTCTTTTAGTATTATGTATGTTTTATTTTTTAACATGTACTATATTTGTTTAAAAAGTCTATTATGACTTCTGTTGTTGGCAATAGAATTCTACATAGAGCCAGTATGTTGAGCTTATTAATTGTGTTGGTCAGATTTTTGATATTTCTACTTATTTTTTGTTTACTTGATCTATGTGTTTTGACTGCAGTTATGTTAAAATCTCTAATTATAGTGATTGATTTAGTATTTCTTTCTGCAGTTCTGTTAGTTACACTACTGTATTTGGAGGCTGTGATGTTGAGGTATAAAACTTTATGATATCTATAGTTCATGTCTTATTGACTTTCTTCCTTCTTTCCTTCCTTCCTTCCTTCTTCCTCTTCCTCTTCCTCTTCCTCTTCCTCTTCCTCTTCTTCTTCTTCTTCTTCTTCTTCTTCTTCTTCCTCTCCTTTTTTTCCCACCAATATGTATATACATGGCTTTCTTTTGGTTCATTTTTAGCTGATATTTATTTTTAAGTGTCTCATAATTTCATCCAATCATGGAGTTCTTGTCTTTCGTTGGTAAGTTTAACCATTTTATATTTATTGGAATTACTCATAAGACTTTTTTCCTGCTACATTATTTTATATCTACTGTACTTCTTTTTTTCATGAAGTTTTCTTCTGCTGGTTTAAAAGTTATAAATGCTATTTTTAATTTTTTTGGTAATTGCCTTTACCTTGAAACCCATGTTTATTTAACTCCTATTAACTTCTAAAATCTATCTATGCCTATATTTTCCCCTAACAAGCCAGTATTTTTGCATCTTTCTCATGTGCCATTGGATTCCTCTGACATGAGATAATTTATGATCATATTGTCCAGAATTTTAGTTCTGTGATTTTATTAATAAACTTTTAATTCTGTTTTCCTTTTGTATTAGCTTTTCTCCTCTCTTCCTTCTTTCTTTCCTTCCTTCTTCCCTTTGCCAACACTATACTTCATTTCTTGCCATGTGCTGAATTTGCTTCAGTTTTGTTTTCATTGAGGCTTTTGCAATGCCCTGATTTGACACATGACTCTTGAGGATGGTGAGAAAACAGTCACCACCCCCTCAACCCTCACCTACAGACCAGTCTTAATTTTCCTGAAGTTTCTTGTTTACGATTCATAGTTTTTCTTGAATCTGTGGCTTTCTTTTTTCATCAGTTTTGATAAATGAGCCTTTTCATGTCAAATACTTCTTATGCCCCACTCTTTCCTTCCTGTTCTTCTGGTTTTCCAATTACTATACCAGTAGTTAGAGTGTCTCATTCTCTCTCCTCTGTAACTCTTATCTTTTCACTCTTTTCTATTCTGTTGCTTTTTCATATTTCATTCATTTATATTTTCTCATGACCTGTAAGTTTACTAATTCTCTCTTCAACAGCATTTAATCTGCTGTTAATCTTTTGCTGTTAAACCCAATCCATTGGGTTATTAATTTCGATTATTGTATTTTTCATTTATAGAATTTCCACTTGTTTATTTTGTATACTTTCTACTTTTCTGCCAAAATTATCAATCTTCTATTTATCTTCTTGAACATAATAAACGATTTGATGACTACAATATCAGTGGTTCTTTTGGGTTCTTTTCAATTGTCTTTTGTTGCTGCTGTTTTTGTTCATGTCATTTTGTCTACTACGTGTGATTATTTTTGTTTGTGGACTGAATGTTGTATTTGCATAATTGTTCATCGAAATAATTTGAGGCCTAGGATGATGATGATCTCTTTAATCAGAGAGGATTCACTTTGTTTTTCTGCCAGGTACCTGGAGGCAGTGGTACTCTGGGGTCACTTTAATACAATTTCAGGCTTTGAGATGGTTTGAAACTGAGTTTTGATCTCTGTAAGAGCTTGTCTACTCTATTTATATTTGATTTTAAGATGCAGTCTTTTGGGATTCCATTCCAATCCAAAGTGACAGTTGTTTTCTAGGTGCTCTCTCTCTTGGCAGGTTCTGGACGCAGTCTCTGTTCCCCCAACTATCCAAGACTGTTCAAAGCACCAGTTTCTTCACCACCTCTCAGGAAATGCCCCACCTGGAAAAGTAGTTCTAAATTCCTCAACTTCTTTCCCAGATCCTGGCTCAGTAATTCTTCACTAATTTGTTAACTTTCCAATGATTTCAAGAAGAGTTTTAGATTTTTTCCAGTTGTACTGGTTTTCCTCAGTGGAGAATTGGTTAGAATTACCTAGTCACCAACACAGGAAAGCCCAAACCCTTCCTCACTCCTACCTTACTATGGAAAAACACTCTAATAACCAAGATTTGCCACGAAACAAAACAAACAAAAGGACAATGAAAATGCTAACAGTGTAACCATTACCCAAGCACCAAAACCATGAACAGAAGTGCCACCCAAGGGATACTCTACAACTATTCAACAACACAAGTGTAACACAGTGGAGAGAGCAACTTAAGCCGACCCTGATAACAAAGTATCTTTCCAGATAACTGGGAACATCCCAACTTTTTTGAGAATGTTTTATATCAGGTTACAGATACACATCATAGTAACGTTTACCAGCCAATAGTGGTTGGCTGTAAGAGAGAATGAAAGTCTGTGGAACTGAACTGCATCTGTCCATTCTGGTTATTTGTTCTCCACATGGCCAGGTTGGCTGACTCACAGTGAGCCTCGGAGGATACTTTCAGAATCACTACTGAAGGACATAGTAACATTGAAATTGTTTTTTCTCTTCTTGTCGGTAATGTGCTAATCGTAAGATAAAACATTTGAAATTCTTGAACCAAGGCTTTCTTGAATGGCCTTCACTAAATGTTTGTCTTGAGATCTCAGTCTTTCTCTAATTAGGTTACAAAGAAGTGGATTGGGTTTCTACTGATTAGGTTTAAAACACCCTTCTCAAATCCATCCTAACCCTCACCCCCATCCCGATTGATAAGATTTTTGCTTTTCAAAAACTCCCAAAGATTGATTATATTATCTATTATCTATGGGTTGACCTAGATGAATTGTGAAGATTCCCACATTCTGAGAGTTGCCTAAGGTCACACAGCCAGGAAGTACCGTATTTCCCTGAAAATAAGACCTAGCCGGACAATCAGCTCTAATGTGTCTTTTAGAGCAAAAATTAATATAAGACCCAGTCTTATTTTACTATAATATAAGACAGGGTCTTATGTAATATAATAATAATATAATGTAATGTAATATAATATAATATAATATAATATAATATAATATAATATAATATAATAGTACTGGGTCTTATATAATATAATATAAGATCGGTTCTTATATTAATTTTGCTCCAAAAGACGCATTAAAGCTGATTGTCCGGCTAGGTCTTATTTTCAGGGAAACAGCGTAGCAGAGCTCAGGATCTTTAACTTCCAAGTCTTGTCTTTTTTCAGAAATAAAAATCTCACTCTTGTTTTTTAAAATAAAAGTAACATTGTTAAAAAAATAAAAATAATATGTACTTAAACAATTTAAACAATACAAGTGATAATTTTGTCACAAAACTTGCCCAAACAGGGTGTTAATAATCATTAAAAATTTTACTAATATATTTAATAGATGAAAATATTGTATCTCAAAGTTGCGTTTCTTTTATTAGTAATTTTTCCTCGTTTTGTACAGCTTTATGAGTTATATATTTCACATACCCTAAACTTCGCTCATGTAAAGTGCACAGTTCAGTGGTTTTTAGTATATTCTCAGAGTTGCATAACCATCATTACAATCTAATTTCAAGACTTTTTCAACACCCGCAAAGGAAAACTATACTCACTAGCAGTTTCCCCATCTCCCCCCCCATCCCTCAGCCTTAGGTTAGTTATCTTCTATGTGTTTATTGGCCATTTTAGTGATTTTGTGTCTGTCTCATTTGGATTGCTTTTAAAAAATGGATTACAGAAGTTCTGTATTTATCATGACAATTAACCATTTGTCTACCATGCATATTGCAGTATTTCAAAGCTATTTTTTTCATTTGTTCTTTGTTGCTGGCATCTCTTACTGTACAGATGTTTAAACTTCTTTCAATTTTTAAAACGATTTATTGATTTTGATTCATTATAAACATTTCCCTCCTACAATTATAAAGCCTTTCCCATATATCTTCTGCTGGTCTCTTATAGTTTTGTGGTTTGCTGAAGCTGTCAATCCATCACGGGTTTAGTTTTGAGATAGAATAACTGTATCTTATCAAACACTATTGATTTGAAAAATCACTTTCATCAAATGGCCAATGTCTATTCATTTTCGAAACGGGACAGAATGACAACAGCTAACACCGACGGAGTCCTTACAAACAGGGCCAGCCTTACGTTTTTGGTTTAACGTTCTGCAATCGTCGCCTTGAAATTCTTAGCAGTTCTAGACAAGGGGCCTCGGCCTTTCATTTTGTGCTAGACCCCGCAAATTATGGAGAGGTCCTGCTTACAAGTCCAGGCAACTATATTATTCCACTTAATCCTCATTTAAGTCATTTTGTGACATAGCCGTTTCCAGTTTCCTTTCGATTTTACAAATAGGGCAATGGAGTCAGAAAGATTACATTAGGCCAGCGAGCCAAAACGCTGCAGCAAAGGAGTTCGGTCCCAGCACCTGTCACGCCGGAGCCTGGCGAATAGGCGCCCCTTAACGCGGCAGCCTGTTACCATGTGGGGATGAAACGGGGAGGGCGCCGGGCCAGCAAGCGCGGCGGCTCAACTCCCCGGTTCACTCCGCGGAGCGTCACCGCCTGCGCCCCCGGCGCCCAGCTCCGTGTCGCGCTCTCCAGGGCGGACCTGCG
This sequence comes from Rhinolophus hipposideros, assembly GCF_964194185.1. Lineage (NCBI taxonomy): Eukaryota > Metazoa > Chordata > Mammalia > Chiroptera > Rhinolophidae > Rhinolophus > Rhinolophus hipposideros. Next base: position 74,522,286 of record NC_138054.1, read on the forward strand.
GGACCCCGCCTTCCACCCGCGGCGGCGCGCGCTCGCCTCGCAGGCGGGCCCTCGCGCGCGCAGCGGTGGTGTTGCCGACGAGTTTCCCAAGTTCGCACAGGCCCCGGGTTGGCATGGCAACCAGGCAACCTGTTCCAGAGCCGCCAGCCTTCTCCGCACATGCCGCTGCCACCGCCGGAGCCGGGGGCCAGAGCCTATCCCATGATGCACCGCGCCAGCCCAGTCCCCAGTGGGCCGCCATGTTGTCGGAGTGAAAGGTAAGGGGGAGCGAGAGCGCCAGAGAGAGAAGATCGGGGGGCTGAAATCCATCTTCATCCTACCGCTCCGCCCGTGAGTATCCACACCCCGCTGGCCCCAAACGCTGCTCCGGATCCCCAGCGAGCAGATTCTCCTTTTGTATTGGTGTTAGAGGGCGGTTGGGGGGGTGAGAAGGGCTTTGGAAAAGCCGCCGGGGCCCTGGCTTAGGCTTCTCACTCGCTGTTCCTCGTACATGTTTTGGAGTCAGCAGCAAGGCCCCTATTGTTATCAAAGGAGGGAGGGGGTGGGGACCGGGGTCGACGCGGGGAAAATGCCGGGGCTTTAGGCCCGGGCCCAGGGCATAGACGTGCCCCTCCATTTCGGCTCGGCCCCGTCGGAACCCCCCAAAGATTGATGTGGCCCTTTAGGCTGCTTTTTTTGATGGGTTTGCGAAGCCCCGAGTCTTCCGTGTGGCCGTGAAGTGTAATTCTGTGCCACCCTGGATGTCTTGGACTTCTGGAGCTTCCGTGGCAGCGCCGAAGGAGGAGGAACAATAAATCGCTTTAGAAGCAGCCATGGCCCTGGTGTACAGGCGACAGCCAGCGTGGGGGAACTTTGGGAGCCTTAGACGCGGAGAAGTGGCGGTCGGGAAGTTTCAGATCGCCTTTCAGGCCCCTGGGTGCCTGTGGCCTTTTGTTTCCGCGGGAGCTTGTGCTTTGGGTGGGTTCTTCCCCTTCGAGCCTCTCTGTCGGTGCGTGTGTGTCCTAACCCACGGAGGGGCTCACCCCTCAGCGGTAGGAAGACAGAGTCACGACGCTGGGTGGTTTTCGTCCCCCACAGACGTTCTTGGTAAACACAGGTCGTTTGTTGCAGTTGTCAGCACCACTCCCACGTCAAGTGAGGAATCCGCTCTAACTTTTCTCTCCCCACTGTAGGCCCCTGTCCTCCTCCTCCTCCCCCCCCACCCCCGAAGAAAAACCACCACCACACACACACACGTACACGCGCGCACACACAAAACCAGGATCAGGAAAGCTGTTATCCTCACGGTAACCGGAAGGATTGTTACTTTTCATTGTGCAATTAAAAAGACACTTTTTATTTGTCGATATCAATTCGTTCACTTCCTACTCTTCCTGGGATGAGCGTTTAGGAGGCTTTTCGGGGGGGGGTTCTGTTTTAAAGTCAGTTACTTCTGAATCCGTACGTTTGTCCCTTTGGCTTTTTGTTTAGTGAAAATCCATGAAAGTCATCAAGACAAGCCGCCTCCAAGATAACACGGCGCTTGATGCAGTGTTAGGAAGCAAGCAAAAATACTAAACGTTTGACCCATTGCTAATTTTAACGTTATAAAACACTCTTGGGGGCTGCTGATTGTTTATCTGGACCTTTGGGAAACACTCACTGGGTTCTGAACTTTGAGTTAGTATTTTGCCTTAGCCACAACTGAATTCGTTTTGTCCAAGGCCACAGTTTTTTGAAGTTGGGTTTGAAGTTTAATTTGGGTTTGAGATGAACTGCTTTAAAATACGTTTGTGACCATAGAATTTTTTTTTTGTTGTTCCAGCGTGGTAAAAAAGAAACACCTTTTAAAACACGATTTTATTTTTTAAAAATGGGCTGTGAAGATAGGTTGAACCGTGTTCTTTTGTTTGAAATAAAATCTATTAGAGATATTAAACTTTGATGTGAACAGTTTGAAAACCGAAAGAGTGACTCGAATCATCACTTAATTTCTAGTTGCTTAAAGTGCTTATTTTATAATGTGCTATTTGTAAGTCACATTTCAAATGTTACACATAACTTTTTAGTGGGCTGAGAGTTCTCTAAAAGGCATCAGCAATTTAAATGTTTTTTAATGTTTAAGTGACTGATTTCTTAATTTTTGTACTGTAGTTGCCAAGATATTACAAAACTACCCAAGACACACATTAATTGCTTAGGTATTTGCTCACTTTCAAACTGTCCCTTCTGCCAGGTTTTCTCTTGTTTGAGAAACTGCCTTGCCTCATTAGGTAAAGCAGGAAGTCTCAGGCCGTACAGATAGCTTTACAAAAGCCGAATTGTTTTGTTTGAACATTTGTATAGGAATCTCCCCCCACCCCCATCCCTGGTTGGAATGAAGTTGTGTTCAGTGGTAAACACTTTTTTTTTTTCATGTGGAAGTTCTTTGCTAGATAAGTATTATGGCAAATCTTTTATTTCAGAAAGATTGCATTTGCTGTTTTGGAATCCTCAGGAACTGGAGTTCCATTGCTTTAATTGATGGTAACTGAATTCCGTGGGTCTCAGCATGGTGACTTTAAGTTTACAAAAAACTTTCACATCTATTATTTTTGTGTAAAAAAAACACACCAAATTTGTGAAGCATAGAGGAAGGATTTTCCCCCCATTTTTTTAGATGCGGGAAAAGGCTCGAAGAATGTTGCTAGTTTAACGGTAAAACTTGATTTTTGGGACTCTTGGCTTGCTCTAGAACAAAGACTGTTAGATTGATACTCCCTTGTAGAAGAAAATGGAACTGGCTATTATTGGTAAATAAGAGGGCAGTGAGTTCTTTTGAAAATCTAACCGGAAGGCATTAGGGTGGTTAGCACTTTGCAAAGACCTTTGGTAAACACAGCTATGACTTTCTGATTTTGGCACTTAAGCATGAATACACTTCCATTCATGAAAGCAGAAACTGAAGTCTAAAAGGCTGGACTAACCCAGTACCCTAGTAAGGTTCCGATGGATTGGAATTGTTAACTGAGACTAGACATTTCCAAATTAGGCTTTGAACAAATTACAAATTCCATTGTGTCTTCTTCTGGCTTCAAAACATGAATTAGTTGTGAGAAGCAAAAGCTTCTTTATCAGGAAGTTTAATTATTCTATAAAGAAATAATAGATTTCTCATAATCTTATGAGTGTTTTTAAAATGCACAGTTGGGATAGGGAGAGAAGGTATTTGTAGCAGTGGACTGTTAGGTTGATAGCTTTGAAATTGGACTCTAGTGGCTATGGACAGATGTGTTCTAATTGGTCACTGATTAATTAGTTTGTGGCATTTTTTTTTTTTTAGCACCTACAGGGTGACAAGTGTTATAGCTTATGTACAAATGTTGTTTCTGATTTTTAAGAAACTGAGATAGTAATGTTTCATAGTATCATTTTGGAGATTCTTTGTTGATCCTTCCAGGGAAGAAAGAGTTAGCAGATGTGAGTGAGAAATAGTACCTGTGTTGATAGAACCCCAGCAAGGGGTTGAAAGAAAGAGCTAGCATTGGGTGCAAAACAGGTTTAGGTTTGAATCCCTTCTCTGCAACTCACTAGCTGAATGCCTTGGGCATCACATAACTTTTCTGTCCCTTAGTGTTTTCATCTGCAAAATGGGGATGATTAAATAATGCCTATGTTTGCATTATTAAACATAATAATTAAACATTTGTTATATTAAACATAAACAATATGTTTGCCACACGATTATTGTATTCAGGCATCTGTTTTTTTACAGTGAGACTTTCTACACTAGTAAAGTGTTTGAATTTGGTTTGGTCTTATCCTGTGTTTACAGGACTCAAAGTACTAATGGAGTAATGATGTGATTACAATTATACTTGTAACTTAGTGGTAAAAATTTTGCATTTTTTTCTTCCATCAATAGCAGCTGAGTTTCAGGCTAAGAACATTCAGTTGCTGTTCTTGGTCGGGGACCTTATTGTTTCTTCAAAGAGCATCCTATAAATATGTTGGAAATTTTAAAGTGTCCTTTCAAGTTGTAGACAATCTGAGTCATTGCTAATTATATATGGGATTTGGATTTTTTTTTTTTTGCCATATATTTGCTTCAGCTGTAAAGTGGTATTTTATAAAGGTCTTGTTCATTTAAAAAGTATCTGCCACAGTTGGCTTAAGGTGTAAATAATTTGGGTAGAGGAGCCATTAATTAAAGTCTAGTTTTATATTGTTACCTCTGGTAACAACATAAGTTTCCCTGAATTGCTGCATTGAGTCCTGATCTCAAAACCTGTCTGAGTACTTACCAACAATTACATTAATTTACACATGCAGACACACACACAAACACAAAACTTAACAAAATGGAGGTTTTGGTTTAGAATATTGTGTATTATAAAGCATTTAGCTACTTGGTATATACTAGTTGTAGATGTATTGCAGAAGATATGGAGCTTATTTTTATCTTGGTGTATGTCAAGTTGTGTTTTTAACAATGCAGATTTTAACCATTTGTAACCTGTTTGTCCGTAGGTGTTGGTGGAATGAGCGTTGCATGTGTCTTGAAGAGAAAAGCAGTGCTTTGGCAGGACTCTTTCAGCCCCCACCTGAAACATCACCCTCAAGAACCAGCTAATCCCAACATGCCTGTTGTTTTGACATCTGGAACAGGGTCGCAAGCGCAGCCACAACCAGCTGCAAATCAGGCTCTTGCAGCTGGGACGCACTCCAGCCCTGTCCCAGGATCCATAGGAGTTGCAGGCCGTTCCCAGGACGACGCTATGGTGGACTACTTCTTTCAGAGGCAGCATGGTGAGCAGCTTGGGGGAGGAGGAAGTGGTGGAGGCGGCTATAATAATAGCAAACATCGATGGCCTACTGGGGATAACATTCATGCAGAACATCAGGTAAAAAAAGTTCACTATTTCAGCTTTGAAACTCTTTATAATTGCTGTCCACTTAGGATATCTGCTTTCAGTGAATGTCTTTAAAAGCCTAAATTGCTAATTTCATTTGCTCTAAACATTCACTTGTTTTAAAGGATGCTTGTTTTAATACTGTAACTGGGTCATTTATCATTCTGGTGCTAAATAGTAAATGACCATTTTTAAGAAGACTTAAGATTGTTTTATCGTGCACATTGCATTTCTGGGTATGCTTTTTAAACAGAATACTTTACCCCCAATAACACATTCTTTTAAGAACTCTTTGGGGTGTTTATAGGCCAAATAATATTTTATAGCCTTTCCTGTTGGGTATGGGTGACTTTTGTTTTAAGATGTTATAGTTGAAAGTAGTGGGAAGTTGATAACAAATCAGCTGCTCAAATGAAATTTATTTGAAATGTAACTGACATAATCTAATGTTTTGTGTCAGAGAGTAATGGTTGTGGCTTTTAGGTTTTACCCATCTTTGTCCTCTTGTTCGAAGCACTTACTGCACTTGGTTAATTTTAACATGCTTGCTTTTCCTAATCTAAAACCGTAGCTGGAATCATGGCATACTTTACTGAGAAGAGTTTAGCCTGATCTGTGTCTCCTAACTTCCTCATAATGATGAAAGGCTTTGAATGTATTAATCAGGCTATTCTTTGAAATTGGGCGTAGGTTGAATTTGCAAAGGTTCATTTTATATTGCCACTATCTGAGTACTGATTAGCAAAAAGAACTGACATCTTTCACTAGGCCTCTAGTGCTTCTGTTTTGCTTCAGAAACAAATCAGGCACAAGCACAATTGCAAATCTGAATTTTTACTTGTACTTCCTCTGAAACTTCAAAAAGGTAGCCCATGTCCTTTACCATAGTAGAAATGAAGAGGTAGAATTTATCCTCTTATTCCACAGAAATTTACTGAGCACTTTGATTTACTAGAACAATTATTAATATCAGTGCTGCTTCATAAGCACCTACTATGTGTATGGGAGGGATACTAAGAAGTATGAGATAAGGGGCTTCTTGTGCACTTTTTATCCCTATGTACCTGTTACTTAGGACACTATTTGTTTCCTATTTGCTTGGAGTCTTGGAGGTGTGGATCAAATTGTATTTATCTCACTATCCCAGTTCCTAGAATTTGGCATATAATAGAGCCTCAGAAGAAATTCATTGAATGCATGAGTTCCTAACTCTTTGGCCTTAAAGTTGGGGTAAAAGGAGATTGTCACAAAGATACGGACCTTGAATGCCAGGCTGATTTAATTCAGTAGGCAGCAGGGTTTTTGAGTGTGCATGTATGTATGGAGTGATTTTTATCCAGTGGTACTTTGGGAAGATTGAGTTGGCAATAAGAGATGGGAGTGAGTAAGGGTTGAGACTAATTGGGTAACTACCATCCCTGGTGTGAGCAACGGAAAAGAAGGTGTGGCACTGAGAAATGTCAAGAATTTGGTGATTGAACTAGAAATCTTAGGTCCCTGGGGAAATGAACTGATAGAGGAAAAGGAATACAGAGGGGGATATGTTTTGGGGATAAGGTAATTAAACTTTGTAGTATACATGTTGAGTTTGAGATTTAGGCAGGTATACATGGAAAGAGAGAGAGAGAGAGAGAGAGAGAGAGAGAGAGAGAGAGACACACACACAACAAACACCAAGGTAGGAAGTGTTTGGTTTGGATGGTATCTGTGTAGGGGACCAAAGTGGAAGGCCTGTTATCTTTGCCTTATTTGGCTAACCATTGTTTAAAATTTACATTACAGATCTATAAAGTTTTGTGTTGGCTTTCCTAACGATAGGCTGATGGGCAAAAGCTGAAAGGAGAATCTGGGTGCTTGGCCTGTGCCTTGCTAGGTGGGCAAATCAAACTCTGGTCAGTCCTTGGCAGAGCTCTAAGATCTAAAATCTGGTTGTGCTGTGCATGGCAGCGAGTGTTTGTTGAAGGCTTACTTGGGGCTTTTATCTTATGCTGAGCCCTATCATAAGGAATTAATCTCACTTATTGAGCAGTTTTATCCAGATCAGTTAGCAAACTAGAGTTAATGTTAAATGGCAAAACCTGTTCCTTACCCAGCGGGCCCAAACCAGTGACCCAACTTGGAGTGAGACTCATCACAATACAATTCTGTTGGGCTGGGCACATGATATAATGAACAGTATTAGGAAACTAAGGGTAGTTGCTGTGTTGCAGATGTTGGCCACCCACAAATGACCTCTCCTGCAGTCATTATAATGTATTGTAATTTACTGGGTTTGGTGTTGCTCTCACCTCCTGGACTGAACTGTTCTAGGACAGAGACTGTTGTATTTTTCATGCTCCTTTCCCAAGAGTGCCTGAAATTTTTATGTTGATTGAATGAGGAAGACCACAGAAGTTCTTCCGATTTGTACCAGGTAAAGTAGTGGATCTGAGAGCTCAGTTATCCCGCTGGGAAACACGTGGCAGCAGGTAGAGGCCACTTGGACAAGCAGCAGTGGTGAGTGTGTAGTGTAGTTGAAGAGTGGAGGGTCATATCTTTAGGTGGAGAATGACGACCCTCATCAGCCACTGTTACTGATTGGAGTAATCGGGTGTCTGATCTGTCAGGTGGGAGTGCAAAAGAGGCTAAGAATCACTGATGATGATAGATATATTTACAGAGCACTTATTTAGAAATATATGGGCACTGGGCTATGTATTTGCTGTATTTAATCCTCAGAGCAGTCCCATGAGGGAAGTATTAATATCCTTTTTTTGAGATGAGAAAATGAAGCTTAGTTACAGGTAGAACCTGGTTTTTAAATCAGGTCTTTGTGATTCCAGTGCCTGTTCTTTTATATGTTTCTGTCTCCCTAGGAGTATTTTTGGCTTTAAAAAACTAAAGGAAAGCAAACTATTGCAACAAAGTAGGCATTCTAAGGTAAAAAAATTATTTTGCTTGAATTTTAGAGATGATAAACTTGGTAAAAAGGAGGTGAATACAAATAATGTTGACTTTTCTCCTATAATTGCAAGAGTCCTTTTTTTCTTTCTGCGCAAGGGCGATACTAATGCTAAAGTTCATTTTTTTTTTCTCAGTTTTGTTTTTATTACATGTGTATTCCAGGTAGTTATTGTGGGAAACTTACCTCTTAGAATGACTAAATATAAAGTGATTCTATTGCCAGTACATTCTGCCATACCACTGGGCTATTACTCCTTTTTTTTAAATTCCTTTTTGGTGGGCCTATTTCCTTAGCCTTTTTTTAAAAAGGCCTTTGGCATAATGGAACAGAATTTAAGATCAGATTGTCAGAGTGCTTTTACCAATGAGCTGGTGAAGTAAAGAATATCACAGGCTGCGATGCCAGACAGGAGTGTTGCAGGGAAGGGAACTAGTTATTGTGCCAGGTACTTTACATTCATTTCTCTCATTATTACTCCCATTTATGAGTAATCACTTTTTTACACTAAAACATTTTTTTAACCTTTTGAAGTTGGGATTTTTCTGCCCGATGTGGAAATTCTCCTAGTGTCTGAATTTTCCTCTTTCAATAGTGAGCTCTTTCAGCTGTGCCTGTACATATGACTGATTTTTTATTTTCAATATTTTTGGTTTATTTTCTAAGTATGAAACGTGACGGATAATTAGCATGGAGGCCCTTTAAAGTTCAGGACATTGACAGCTTGAGAACATGTGTTGTGGGGAATATGCAGTACTTTAAAAATCTTGCAAATTGAGGTATTGAAAATTAGGTGAAATTTAGAAACTGTAAAATAGTATTTTGAGGTGAGAAAGGGTATTCAGATTTGTATGTTTGTTTTTAAATAGTTGTAACATTTGCAAACTATAGTCTTTCTATTATGTTTTTTTTCCTACATTAAGAACATAAACATATTATCACTTGTTTTAATACATAAAATATTGTAGTTGGTATAGTCAGAAACTTCAAAGCCCCTATTTTTGGACCAAATTGAGGTCTTTGGAGGGGAGTGAGGGAAAGAAGTCCCCTCAATTTTTTTTGCTGGTTAAATTTACCCATAGTGAACAAGACAGTGGCTATGAATCAAGATATTACAGAACACTAGAAAACATATCTTCCTAAGTGAGTATTACTTAAAATATAAACCTATAAAAGTTTTATGAATTTATTTTAACAGTAATTTTTATAACATAAAATTTTTCCCCCCAGAATAATATTAAAGGTTTCATCATGCAAAGCCCAAGGTCAGGTCTTTGACTTGTTACGATAGTTTTATTCTTATTGTGAAATCTGTTTTCTCTGTGAACTTCTGTGAGATAAAGTGGGTGATGAAATAGGGAAAACATTTTAAGGTCACTCAGATCAGTTGAACTGTGGCCTCTCTACTGGATTTTAAAGGGCAGAGATAGGTAGAAGCTCAGCTTTGGGAGAAAGGAAATTTAGAGGACAACTCCACAGACCTTTCTCACTCTTGCTTGTAGTCTTTTGGAGCTAGGATGTATCAGTATCCACCATAGATTGACAGCTTGTGGGAGATAATTCTAGATAGCCAGGCAAAATTCTGTGGATGAATCTTCTCTTTGGCTCTATTTTATACGCCCTTTTTCTTTCACTTGGTGTTGCCATCTTCTGGTGGTATCCTGACACCCAATCTTGACATGTCTATCCTTGCTCCAATGACTGTGAGATAATCCTTACACTTTGTAATTAATAAATACTATGTTAAACTTGGAGGGAGCCCATGTATTCTCCACATTGGGAGTTTCATCATTTCCTGGAGATCCTATGTTGTCCCTGCTGAGTGACTGTTATGAGTCTCTTGTTTCTCTGGGTAGATTGCTTAGATGCCCCAGCATTTAGGCCAGTGGCATTTGGTTAACACATGATAAAGTTGAATAATCCATACTTTCACACTTCGTTTTCTCTTACACCTGTACCCTTAGAGCCTTTTAAAATTATATTTGGAGTTCACAAAGACTTAGTATTATGCACTTGGTCAAAAGGACCATCAATAGGCCTTTTCTGACTATAATTTTAAGAATTATTTTCCAATTTTAAGAATTAGGTTCCAGTGTTAAAAAAGAAGTATTCACTCAGATGCTATGTGATACTTGATTGTATGTGCCTCCTAGATGGCAACTTGCAGAGCTCAATATGTCTTTGTTTTGTTTTAAAAGGTTTTTGGTGTGGAGTTAGGAAAAATATTATAGAATAGGTCATAATGGGATGTAACAGTGGGAAAAACAAGGGTATGGTGGGAAAAATAAGGGTATGTCAGGAAAATGAAGGGGGTAAATTTAGAATTTAGAAGAATGTACTGGAGTGGTGGGTTATAGAACTTGCTCTGGGTGTCCCTGTGACCAAAGAAATGAGGGAAATGGGATGAATCATGAGATTTTTAGTAAAAGAAAAGCACAGTGGTTACTTAGGAAGAGCTCTGTTTCATATTTCACTTAGGATTTGGTTGAAGTGCTTTGTAAACTGTAAAGTAACGTGATAATGTTTTTCATCACACCTCTCTACACTTGCAGAAGAGACACACATCTTTTGTGCATGTGTCCATTTTCTCTCAGGCAACAGCATTTGCTGAATACTTTGTACAGGCTGAGCCTGAGTACAGAATTACGCTTCTGGGTATTGTAGAAAGAATACTTAAAAAAAGTCGTAGCTTTTGCTTAGAATCTATCTGTTCACTCTTGGGCAGTGGCTTAACACCGTCAGAGGAATCTAGGACTGACAACACAATGCCAAGAGAGTAGGAAGTGTTGGGGATAGGGTAAGTAATAGTTTTGTTGTTGAGGGATTTCTCTTCCCTCTTCCCCATTTTTTACATTCAGTTGTTTATCTTCTGGATATACTGAGGGGGCAGTAATGGGATTGTGGCTTCAACTCAGTGGCCTGCGCTGGCATTTTGCTCCATGTTGTGAATATTGTGAGAAGTGGTGTTCAGCGGCAATAGGTTGGGTGAGCTTAACATTTGGGAATTTGATTAAATAACTTGGGCCTGAAGGGTGTACATGGCACTGGTGATAAAACCAGCCGTTGAAGAGTTCTTGGACCTTTTCCAGAAGAATGCTCTTCGTGTTTTTCTCATGTAGTATTTTTTGAGAACGGTCGATTTTAAAGTGCCTTATTAATGATTCCAAAAGATTTAGCAGACATGGATTTGTCTATTTATTGCCTTTAATAAGTACTCTTTTATGGTTAAAGTACCTTTCTTAATGTTTTTATGAATCTCATTAGGAAAATTTCTAGATTTGTGGAAATTGGGGGCTCTAAAGATTTTTTTATAACTGCTTTATTGATACAGAATTCATTCATTTAAAGTGTGTAATACAATAGTTTTTAGTATATTCATAGAGTTGTGCAGCCATCACCACAGTCAATTTTAAAACATTTTCATCATCTCCAAAAAACTGTACCCAGTAGTAATCACCCTCCAGCCCTAGACAACCACCAGTCTACTTTCTGTGTTTGTTCCACTTTATATAAATGGAATCATACAGTATGTTGTCCTTTGTGACTGGCTTCTTTCACTTAGCATAGTGTTTTAAAGGTTCATACATGTTGTAGCATGTACCAAAACGTCATTTCTTTTTATTGCTGAATAACAGCTCATTATACAGATATATACCACATTTTATCCATTTATCAGCTGATGGACCTTTGGCTTTTTCCCCCACGTTTTGGCTATTACAAATAATACTACCATAAACATCTGTGTACAAGTTTTATTGTTTGGACACATGCTTTCATTTTTGGGGGGGTTACCTAAAGATTTTTAAAGATGTATATGTCTCTAATGTACAGATACAAAAATAATGGAGATTTCTTCACTAGTGCCAGTGCTTTTTAGAAATAGAGGTAGGGATAGTTAGTTTATCTACAGTTTTACACCATGGATTTGGAATTTTTCCAAGTGACAAGTTTTACTGGGGCTAATGGCAACTTGCTTCTCTGTCTATGAAGAAAGTGTTTTCAGATTAACAGCATAAATAAACTTGCTTATTACCCTGGAAAGAGGAATGCTTAAATTATAGAGAACAGGTGTTTTCAGGGAGCTGTACTTTTAGCTGTCATAGGTATACAGTCAATTATTCTGTTAATGACAAATAATTTGCCTCTATTAAGAAAGTTCCCTAAGGACTTCCACAAGGGAACAGTCCATTAACCTAATTCTTCTTATTGTACGTGTTTAAAAGCATCAGATCTGCTGTTAATTAAAAAAAGTTCTTTAATTTGCTAAGAATTTATTGATTCACATTGTTCTTCTCCCCCCAATTGTTCAAATTAGATACTACTCATATGGGTCAGAGGTTTAGTAAAATGCAAAACAATGAAATTAATACATCCTTTCTCTGAAGAAACTTAGTTTCATGAAGGGAAGAATTATAAAGAAACGTGTTTCAAGAGTGAGTCTTTTAGTGAATATATATTGAAATGAGTGCTGAGATGGGGTTATAGTGTGTTTGGGTAACAAATCACATGAGAGGAATTTTATATTAAATACAGTTCCTTTATTAACATAATCTAGAAGATGGCTTTAAGCTCTGTGTATTTATTAAGATTGATATAAATGGAAAAAGGACTGTGAGGACGTACGGCAAAATATTGCTTTTATTTGTATGGGTGAGGAGATTATAGGTAATTTGATTTCTTGTATACTTTGTATTTTCCAAGTTTCAAACCTTGAAATTTTTACAGGTTAAATAAAGAAAAAAAAAAAGACAAACCTTATTTATCTGCTATTAAGAACTTCGTTTACTATATTGAATGAAAGTGAATTGGCTGATAAGATAACATTTCCAGTGGGATTTTGGTGTTGGAAAAGATCTTGGAAATCTTTATTTATTTTTTAAAGATTTTTTATTGGGGGAAAGAGAACAGAACTTTATTGGGGAACAGTGTGTACTTCCGGGACTTTTTCCAAGTCAAGTTGTCCTTTCAGTCTTAGTTGTGGAGGGCGCAGCTCAGCTCCAGGTCCAGTTGCCGGTGCGAGTTGCAGGGGGCACAGCCCACCATCCCTTGCGGGAGTCGAACCGGCAGCCTTATGGTTGAGAGAACGCGCTCCAACCAGCTGAGCCATCTGGCACTGGCCCATGTGGGAATCGAACCAGCAGCCTTCGGCCTTAGCAGCCTGGAGCTCCAACCACCTGAGCCACCGGGCTGGCCCCAGATCTTGGAAATCATTTAATATTTTCCCCCAATGCAATGATCTTTACATGAATTATCTCTGTTTTAATAAAAAAAATGTTAGTGTGCTGAACAGGATAGGTTGAGGGTATCCAGTAAGATCTAGAGGTAATTTTATTTTAGTATTGAGTGCTTCCTTTCTGTATTTAGAAGTAATAATGACATACACTGTAAGTTGTGTGCTGGAATTGTTCTTGTCTTTACATATGATTTAAACCCCCAGTAACTCTGTGTTGGTTTTTTTATCATTTCCATTTTTTGTATGAGGAAATGCAGAGTCAGAAAAACGAGGTACCATGTTTTAAGGTCTTAACGATGTATGTTGGAGGTGATTAGATCATGCTCTTTACACCAGACCAGTCTGTTTGGAGACACCTACTGTACTTCATGGAGTGGTCGGCTTTCCCCTAAACACACACAGGCCTCTTTTACACAGCGCACATTTTAAGCCCTACTTGCTGCTCATATATCGTAACTTAGGGATACCAGTAGAAGTTTAGTTTGCGTGTCTAATTTTAGGAACCCAGCACTAAATGCATAATAGGTGCTCAGTGAATGGCATGATGCTTTTCAGAACTGAACTCATTAGTTTCCTTCATTCCCTATATCCTGTTTCTGTGGATGATGGCATCTCCATTACAGGCAACCTAGGAATCTCAGATTCCTACCTCCTGCCTTGAACAGTTCCAAGGTTATATTCATATTGCCTTATTTGATAGGCTTGTATTTCTTATGAGGACATTTACAGTAGTCTACTGACTGGTTTTCTGTACCCCTCCCCCCTTTCTTCCTTCTGACTGTTTTCTATGCTGCTGCCAAGTTAGTATTTCTGAAGAGACATCTGCCTATGTCTTACCCTTGCCTAAATTTTATTTTTTTTTGTTTTTCAGTTGCTTGTAGGTAACTTCCAAGCTCCTCAGCATAACATAATGTTGGCCTTTGGTGTTTTGAACCAGCTTACCTCTCCTGTCTTTGCTGCCACTCCACTTTAGCTGTACTGCAAAGTATTTGTAACTTTCTGAACACCCATGCTATTTGTAGTTTGTACAGTTCCTCAACATAGTTGTGGTGTTTTTATTTATGTAGTTTTCTCTGCTTGGACTCCCCTTTTCTCATCCATGTAGACACTCGCTCATCTTTCAAGCTTCAACCAAAGTACCTTCATCTCTGTAAACTTTATCCTTTCTACCTCTTTTTGTAAAGATTGGGTGTCCTCTTTCTTTCTTTCTTTTTTTTTTTTTTTGAATTTTTAAGTTATTTGAATCAAACTGATGATAATTACTGGGAAGCAAGATACTTACTGGGAAGCAAGATACTTCTCAGATGCTTTTTTGGGTGTCCTGTCTTGATGCACATTTTATTGAAGCATTCAGCTCGTGTATTGGAGTTGAAGATTTACTTTTCTTCACCATTGGGTGCTAGGAACCTGTTTCAGTAAATAGATTCTCGGGCTTAAGTCCAGACCTACTGAATCAAAATCTCCAGGGATGAGATGCAGTTCAAGTATTTTCGAGAAAGCACTCCATGGGTGATCCTCATGTATACCTTGGTTAAGAACCACTGTGGTTCTCTTGAATCTTTCAGCCTTGTATCTTCAGCACCTGGCACATAGTACGTGCCTCAGAAATGATGGATGAACACATATCATCAGGGCGAATTGAAGAGACTTACTGAGTGTAGTGTTTTATTTGGAAGAGTATTAAGATGTCATTTTGAATTGATAACGTATAAGGTATAACAGAATGTGGGGTCTTTTGAATACTGAGAGGCTTTTGGGCCTAAGATAAGGAGCCAGTAAGCATATTTTTTGAAGGACTGCGTTGAACTTTTAAAGTAATTGCTATCAGCTATGGTTTTATGCCCCCCCCCTCTTTTTTTTAGATTTCTTGAAACCATATCAGAGATAGGCAAATAAGGGGCTATAGGAACAAAGTTTACTTTCCATAATTTGTAAAACATTGAAACTTTGTTTCTGTTCCCAATCCCATCCCATATTGGAAAACAGTGCCATATATCTGTTTCAGTGTTTCAAGGTTCATTGCTGTTCTCAGAAGTGAATTTTATCCACTAGGATAGTTCAGGAAGATAGTATCCTTATGAAGACAGAATGGAGGTTGTAATTTACCTCTATATTGCCAATGGTTAACTGTTCTTAAGACTAGTGACTCATTTTTCCCATATAAAGCTTTTTAAGAGATGCTGGTTGGGTTTAAGGTTTCTATTGGAGTGGTATAAAGTACAGAGGGTGAATATTAAAATGCAAGATTTTTGTTCTATATTAGGGTTGTGGATTTTCTTCTAAGTGAAATTTTAAAAACAGCTTTATTGTAGTATAATTCACATACCATACAATTCACCCATTGAAAATGTACAGTTCAGTGGTGTTTACTATATTCAGAGTTGTGCAGCCATCACCACAGTCCAAATTTGGAACATTGTCATCACCCCATAAAAGAAATCCTGTACCTACTACTAGTCACTCCGTACTTCCCCCATTCCTCCTTCCTAGGCAACCAATAATCTACTTTCTGTCTTAAAATGGAAAAATTTTTTGATAGTACATGATAGTTCAAAAAAATTTTGATAATCTGTTTTTCAGAGTTAACTACTTCTAACAATTTGGTTTATTTCCTTCCAGACTCTTTCTGTGCATATATAAATAGAAATTCATGAATGTGTTGTAGTTTTAAACCAAATGGGATCATTCTCTATATATACACTGTATGGTAGTCTATATGTATTTATACATTGTGGCCCTCCTTTCAGGTCAATAAGTAACCTCTGTGTTCCTTTTAAGGGCCATAGTGCATGGAAGTGCAATAATTTATTTTGACTAATTTACCCCAGATTGATGGACTTTTAGGTTGTTTTCAGCTTTTGACATTCTAAACAGTGCTGCAATAAACAATATTGGAGTTACATTTTTGTACTCCAGAGTAATTTCTTTAGAAGTGAAATATTTACAGAAGTGAAATTGACAGATGAAACAAAATTCATTAAAAATTTTGATACATATTTCCACATTGTTCTCCAGATAGATTGGATCAATTTAAATTTCCAACACTGTATGAGTGTTCTTTGTGCATTTTTTTTATGTTGGTGTATATATTATTTTCCTAGATTGATAAGACATTTTAAATGTACTTTAACTGTTTATCTTTTGCAATTCGGAGATTTAAAATGTATGTAATCAAAAGTGTTGGTTTTTTGCTTTTGACTTCTTTTTTTTTAATTAATTTATTGGGGTGACAATTGTTAATGAAATTACATAATTTCAGGTGTACAATTCCGTATTACATCATCAATAAATCCCATTGTGTGTTCACCACCCAGAGTCAGTTCTCCTTCCATCACCATATATTTGATCCCCCTTACCCTCATCTCCCTCCCCCAACCCGCTTTTGACTTCTTTATCCTCTTAGGTCATCATCCTTCATCCAGTCTCCTGTGTTTCTTATAATATTTTTATAGTTCTATTTTTATATTTTCATTTTTAATTCATCTGGAGTTTATTTCTGTGTATTGTATAGGCAGGAAGTAGTAATGTAATTTTACTTTTCTCAAATGTGTAACTAGTGATCCTAGCACCTTTTATTGATTTGAAAGACCTCCTTTAAGTAAATTAAGTTTTCTTATATCCGTGGATCTATTTTGACTCATTTGTTTGATTGATGTATTTATTTTTAGAATTTTCTTTAAAAATAATCTTTATTGAGGTATAATGGACAATAAAATGCACACATTTTAAATGTATAATTTGATAAATCTTGACATCAAAATATTCACTTGTGAAACCATATTACAATCAAGAAGATAATGATAATTCCCGTCTTCTCCAAAAGTTTCATCACCTTTTAAAATTTCCCCCAGCAGCCAGCACTGATGTTTTCTGGGTAGGTCTAGACTTATAATTATTGTATTGGAGTGACATTAAAAGTTATTTCTAGAATCACAAACATGCCCTGTCCCCCAACTTGCAGTTGCATTTGATTGAATGCTTCTCTCTGGTATCTATAAAAGTTGCTCTCTCACCTCCTTAAAGTACTTTTCTTAAATGTTATGCTCTCAGTGAGGCCTTCCTTGAACATTACTGAAATTGTAGTTCTGTCCCTCTTTCCTGCTTTAATTTTCTCAGTAGCTTTTTTACCATTTTGTAATTTTCTGTACTTTCCCAAATGATTACAGTGAGGATTTGTTGATTTTAGAATTCAAAATTACCTAAAAGCCATTTTTTTAATAGGAAAAAAACCATGTGTTTTGATTTTTAAATTTTAAACATTATTCTGTGGCATTCATAGTTTCCAAATTGAAAACCTAATAAATTGGCCATACCAAAATCCCTCTCAACCCCAAGAGGCAATACTATGCTTCATGACCTTACAGTAATACAAGCTATGGGTTAAGAAACTGAAGCCAGTTGCTATTCTCAAAAAGGAGCAAATGAAGGTTTACTATTCGCATAACATCAGGTGGGATTCTGTAAAGAATTCAACCACACAAATTAATACATGCCAGTTCTTAAAAGATTAAGCTCTGCCTCTTCCCTAATATTCTCTTGGTTAAGAATCATTTTGAATTGTACATCTTTTTTCTTTTTTTAAATTTTAGAGGAGTTAGAACTCTTAAAATATTTTCTCCCACAGATGTTTTGGATTTCTGTATTATGTACTATCTTAGGGTCATAAAGTCCAGAATGAGCTATTTGATGTGCTTCGTAGCTGCCCTGTTACGTTGCTGTGATTTATCTAGATAGACACACATACTACAAATAATAGAATTTTGAAACAAATGAGGAGTGAGGGTTAGTGTCAAGGCTGCTGAATGGATGAAGACATTTTCTAGGCCTCCTGGCTGAAGACCTTTTAGATAGAGGAAGTTCCTATTTCCTATGCCAACTGTTTCTGTTGTAAGTGATCATGAACTGTTCAACTTGAGAAACTTGCTCTATAAGAAATGATTGCCTTTCTTATCATACCAGTTTGTACCCTTTACATCTAAAAATATATCAATCAGCTTTGTAGATATGTTAAAACAAGGGTCAGTTTTATTGGTGATGAATGTAATTTTGTTTTTCAATATTGTAGGTGAGTTAAGGACTCTTTCCATTGCCTAATTCCATTCTGTTGTAATCTCATAAACAGGGATTTAAATAAAACGTTTGGTCAAATTTCCTTCTTGAAAAGCTTGAAAAAAGACAACAAAGTATTTTTTAAGCAGGGTAAGAACCATTTTAAAGAAGCTGGCTTGAAAAGTCCCATTTTTGCTGTTTTATCAGTCCTAAGACTAAGTAATTTCTCACATTACAAATATATGTATGCAATGGCTGTCATGTTTTTAATACTATGGGTATTACTTTTAGGTAGATAAAGACAAACTAAACTACCATGGCTCTATTGATAACATGCAGTTTTGCTACTTAGTGGAAGCTATTTCAGGAGTTGAGAGAGCCCTAAAACACGTATACCATGGTCTTTGAACCTTAGTCAACTGAGTGTACTTTTCTCCAAGTTGTACTCTGTCAAAACAGGAGAGCAAATTAACTAGAGAAGTTGTCTTCTCAGGAGTAATCCGCCCACTCCCTGCCCCCCATACACAGAGATGTATTATAGGCATGCCTTGTAGTTCATAGGTTTTCCTCTGAATTTATTTTTCAGAATTGGTAGTTTTCACTGGTGGCCTAAGTTGTACATCTTTTAAAAAATATTCACTGTTTTATAATTTGTAGAAAATTTGTATCAGTGGCTATGGATGCCCATAATTTGTTTTTGTCGACAAACTATTCCTCTGGCAGAAATTCTTACAACGTTTTTATGCCTACTATTACATGCCCATTAGTGAACACAAGGGATGACAAATGAAGCTCAAAAAATTTGCTATTAGTAGAACTTTGTTTGGAAGAGCCATTTTTTATGCCTTTATTTATGGACAAATATTTGTTACTTTTACATTACTTACATAGATTCTTGTGCTCCGCTAGAAAGATTGTTCCTGATTCCCATGATGGCAAATACATTAATTTCAGTTTTTGAAAAGATAGAGGTTTGCCACAACCTGGTTTTAGAACTTTTGGATGAACATTCGAATGATTTTTTCTTTTTCTTTTTCGATGTCATCTGTTGAGATTGGTATTTCAGAATGAAACTTTTTAATACTAATGAAGACCCTTTAATGTGTTCTCCATGTGCAAATAACCATTTTTTTGATACAAATATGATCTGTATAGTTTTATAGGGGAGTCTCTTTCATGTTTTTGGAATTTGTTCTTTTGAAAGTCAGGAAAATGCCACCGAGATAGATGACTATAGATAGTAGTTTCCAGACAAGCAGAGGTAAGATTTATCATTATCTTAAGTTTTACACTTTTTATTAGGTTCTTTGATATCAATTGAATAGTTTCTATAGTTAAAATGGCTTTTCCCTCATTGATTTCAGTTTGATCATGATTGGTGAAATCAAGAAAAAGACTGACAGACCAGTGATTGTGAGGTTTTTGTATTTAAAGGTAGCTAGTATCACAGGTTCATTAATTGGTTTTGAAAATGTATTCCTTTTACTTTCTAAATTGTTTCTTTTATGTCTAGGAAGTGCTGACATTTACATGAGGTATAAATATTCTGGTAGTCTGGTAGCAAAACAGTTTTGATTACTTAATTATAGTCTATCACTTGGGTCTGTTAAACCATCAGAATGCCATCAACACATTAGATAATCTGTAACTTTCATAGTATTTACTTTAATTGCTAAAGGCAGGAGCAATTTTAATGATAAATAAAAATAAGAAAATGAAAGTGCAGCCTAATGCTGGCTGTTGTGGTGACTTCATCTCCCACCCCCTGTATCCTGGAAGAGAGTATAAAAATAGCACAGTAATCATTTGCTGGAACAACAGTTGTTTTAACCTAGGTGTGCTGGAACTTTTATGCTCGCCTGTGATGAGGACAGAGAAGTATGGTCCACAGACCTGAATTTGAATTTCATTTCTGATCTTTATCAGCCGTATGACTTCGGACAGATTACGTCTGAATCTTGGTTTTCTCATATATGAAATGGAATGATGTCTGTTTTGCAGTACATTGCCTTGAAACTCAGAAAATGCTGGTATTCAGTGTTGTTAGTGACAGTGAGTAAAGAACGGAAAATTCATCAATAAGATGACGTAGTAGGGTTTGCAGCCGCTTAAGCCAAGAGTAACTTTCTCCCCGCCCCCGGAATCAAGAAGAATGCTTACTTATTTGTATTTTATTTGAGCAGTGTAATAACTTTTTGCATTTCTTACAAAATAGGGATAAGAGTACCTGCACTTTCAGATTGTTAGGACTATTTAAGATATAATAAAGCATGTAAAGAATATATAGGACCAGACCTGGCACAAAGTAAGTCTCAGTGAATATTAGTAGTTATTGTTTACAATACAGGTATATAGTGAAGCAGAAGATGTTGTGGAACAGACTTAATAGGTTATTATTCTCTTAATGACTAAATTCAAATTAGGTTAATTCTCATATTCCATTTCCTCTTCTCATTGCTCAAGTTTCTCCTGCTTTTTGCCTGGCTTTTTCTCACTGGTATCTCCTTCCCGTAATGGTTCTTGGCACCAACTCTTCTGCTCATATTGTTCTGGATCTATGTTTGTGAAATGGAGCCATCACGATCTAGGCTTGCCTGTGCAAAAAAACCTTCCAGGAGAACAAAGAAAGGTAGGTGTGGAGGAGATAAGTGCCTGACAATTTTAGATTCAGTGATTGAGGAAATAACTATTCCAGTAAGAGCAGTTTTAGTCTCAAGGTATGGAAATCTATTCTAGTTAGCAAAAATTCAGGGCATTCAATTAAAGAACATTGAGGATTCTCTCTGAACCCCAGAGCAGGAAATACATACGTGGGCCCCCTGGGCACTGGGCTGCTTTCTGTTTCTATAGAAGCTCCATAGTCTCTCTTCTCTGCTTTTTCCAGCACGTTTGTTCTCTTCTCTATGTTGACTGTTTTCTGTGTATTCATCAGGTTATACTTGACCCAAAATGACAGCCAAACTGTGGAGTCTTTAGGACATTTCAGTTTGTTTTTCCATAGCTGTTGGCTCATATGCTGAGAGAGGAGTCGGATTTGGTCAGTTTATCATTTCTTACCAGGTACTAGGGGAATACTTTTGTTATAGTTGCTTGTGGCCAGAGGTGGTGGGAATCACGAAGCTGGCCTTTGTTGACTGGAGTCTTTAAACATTCTGTTATAGAAAATATTCAAAAAGTGTTGATTTGTTGAATTTTATTTTTCCAAGTGCAGTGTATAGCTCTGAGTTACTCTTACTTTAAAATATAAATTTCCAGTGAGATTTAATAAATACCAACTCAGTGATACCCCTGTGCCTGAGTTTGGTTCTGCTGTACAAGCAACGGAACTGGTCTAACTGGCTCAAGTAAAGGGATATTCATTGTAAAGACACAGTAAGCGTTTAAGGGACAGTAATCCAAGGATAGGAATGCTAGCCAAGGAAGGCCAAGAATTGAACCAGAATTCTATCAAAACGTCATCTATTTTAGATCTTTTATTCTGGACAGTCTACCTTGATATCTGCTTTATTTTGTTCTTTGAGGTTTAATAATCTGCTTGAAAAACTGACAAATTATAATTCATAAAGTATTTGGATCATTAACTTTTTACATTTGGATTCCTCTGTGCCTCTCATTGTTTTTTCTTTGACTGCAACGTTGACTGGCAAAAAACACAGAAATCTAAATAGGTGGGAGGAGAATCAGGAGACCATAATGTTATGGAAGTCAATGAAGGAAGGAATTTTAGAAGGTGACTTTATTGGGATATATATATATATATATTTTTTTTTTTTTTTTTTTGAATGAGAACTGAAAGAACATGGGCTTGAGCCAGTGATGATTTTTTTTTTTTTTAAAGTTTCTCAGTGGATGAGAATGAAGCTTTCCCTGAATTGATTTAGCTGGGAATTGAGAAGAGAGAAAAATGGATGTACATTGAAATGCTAAGTTTGAGAGAATATGTTAGATGGTTAGACGTAGGTACTTGTAACGTATTGATTTGGGAAATGGGGAAACAAGGAGAACCTCCTGCACCCCTCACCCCACCCAAGAAATGGACAAAACAGGCCCTGTACTTAAGAGTAGGGAGAGAAGGGATGAATGTGTGAAGGAGGCATTTAGGTAACTTAAAGAGAATAACCCGGGAGGTGAATATGGTTGAATAAGGACATTTTGTCTCAGTTAATCATTATAACAAACTTGTAAAGTGGCCGATGTTACCTCAGTTTTACAGATGAGGAAACAGTGAAGTACATATCATTAGTTGATTCTGATACGCATATGGGACATTGGGTGTAGTGTCTTCTCAGGGGGTTATAGATGGGGCAGGGCCTTTAGAACATGTTTCTTAAAGATTTGTAAAGTGATGCTTTTGCTTAATTTTTCATTTTCCAAATGTGATGTATAGTTCTGGATTTATTTGTTTTGATTTTATAACTCCCTAAGTGGTAAAACGTCAACTTCATTTGCTACATTACTGTTCTAATTAGGACAGAATCCCTATTAGGAGAAGGCAGGTGTTGAGGCTACTAAAGAAAGTTCTGGGACCTGGGACATGGAAGGGAAACTCAAAAGCATAGGTCATGTTTCTGGATGATATCCTTGGGTGGAATGAAGAGAGGTAGGTGAGGCACTGAAGTGGTCGTCTTGCTTTGCCTTTTTAGCGAATGGGAGGTGCCTTTATGGGGAGGGGCATCAGGAGAGGAAGTGAATTCTAGAGAAAGGGGAGTTTGAGTACAAGAACTTGAAAAGTTCTGTTCTGTCTTGATGGAGCATTTACTCTGATTATCATTTATAGTCAGCTTCTCTCCTTCATAGTAGCCTTTTTTGTTACCTGCGGAAAATATTTCTTACTATCCTCTGTGTCTTCATTTCTTTTGATTCCTGAGCATCGTCTTCTGGTCATTAGTTTTGTCTCCTAGGAAGAATTTTGTGTGAAAGAGTCTGCCTGGTGTTTGACCATACCAGGTATAGCGCCCATTGTGAAACAATAAGTTCCTGACTAGTTAAAAACAGTTTTGTGAGAATGATTTGGTTTATTTGGTCTAGTCAAGTATGGGCAAATGGAGTTTCTGGAGTAGCAAAGAAAACTTGACCAAGTGAAGTTGCTTTCTCCAGTTGTCTACAGGGGGCAGGAAGGTAGTATGCAGAGGAAGGAGGGCGAGTGTTTTATCCTGTAAGTGAGGCAGAACGAGACACCCTCAAAGAGGGAGGTCTGGAGAAAAGAGAGCTAGAGAGAGAGAGAGGAGACCTGAGAGAGTAAGCAATTAAGTGGTAAGAGAGAATGATGGATGGGAAAATAGAATAGAAAGGAGTGGAAATTGTTATGGGGGGGAGGGAGAATGGGCAATTTTGAAGGTAGGACGAGGAGACTCTGGGGACAGCAAAGGCAAGATCAGGAGAGCACACCATACTCTTCAAATCCCACAGCAGAAACAAAAGACACTTTTATCTGGAGGTGGAAACTTCTTGTGGCCACCACAGAGGTAGCTTGGTGATTAAGAAGAACATTGCTCTTTAAATGGGAAGACCTGGATTTAGATCCTAACAATGCCAGTTGAGTACTCTTCCCTATTTAACAATGGTTGGGGAAGTCATTTCTCTGAGGCTCAGTTTTCTAATCTCTTAAATGGAAATAATCACTGTGAGATTGTTGTGATGATTATGTAAATATGCGTATTGCATGTTCCTTCTCTTATTACTCCTGCATTTTCCTTGGGAAACATAATTTCAAACATTCTTGGTTAAAATTTTAATTTGTAGATTTTTGGGTTTTAAGAAATGCCTCGCTGGAGTTAAATGTATGATTAGTATTCTACAGAAAGAGCTACAGAGCTTCCTGCATTTAATTCCATGCTTTGTAAATGTTAACTCGGACCTGACTGCTCAAAATCATTTCACCTAACGTTTTGTAGTTTCCCCGCTAACATCCTGCGCTCAACTACCCCACCCCCATTTGTACTACGTACAGTTTAGGAGCTTATTCAGTGTGCTCTCCTTAATAAACACCTGACAACGTGATCGTACCTTCTGTTTCAAGGTGTTTTTCAAACTGGCTTGCCTGTCTTTGTCCTCATCTGCCTGAATTTTAGCTTCATTTTGAATTTTATAAATTTACATTTTTAGCAAGCATCCTAAAGCCGTTATGTCTTGGTGACGCTGTAAGTCATTTGTAGCATAGTATCAGCTCTGGATTTTGAAAATACGTGATTTAAAACAGTAATGCAACTGGATTTTTGAGTGGTCAGTTCAGTTAAATTATGATTATCGGGTGATGTACATACAGGCAGCATGTTAATAAAATCCGTCAGTTGATTCCCTGAGCTGTATTCTAGTCGGTGCTCTTGCTCTCCCTGCCTGGCCTAGCTTGACCTTCTTTGTGTTTACACACTGCTAGAAATTGTACTCCTGTGTTGGGAGGCAGTAATGGTCAGATATGGGGCTTGAGAGACTCCTGCTTCAGGCAGTCAGTAGTCTTTCCCAGGTCCGCAGAATAACCTTCCTCTTGAACAGACAAGGGGCTGTACTGCAGCCTGAGGCAGCAGAGGGGGCGTGCTGCTCGTAGCTGGCAGGACCAGCAGACCACTGGACAGCAAAGGGGTTTGAACTATGTTTGTGTTGGATAATCTACTTCACACTTCATCCTGTGAGCTTAACACTGCCTTGTAGTAATGACAGTGGCGATGAGTTAATTGAAGCCTAGAAAGATTGTTGTAATGTGGGTGGTACCCTTAATGAATGATAGGTCAAGTTTGAAGGGATTCTTGTGGTGTCTGCTGTTTTTCCCCTCATGATTTTGAGATTCTAGGAGCCTCCAGAGATCTTCCAGCATGGAGAAATGTTCGGGAACTCTATTATGTAGTTTGTCGTACCTTCCTTTCCAGAGGTTTATCAAAGAAATACTGGGTTGGATGAAACGAGTGTCCTAATTTACACGTTCATAGTTGGGGACAAGCTGTATGGTCTTTGACGCAGTAGCCAGGTTTAGGTTACACAGCCATCTTTATATGTCATTGCCCTGCAGCATGTCGGTCTTTACTTACTAAATCAAAATGTATGTAAAATAGCTACAATTCTGTTGTGATGGAACTTGCTTTTTCTTTTTCTGGATTGTGTGTTTTTCATGTTTTGAAAACAAGGGAATGGGCGGGGAGAAAGCAGGGGTCATTGCTGAACCCCGACAGTTAAAGGTAAGTGAATGTCTAACCTTAATCGCTTGAAAATTGTCATTGTCTTTGTCAGTATATGCAAGTCCACATAGACATGCTTTTCAGTTGTGTTTAATGTATATAAATGTTTAATGTATATAAAATTCCAGATGCTAACTTGAAACTTTTCCCTCCTCTATTCTGAACAATAGGTACGTTCTATGGATGAACTGAATCATGATTTTCAAGCACTTGCTCTGGAAGGAAGAGCGATGGGAGAGGTAAGTGAACTGGTGTGTCAGAAAAGTGGGCCTGTTTTGAAGGGAAGGTTGGAGCTGTATTTCATCAGATGTGTCAGAACCTAGTCTCCAGAAGTATGTGCTTGCTTTTCCTTGTTGCCATCCTCATGACAGGAATGGAAAATTGCAGAATTTTGCCAAAACCATCTCAGTATAAGAAGAGGGTTAACCGTAGCCTAATGTCTTAAAAACAAGAACAATAAAGCCATCAAAATATGAGCACAACTTACTATTATATTAACCAGTTAGTTGTAAATTGAGGCGTTAAAATTTTACAAAATTTTATATGCATCACATGTCCTTACCTTTGCCTCGTTTTCCAGTTGCTAGGTTCTTTTGCAGTGGAAGGGAGTCGTAGATTGACTGCTAATCAGAATATTTATAACCTGTTTTTAGAGTAGTGCCATTTTTGAGGAAATTGTTTAGAGCTCTATTGTGGGGAAGTTGTTAGGTTTCTGGTGAAATAATTCTGGAAGGTAGAGATAGGAGCTAGTCATCCCATACGTACTTAGAATTCAGAAGCAGGGATTTTGGTTTGTTTATGATGTTTTAAATTTGAAAATACAAAATTTACTGTCATCCATTATATTGCTAGGGTAGAAAATTCTAAAAGAGGGGAGTATAGATGAAGTACAACCGATTTCTGGTGATTATAGTTGTTGGCAATAAGAATGTATTGGTGATAAGGTAGAACATACAGTTTGAATTAATTGCTAAAGATGTCACAGGTTCATAATTTGGAGGCATTTACTTGTGATTCTCTTGTTCTGGAGAGTAACTTCAGTTTTTTCTTCTGATTTTTATTTCTTGGTATATCTAATACTTAAAATTTCCCACATCTATTTTAATGTTTTAACTGGTGGGAGAAGAGCTGTATTCTGAATTCTTTTATACCATTCATTGAATATATTTGTTTTTTTTTATTTAGTCAGTATTATTTGATCCAGGCACTGTGCTAGGTTCTGAGGATTCAAAGTTAAGATAATTCCTTTCCTGATTTATAACAAATATTCACTGACTGCCTTTGTGGTTAGATGTGAAATAAACTCTTGGTGTTTTGGTCCTGAGATTCTTGTTTCTTTTGTTAGAAGATTTTAAACTTTGTTTCCAATTTTACTGAATCATCTTGTGGTCAGAATCCAGTGTCCTATAATCTTGGGTTCATGGGTTTTTGGTCTGTTCTTGTTTTCCCCCTAGAGCTTTAAGAGAAGATTGGTAGGTGTCCTGTGCCTGGAAACTACTCATCAATAAACCCTATATGGTTATTGGGTAAAAGATTTTCTAAATTAACTTCTGTAACAAAGGTTTAAAAGAAAGTTAACAGATGTATCTGATATTAAGTGTAGCCGGGGAAACCACATTTATCTTTACTCCTGTGATTCTAAGCTGGTCCACTCTCAAAAATCTCATCCCAGGTTTTTAAAATTAATTACACAAAATAAAAATAATGCTCTGTTGCATATTGTAAGCAACACTGCGTGATCTCTAAAAACTTAATTCTAATTGAAGAATAGTGAACAGAATTGAATAGAAAGTGAGTTTTATTTAAATGACAACTTAACAAAAATATTTTTCAGATCACTTTTTTTTGCTTCCAAAAATGCTTCCCCCCCACCCAAGGTCTCCAAACCTCACTCTCCTATTTTTGTTAGAAATGACATTTTTTGATACATGTATATAATTCCTCCGACCTGTATGTAAACATTATAAGTAAACAAAGTGTTTTCCAACAGTAATGCAGTGTATATTCTTCCTTCTTTCCTCATTATTTATTCACAAAGTAATAACTACCATTTGTTGACCATCTATTAGGCAGATACTAAGGGGTTTGCATGAATTATCTCATCAATAACTATCAGGACGGTGCTTATAGGCAGATAAGGAAAAGACAGAGAAATGAATTAATTTTCCCAGGGTCACATAGTAAGTGGTGGAGCTGGGCTTCTGACTTGGCTTCCTCTCCACAGCATGTGCCCTTAGAATAAACAAAACCAATACTTGTAAAATAATTAATGGTAGAAATCTCATTTTAGTAAGCTTTATGAAAATTGGTTTTGGGGGAGGATTCAAAAAAAATGCTTAATACACTGCCTTCCAAAATACAGATACTTACTGAAGTTATTCTTTGAAGCATAACCCACTGTCTAGGCACAAAGGGAATAAACTAAGTATGGAGCAGTTTCTGTACTGAAGGAACTCCTTAGCTAGTTGAGGAAGCAATTAGTACACGTGACGACAGAAAGAGTGCACAGATTTTTCTATGTATGGTTCAGGTTTTAGAGAAGGGAGTGACCAGTATTGGCAGGACTAGTTTGTTGGTTACTTGATTGAAGAAGGTATATGACTTGGGAAATGTCTTCTAGTTTAGTTAGGATTTGCGTAGGTGTAGGTTGGGAGAATGCATTTTGCAATGATACAAGGGAGATCACAAACGAGAAATGAAAATAAGCTTTCATAATAAAATATAGCGCACAGCTTCAAATTAGTTTA
This sequence comes from Rhinolophus hipposideros, assembly GCF_964194185.1. NCBI lineage: Eukaryota > Metazoa > Chordata > Mammalia > Chiroptera > Rhinolophidae > Rhinolophus > Rhinolophus hipposideros. The sequence goes on from NC_138054.1 coordinate 74,550,296, forward strand.
ACTTCGTTCAATTTCCTTCCTTTTAAGCAGTAAAATATCTCTGGGTGGGTATGTATATAAATATATCTTTACCCATATAAACACTAAAATTTCAAGTAAATTGCATGGACTTTTAAGCTAGGCATGGTATATTTTTGCTGCAGTTATTTTATGTATGTGGGTGGGGGTGGGAAGGAGGGAAGGAAGAAAGGAGGGATACAGCATTAGGGTAAACAATACGTATGTTCAAGAACATGTGACTCTAGAATTCAAAGAGAACTCATTGAAAGTAATTGAACTCTAGTCAAGTTCAGGCTGCTTGGCTCTTGTTACATTTTTTTTCATCAAAGTCACTACTAGACTCTTGGTGTCACTTTGCAAGATTTAGAGCCTATCTTACTAGTAGAAATCTTGCTAACGAAGTGGCTTAGTGAAACTTGACCTTCACACTTTGCTGGTTGTCTGAAGTGCAGTTCTTAGCTGAAGGACTCAGCAGGACCAGTGCTTTACTTGCCCCTTGTTCTAGAAAGTCAGCATAAAAAGGAAGATGGAATAAGGTTTTAGGATTAGGGCCACAAATTATTTTCAGATATTTCATCCATTGCTTCCTAGCTCCTTTCATTCAACTTGAAGTTCTGAAAAAGTTAGTTTAAAGGCACTATTTGAGCAGCTTGTTTATTTACATGTGAAAAGCTTAGTCTGCTAGTTGAGTCTTCAAGAGTGTATCTTTGTAGTACTGAGGAAGGCTCAGTAACCTTGGGTTTCTGGGCTGTTTCTACATTGGTTTGTTTTATGATCTTGCATGACTTACTTGTCCCATCTGTATGTAAGAGGGCAGCATTATTACTGTTCACGGCCTAAAAAGGATGGATCTGCAAAAAGCGGTTCTAAGTGGAAAGGACTTTGAGCGCCTCTGACTTTATTCTGCATAAAACCAAGGACCTTTTTTTTTTTTTTTTTTTTAAGATTATTTCATGTTGTACATGTGGTAAACTTTAACAGCTTTCAGGAATGTTAAGATAGTAGTGATTATTTCTGGAATAAACAGAATGTATTTAAATATGTGGCCCTTCATCTTTGTCTTAGAAAACTGAAGCATAGAAAAACTTACCCTTGGTAATAGACAAGATTGTAAAACTGAGAAAGGAAATCTGGACAGTGCTCCTGTATATGGAGTAATATGGAGTAATGAATCCCCATATGTTCCCAGGAAGTGGAATAATAAGGTGAGATATACTGGAAATAGAGCTGCAGGCTCTCATTAGACGTTACATAGGAATTCTCTCCTTAAGTGTGAGACAGCAGAATGGCTTGTAGAAGGGAGGAATTTGATAGTGATTCGGAGAGCAGGTAACCCAAAGGTATAACTTGGGGAGATAGAGGTTTCACTGGGCAAGAACTCTGAAGCCACAGTTTCTAGTTTTGGCTCATTCATCTTCTTTGGACTTTGATTACATCTGTAAGACAAAGTAGAAATAGTTTCCCAGGATTCTTTCAAGTGTAAGATTCTTAAGAGTTTGACCATAACTCTGTCTTTAAAAATATAGGAAATAGGATTAGTTCTGCTTTTTCTAGCATATTCCAGAGGGCATCTAAAAGATGCCTTTTTGGAGTGACGTCCCACTTGTGATATAGAGGTTCTGTAACTTTTCATTGGGTTCTCTAAGTGACTGTAGCTGCCTAAGACATTGAGCTGTGTCTGTCAGAGCTCAGGGGTTGGTAATTCTGAAATCAGGGCAAGTGGGATCCTAATGGGAATACCAGATCTGTTGAAAATTCTTTTCCACGTCTTTCCATCATGGCAAACAGAATGGCTCATAGAATTGGAGGCTTTTGGGTAGCTAAAAGTACTTCTGGGATGCACTGTCCTGGGAGGGCTACCTCACAGTGGCAATTCCTGGCAATTAGAGTCCCATAAGAATAACTCGCTGACTCCAGAGTGGATTGAATTTTGGAAAGGAGGTAGTCTGTCAGCAAGATCATGCAACCTTTCTTGCAGAAGGGAGAAAAAGTTAATAATATTGCCTTGTGTATTAATATAAGAATGTTGATAATGAATCCCTTTCCCCCTAAATGTAGTTTTTGAGTACAGGCAGGAATGGTAAAAGCAGCCTAGTTCCATAACTTCGTATTAATACCATTTGGTTGTCGGGCATTTTTGACATCTTGCTATTAAAATGAAATGTTTACTTTAGAGAAAACAGTTAGCCAAGCCAAGTGACCTGGAGGAATGCCATCTTAGTAACTTTCCTGTATTAGGTTAAAGACTGTGTTAAAGGTAAAGCATCCTCTTCATGAGTCTTGTTTGGGAAAGTTATTGGGATTGCAGAATAGTTCTGGGATTGGGATTGGGCATTTTCAGGAATAAGATAAGAAGAAGGTGTCTTCTAACCCTGACAATGTGGGTGTGTATGTGACATTTGGAACCTGCTTCCCAGTTCTGACCTGTCACTTTGAGACCTGTTTGGAACCTCAGTCATTTCAGTCTCTGCCTTCTGTCCTGCGCTGGGAAGACTAGGTGGGCCTCCCCTGTGGATGCCGAGCTTGGACTGCAGGAAAGCATGCTCCTGTGCAGCCGCGTAGCTCTGATCCACAGACTCCTAATCTTTAGTCAGTTTCTCCCCGCTATTCTCCTGTGGCTAAAACGTTTGCACCCACACCAGTATGCCTTACTTGAGGGTAATCCAACTACAACAATACATTAACAGTTTGAAGACACTTTGGCATTGATTTTATCCCAACAGGTTTTTTGAGAGATATTAGTACTATTTTTTCACATGAGGCAAATGAGTCCTAAGGTCAAATGACTCCAGCCAAGGTCGTGTCAAGATGTGGATTGACTTCAAGTTCTAGTTTATTAGACTCAGAAGTAATAATAGCAGCAGTATATGGAGCATATATGATTTTCCAGGTCCTGTGCCAGTGAACTTCATACACATTACAGTCTTCACCAGGGTCCTGCAATATTATGGTGCCCTTTTATAGACCAGGCAAAAAGTGATTAGAGAGGGAACATGATCATGAGCCAGCTATCTGAACCCCGATCTCCATCACTCCAAATCCTGAGTTTTTCTGTTGTTCATTTCTGCATGCTCAGAGTCTGTTTCCCCTTTATTCAAAACCAGCTTTAATTATCAGCAACTCCATAAAAGCTTTCTTGCTCTCACCAACCAGAAGCCATGGAGAATTCAAGTTGCAAGTTATTTGCATCCTTCTTATGGCCCTAATTTATTTTGTATATAGTGATTTGTGTAAGTGTTTTCTGTTAATATTTCCTTGCACACAAGTTTGTTGAGGGCAGGGGCTTCAGCTAATAATTTACTTTGTAAACAGTGGCTGACTAATATATTGCTTTGAATGAATCTTATCAGTAAATATCTTTCTAAGCATGGATTCTGTTTTATTTTTTGCTTCATAAGTTGGTGTTGCCCTCCCCTCAAGGGGCCACAGTTCAATTCAGTAAATATGTATTGCCTGTATTCTCTGTTCAGATTATTTTCCCACCTTCAGGGATGTGGGAATGTGAAGGGGAGGATGAGGAAGACACATTTATTAAAAGCATTTCTTCAACCTTCTCTGCAAATTTTTATACTTTTGAACTATTAGATAATTACTTTTGCAACAAGAGTACACAATGAATAGTAAATCATTAGTGCTGTTATCCAAGTAGAATCTGATATAAAGGCATTTATTATAAAGGATCTTTTGTTTGATACAGTTGTAACCAGATCAATAGGACGCTTCTAGTGGGCCATCTGCTGGGGCATGGAAATAACCCTCATTATAGCTACACAGCCAGACATAATGATGTTTAGAAAACTGAAATTACTTTCATTATATTTCTTGTTTAAGCGTGTACTAAACTGTGTTATGTATAATTCTTGTTATTCTTACCGTTATTTTACTGATGAGGAACCAGAACACCAACGTTTAACTCATTGTCTCTTGATTAATTAATGCATTCTGTGGTTCTCACTATAGCAAAGCACATAGAGGCAGGAGTTTTATTTTTTTGTATTGGGCTTCCCTGTATACCTAGTAGCCATATCTATGAAATAGTCATCAGCTGGAATGCATGCAAAGGGGAACTTGTCCGGATCTGGCATACTGACATCCTTGTTTGTCTTGTCAATTTAATAATTAAAAATATCCTGATGCAGGCTGGGTGTAAGGGTAGATTTGAGTATTTGGTCCCATCTGGAGGCAAAGGACTTTTTCTCAAACTCTGTTAATTGAGCTGTTTGCTTCCTGCTTTGGGGATACGAGGGCGAATAGGTAATGAAGCAGTCTAGATGTTTTCATGGTTTTATTCATGAACTTTATAGGTTTCCTAAGTGATCCGGAGGCTTCTCTTTTGCACACTGGGGTCTCAGGCAGTACTACAAGAATTAGTTATATAATTTTTAAAGTCTAGATGTGACGAATGTGGTTATGTTATAGATCAAACCATACAGTTTATATGTATTAAAAACCCAATGACGTGTAGAGATAATATAGTCCTCTGTTTCCTTACGTGCTGTTCCTGTATCCTGAGATATAGGAGAAAAGCAGAAAAGGCCTGGCCACCCTGGCCATTTCTTCAATTGCTGAATGTAGCTTACTGTCAGCCTTTCAAGTTTTATGAAGAGAGCAGAGAAAAGAAGTTTCTTTTGGCTCTGTTCCAGTAACTAGAAGTGGGAAGGCATAAGAACGTTCAGTGGATGCAGGAGGGGAAGTGCAGTGGAGAAAGGATGACTGTGGAGCTTGCCCCAGCTTAATTTATCACAAAATAACATGGAGGTTGAGGTGCTAACAGTATCTCTGAATTTTTTGGAAGGGCATGCTTTATGAAAGTATGGCCAGTGTCTTTTGTGTGTTTCTTTCAAAGGATGAAGTTGACAGTGATTGTGTTCTTTGTGTGGCAAAGAACACGGAAAGCCCTGTGCTCCTTTGAAGAGAGTACATTTTAACAGTAATCATAAATTGAAATGTTTGCACTTCTATCTAATTTGTGGTTGTCCTAAAATTTAAGAACTACCAAATTTTTCGTCTCTATTTGATTGCTCTTTTTGCTCTTACTGTTCCCCAGCAACCCATGGTGGATTTCAGGACAACCTTAAAATTTTACCCATTGCACTTGTAAACTTAAACTTGCAACACCATATTCTTACATACTTGGATCCTGTTTTCATCTAGCCTTTGCACTCACTTGACTACAGAATAGATGTCCTGATTAAAAGAACTTCGGTGATAGACTGGCTTATGTATACTTAGTAGCTTCATTCTTGATCATCATAATGGGCTCTGAGTGTTCACTTTTGAAATTATATACCTTTTAAAAAAAGCTTTGAAAACTGAAAGGCCTCTAAGCAGCAGTGGTTCCGTCCTTGCCCCCATTTACACAGGTTCCTTCTCTTACCATTTCTCGCCTAGATTACTGCGGTGATGTGATCTCTTTGCTTAGCCTCCCAGCATCCATTTCCTTTCTCTTATCCCATTTTATGGAGGAATATCAGATTAATTTTTATGTTAACTGTTGCTGCCGGTCCGATTAGAGCCCAACTCCTCAGTGCTCCATAAAGGCTTGCTGACAACTGGACTAGTTGTGCTTTTTTCCACCCTCTCCTTATTCCTCCCTACCGTCAGTGTCAGGCTCGTTTTTTATTGGTGGGCACCTGCCCCACTTGTTTTCATTTCTCCCTTTGTTCTGTTCAACTCCTGCCTCCTCGAAGGCATTCTTTCACCAGTCCTATCCCAGGTTATTGTTCCTTTCTTCTCTGTAGTAGGTTGTGAAGTTTGACAGTCTGTAGCACACTATTAGTGTGCTTATCATAAAATGCTTTGTAACTATCAGTTTGATCCTGGTAGGTTTTTCTTTTTCATCTTTTCTTTCGGGGCAAAGAAGGCTTTTGCTACTTTCATTATTTCCGGTAGTGGCTAATGCAGGCTGTGCAAATAATACTGTTCAAGAAACACTTTTATTAAAAAAAATTTTTTTAAATACTTTATTTTTTGACATCAGTAAGTACTTGAAATGCTGAAACTTTAAAAAAATTTTTTGGTAGCCAGGAAAGCAGTATTGATTTTCTAGATGTGGGAGAGAACAACTTACCTCCAACTGTCCAAGCCTGAATGATTTGTGTGATTTCATTCTTAATGGTAGAAATGTTGTTAAAGGACATTAGATACAACTATTAACAGGGCTTAGGAAAAGTACTTAATAACCTGGGAAAATATTTTTAAAAATCTGGTAATTTTATATACTGCATAACTATAATTATGCAATAAACTTACAATTTCTTTTTTTAGAGGACTATATTAGATTTCAACCAAAAGAGATATTTAGTTAAGTGACTATTAATATGGACATTTGTTTTCGGTAGTAACCATCTTGCCATATAAGCTAAAAATTACAAGCAGTAATTATTAGATGCCAGATTATGATGCTGCCTTGTAGAGAAATGTGAAAAAATTACAGCAAATGTTGATTTTTAGACAGTTTGTGATTTGAATTAAATGAAGTAGAACAAAAATATTCTAACATTTAAAAATAATCTTTACATATAAGCATTGAGTAACTGATTAAAAAGAAGGCAGGACAGTTCCTTAATTAGTATATGTATAAACGGGAAGTGAGAATTTAGATCATATTCTTTAAATTGAAAGAGGGTGAAAACTAAAACACCATTTCCTTTATTTGTTTATTATATATTTGATTATTTTTAATTTTAAAAATAACTGGCTTGTGATTTTTACCATTGTACATTTTCAGCATTCCTTAAGCTAGTTTTCAAAGTGGATTGGAAAGTTATTATCTGCTTGATTAAAAACACTTGAAACATATGGTGTGCGCTCGCTCCTTAAAATTGCCATTAACTTTTGTCACTTTAAAATTATGTTGAAATGAAATGTGTCTGCTTAAGAGAAAATGCCTTATTTATTTGTAGTGAATTCCGTACCACCATAATCTCAATTTTCATTTATTAGAAAATCAGTTATAAATCATAAGAAAAGTATATTTTGTAACAAGTCATTCATAGTCCTGCCACACCAACAAGTCTCATTGCAGTTTTTATTTTTCTTTCCAGTCTTGATCCAAAGGGAAGGGTGCATGAGGAGAAGCAGTCTTTACATGTATATTTTACTTTTAAAATTGAATGCTATTTTATAAACATTACTTATAGTCAGTATAGCTATTTTGGGTTCGCTACATTGTTGTACTTAACAGCTACCTTATTGAACGTTTAGTCTGCTGCTCACTGTTTCCGCTCTTACACTTTGAATGTAATTTTTTCTTTTGATTTTTTTGTTGTTATTGAGATAAATGATCAGAAATGAACATGAGTATATATTTTCTGATATAAGAATTGTCCAAAAAATTGTCATAACTGAGGCTTAATTGTCCTTAATTAAGCGTTGTGATGGATATTGATCTATACTTTTATATTTAAACTGTTTCTTGTTAAATCTTTGGTAAGAACATGAATGTAGTTTACAGTATTTGTGAAAACGCTTTGTATACTACCTCAGTTGATTTCACTGTGGTATGGAGGGCCAGGTGAATCCCGTTAGAGCATTAAGATTTTGAGAAGGGATTTCTGAAAATTAATACAGTTTTCACACATCAGAGCTCTGAAACAGTTGACTGCCAGCGGTAGCCAGTAATACTTTATTTCAGTCAGTTTTGAGCAGTCCTTTTTCTGAGTTAATGTCAGATTCTTTTAATGTAATGAGATATTTACTAAGAGATTTAAAAAATTGGGGGTGGGGTGGGGCTATATCTTACCAGCTAGTTAAAATATCAGGTATTTGACCCAAGCGTTGGCTGCATTCCAACGAAACTAAGCTTTGTTGGAAGTTTGCATTGCCAGATGGCTCAAACCTGATTATGCCCGCAGAGTTGTAGCATTCCTGTGAATAGTACTTACAAAGCCTCATTTCTGCTCTAAGATTAGAGAGCTCTGTGAAGCCTATGTTGAGTGTATAAGCAGTTTCTTGTTTTATTGTTTTATTCCTCTTTAGTGCAGAGTACTTGCTGCAGCGTGCATTGAGTGTTGAGACCATCATAAAACCTCATCGATACTTCCCTATGCAAATACTGGTCAAACAAGCCCAGTCCTTAGTAGTCATCCTGCCTGGTAGGCAGTTTCTGCAAAGCTGTAGTCATGGTTTTCTTGTAGTGTTTTGTTAGGGCTCTTAATTTGCCGGGATATATGCTGAAGTGGGCTGGGTGGTGCTGTGCTCACACCTGCCTGCTGAGTACAGGGGAGCCTTCCATTGGCTAGCCATTAGTTTTGTGAAGTCTGTTGGTTACTGCTTTGTTCTCAAATAATAACAGCTAGTTCTTTGAGTGGTTCCTCTGAGTTCAGCATTGAACTTCTTTACACACTATCATAACAGTTCATTTTATAGGTGAGAAAACTGAGGGGTAGAAGGGTCAAATTCACATATTTGTATTTAAAACCAGTTTTTTAAAAAAATGAGTTCAGAGCACTTACGTGCTTTGACATCACTATATTATGTCTTAAAATAAGAAGCCTAGAGATTCTTGACATTTTCAGCCCCTTATTGTCTCCACTTCTTTTTAAAGGGCTCTTAGTAGAGGTTATGTGATGATTGTGCATGTGTGGCTTTGTATATTTTTTGTTAGATGATAAAATAAAAAAGGTGTTTCCAAACAAAATTAGTTTCCCAAGTGGATAACATTATTTGTAAACCAGTGTTTGATTCCTATTTTGTTCTCCAGAAGCCTCATGAATAAGCTTACTCGATTTCTTTACTTTCCTTAAATCTTTTCTTTTACAAACCTATGGTTCAAGCTGGGATAATAGTGTGTGTGTTTCTCCCAAAGATTTGAGAACAGACACTGTTAGAGAGGTAGTCAGGAATCTCACTTAATGGAAACAATACAAGAAAGAGCACAAGGTCTGTGTATTGCTGGCGAGGACGTAGGATATCCCGAGCCCTGGTTCAGTGTTGTAGGTTATGATAGGGGCCTGATTACCAATCCGAGGTGAGTGGATTATAGGATTAACTCCACTAACCAGAACCCCAAGAGATTAATGTATAAAAACCATAATGCAGTTTTCTAATTTATAAAAAGAAATAATAACTCTCAAGTGGAAAGGATAATTGTGTTCAATAATCAGCATGTTTGGCTATAAGAGGAAGCCGAGTTCTCATAAGAAGTTTGCTTGGTAAGCAGAGTGTGAGCCAGGGAAGTTAACATGGATGGTTTTAGTGGCTACTGTAATCAGACTACTGCCGGTATCTAGCCTGAAGCATTTATTGCTTTTTAAGGATAGGCTTGTTTTGTGCATCAGATGCTTTCTCTCTATACATGCCAACTGGGTAATACTGCCTGTGTCTGATTCCCTGGGTCTCCTTTGCTTATGTTGGGCCAATTCCTAATTCTGCCATCTTCCTTTAGAATTGTGTAATCTTTTAATCCTCTTATTGCCTCATCTTTCTTTAAAGTCAATTTTGTAAACTTCTGCTGTGATGTGTTCTTTTTTGTCCTGTCCAAAAACGGTCTTTATTTCCAAGTTCTTGATGGGGTAAGCAGTCACCATCTTTTCATCCACTAGTGAACATTTCAGTTTTTGGTGATTGAATTTAGGTGTGGCTTAAATGAAGGTTTCGCATCTCTTGGCATTTATGCCACTGGGTTGGCGAACCAGGATGGTTTTTTTTCAGCTGATGCTGTGGATGATGTTACCTCCAGAAAGGTTGCTGTTAAATTTGAAATAACAATTGGATACTGACCATTACTTTGTTTTATACTTCAATGGGTTCTAGTACAGCTCCTTTGAATATGATCAGGTTTGAAGAGTAATGTCTTTGTTTTAGTTGACTCTTGAATATATGTGATTGCAACTAATTCTCAGGAAGCTTAACACATCTAAACTGATTTACTTTTGCAGAATTTAAAAACGCAGCCATTTTTTAAATAAAGAGGGCTATGAGACAAAGTAGGGGAGAACATGAAGTGGAATGGATATAATTTTTTTCCAAATTCAAAAGTACTTGGATTTTAGATATTAGAAATGGGACAAAAAGTGGTTTTTGAAAACAAACGCTTTTAAAGAAGTATTTTGAATACGAGGAAACTCCTCCATGTATTCACAACTGGATCAGTTACCTATTGCTACCTAACAAATTACCCCCAAACTTAGTGGCTTAAAACAACACAGTTGTTTAAGCCTCACAGGTTCAGGTTCAATTGGGGAAGGGTCTGCCTCCAAGCTCATTCACGTGGTTGGTGTCTGGATTAAGTTCCTCACAGTTGTTGGACCGAGGTCCTTCACTCCTAATGAATTGATGTCCAGGGACCTCATGTGTTTCTTTGCCACGTGGGCCTCTAAGGGTAGGTCACAACATAGCAGCTAGCTTCATCAAAGGGAGCAGGCAGGAGAGATGAGAGGAAGAGGACGAGAGAGGAAGAGAACAGCAAGACAGAATCAGTTTTCTGTAACATGATCTTGCAGGTGACACCCCAACACTTTTGCGTCGCATTAGTCCTTAAAAGCAAGTGAGTGGGTCTAGCCCACAGTCAAGGGAAGGGGTTACCTAAGAGCATGAGTACCAGGAGGCAGAGGTCCTTAGGAGTCATGTCAGATTCTGCTTACCACTCAACTGAGGAGTGGAGTTGGGTGTGTTTGGGAGGAGAGAAAGAAATGCTGGGTGCTGTGGAAGATCCAGAGACTCGAAGAGCTTTGCTAAGCTTGCTCAAGTACTTTGGCGCAGTGCTTTCCTTCCCATTTGCAGGACGCTCTTGCAACCCATGCTGGCTGTTTTTTCTCTCTCCAAATCTGCATGCTGCCACCCTCTTCTCCTACCTCCTTTTTCTTTATCTTTTATAGACTTGCCTTTCCAGTCGCTGCTGTTTTCATTGATAATAGTTCGTTGATCTTCCTGCTGCTGCTTTGCCTAAGCATATGGAGTTCTAGTACTTTGGGGCCTGTTCCTAGCATCTATTTAGGATTTATATTTCTATCAGTTGTTAATATTGGGAGATACTGTTGCCTCTTGGTAGCTGACGAGGGTCTGGAGTTTTTTGGTGTGTATTCCTATGAGACTTGTTGCATCTATTACTGTTTTTTGAAGTAGACTCCACTTTTTAGCACCTTTCTACGTGTTGTATTGTTGTTTTCCTTTTGAGGGAATTTGGCTTGGAAACAGCCTTGCTTATGTATTTACCTGCTATTGCTGGCTTTGCATGTTATGACAGGTTGGCAAGCTGCAGTGAAAGGTGATAGGATCTCAGCAGTCATTTTTGAAGCCTTGAGTTCAAGAGCTGCTGTTAACAGCTGTAAGCAATTTGACAAATTAGGGACAGACTATGTTTTGCACATAGAGGCTGGTACTTACAGAAGCTTGTTCTTGAGTTTTGAATAAAGATTTCCAGATTAGTGTTGAGAGGGATGAGCACCATAATGAATGTGTTTGATCACCTTTGCTCTCTTTCCACTGTTTATGGAGAATTAAATTAACCAGCAAGTGAGGCGTCCTTGTGCTGACATTCTTTTTTCTGATACATAGAGAAGTTGATGTGGACTCCTGTTTGCACACACTCCAGGGGGAAAATCGGAATGTTAGTTGGAAAGGGTACAACCAATAGGGAAAGAAATTCTATTTGTAATTTTGTCAGAGGGCATTTTTGAGACTAAAAGGAGAAAAAGAAGTTTTAAAGTGAGGATTCTTGAATTGTGCTTGAGTTCACATTAATTTTCTGTGTCCCTTCTGTGATTTACAGCTATTTTGCCTGGTGTGATGCCGCTGAATATATTTATTGAGAACCTACTGTGTGGCAGGCATTGTGCTAGGCACTCATCAACAGTACTTCTAATCGTCACAACTTGAAAAACATTTCCTTCATCAGTACAAAAATGAGGCCCAGGGTAGGTCAGCAATTTGTCCTAGGACACATCAAGGTTGTCTAGTCCAGGGCTTCCTTATTCCACTGCTTAGCTGTGGTCTGGGCTCTCCTGCCATTTGTTCCTCGCCCCGCGCCCCAGTCCCTCAAGTTAACAGACTAGCTCCCTCCTCGTTTCCCTCAGAGAATGAACCTGAGAGCCTCACCAGGAATTGACTGCTTATACCTGCTCATCTTCAAGTGAACCTGTGCACATGGGCAGTTAAATGCCAGACCAAAATCGGTATTCTGTTTTGATCTTGTTGGAGTATAGAATAAATTAAGGCCTGAAGAGAAAAGTGTGTGAGAAATTGCTTTGGTCCAGGTAGCAGTAATCTATGTCTAGCAGATAGATTTGTAGAACTATAGTAAAATTATACCGAGAAATCCAGAATTTAGATTTGGAAAGCCGAGATTCATGTTAGTGAGGGCAAAGTTGAGTTATTCCTCCATTATCATTGGGTTATGAGTTATAAATTGGAAGGTAAATTTTTTTTGTTACAGAGGAGAGCAAATGTTTTATGCTTCCTGGTTATTTATTCTGGTCCTCTGAGAAATTCAGCGCTCTAGGTGTGCTCTTTTATGCGCAAAAGCAATGATTAGTACTGTCTGAAACACTTGAGTTTCTTGTCTGACTAGTAGCAGCTGAAATGAAAACATAATTAGAGGAAATTAGAAGGATATTTTAGTGAGTAAAGCTGATGACTGAAATGAAGAATGATGGGATTCTAGTGAAATTTTGCTTTGTAACTCTGGTCACTAATGCTTTGGTCTTGTGCAGAACTGTGTTACTGTGTTTCACCTGAAGGGTACTTTGCATTTCTTTGGTTGAAGCTAGCTTAAAGTTCTCTTGTTGGTTTAGGGCCAGTGATGCCTGCATTTCTAAGAAGCATGGAATGTTTTGTGAAGTCACTTTAATGGCTTTACTAAGTAGTGTTAAAATTAATTGAGGTTAGGAGATTTTATTTCCCTTTCAGTATTGGGGAAACACAGCTGTGTTCTGTCTTTCCAAAATCTTGGATTAGATTAATGGTGTAGTTGGGAAGTGTTTTTTGTTTTTCCTTTCTGGTGATGGAAGTGTTTGGTTGACAGAATCTGCATATAACGGAGGTGAATTTTGTCTCGAGCATACTGTAGCTGGAGCAGCGGTAGCTGCCCTAGCTGGTATGGTCAGTTAGTATACATGTAGTCAGAGGAAGGTTTTCAGTAATTGTAGGCACTTTCCTTTTTCGGTAAGTCCTAGCAAGCATTAGCTAACAGGTTTAATATTAGTCAACTCCCCCCGCCCCATCTTGGCATAGATTAAATGAATAAGTCTAGATATTTAAGCTGAGCCTCTATTAGGATGGGTTAATCTGTCCCCCCACCCCACCCACCCCCTGGCCTTAGGCCTCTCTGACTTACCAGATACACCGTAGTGTTCTGACCACAATCTGTGCAGCCAGAACACTGATTGGAGACCGTTAGGGCACGTGGGCATCTTCAGTACCCTTGTCTGAAAGAAAGTGTTGACTGCTGTTCTTTCATCCTTTATGAATCCTTTAAAAGCATCTATTATTTTTAATTTGCAGCAGCTCTTGCCAGGTAAAAAGTTTTGGGAAACAGATGAATCCAGCAAAGATGGACCAAAAGGAATATTCCTGGGTGATCAATGGCGAGACAGTGCCTGGGGAACATCAGGTAATCTAGATCTAGCCTCTGTACTGTGATGTATGCCTGTCTTGGAGCTCCTTTCCGCAGCGATTGGCAAGTCATGAGTTTTACACCAGTGACATAAGCATGTCAAGCAGTGTCCTGTCCTGCAGTATAATTGCCATGAAGGAGCTAATATGATGTAATTGATTAAAACATAATGAACACAAAATCAAATCTTCAATATTTGATTGAAGTGCTAGCCACAGGGGAATGGTCGGTCTTATTTGCAATGACCATAATTTCAGACTTCTGGTTCTGTATTGCTGTCAGCACACTTGGAATTAGAAAATCCATGCCTGCCATTTAAAGTCATGTTCCTTTTTCCTCCCCTTGCCCGTGTAACGTGTATGGGATGATCTGTCTATAAATGTGGTTGGGGCCAAATCAAGTCGCTGGGCATGGATGATTTTATGACAGACTACCCTTGAAGAGGGATGGGTGGGGAGCACTTGTAGAGGTAGACACACTGACAGCAGAATGAATGACAGGTGATAGGGAGGCAGGAGACAGAAACCCAAACGCCGATGTCTGTGTGACAGCACAGTGTAAGAACAGAGTCATCAAAAAAGATGAAATTACGTTGTTTTTAAAAAGGGCAGTAAAATCACATTTTGCTTTAGCAATATCACCAATAAAACACATTAAAAAATCCTGATGCTTGAAAGGGGTAAGCATTATTTTATCCACTTAGCTAGATAAACCAGTTATGTGAACTGCTGTATTGCTTTGCTATCCTGGATACCTGAGGGGTGTGTTTGGTTTCCTTAGCTATAGAGAATATTATACGGAGGGAAAAACACAATACGAGGTTTTGGCTCAACTGACCATGGCAGGTTTCCTGACTCCTAGTCATTGGTTTATCCATGAGACATCGCTCGTAATTTGTTTGAGCCTCTGGCTGCACTGTATCATGCTTGTGTATCTTTTTTGTAGATCATTCAGTTTCCCAGCCAATCATGGTGCAGAGAAGACCTGGTCAGAGTTTCCATGTGAACAGTGAGGTCAATTCTGTACTGTCCCCACGATCGGAGAGTGGGGGACTAGGCGTTAGCATGGTGGAGTATGTGTTGAGCTCATCCCCGGGCGATTCCTGTCTAAGAAAAGGAGGATTTGTAAGTTGGCTTGAGGAACTTGTTCCTATCTCTCTCTCTTTTTTGTTTTAATCATCCCCTAAAACAAAACATGCCTGTTTAGTTTCCTTAGATATTCTCAGCACTAATTACAGGGTATTATAAAACACTTATTGAAATTAGATCTCAGCAGACACAGGAGATGTAAGCTAAACTTTTAAAAATAGAGAAATGACTTTTTGGGGGGACAACACGATATTAATGTGAGGTAAGAACTGAAATCTAAATCTCAGTTCATTAGTCTACCAGAAAACACTAATTTTAGTTTCAAACAAACACAGATAAGTAGGAATTAAAAAAAGAAAGCTGAAGCTGGGGGGTCTGAGTGAATATGTTGAAGAGCAGTGATTGCCGATACACACGAATCCTTAAAATGGATCAGGTATGTAGGATCATTCTTGTTTTGCTAGCGAGGCTTTAGTTATGGAATGACCTTTCGCCGCCTCTGTAGAGCTTTGCCTCTCACACCAGCCTATCAAGAACTTAGAAACTCTGTTAATTCTATATTTGTAATTTGTTTTAGATTCATCACCATTGACTTCTGATGCTAAATTTGTAGCCAAAGCAGCTTCTCTGTCTACAGCTTTTTCCCTTTTAAAGCTAAGCATTCTTCCTCAAGCATCTTTGATAGCCTTTCTCAAAACTAGACCTTTCTTAGGTCATTGCCTTTCTAGATCTACAAGTCTTAAGGATGGAAACATTTGAGTCTTCCTCATTTTGTATTCTGTGACTGGTTTTATATTCCAAGTCACAGGTGGGAATGCCCTGAGAGACACCCTGCATCTGTCTTCCCTCCTTTTTGGGGGGGCTAGTACTACCTGTTGGCAATCATTTAAGAGACCTTTTTCCCCCCTCAAATGATATTAATAATTTTGTCTCCACAACTGTCTTTCTTCGTCTGACAGCATTTGTTGTCAGTATTTTTATTGGCATACATCTGTTGTTAGGTGTCAGAGGCTTGGTCCTGTTTTCCACTTGAAACTTCTTTAGAGTAATAGTTCATTTTCGGTGCAGTTTCTACAAGTGTCATGTGCAATTCTTTAATATGTTAGTGGATTAAGTGAATGCCTGTTGACTTGGTTGGCATGAAGAGAACAGGTCCACGAGGAGTTTGATTTATTCCAGGCATGTCAAAGGTGGTGCTGCAACTGATATTGACACTTGACATGTGGCCGGAGCCTTTAATTCCACAGTAAAACCAGAAAAAATGAAGTGAAAATGAACTTCTTTAAGAGGCAGGTTTGGATTTCTCCCAGCTCTACACCTAGAAGTTTGTGGTGAGGAATTTAGCTAGAAAAGGATCTTTTATTTTTATAACAACCCTTCGGAAGATCAAGAGACTAAGCTGGGGTTTTTGTCTTGGTCTTGAGTACTAGCCATTCCAAAGCTGGCCTGATTCCTTTTGGGTCTTTTGACCCTGCAGAGATGTAGGTCAGGTTTAGTGGCCTGTGGATCAGATAGGGAAAGACTTCTTTTATTTGAATCTTCCCAAGAGGCTCCTTGGGAAGAACAAGATCTACCCTTTGGATGTGGGGAATGGGACAGGCAAAAATGATCATTTGCCTGTTGTCCCACGGGAAGAATGGCGTTACTACTTCTCTTTTTTCACCTTATCCCCAGCTCACCTCTTTTTCTGTCCTCACACTTTCCTCATCTCATGAGCACAGATTCCTCATAGGAAGTGCTGCCTTCTAATTTCTGCCTATAACTTTTAGTTACTACAGGAGAAAAGCTGGGAGCATGCATAGTAAGTTGTTAGTGTGGTGAACTGAAACCTGTATGACTCTTGCCAGGAATTCTCTGTCGTGTGTGGTCAGTTTCTAATTATTGGGCATTAGTCAAGGGGGTGTTGGCCTGGGTTACTGTGAAGTTTGTAGGAGGCGGAGAAATAATTGGAATAGGGAGGGGAAGGGAAAGATAAAACTCCGGGATTGAATTACTATTTTTGTCTGTTTTTCTCTTTTTAAACAACTATTTCATCAGGTAATGTTACGACTGTAAGTTGTATCTTTTGCATTCAGTGTCTTGTATTATTTATTTATAAAGATAGGTTCCATCCTTAGTTGTTTTAGGAGACTGGTGATTTTTAGCTCTTACAGTATTGTCACCAGAGGAGGTTAAGACTTTAAGATAGAGATCAGAAAATTGAACTCTAACAATCAGGTAATTTACTGAGCTTCTGAGGTTTGCATTAAGATAAACAAAAATTCTGCAAATCTGTGTTCCAGCTTCTCAGAAGGAAGGTGGTGGGTAATGAAATATTATTGCTTATTTTGACTTGAGTGGCATCTAAAGGGTGATACAGGAGGACTGATCAGTGACATCAGGCTACCACATTGGCATATTCAGTATTGGTGGATGGAGGCCTGAGGATCAGTGAACTACTTGACCAGCTTTATGGTTGTATCCTACTGATCTCCTACTTAACCTGGCTCTGCTCTGCCTGTTGGTTAGGATGACATCTGCCCAAAGCTCTGGTCAGGGAAACCTGAATCACTTTTTGGTTATCATGATATGCATGCATCTTCTTGGAAAAGGTGAACTTTTTGTGTTTTGTTTTGTTTTTTTTAAATATAGTTTATCGTTCAAAGTGTTGAGTTCAGAGGCTGAGAAGATAGAATATCTGCTTCTTATAGCTAATTTTTTTTTTTAACTTTTATTGGGGAATATTGGGGGACAGTGTTTCTCCAGGGCCCATCAGCTCCAAGTCGTTGTCCTTCAATCTGGTTTTGGAGGGCACAGCTCAGCTCCAAGTCCAGTTGCCGTTTTCAGTCTTTAGTTGCAGGGGGCGCAGCCCACCACCCCATGCGGCAATTGAGCTGGTGACCTTGTTGTTGAGAGCTCAGCTCTAACCAGCTGAGCCATCCGGCCGCCCATAGCTTTAAAGAGTGGGTAATTGGTGGTTTATGGATCAGAGCATTCAGATGTTTTTGCTTTTTGGGTGGCTGTACCAGCATTACCATGTAAGCTGTGGAGAAGCTTCATTTTAATCCCCGAGAGCCGAAAACATCATTTCTGATGGCATAATGAACATAGACCTCAAAACAGGTAGTAAGGGGTCATCCTAGGTACTGACAACAGATAATCCAGACTTGATTAACTTTTCAGTTAACGGGTTAGGACTAAAGTAATCTACTCATTCTATGGTGGTATTCCATTTTCAATAAGGTCATTTCCTGGTTACAGCTTGAATGAAGGTATTTAACTCTTTGACTAGCTTATTAAAATTCATTTTGATTGTACAAATGGACTCAGTTTACTAGTTTCGTCTTTTGTGATAAGAGCACTTTCAGGCTGACAGAATCCGACAGCAGTATTTGGTCTTAGCACTCACTGTAAATTTTGATAGTATTCTACATAGGAATCAGAAACTTGAGGATAGCAGTTTTCAAAATAGGAAAACTCAGAATACCAGTTAAGTAAGAATCAAGTCTTTTGATTTAATTTAATCTATTTTATTTTTGTATCTTATTTATTCCTAGAATAAGATAGCGTCTTCCCTCCCCCCAGCATGGTTCAGAATGGTTACAAAATCACATGTAACTACTGTGTTTTAAGGCCACTGGATGAAACTGCTTATATAAGGACCCTGCTGTTAGTCTTTTGGAATACCAGCTGATCTTCAAATAGGTGGAAGCCTAACCAGTCAGAAAAGTGGACCATAATTTGTGTCTTCCTGTTTATGGTACCTAGGGAAAGGAGAAGACCAGTGTCAACGTCGATTAGGGTGAAGACCACCTTAAACTTGGAAGAAAGATTTTTAGAAAAAATATCTTGGAAGGCTGTATTTTTAGAAAGAATATCTTGGAAGGCCTTTCTGCTTGCCTGTACAGACGGAGGACTGCCTTTGACCTGGAGGACGCATGCACACTCATAGCAATTCACTTGGGTCACAAACTTGATGATTTGCTTTTCTAGTCTTCACAGCATTTGTTTTAGGTAACCAGTGCAACTTTGTTTTGTTTAAAAACTTTGTGCAGTGTAATACAAATAGAAGCCAGGGGTTTCAGTCTCAACTGCATCTTAATTTCCTCTTGTGCAAAATGAGGATAATTAAAAACCCAAGAGTCTAATACATATGGCTGTTAATATGTATGCAGATGCTTTGTAAACCTTATAAAACCTTGCTCCACCAAGTCCATGGCCAATAGCACCATCACCTGGGAGCTTGTTTAGAAATGCAGAGTCTCAGCCCCTCCCTGTTGAGTCAGTCTACATTTTCACAACACCCTCAGGTAGTTTGTATGTGTGTTAAAGCCTGATAAATATTTCTATAAGACATAATTTTCTTGGAAGGTTAAATTACCAGGAGGCTATGGATCAAATTTAGAAACTTTTATGTATAAGGTGGCGCCCCTTCAAATTTGAGCTTCTTCCCCTGAACAAGAAATCTACATGTTCTGCTTTGTCAAGCTTTTAGGTACTGACTAGATAAAAAGTTGAAAAAAAAGCTTTTAGAAAACTCCTTTTTAAATTTTCATTTCTGCAATAATTACAAATAACTGTTCTACACATTTTAAGATATGTTTTCTTTTTGCTCCTGGATCTGGTGGTTACTTCAGCAGAGGGGAACACTCTTCTTACCTGTCTGCACACCAGGAATTGGGTGATCACATATGCAGTGCCTGGTATATTTTGTGTTCCACTCTTTCTAAAGTACACACCTTACTTTGTTCATTTTGAAGTTGGGATGCATCTTTCAAATGATAGTATGTCATAGTTTAATTGCCAGTGTTTCCTTTTTAGCAGCACATAAAATGGTGGTATGTTTTATAAATTGATGGTGTCTCGGATGTGATGAAATGTAGTTGGTGGTGGCTTGGTTTTGTACGCATACCGTGTTTCCCCCAAAATAAGACCTCACCGGAAAATAAGCTGTAGCATGATTTTTCAGGATGATATCCCCTGAGCATAAGCCCTAATGCGTCTTTTGGAGCGAAAAGTTAATATAAGACCTGGTCTTATTTTCGGGGAAACATGGTATCTCAGAAAAATCAGTGGGTGGGACAAAGGGTCTAATGATTACAGCCATAACAGTTTCTTTCCAGGGGGAAAAAACATAAGATGTCTAGCAATTTTGAAGCTTCGGGGGACTAGAAGTGAGGGTGGGTGTGTTTCAAAAAAGGCAGTGGAAAAAAAATGTGAAAATTGGATAAAGTACAGCTAAAAATTTTTTTTTAAGAATGGCACTTTCATGAATTGTCTTTTTTAATCTTGGAAACAATCCTTTGAGGTAGATACTGTTGTCCCTATGAATTTATAGATGAGAAAAATGAGGCTTAGAAGGGAAGTGATGGGGCCTGGATTCAAACTTTGTTTTAATTTCAGTTCTCAGCTATATTGCTTTCTATTACGCTATACTGGCTTGTTTACTAGTCGAGTTCCTCACTAATATTTAATATGTCAGTTTAAAAGAGTAATTCACACAGCTAATAATTTTAAACTTTTACTCATTTTAATATTTCAATTTTTTATTACTACTGGAGCTATAAACTGCTGAACTTTAAAGGAAATTGACATTTCAGTTTTTTGGCATTTTGTGAAAAACAGACAAGTGTATACAGGACAAACTACTTCTTTGGTTAATGCTAATGGTTTCTGGACTCAGGTGTGTCAAGCAAATACGTAAAATGCTCCCTTTTAGAAAGAAGGGAGGAAAATTACTAATTTCATCGAATATAACTTCTGTCATGTGGAGCTTTATAGTAAGATCAACGCAGTAAGAGGAGAAATGAAATTAGCATTCCTCTGACTTCACTCAGAATTAATAAATATTCCCTGAACTATTCCTCCTGGTCTGAGACTTTGAGGAAACTGAGCCACAAATGGATAGAAGTGATTTCCACAATATATAGCTCTTCTATCTGTCTGCGCTTCTCTCAGTTCTTTGATACGTAGCAGTGAACACGTTCTTCCTCTGTGTAGATGGGGAGTCTCTCAGAACCTGGGCCCCCACCTGGGGTTTTGATTGGGCTTGGCCACTTGCATTTCGAGCACGCAGTGAAATCTGCATTTGAGTACTCCAGGTTTGGGTTAACATTCATCTAAAGGAATTCCACAATAAATAAATGCTATTAATCCTTCAGTTTTTCTCTTTCACTTAGCTAGTAATAGACTTTTTCAGTACTGTTACGTACTAGGTAATGTGACGGAAAAGCAAAACACACATTGCCTTGATGATGCTTATGTTGAACTTAATTCCAGTGCTTCTCAATTATGAATGCTTTTTGGAGGAGAACTGCTTATAACATTTGTGAGAGCCTCTACAGACCAATTAAATCAGAATCTCTGGGAGTGAGTCCAGACACTTGTAAATTTTACAAAGATTGATGCCCAACACTAATCATAGAGCCACTGCATTGTGAAAAAGGTAGTGTTGCTGGTAGGGCCAGATTGGCTATATACTTCTATATTAGAGTTAAACCATTTCATTTCATATTTTTCATCTTGCTATCATGGATAATGTTAACATGAGAAATACCATCCTAGTGTATGTAAGCTTTTACTAATTTCATATTACCTTTGCATAAAATGATTTATACTTTACAAAACCTTTTGCACATGCATTATTTCACTGATGTTTGTAACTACTCTGTTTTAAACAAAATTACCCCTGTTTTATAGATGAGAAAATTAAGGCTCAGGTTAAACAATCTGTTCCAAGTCCTGTGACCACTAAATGTTAGCAGTTGCGATAGACTGTGGCTTCTATGTAATCTGGGTTAGTTCTTTTTTTAAAAGACTGTGTAGCGATGGATACCTTATCTTAAATACTCAAAAAGAAAAAATTAAATTCTACAAAATGTACCCGCCCATTTATACCCCTATCTCTCTCTAGGGCCTTCACATTTCTGAGAGACCATTTTTATGATCCTGAACCCAGTATTCTCTTTTATTCTTGGTGTCATTCAGAAATCAGACGTCATGTCAACTGTTTTTATTTAGGGTTGTTGTTGACTTATTGAACTTTTTTCTCGTAAGCAAACTGTTTATTGAAATATGATCTACATGCAGAAAAGTGTAAAAGTCATAAATGTTCATCTTCATGAATTTCCACAAAATAAATACACCCGTGTCACCATCCACATCGAGAAATGGAGGCCTCCCTTGGAGCCCCCACCTCAAATGGAAGGAATCTACTATTCTGCTGAGGTATTAGTAGCCTATTCAGAGTAGAAAACCAGGTAGCTATATTTAATTTAATTAGACTGTCTAGTATTAGTGAAAAAGAGCTCATCCCAGGGCGACCTTTGAAAATCTAGTCCTTGGCAGAATGTAAGGACCAATGGCTAAGTTTTCAGGCCAGCGCAGTCAGCTTCCAGGCGGGCTGAGCAGCTTCTCAGCAAGCCCTTTTAAAGGGTCCCTGAGGAAAGAGAACACAGAGCATTGATTTGGCAAGTAAGTCTCTGTCACCAGATTTCTTGCTTGTTGGTGAAACTTCTTACTGCTTCTTCATCTCATTTTCTTCTTCCCATTTTTGCCCACAGACCTTTTGAACTCCTTGTGAGAAATTGGAGCGGAACTGCTCCTCCAGAGCCAGACTTGATTGTGAAACACGACAGGTTTATTAGTGGTGTGAGCCTTCTAATACTCTTACTATTGATATTGATGATGTAGAGTTGTTTGTTGTCTAAACCATCTCTTTCCACCTCTGGGTCTCTTATCTGATGATAAAGACAACGGGAGGATCTTCCTCATTTTAGCAGTTCAGTTTTGTAGGATTTCTTTTTTTCTTTCTTTTTTTTCTCTTCCTCATTCAGTTTTTGTCGTCGTATTTTTTAAACTTCTGCCAAGCACTGTATTTAGTGCTGGGGATATAAAAATGAATACACAGCTTCTGTCAGTTTTACCTTTGCAGTAGGAGGGAGATATTGTCACTGGACATTTTGAAAGATCTTTCTGTCCTCAGAATCCTGTCATACTTTCATCTCTGCTTTGGAATCTCACTGTGGTGCTTAATTGGCTGTTACTCGCTCCTTTTGAACCACTAACAGTCTTAGACTTTGAAGATTCTGCTGTGAAAGTCACATCTCAATGGCTGCCAAAACTGTAATGTATCATCTTGATGCCACATGAAACTTAAGTTTTATATCCTTTCTAAGTTCCTTCTTGTATGTGTTCCTTTGTTCATATTAGCCATGAAATCCTTCTTTTTCTGTGTTGCATTTGAACAGAGAATGATTTTGAAAGTAAGGTGGGCTCTGAATTGGTAATTTTAAGTCTAAGAATGAATGTCAAGATACATGAGTACCCCTTTCTGGGCCAGATCTTTAAGAGCTACTGATATCATCTACTTATTTTGCATTTGGAGTCCTACCCATTCACAACTGAGTGTCTGCTACTCCAGCCTCCCTCATTGATTTCTCCCCAGTGAAATTTGGTTGTAGTTACTGGAAATGCTGTGCAGCAGCTCTCCTCTTCTAATTGGATCCTGCCTTTTACCAGGAGCTTTAAATTTGGTCTGGCTATGTTTGTTTCTTCCTTAAACCAGAAGTCAGTGGTGGGGACAAGCAAGGCTGCCTCTCTACTTTTACAAAAGCAAAGGTGACTCTACTCTTTGGTAAGATTGTGCCAAGCTCTCTGTACCATTTCCAGTCATCATACCAGATCTTTTCATTTTGGAAATCATCGCGCATTTGCTTTATATGTCCAAGTCTTAACCTAGGATATTTGTAAGAAGAGACATTTAATTTCCTTAGAAGACAGGCTATCAGCATGCTTGGCACCATATCAGTTCTTTCAATATTCACAGTTTGAGACACTTGAGAGATAAAATCTCTTGCATTAATGATTCAACTTAACATGCTTCCATGTCTCAAAATAATCTGGTATGGGACAGGCAGATAGTGGAAGACAACAGGCAAACACTTCGTAGTGAAAATTTCACAGCTAGGTTTGACATGTTTTGAAGGATTAAAAATTAACATTAAGGATGATTGGTGAATTATTGATGCAGTAAGCTGTGAGACATAGAGTAAGCTGTGAGACATAGGGTGGCAGTGGTAGTGCAAATTGGCAGGCCATATATCCCAGGATAAAACATAGAACAATTGAATTGGGTAATGTCAGACCATATTTAGCCCAATATTCAGAAGAAGGGGAGGCGCTTACACAGGCAGTGGTGAAATAGGAAATTGTTTTGCAGACTTAACACTTTTCCAACTGTACTGTTAGCTGCCATACCTAGGGCTCATTAGGAGTTGTGTTGTTATACAGCGTTGGATTTGGGAGTAGAGAAGTGGGACCCAGAGATACAAAGTTGTGGCTGGGCTGTGGGTAGAAGGGGAAAAAAATGGGGTGGTGGGACAGTGGGCATGGTAAGACTGTCCTAAACTCTAACATGAATGTATGTCTGTCTCCCCCATTTGGCAAGACTTTCTGCAGTGTTCCCGCCTCTGTGTTGTCTGTTAATTAGATTGTACTGTCTTGAAAAGGCACAGACACTATCCTGTTCTAATTAGCATCTAGTGTAGCCTGGTGTCCACAGTGATGCCCATTATTGTTAGTTAACGATGATTAGTGAAGCTGAAGCTATTTTTTAAACAGGGCCCAAGGGATGCAGACAGTGATGAAAACGACAAAGGTGAAAAGAAGAACAAGGGTACGTTTGAAGGAGATAAGCTAGGAGATTTGAAGGAGGAGGGTGATGTGATGGACAAGACCAGTGGTTTACCAGTGCAGAATGGGATTGACGCAGACGTCAAAGATTTTAGGTTTGTATGCTTTACACTTCTGATTTTTGACTGGGGGCTATGGGTTTCTGGTTTGATTTAGTTTTATTTTGATTTTAATTTTCTTTTTTCCTTGTTATGTGTCCTTTTTTTTAAGACTTGGGTCTAGTGTAGGCTATACCACAAAAATTGTAAATTACCTGGCAAGGTGGAATTTTCTAAGAGCTGTCAGTGCTTGGTGCTTTGCCAAAACAATAGATTTTGCATTTGTATGGGGCTCTATAATTTGCAGATTGATTCCATTAAGAGCATTTCATGGTTCTCAAATATCAAAATCACCTGAAATGGGTACCTCGGGACTTTTCCCAAGTTTCTCCCAAATGATTATCTTGGGAGAAACCATGGTTTCTAATGGAAGTTTGGCATATCTCTCTGGCATGTTAGAGTAGAGGGGAAAACAGTTGAGAACTTACTTCATTTGAGCCTCATAAGTTCCCTTTGAAGTAGGTGGGTCAGGTGTCATTTTCCTCATTTTGACGAACCAGAGATGCGGCTTAAATGACATTTCTTTATCATGTCCCTTCCATGTATGCCTCTCATTCCATCTCTGATCATGATTAATTTGTAGGTTGTACCCTATCATTTAATATACACAGTATTAAAATGATGTGTATTTGTCTTCCGCATTTGGCAAGTATTCTTCATTTATGTAGATCACCTTTAGTGATGGTATATAATTTTAAAAATCTAAAAATCCTTGGTCAGTGATGTACAGATAGAGAATTTAATTTTGAATGATTTTAATGTTAGTCTGAAGCTAATATGTGCGTGTCTAAACACATACACATATATGTCTTACCCTAATATCTGCCAAAACCAACGTTAAATGTATATTTTGGGTCATTGTAGAACATTTAATTATTTAGTATTTCTAATCTAATTTTTATATCTTGTGACTGTAAACAATTATAGTCTTTCAAAGAAATTTGAGGCAAAGAGTCATAAACACTTACCTAAGTTCTTTCAGATGAGTTAGTTTGGGTAACCTCCCCCACCCTTAACCTCAAGCAGCCTGTAGCTGTGTTTTGTGGTATTTGACTTTGGGGCAGGTGATGGTGGTGGTAAGGGTGCGTGTGTCAAGGAACACCAGAGTAGCTTTAATTTGTACTAGTTATAGGATTTGTTTTAGGGATGAAATGTGTAGAATATAGCCACAGGCTACACTCCTTAGACTAGATTCTAATATTCTGTCTGGAACTTCATAGTCCTGCAGTCCTTTTATGGAAGGTGGTCACGTGTCCTGGGTTTCCCAGGACAGTACTTATTTATACCTGTGTCCCAGGATATTTATTAATGCCCCTTTTTGCTCTTAGAAGTGTCCTGGTTTGGATGATCAAATTACATCCTCACATTATTTTTAATTCTTAGAGTTGTCTCCTTAGCAGGGGCATATCCTAGGCAATGAATTTATTTTGTACTGTTTTATAATGGTGTGCTTCTTCTGAGTTTTTAGAACGGGGGAAGGGGAGACAGTTTTAGCATTGGCTGGTATACCCAGATATCATAGAAAAAAAATTTTCACTTATATAAAAATTATTATTTTTTAATGGAATTATTCTCAGATGTGGATTTTCCCCCTTAAAGAATACTTTTCCATTGTTTCTATGTTTAAAGAGCAGATATTGCTTTGGGGGGCATATTTTACTATTGCATTTTGGGATCTCTGTTTTCATGGATGCCACAGGCAGTGATTTTTTTCCAGTTTATCCAGTGTTCCTCAGATCTGAGCCCCTTGGTTAAGGGTTTGTAAATTAATAGCAGTAAATGTCAATTGAGGGGATGGGTTGTGGTGGGAAGGCAAGCAATAGAAGAATCATTGTGTAGGATATAACATGGAAGCTCCAGGAGGGGTCTCTGGTGGTTTTGTAGAAACAATTGTAAGTACTATTGATGATAAGATAAATCGTGGACCTTGTCCTTAAACTTAGGTTGCTGTAGTGTCCCTCCCCGCTCAAAATAAGGTTTAATGCCCTTTACTTTCTCTGTTTAGCCGTACCCCTGGTAATTGCCAGAACTCTGCTAATGAAGTGGATCTTCTGGGTCCAAACCAGAATGGTTCTGAGGGCTTAGCCCAGCTGACCAGCACCAATGGTGCCAAGCCTGTGGAGGATTTCTCCAACATGGAGTCCCAGAGTGTCCCCTTGGACCCCATGGAACATGTGGGCATGGAGCCTCTGCAGTTTGATTATTCAGGCACGCAGGTACCTGTGGACTCAGCAGCAGCAACTGTGGGACTTTTTGACTACAATTCTCAACAACAGGTACTGTGTGTGTCTCTGTCACTCTCTCTGCTCTCCTTCCAGCCAGCACGTCATTCAAGTAACTGAGAATGGGGCATGGGAGGGGGGCGGCATTATTTTAGGCTATGGACAGCCAGCTCTTTCTAACCCAACAGTTAGGTGCGTTACAAAGCCTCTGCATCTTCCCCCGCAAGAAGCTGATTCCCCTGCTGAGGTTGTTGGCGAGAGACCACTTTCCTCTACAAGTCCCTTCTTTGGCTTCTCTCTCCTCCCATGGCCTGGGGAGTGGGTGACGTGGTGTTACCTCTTGTAACACAGTCCTCTCGTATTCTAAATGAATCTCTCTGAAGATTAATACGATTGTGATGCTGTTTTGTTTTGCCTTTTTTTTTTTTTTTAACTTTTTAAGTGTGTTTTTCCAGGACCCATCAGCTCCAAGTCATGTAGTCGTTTCAATCTGGTTGTGGAGGGTGCAGCTCACAGTGGCCCATGTGGGGATCAAACCTGCAACCTTGTTGTTAAGAGCACCACGCTCTAACCAACCTAGCTAACCGGCCGCCCCCTCTTTTGTTTTTAAAATACTAAAATTGAGTTAATGCCTTTCAAAAGAGTTAGAATGTCTTTAGGGAAAAAAATAACACACAAATCACTCAACATAAAATCTGCAGTGAAATTACTTGGCTCTTTTATTCATAAATCCCTGGAAAATACTGCATGTATGCTTCTCTGGTTTTGTAGGCACGGTATGACTAATTCTGGGGTTTACTATCCTTCTGTTTAACTTTTTTTTTTTTAAAGGAAAATCAGCTGTCTGAATTGTGAGAGAGAGCTTCCTGACTTGTTGAGTACCACAGGTTCTCCCTTGGGCTGGAAGCAGTTTGATGGGCCATGAATTTCTGATAACGCCTTAAGTTTTGACTGGACATAAATACAAACTTTTAGGTTTGAAAGGTTAACATCTCATTTCGAAGTTTAGAAATTCCATACCTATGGGGGAAATGGACTTCTGGTCTGTGGAGATCAGTTGTACCGTATTGTCCACTGAGTTGTCATAAATTGCTGATTTTCAGTGAATTTTGATTAATAGACAGTTGGATAATAAAGCTAACCATATGAAGTTTACAAAAAGAAATCCCTGTAAGAGATTTTGTGATGTGCATACGGGTATTCTCTGTGCTCATAGCAGATGGATATATTAGGTTTAATTACAAAAGTCTTTTTCCAGAGAGAGGAAACTGGTAATAGTGTACACTATATTCTCCCTGTAGTTCCCAGTAGATATGCATACTTCTCCGTAAGAATTGACTTTCTGTGCTTTTTCTTGCCCTAATAAGAAGTAGTCTTTCATGGTTTTGCCTTTTTTCATAATGAATCCTTAAAGTAGCAGTTTCGAGTGAAGCCAGAAATTAGTTTAGGTGCTGAAGATACGTAAGACTTCAAAATATTTTGTTCCACACGAGCAAATATAGGGATATTATGGTGTAGACTTCAACTAGTCCAGCTTAGAATATTAATATGGCAATTTCTCACCTAAATTGAGGTTCATGAGTGCAGGCTATTCCTAATAAGGATCCTTTAACCTAGTTATATCAAGAAGTTTTGTCTGAATTCTTTCTTTTACTCTGTCTTTTTGGTCTGAATTTCCCTAGCAACCCTTAGAACTGTGGCCATTTTTGGTTCTTAGCTTCCATTCCAGTCTAAGCCTTTGCTTGTTATTTAAGAAATGTTTGTCTCCAACCTCTTATGAATGAAAATTTGATTCTCTTTCATTTAATTGTTCTTTACTTCATAGTCACAGTTGAGAGTCTCTTGTGATAGTTGATCTCTAGTTTCAAAATAATTTTACCAATATTTTGGGAGGCAGGATAATTATTAGAATTTGAACAACAGATGTATTTTTGCACACCCACAAGTAGCATGATTATATCAAACATAACACCCATTCAAATTTATAAAACCTGAGATACCCTCACCACAAATTCCATTTCAGCAAGTTTTGAAAGTGAACATTACTGTTTTGAAAGTTAATCTGTTTTTGGATTTTGGCTTTACATACATGTCTTGGTTGCTGCAACATAGGACATTGTTACACAGAGATATTACCGTCATATGATGTGATTAATCATTGTTTTGTCTCATGGGCCCATAATTCTTGCTTTTCTAAGTAGCTTGTTTTACACATTCTTGTACTAGGCACGCTAATAGCCTGCCTGAGACCCATTGGCTCAAGACTCCTCCGAAGTATCTTCAAGCCCCTTAACCTCCCAAAGACTCCTACATCATACAAGCCAGTTGTTGTTACGAAGAACGGATCCTTTTTCTGCTGGAAACTGGTGTTTGTTCTTACATGTTATCCCTCCAATCTTTCTTACCCTTTTGCTTTCATCACATTTTATTCCCCTTTCCATTTCTACTAATTTAAATCGTTTTCATTCTTCAAGGTCCAGTACTGTTACCTTTCTTGATCTCCAAATGAAAAAGACGTCGTGTGTGGACTTGCCCTTTCTGTTGTAAAACAGAGCAGGTGCAGACATCCACATAAAACAGATGAGCAGCACCTTAGTGGGTAATTTTAAGGCCTCCTGAGAAGCTGTCCTGTCGCAGCCTCTTTCTTCCCTCCAAGTGTTTTGTCTCTTGATGTGGGTGTTGATTCCCTGGGGGTGTTTAATTTATGAAAAGTCAGGAAGCTCTGCACTTAAAATAGGTGCACTTCTATAGGCATTTTATGTGTCAATAAAAAATTTTAAATGTCAAAAAAAAAGCCAAAGGCAAAAACCCCCAAAAGTTGTCTTGTCTCCTTTGAACTCTGTTGTGTTTTGTACATCCCTTAAGAAACAGAGTCACCATGTTGTCTGCCTTGTGTTATGATTTACTTGTCTAAGGGCCCTTGCTAGATTGTAAGTTCTTGGGGCTAAGGCCCAGGTCGTCCCCTCTGTGTCCTGTGCTTTGCTTTAGCAGACCCAAGTTTTCAGGGAACTTTCTTTGTATCCCTATTATGCTATCTCAGAACATCCCCTATATTTAGTATTGCTTTCCCAAACTGAAGTTTGAAACTAGCATTCTAAGAGGTCTGGAGACCACTTTTTGTGAACTAGCACATATTCTAATGTGCAAGTACTTTAGATCTAGCCCACTAGCTTGTGCTTCACAGACAAATAATTAGACCTGTATAATACCCAGGAAATTTACCTCCTGGATTAATACTGTTTCCCTGAAAATAAGACCTAGTCGGACAATCAGCTCTAATGCGTCTTTTGAAGCAAAAATTAATATAAGACCCGGTATTATATTATATAAGACCCAGTCTTATAGTAAAATAAGTCTTACAGTAAAATAAGACTGGGTCTTATATTAACTTTTTGCTCCAAAAGATGCATTAGAATATATTGTCCAGCGAGGTCTTTTTTTCGGGGAAACACGATATGTAATCTTTTTGGCGTCACAGCCCTCTATTGCTATCTGATCAACAGCCATGGTCCTCTTATCAGAAAAAGGTACATAATTCTTTTGACACCAAATTTTGTGGATAACTTTAGGGAGATCACAGACATAAACTTATATTCACATTTTTTGTTCTCACCTGTAGCCAAGCATATTTCATGAATGGGACAGCTTCCCTCACCCCATGGCTCTCAGTTCAGTTATTGTGACTCATTTGGTCATTTACATAGTGCTAGGAAGTACTTGATGACAAGTGATAAGGCCATTCATTCATGCCAGTTGGTTCTCTGGGGAGGGAAACGGTGGGTCTTCAGCTCTGTCTACAAGACCTGTTCATACCAGGAAAAGAGTCAAAATTCCATTGGAAGAAACGGTAAAACTGAAAGCTTCAAGCTAGAAATTAGCAGGTAGGTGTTTAGTAGATGACGCAGAAGCAATCACTTTGGGTGCTGATTGAGGCTGACAAAAGCGAGGTTGCGTGGATAGCATGTGGCGTAGTTTACCGACTTTGCTGTGCTGCTTTATAGGCGGTGATAACACACTTTAAAGGAGTGACTTAATTATTGTGGCGTAGTTTTTTGTGCTGTTAGTTTACAGTAGTTTTAGTAATTCTTTCATCCATATTAATCAGCTGTTAACTATTGTGCCCATCTAGGAACCATGGGTTCTACCCATAGTGAGCAGAGCTAGTGTTCACAGAACGACTATCATACGTGAAACAGTTGTGAGACAGTTGAGGAATTAAGTGCTAAATTAGTTGGTTAGTAATGTTGTCAGACCAGGGGAGGGCTGGATGAGGACCAAGATTGCACAGACCTAGCCTGAAAGACAGGTGGAGTATATATTGCTGTATTGAAGAAGGCAGAGGTATGGAGACGGAAATGACTGGTGTTCTAGGCCAACGAGAATAGAAGATACGTGTAGATGGGGGAAACGTGATAGGTATGTGATTACTGAGTCCATATCACAAAGGCCTTGAGAGCCAGCCCTGAGTCTGAGGCAGCATTGATTGTGAGTACTGAATGAGCTCTAGTATGGCACGCAGTTTTCTGTACATTCTGCTGTTTTGTCTTGGCTTTCTTAAATAGGTTACAAAGGCTAGGTTTTTATTTATTTATTTATTTTTTTAAGTTTTGAGTTGTTATAAGTGGTAGGGTAGCTTTATTTGTGATTTTTATGAGGAATTTTGGTTTGGAAATTGATAAAGTAATTCCTTTTTTTGTCCTATTTCCTTTGGATCAGGATTTTGCTTTAATATAAGTTGGTTTCATAAAACTGTTACTGTGAGCTTGTATTGGGGTACGTATATAATACATATAGAGAAGCCTCAAAATACAGAAAGGATTATTTTTATGTAGTTCATTACAGGCTTAATAGTACTTATCTAGTCACTGTTAATCAAAATTAACCTTTCTAAGATTTATTTAGAGCAGAGATTCCTTTTTTTGTTGTTGGTGACATGAGCTCCTGTGGACTGAATTCTCAGAATAATGTTATAAAATGCGTAAATCGGATTACAAAGGAAGCCAGTTATATAAAAATAGCAGTAAAATATTTAACAATGTTTAATGATATGCTTTATCATATTATACATGAAAAAGAAGTAGGTGTACTATCATAATGAGCACAGACAAGATTTGAGATGTCTGAAGCAACCTGAAAATGTTATATGATTTCTGTTGGTGATTAAGTCACAGATGTTAATATGGTTTGTTGTTTATAATCATAATTGAAGGATATGCTAAATTTTGTGAAACTAAAAATAATTTTACCTATACCAAGTACAAAGATCTGGAGTTAAGCCCTAATTCAGGGTGGTTTGAAATGCTAATTGGTGTTTCTGGAGTATTTTCCCTTTTTCCTCACACTTTCCCCTTATTGTCTTCTTCTTAATCCCAGAAAACACAGTGAACAATGCATATATAATGTGTTCATACCATTTTGTTATGATACTTGAGTAACATTCTTTATTTTAATAAAGTTATAAAACCATTATTTCCCTAAGTATATTTTATAAAATTATTGCCAGGTTTCATTATATTACAATCCTATATAGCAGAAACCAAAGCCAGGATTATGTTGGTATAGATTAATCAGATTAGTTGTTGATATTGTTTGTTTAGAATTTAAAAATAGCCTAATGTAGCATGTTTTACAAAATTGTACAATGGTATACTTAAAACTCACCTGTGAAGCATGAATTTTAATAAAGAGAAAATACTCTGAAAGTCATAATTGAAATATTATACTATGTTCACAACCCTAGTCAGATGGAAGAGAAAATTGGTAGTGATTAAATGTCATTCTTACGATTCCAAGTGTGTACATGGTTTTCATATAGTTATTTAATATTCTTGGCTTTCTTTTCAATTTACAAATGAAAGGATTGTTCTGTTAGTGTCATATATATAATCGCTGTTAAAATGCTGATGTTAGCTAGCCATTTAGTCGATTGAAGCTTACATCTATTTGACTTGAAATTTTTTTTTTAAATTTATTTATTGGGGTGACAATTGTTAATGAAATTACATAATTTCAGGTGTACAATTCTGTATTACATCATCTATAAATCCCATTGTGATTGACTTGAAATTTTATGATATGATTTTCTTCAAAAGATTGATTTACTTGAAGGAAGGGTATTTTTGTTTTTCCCATCTTATGTAGAAATCATTTATTTTGGAATGAGATTCTTTACCTTTTAAAGAAATGTAGAGTATTTTTCTCTTTGGAAATTTCAGCAGCATGGTTTATATGTACCCGTTAAGCCAGAATTCATTGTAATAATTAGTTGATCATTTAACCTGGTTTAAGTGTTAAGCAGTTGTTCAAATAACCTGGTCAAAAGTGGGCTTTGATCTTGAAGCTTTAAACAATAGCAAACTTTAAAAATTTTATATACAGAAGACTGGCTCCGAGATATACTTTTTAATTAAAAATTTATAGTCCCACCATTAATGTAATACTTTTAAGTGCTTTAAAGGGCTTTTCTCTCTGAATCCTGACAACAGCCCCATGAGATAGGACAGCTATTATATTTTTACAGATAAGAAAATTAAGACATCATGAAGCTAAGACACTTATTGAAGGTCATATTCTACAAGCTGTGCAGATATCTGTGTTTTGGTCTGTAGCTTCAGGCTGTTTCCTTTGGACCCAGTACTAGGAGCACAAAGCCTTTTGGTATGTGGAGTTGTCTCACCTTCAAATTCAGCTGCATTCAGTTTGTCCTGCATGGAGACATTGTAAAAAGTACTCATCAATACCAACAAAAAAATGTTTTTTTCCTTCTTTCCCTGTTATCTTTGTGAACTGCTGAGAACAGTTGGTGTTCATGAACTCGTTGGGATTTTGACTTTAACTTTGAAGAGTCATGACCTCTGCTTTCCCCATCCTGGGCTGCCTTGTTGGGGGAGGATATACGAGACAACTCACATAAGGACTGTGTGTGTCTGTGTGGGGGCTCTCTTCCTGTTCATCAGAAAGAACATCAAACACTAAAGAAAGTTCTAAGTAGTTAACATGTATTAATTTTAATACCTCCAACAACCTTATGTGTTAGACATACCTTTATTGTCCCTATTCGAGAGAGGAGAAAATTGAGGCACGAGAGATTGTCTTGCTCAAACTCACATAGAAAGTCAGCGGTGGAGCTGCGATATGGATCCAGGCTTTCTGGCCCAAGAGCCTGTGCTCTTATCCCCTGTCCGCTATGTATATTGCCCTAAACTGGTAAAAAGCCAGCGCTGGCAGTACATTTTATTTGGGGGGTGCCAGGAGGGGAGCATAGTCTTTTACATTTACTAGTTCCATATTTAGATACTACTCCTCCATATTCTGAAAACAATAATATTTTATGTCACCAATTATTGATAACAGTAATAATAGTAGTAGCTATATTTTATAACATGCCAACTGTACCTCAGTTCACTACGTGAGTGTTTTTGACTGCCCAGATTTTTTTCTGGAATAAAAACGCTGCAAGCATATCTTTTGTAAGGTCATATAGTGGCAGAGAAGGGAGTCAAACCAGCTTGCTAGTGTAGTTCTCAAATTATGCCTTCAATATTATTAAGAACCTTGACAAGCTTGAAACAGTTGATGTATTTTCCTCTGTATTCAGTCTCTGGAACAACTTAGGAATTTTACCCAAGTAAATTATAATCAGTAGTGGCTCCATTTATCATTATACCAACCTTAAAATAAGCATTTTCTCCAAATCTCACAGTATTGTGTTAATCAGTTACGATTAGTTTGCTTTGTGAAAATGATGAAAATGTTTACGGAGCTCAGTGCTTTGCCCAGCAGATGGCATTTGTATGAGTTTTTCAGGATCCTTTGGAACCCATCACTTGCCAATTACCCAATTTTGTTTTGAATACCCTATATTTCCAGTTAATATTGGACCATTTACATAAAGAGAACTGCCAGGATTCCTACTGTAATCTATGCTATAATCAAGTCTGCCTGCTGTAGCTGCATAATTTACTTTTGTTAATTGTTTACTGCAAAATGCACTCAAAAAAATAATTCTCTATTCACCACAGCCACTGAGATATTAATCAACTCTCAAACACAGGATATATGGAAGTTCTTGTAGGGCCTATATTTTTTCAGTTGAAAGTTATGGGTCCTACTCTTAAAGTGTGGTAACAAAATGTGGTTAGAACCACAAACTCATTTACGTGGAATGATTATTTTCATGGTATTCGCACACACACAGTATTTGTATATTTATAGATAGAGTATACATACGTGTAATGAGTTACATGTAATGGTAAAAACATACGAAGTAAGAAGTCAAATGGAATGGCACTGGAATACTGTTTTTGGTTAATAAATCAAGATAACCTCAAGATTTATGTTCTGAACACACCATTTTTATTTTCCTAGCTCCATGTCACAGCATCTAGCTAATAATGTGCTAAAAAAAAATTTGTGGAATGAAATGAGTTACTTTGTTTATAGCAGGATAGAGGAAACAGGTTAGCTATAAGCAACATCTCAGATGTTAAATATTTCAAAACGTTTTAGGCTAGGAAAATTCCAGCGACCCATTAAAGAGACAGTAGATGTTTAGTGGAACTATGAGTTAATTTTTACAACCTTGGTAAAACTTTAAAAATCAGCTTTCCACTATTTTACTTGTTTTCTGCCTCTTGGCTGCCCCTCTTGGGTGGACTGTCTCCTGCTGGTAGGAATACTAGGAGACTGTCCTTAGCTATAACAGAAATGTGAAACCAGCTCGGCAAAAATCCCAAGATCACAGTTGGCACACATTACTGATTGGCTCCCTTCCTGATAGTGAACAATTGTTTTGATATGTTTATCAAGAGTCCAGTATTTCATTTGAAGACTTGATATTTAATCAATACCTATAAAGTAGTGCTGTCTTTTTACCAGTATCATAATGAAGTTTTTTTTAACCTTTGAAAATAAAAAACAAGACTCAAAAGTATTCTTGAAATCTGTACATGGTTACTTTTGACATTCATACTGTAAAAGCAAAGACTAGTTTTACTTTGTTTTTTAGAAAGATAAATTTATAGAGAGGTAAGAGGTGAAGTTGACCATTATGTTAAAAATATTCACCTTTTGTGTTTTTTTATTTAAAATCAGTCTACTCAGATCTTTGAGGCATAGAGGTAGCCAAATCATAGGATAAAGTCTTTCCATTAAAAGTTCAGTCGTGACAGTAATTAAGCTGAGTTGGCCGAATGACATTATCTCCTAATGTCTGAAACAATCTCTTTATGAGGACATCTGTAATTCAAGACCCATGGTGTCTATTATACGTCATCTAGTGATGTCAGCTGAGCTGTTGAACAGTGCTGTAGAAAGAGCAAGCAGGTAGGTTGAAGGTCCTTTCTTGGGAGGTTCCTTCAGTAAGTGCTGTCAGCCTGATTCTAGCAAAGAAAGAAGTCTTCAGTATGACTGCTTACAAGGAGGCATGTCAAAACAATGCAAAATCAGGTTACTTGCATCTCCTTTTTTTGTACCAATACCATTCATACAAAATTGTATGAACATTTTATTTATTGTTGTATTTCTAGTTCCTTGCACAGTGCCTAGAAGGTTTTACTTATTTCATAAATGGTTGTAGGATGAACCAGTGAATGTTTGACTTTGTATTAAAATAGAACCTCGGGATATTTTTAGTGTTAAGGCCTTTGAACTCCTTCATTTTTCTTGGG
Organism: Rhinolophus hipposideros; assembly: GCF_964194185.1. NCBI lineage: Eukaryota > Metazoa > Chordata > Mammalia > Chiroptera > Rhinolophidae > Rhinolophus > Rhinolophus hipposideros. The sequence continues at coordinate 74,586,599 of NC_138054.1, forward strand.
AGCTAAGAAGTGTGCCGGGTCTGAGCTCGTAGTCCAAGTTTTGTTAGTAGTAGCTGTGCTTCTGTTGTTTTATTTTCTACATATGAAGGATAGGTATCCTAGGAAGCTCGGGAGCCCCCAAAAGTTGGGCAGTTGTCCCAATTTACTCATTATGATAAGCCACTAGTTGAGGCAGGTATTCACTATCATTTCCCCAGGAAGAGGCAGCCGGAGGATGAAATGAATAGTTTTCATTTTCGTTTCCAAAATGTGCGTAGGTGAGGATTAATTCAGTGTTGGGGGGTAGGGAGCGGTGCGGGTCTCAAAGGGACTGAAGGGCAGTAGCAGCATGGGGCAACTTGGTAAGTCATTTTGTAGTACCTTTGTTTAATTTTTCAGTGTGTCTTGGATCAGGCAGCACCCTCAGTCCTATTGACAACCACCAGAGCATTTGTATGTGTGCGTGGTTCAGGGGACAAATAACCTGTGAAGTAGTCAGCACGTGGGTACTGGGCACCAAATTGAGGAGAGAGAAAGCAGAACAATGAAGCCTCGCGATACCCTGCGAATGGAGTAGAGTATCAGAACATTTTTGTTCCAAGTATCATGCTTAAACAAGGCTTATAGAAGTTTTGACTCAGAGAGGGTTTAAAGTTATTCCCGAGAGAGTTTCTCTAACCTCACCATGTCTTTTTCTTAACCTCAGCTGTTCCAAAGACCCAATGCCCTTGCGGTCCAGCAGTTGACAGCTGCCCAGCAGCAGCAGTACGCACTGGCAGCTGCTCACCAGCCTCACATCGGTAAGTCTTGAAGCCTGTAGCTCCCTTTTTATCGCTGTGGCCACCATTTGAGGATGCTGGCTGCTGTGCAAAAGTCTCAGATGATAGGAGTCCAGACAAATCCCTCCATGTAAAATGGCCTCTTCCTCTCATCCAGTTGTCTCTAGCTACATTCTTTATTTTTGCCACACTTTCTAGACCTCAGCTCATAAGAGTATCCAACTATTTCTCTACCTCAGCTGTTGCGAGATTTAAAGTATTAACTGCAGTAATGACTAGCATCAACTCTGTTGGTAAGAATGGATGAAATCAATTAAATGACAATAGTTTTGTACATGTTGGGGGTGTATAGACTGAATATATCAACTTCTCTTATCAAGTAGCAATTAGTTCCTATAAATCCATTTTCGTAGCAGCATGTATTGAAAATGTTATAAAGTAATCTCATGTAATTACTGCTTTTTAAAATAGCTTTTGCCCTTCTTCTATAGCAGTTGTTAAATTTTGATATGCATATTTTTGCCCTCGCCCGACCTTTTAAAGGTCTCTGAAACAAAATGCTGTGAATGTAAACAAGTACATGTAGAATTTTTGTTTTTGAATGTGCCGAAATGTATGATTGAATATAAAGGAGATCGCCAGTCATGGTGGTGGTCTCCGGCAGAAGGAAAGACTTGCTTCCAACCTCGATACAGTAGGGCCAGGCATAGAGGCCTTTGCCTGGGCCTGCTATTGTATCGTTGGAGTCAGTTGTCTTTATACGTAAACACCCACGTTTTCTTTGAGGAAACCTGTTTGGAAAATTGTTTTAAATGGGAATAGATCCTTCCCTGAGTCCCATTACAGAATCTTTTAAATTGCTCTATTTTACCCTGTTATAATTGTGATCACCTTTTACAAATTGTGCTGAATTTAAAGTTGCATAACAGTTTTACTTGTAATTTTTTAGCAAAGGTTTAAAAAAAAAAAGATGAAAGATAAATGTCACCGTAATCTTCAGTGTAGGGATTATTTTATTTTTAAAAAATTCCTCTTTAGTCTCAACCTATCTTGTCTTTTTTTCTTTTTTTCCCCTACCTACAGCCTGGAACAAATAGCCAAACTGTGTAGGTATTTGGTAGGGCTGCAGTTTTAGTCAAGTTTGTTTTTACTGACAGGTATGTTTTCAGCAGGTTTAGCTCCCGCTGCATTTGTCCCCAATCCGTACATCATCAGTGCTGCTCCCCCAGGGACGGACCCCTACACGGCTGGATTGGCTGCAGCAGCGACCCTAGGTAAGACGTTCTGCTGCGTGAGGGATTGTCTCACCTGCTAAAAGTCGTTTGAGATGGGCACGTGTTCTTGTACTGTCACAAATCATGTCTCCAGTGAGGATTTCTCTTCTGATTCCCAGTGTCATCTACCTGCTGCCAGCCAGATAGCTCTGCTTAGCTGTAACTTCACACTTGAACATGTCTGAAGGCAAACTAGTCAACTGCCTCCTGTATAGGTGTTTTGGATCCATGAAGCCACCAGTTCCTCATAGATGTTTTGGGAATCTCCCCTTATCTAGTTCTCTAGTCTACCTCAGTTCAGGTCCTAATAGGTTTTACCCAGAATTTTGCAGCTGCTGTCTCACGTAGTCCTAATTTCCGTGCTTCTTCCCCCTCATCTGTGTCCCTAAATTGTATAAGAAAACTGTCTCAAACACAAATCTTACCCTCTTTTCCTTCTGCTTAACCCCTTCATTGCTTTCTGTCTTGTGTTCCCTAATGTAGCATGCCGTGGTTATTATCAGGCGTGGCTGATCATTGTAACCTACTTGGGTAGTGGGGGTGGGGGTGTATTGTTCTTTGGAGTCGGTGTTTCTCAGGAGCTGCCATGGCATTCTGAGGATTAGCGAGGATTGGGGCCCACTGTGTATGGGAATCACTCCATGACTTGTATGTGGGTGTTTTACATGTGCACCACTTTCGTCCCAATACTGGCTACCATTGGCTCACACCATTCATTTTAGCAATGCGAAATTTATTTATTTATTTATTATTTTTCATTTTAAACAGTTTCTATGGAAAGTAACCTCCCAGGGTGATCTGATCACAGATTCCTAACTGGGCAGGTCACAGTGGGAAGTCACGCCCCAGGCATGTAACTTTTTTTTTTTTTACTTTTTTTTTTTTTTTAAAGATTTTATTGGGGAAGGGGAACAGGACTTTATTGGGGAACAGTGTGTACTTCTAGGACTTTTTTCCAAGTCAAGTTGTCCTTTCAATCTTAGTTGTGGAGGATGCCGCTCAGCTTCCAGTTGTTGTCCTTTCAGTCTTAGTTGTGGAGGGCGCAGCTCAGCTCCAGGTCCAGTTGCAGTTGCTAGTTGCAGGGAGCGGAGCCCACAATCCCTTGTGGGAGTCGAGGAATCGAACTGGCAACCTTGTGGTTGAGAGGACGCACTCTAACCAACTGAGCCATCCAGGAGCTCAGTGGCAGCTCAGCTCGAGGTGCCATGTTCAATCTTAGTTGCAGGGTGCGCTGCCCATCATCCCTTGTGGGACTCGAGGAATCGAACTGGCAACCTTGTGGTTGAGAGCTCACTGGCCCATGTGGGAATCGAACTGGCAGCCTTTGGAGTTAGGAGCTTGGAGCTCTAACCACCTGCGCCACCGGGCCGGCCCCGCGAAACTGATTTTAGCGTGTTGTAGATATCACTCTGGTCTCGGTCTCTATGTCTTTGGACACTGGTCTCCTTAGTCTACTGTGGTAAATTCTCTTCCCATTCTTTGCCTGGGAAGCTTCTTACCTGGCATTCCCACCTGTAGAAAGCCTTGCTTTGCTAACCCTCCCCTATTCTTTCTCTGTTACTTACTGCTTTGTATTTATTTTCTCTCCCCACCAAGACTGAACTCTTTCAAAAAGGCAGACACTTTTGTTACATGACTCTGTGTGGCACAGTTGCTGTCACCATAGTGGGGTCATAAAGGTATGGTATTTGAACTTAGTGTTAGGACAAACTAAATGCCTTCCAAAGTAAATATTCTTTGGGAACAGATCCATCCAGTCATATTAATCTTGACTAAATATTACTGTAAGATTTCGCTTCTTATGTAGCATGTGACTAGCAATTATGAACTCAAGTGCTGTATAGAAGTCTGTATTATTTTCTTTAGAATTGTTCATATTTGAACATGGGCTGTGATGAGAACATATGTAGTATCTTTCTCCTGCCTGCCTTGGCCTTTGGGGGAGAAATCGAAAGCTCTACCTAGCAGAATTGAACCCTTATTAACTGTTTGCCAGGCATTGTGCTGAGTGCTTTTCTTTCATATGAGTTGTTACATGACGATTTTACAGATTAGGAATTGGGGACTCAGAGCTGTCTTGTTTGAGATCACACAATTTACATATTGTAGAGTTGGGGTTTGAACTAGCTCTAACTCAAAGCCCAGGCATGCACTTCAGTATACTATATATTAAGAATATCTGTGTGATCTTAAATTCTTTTCTGGACTTTCTTTCCTCTGCTAACTAACTTTTCTTCAAATAACTTACTACATGCTATTTGAAACGGAGAACTTGTCTAAAGTATGACATATTTGTCCTCACTGAGATCATAGTCTGGTGAAGAGAATCTTGCTTTTTGTACTGTCAGCTGAGCCAGACTGAAAATGACTTAAGTGCTTTCACACAGAACCGGAAATGTTAACTGCCCAAACTATGAAACTGCTTATTCTTAGGGAGTGTTAATTACACAGGAATTGAAACAGGCATCCTGATGAGTCAATCTTAAGTAATGATGCACCCTGGGGTATTTTCCTAAACTCAGTCATAGGCCACAAGACCAGGGAAAATAGTAGGAATGTCAGTTGAGAAAAATTAAAGGATATTTTAAAAATTTATGGTAACAGCAGTCTGTGCCCAATAGAGGTTTGCTTTGTTGGCTTTTGGGGGAGCCTTGGGAATATCATTGCAGATTTTAGCCCAGTCTTTTAAGATAGATGTGGCCACACCCTACTACCTGTTCCACCCATTTTGCAGGTAAGGAAACTAAGGCACAGGTAGGGTCTTCATTATGTTTTATCTTTCATTCTCTTAACTGCCCAAGATCACTCCTCTTTATAAACACGGGGCAGAAGAGTTTGGGGTTCAGTACTCTCTTTAACTTGGAGGTATGCTTTTTAGACTACTTAGGTTCTAATAAAAGTGTTAAACCATTGCTTATTACATTAAAATAGCTCAATTGTAACATTCCTTTTTTAAGCATACATAGTGTTTGCCAGTGGGCATCCTTATAAAGGGAACTTCTTGATCTTGGCTAAGCCTACAGATACTGAAAATACCAAATTAGAAATGTCAGAGCCATATTGGACAGTGGTCTAATTTGACTTGTATTTTAGAAGCTTAAAATGAAGAAACAAAACATGTACCAATTTATTTCACCTTATGTGAATGTTTCTATTGGATTAATGTCAAAATAGCTATATTTGAATCAGCTCTTTGGAACTCCATTGTAAGGTGTGGTTATTAAGTCACAAATATCTTGAACTCTGGGCTTTAAGAAAATTCTAATTGGAGATGTGTTTGAGCAGATGTGAGGAGCTGGCTTTGAGCCTTTGTCTTGGTTGGCAGATAGGCAGCCTTGATGTTTCTTGCCACCAACTTCAGAAAATGCAATGGTTTACATTTCTGCTCCACCCAGGGTGCTGTTCGGTATTGCACTGTTAACCTCTTGCCTACTCAGTGGTGGAGGCTGCAGCTGTAGCTTGTTGCTAAAGAAGGTGAACAGATAATTTAGTTTAAAGCAGAAAGCCGAGTTGTGTTTAGGAGACTCAGCAGATCTGTAATACGGTGCTGTATGTTTTGTTTCTCTTTTCAACTTTGACTTACATTTAAAATTTCATATGTCAATGTTTGAATGTAGTTGTGTTGAATGACTTTTGTTACTTTAAAAATAGAAATAGGAAAACCAATTTTCTTAGAGATGGAGCAGAGGAGGTTCAGTGGAGGGTGGTCTGGGTTTTGTTAGAAGACGGGTGGATTTTCATGCTTCTGGAGTTAATGAAGCACGAGGATCCCCGTCCCGAGTAATTACCTCAGGAGCCGTCTTTACCACTGAAAGCCGAGTACAACTTAATCATACAGACTCTCCATTTATTTCCCTTTTAACAACAAACTCGGGCAATGTCTTTCCCATGTCCTTTATTTCTTGGAAAAAGCTTGCCTTTGCCTTCTTCCTGACCGAGACTAATTCTTCCCCATATTTTTAAACTGACCCCTTCCTACTTCTACCAGTTGTGCTCCCTTTCAGTATCTCCAATATTTTATCCTTCACAAGCTTCTTCCTCTAGGGCTGAAATATTACTGACTTTAGAAGACTTCGTTTATGGGGATCATGTATAATGGTTTTTTTGAAAAAGAATTAATGATTAGCTAGAACGAACCAGTATATTCCTAATACTTTAAAGTAAGATCTGCTGATTTAGATGTAGGCTTTGGAAACGCTGAGCTGATTCTTACCAGTCTAAACTTTTCTTACCTTTCTCTTGCTACTTTTAGGCCCGGCTGTGGTCCCTCACCAGTATTACGGAGTTACTCCCTGGGGAGTCTACCCTGCCAGTCTTTTCCAACAGCAAGCTGCCGCTGCTGCTGCAGCAACAAATTCTGCTAATCAGCAGACTACCCCACAGGCTCAGCAAGGGCAGCAGCAGGTAAATGTTAATAAAATTTATCCCGAGTAAGAATTTTAGTTATCATATAATTAAAAGGTAACATTGGTCCAAATAGACGCACTGTGAGTGGTTGAGGGTGAGTTCCCTTTTGTGTTTGTATTGGAGTTCAGTCTCAGACTTAGCTGCTCTTACTGAATGCCTTTTATGTATCGGGTCCTTGGTCAGTGTAACTAGTTGAAATAATGATATTATGAATTTACATATGAGAGAACTGCTTAGGGAATAATCCAATTAAGGGTACATAGTTAGCAAGTGGCAAAGTGAATATTCGTACTGATAGTAAATTTTCTTTCTGCCCTTCTATAATTAACTGTCAAGCACCATTCTCAGATCACTTCTGGCTCTCTTACAAGTAGCTTGTCACCAAAGGGAAGGTACTTGATCTTCAGGCTGCATATTTATAACATCTGCCGTGTTTCCCTGAAAATAAGACCTAACCGGAAAACAAGCCCTAGCATGATTTTTCAGGATGACATCCCCTGAACATAAGCCCTAATGTGTCTTTTGGAGCAAAAATCAATATAAGACCTGGTCTTATTTTCGGTGAAACTCGATATTGGATTGGAAATAAATCTTAAGCCTATTATATCTGTTCTAACTTACAGTAAAACTGAGTATTTTTATTTTAAATGGCCAGTTTCTCCTGCTTCCTAGAACAACATCTGTTTATTGTTGAATGTTGTGGTGAATTGGAAAACTCAAAGAAAAAAATCGCATTTTGGTTTATGTCGGAAAAACCAGTATTAATGTTTGGTATCTGTCATTGTAGCATTATTTAATTAATTTGTTTTAATTGGGATTTTTTTTTTGTCCTTATGGTTTTACATCCTGTTTTTAAAGTTTCTCATGTTATTTAATGTTTATTTTAATAACATTTCCTAGCTACATTTAAATTTATCAAAGAGTATCTCATACTTTATTTTGACCGGTCCATTATTATTTGATACTTAGCAAATTTGTGGTGTTATAAATGAGACTGATGACTGTTTTTTGCGTAAGTCTGTGATATTTTTCATGGAATAAATTGCTAGAAATGGGTGTTTTTTTTTTGAGCAAATGATTATTGAGGCTTTTGATATGCGTTGTCAAATTAAAGGCAAAACACCTGCTCATCTGTGTACCGTGATTATGATCCAAACAAGAATCCTTTGCTTTTTATCAGTCTCACTGAGAGTATGTTTATTTTTTTTTATTTTTTTTATTTTCCACAAAATTATAGGAAAAACACAGGTCTTGAAATTACAGCTAGTTTTTTGGGTCAGTTTTCATATCCCCAACAAAACTGCAAGATAAACTGTTACTCTATTTTTACAGATAAAGAAATAAGAGGCTTTAGGTAAATTAAGTGTCTACACATCTCCTCTTGCCAATGTAGACAGTGTTGTTCGCCTTATGCTCGTTTAATAAATATTAATTGCTTGCTAGTGGTGTTTCTGTTAAATTTTGTATGAAATGGTACCAAGAATAATACATACCGGCGTCTAACTTTTATAAATAGCACTGATAATGAAAGTGATCTGATAAGCACTTTGCCTTTGAAAACATTGCAAAGTGCATTGTTTATACACTTTGGTAATTTTAACCTTGGTCTGTGGGGTTTGCATTTTTACTTGCTGTAGTATATAGATCGTGTGGAATACATTCTTCAGAGTATTCAGAATGAGAATGATTACCAGCATCTTGACAGCTGTGTTTCATTAATAAAAAAGTAGATCTTCTATCACAGTGGCAGGACTGGTATTCTGCACTGAAATGTCAGTGTTCCTGACTAATACTCATCTCCATTTAGATAGCCGTGTGTTTGTGGAATTGATGAGAGGAGAACTAGACACAGTCAGGTCAGAAGCCCCCGAAATCAAATCTGATGCACTCATTTGGGCCTTGACGAATGGGACTAGTGTTCCAGGGGAGAGAAAATGCTCTCATATTCCACAAAGAAAATGTCGCTGCTTTTGTGTGGGGGTCTTTTTTTTTTTTGGTCACAGATATTTTAATTATGTGGGTAAATTATCCCTGTTCATCCTATCTAAACCCTCTCCCGCACTCCATCACACTCTTTCTTCTTCACCCACTTTTTGCCAGAGCACTGACATTAATATTATTACAGAGTTTATTATCTGTCTCATTCACTAGAATAAAATCTCCAGGAGGGCAGAGGCTTTGTCTTGTACATTGCTTTATCCCCAGTACCTTCCAGATGGTAGGCATTATAAATATTTGATTAATGAATGTATCATAACTTTTATATGCTTTTGGCTGCTTTATAAAGGTAATACGGTTAAGAGTGGTAGAATGCAATTTCACTGTATGAAATGTTAATTGAATTTTTATCCTGACAGCCATGTCATATAAAACCGTTATAGGAAACATGTTTTACAACCGTCAATTTTTAAAAGTCAACCCAAGTTAAACACATGATGGGTCTTAGATACATCCAATGAGAAGAAAGTAGTTGATTTATTTCTATCTCCCAGGTTCTCCGTGGAGGAGCCAGCCAGCGTCCTTTGACCCCAAATCAAAACCAGCAGGGACAGCAGACAGATCCGCTGGTGGCAGCTGCAGCAGTGAATTCTGCCCTTGCTTTTGGACAAGGACTGGCTGCAGGCATGCCAGGTGAGCTGCATTGTTGTTCCTAACACTTGGAGGGAAGAAAAGGCTGCTTGTTGGGAGAGTGTCGAAGGAGAATGGGCAGAGCTTTTAGCTTCTTAGGCTTGTGATTGGGGAACTGGCAAGGATGACATACACTTGCCCTCACTTAGAACACAGTTCATTGATGAGAGCACCTAATTGTCCTGAGCCAGTCTTAGTCTTATATGCTGGAGATATGCAAATCCACACACATTGCTTTGAATACGCTGTTTTTGTTGGTGGTGATCTGTTTTCCCCCCTCAGGATTAAGGGTAGAAGGAGTGGCCAGGTCACTTTAGCATCATTCCAAGGCTTTAGTCTTTATGCTGATGTTTTTGAACAGCATTATTAGGAAGAAATTCCTGATATTCCTTATAGGGTCATCTGTTACTTTTCTAGGCTTTCTCCCAAACCAATAGCAGAGGTGCTGTGTAGCTGGCTACCTATGCTTGATACATATCTTGAATATATGTTCTTTTTGGCTCACTGCCACCTGGTCCTATTCTTTGTATGGACTGGATGTAGTTAGAGGTTCTTCCTTTGAAACAGGTCCTTATAAGACCTCAGTGTAAGTTTGTGGATCCTTACTGACCATAAAGCATAGTCAAATTAACTGATTCATTTATGAATTCAGTGAGTAAATTTAACTTACATCATTTGTTTTGTTAGTTACTAAGCACTTATGTTTTATTAAGAAGTCGCCTGTAATTTCTTGTATGGCCCAGTGGGATTTGGAGATTCCATCTCATATGGTATTTAAAGATCCTGTTAATTGAAGCCTGTCTGGTTTTCCCTGCTAACTTGCCGCATATTTGTACTTAGATTATTATGTGGTATAGAAGTACTATGATTGTTGTAATCATTCGTATCTTCTGTTACTTGTGTAGACAAGAAAACTTTAAAAATTTGTCAGTGTGTGGTTGCTGATGATAACCTTGGTTAGCGCTTTTAAGAGTATAGGTATGCTCGGTCGTGCCAAATTCCCTAACAGCTAAGGAGTGGATGGTAAATAACACTATCCCCTATTGTGCCAGATATCATGGATCTTTCACGTTCATCTTTTAGCTTAATCTTCACAAGAACTTTATTAGGCAGGTATTAGTATCCCCATTTTACAGGTGACCAACTGAATAACCAGAGATTCAGGGTCATATAGCTATTTAAGTGGTGACAGCTGCATATACATGTAGGTCTGTCTGTCCCCAAAGCAGACAGTTTGTGACTATTTACAATATTCTGGTACCCAGCTGACAGTTGTTAGTTTTATATATACTTATAATGTGTTGGCTTGATATTCCCAGGTTATCCGGTCTTGGCTCCTGCTGCTTACTATGACCAAACTGGTGCCCTTGTGGTGAATGCAGGAGCCAGAAATGGTCTTGGCGCTCCTGTACGACTTGTAGCTCCTGCCCCAGTCATCATTAGTTCCTCAGCCGCACAAGCAGGTGAGCTTATATCTTAGTGGATTCATGTCAGAGCTCTAAAAAGGGTAAGGAAGGCTGTTCTTAAAGTATGTTACAATGTACTTTATTCAAAATTCTCACTATAGCAGTTATACTCTATAATATTGCAAAGAGAACCAGGAACAACAAGTGACCTCGATAAATTTCTAATTCTGTTGATGGCATGTACCAGCTGGTTAGCAGCAAGGCTGTTCCACTGCGAACATAGGAAGTTAGATGACTAATACAAAATGGTACTGTTGGCAGAAATCCAGGGCTGATTTCACAGAAGTCCATGTCATTGTTTAAAAATGTAGGGGTTTTTGTTGTTATTTTTTGGTTGTTTTTGTGGGAGGTGGGTGTAGAGGAGGTGGAAGGGGAGTAGTGAGACATGGCAGAGCAGTTAATTTTGGTTGGGGGGGTAATAGATTTTTATTTTAAGATGTATAAAATTAGGAACTACAGTGGGAAGATCCAGAAGAAAGCAACATGCTTAAATATCTTAGGAATTTGAGGGACTTTAGTATTTGGTTGACATTGATTCTGGGAAAATGTCCTCAACATAGGTATTTGGGGAAGTAGTTGTATTTAAAATGGATACATTTGATATCTGTACCTATTTTAAACTACAAACTCTTTAAAGCACCAGCATAGTGAACTTGCTCCAGTGGTATTTTGACCTCAAATTGAAAGTAGAAATAGAACATAAAAGCTTCAGATGAAGGGATCAAAGATATTTGTATAGATCTTTACAACATTTGTGTCTACTTTGAAAAGATATGGCAGAATTAAAGGTTTTCAAAAAAGATAACAATGTACTTTGGAAATGTGGCCAATCCCTCTCATAGCCAAATGGTTTGCTTTCTTCTTTATAGCTGTTGCAGCGGCGGCAGCTTCAGCAAATGGAGCGGCTGGTGGTCTTGCTGGAACAACAAATGGACCATTTCGCCCTTTAGGAACCCAGCAGCCTCAGCCCCAGCCCCAGCAGCAGCCCAATAACAACCTGGCATCCAGCTCTTTCTATGGCAACAACTCTCTGAGCAGCAATTCCCAGAGCAGCTCCCTCTTCTCCCAGGGCTCTGCCCAGCCTGCCAACACATCCTTGGGATTTGGAAGTAGCAGTTCTCTTGGCGCCACCCTGGGATCAGCCCTTGGAGGGTTTGGAACAGCAGGTAGAAATCAGACTGATGTGCTGTTAAAACTGAATTTTAATTATTTTTACAATCTTTATGGACTACTGACAATGCAAGGACCCCTGGACAGATCCCACAGGCAGACCTGGAGCGAGCCCTGTGGGAATCCAGCCGTCCCACCTTATCTTTGGGATGATGGACTATTAAAATCAAGATACACAGTGGGGGCCTATTTTCAGGTTTACGCTTGTGTTGCTATTTTACATCTCATAGTTGATTTGTTTTGGGGATTAGTAAACCAGGGAGATTTGTGCAGGCACTGGGAAGAACGTAGAGGGAAGCACAGACCTATGGATGTTCGAAACAGGGACGACGACTTGCTCCAGACCACAGGGTAGTGGGCGCCACAATCTGCAGGCTTTAAAGAGGCACGAGTTTTCTCCCGTCTCGTAAGAAGGAAGGTAGATGTTGTGGAGAAGAGGGAGGGAGGAACTTAGACCAAGATATTTTTAATGTTTTGTTGGAAGAAAGTCGTAAGGTAAACAATGGGATAATTGCAATGTTTGTAAAACAGTGTGGTCTCAAAACAGAAGACATGTTTGAGAGAAAGTATCTTAAATTGGAATTGGCTTGACTGAACAAACCCATGGAGAAAACAGGCTTGCATGTGTAAGTCGTGTGTACGGGGCAATACCCCATTTACAAATCTATTTTCTATACTCCATTTTTTCTACTAGAACTTCTGGGTTGATGAAAGGCATTCTTTTTAGCCCATTTTTTGTCACCTTTTCCATAGCCTATGTAACCGTCAGAGCTTCTTAACCCACCCCCAGTCAATAATATCTGACACACAAGGAAGGTTAATTTAGCATATATATGTGATGGTTTACACAAAAGTTCCGTGTTCATCTGAGCCATGTCCTCTTTATTTATCTTACTTGTCCCTAGACCTGCCACATGAACAGTTAGGCTGTCTCTGCTGACAAATTTGCGGTGGTAAGGAGTCTGGATCCAAGTGTTAGGAACAGGTCCCTGGGCTTGTTCTTCGAAGAACAGGCCTGTTCTTATCTGCATTGTTTTAATTCCATTTTAGTTGCAAACTCCAACACTGGCAGTGGCTCCCGCCGTGACTCCCTGACTGGCAGCAGTGACCTTTATAAGAGGACATCGAGCAGCTTGACCCCCATTGGACACAGTTTTTATAACGGCCTTAGCTTCTCCTCCTCTCCTGGACCCGTGGGCATGCCTCTCCCTAGCCAGGGACCAGGACATTCACAGACGCCACCGCCTTCCCTCTCTTCACACGGATCCTCTTCAAGCTTAAACCTGGGTAAGAACCATTCCTCGAACCCACCGTGGACTCTAGAAATCTCCTGCCCCTGATGCCATTAGAAATCCTTTGCATAAGCAAAGGACGATTCCTTTATCCTAGAAGTGTCCTGGGTGTCCTGTGCCTTCCCTGAGTACCTCGTGTTGTTTAGGCTGTACTGAGATAGTCCAGCGGTTTGGGATTGATTAAAACCTGGATGGATGCATGCCATGTATGTTCACTTCAGCTTTCGTGTGAACGTCTTGTTCTTTGGCCGCGTGTGAGAATCTTTCATTATAGACACAGTTCAGATTCGTTTTAAGTAAAGCTGGAAAACACACATAGAGGAAAGAATGTATTCACCTAATATTACCACTGAAATAGCACTATGATTAATATTTTGATGTATTTTTCAGACTCTCCCACAATGCATACATTTAGTATCTTTTTCACATACAGCATTTCATTTTTAAAAATTTGCCAGGTTCTTAAAAAATATTTGCATATCCATTCTTAAACTACACAGTACGCTAATGAGTATAGATGTGTATTTCGCAGTTATATGTTTTGGTTGTTATATGTATGGGATTTTAAAAAAATGTTACCTTCCGAGAAAATGAGGAGGGAAAGGAGGATTCTGAAGCAGCAGGCTGTAAGAATGAAAAGACTTGTATTAGCACTTTGGGTGGCAAATTTCTAAATCTGTGAAGAGATAGGAGATGGGTGCACCACTCCCTTTCCCTGGTTATACTGAGTTTGGAATTTAAAGCACTGATTTAGTTCTTAGATGGAAAGTTGAGGCATCGAAGTAGAATAACCATATAATTTATCATGTAACCCAGGACTCTCTTGCGAGTGAATGGGAGTGTTACTAATTATTACTTTGTGGTGACAGCCCTAAGTCAAGACTGTCCTGGGAAAAATTGTCACGTGTGGCTACTTTGTCTGGAAGATTCTGTTGTTTTTTTAATCCTCTATTTGTTTTTTGTTTTGTTTTGTTTGTTTTTAATTCAGGCTTTTTTTTTTTTTTTTTTAGAGCAGTTTAGGTTCATAGCAAAATTGAGGGAAAAGTACCGAGGTGTCCTCTGTGCCTTCAGTCCCGCTCGTACGTAGCCTCCCATCCTCAGTGTCCCCGCCAAAGTGGTGCCTGTGTCACATTTGATGAACCTACACCGACACATCGTTGTCTCCAGAGTCTGTAGTTGACATGGATTTCTCTCCCTTTTTAACCAGCAAGATTAAAAGTGGCTTTATGCACTCAGAAATGAGGACAGACTGAAAATGAACAGCATGCTTTCCTTTGAAAAAATGAAGACTTGGAAATGATTTATAAAAATCATTTTTATAAAGACTTGAAAGAGATAGGATAATATAGTTATTATTCTAGAACTAAGAGTCTCTGAGAGCTAAGCTATCTCTGAGTTTGAGAGATTAGTTTTAAGGCAAAACTCTGTATCTATGTAAGTACATATACATCTGTATGTGTGTGTCCTGATATTTCACAAGGTTAGAGAACTATAGTTGTAGAACTCACTGTCTCCGGTTACATATGGGCATTATTTTAGACAGCTGTAGGGGCATGCCAGATTGGTTAGTTCATATTAGATAGCTAAGGGCATGGGGTACATTGCACAACAGTGCTTTCTAGTGACATCTGGCTTTTAAAGACTGAGGGTTAATGCAAAAACTAAGGGGTAGATGAAAGTCCCAGTTGCGTATGTAGATGGAAGGCACTAACATTTGTTGACTAGTTGTTGCCTGCTACTGTTAATCGTTTTGGGTGCTATACTCTGGAAGGTATAGGTGTTATGCCCATGGTACAGAAGTGAGGAAACTGACTTAAATATCTTGCCAAGGTCTTTTCATATCTGAACAGATTTAGAGTCAAACCTTTTCGACTCCAAAACATGCAGTATTAGTGTAGATTCTGTCACATGATATGCCCACCATGTCTTTTAAACCAGTGCATTATCAGATACGGAAATCGTAACTGTTAATTCCTTGGTTTAAACAGTTGAACTCATCAGTTGATACATACTGAGTACTAAACAAACTAAATCTGCAAAAAGAATTTTGTAAAGAGCCAGATAGTAAAATATTTTAGGCTTGTAGGTCAGGTGGTCTCTGAAGTGAATATTCAACTCTGTTGCTGAAAATAAAACTTTATTTACAAAAATGGGTGGCAGGCCAGATTTGTCCTTTGGGCTGTAGCTTGTCAACCCCTGAACTAAATGCTGTGGCTATTGGTCTTGGAAAATGGAGCTGGGAATATTACTTGCATGCATTGGTGCCTTTCCTCTTTCCAATATATCAGCAATTTAATGAAATACTTCCTTATTCTTAATTCATGGTTCCCCTGGGAAGTAGGAAATAACTATTGGTGAGAGTTATTTCTTATTTTAATGACTCTTGCTGTCTGCCTCGTTTTATTTTTAGTGTGTCTTCCCTGTTCTAAAAATTTTTACCTTGCATCTTAGTTGTACGTGTTTGCTTTGGACTAGCCTCACTGCATGTACTACATAAATTATACATATCATTCTGAGGAACTTGGTGTCCTGATTGGTGACAGCTTGGCCTCAGCTTAGTCTGTTTCCTGGAGAAAGGGCTTCTTGTGTGCTTTAGTCTTAAGCTGGAGAAAATAGAGGTGTGGTATTTGGTTTGTAGCGGTGTCTATACAGACAAAGGCCCTGAAGACTTTTTGGTGTAAGAAACTTAACGTTTCTTTAACCAGATAGATATTAGGCCACGTGTAATATAGCTTCTGCTATTATTCATTGTGTTCATTCATTGTATTAAGTACTCAAATGATGCTATTCTACACAGGGAAACTTAAACTCAGCATGGTTTCGTGAGTTTCATAATACCTCCAGCTAGTTAGGTGTTTGAAGGTACATTCTAGTCTATGTCTCTTATCCCAGGGTGGGTCTTTTCTCCATGGTACCATTTTCATGCTTCCAGTAATCAGACGTGTTAGGATACTCAAAAAACAATCAGGGGCCTGCTTGGTTATTTTTCTGTATTTGTTCACCAATCACTTATTGAGTGCCTCCTTAAGACCCTTGGGTGCTTTTTCCATTATCCATTATTTAAAAACCAAACTTTTTAAAAAAAATAACTTGATTGAGTTATATCTTACTGTAAAATTGTATCATAAGATTCACCCATTTCAAATGTATAATTCAATTTTGTTACTTTTTGAATTCATCATCATAGATTGGTTTTAGAATATTTTCACCCGCTCGGTAAGATTTCTCATGATCATTTACAATTAAATCCCATTCATATCCTTAGATCTACTTTCTGTTTTTAAATTTGCCTTTTCTGGACATTTCATATAAATGTAACCATGAACATGTGACCTCTTTTGTTTGGCTTCTTGCCCTTCACACAGTTCTGAGATTTCACACATAATGTAATGTGTGTCAGTAGTTTATTCCATTTTATCCTGAATTGTCTTCCATTTCATGGACATACCACATTTTGTCTAACCACTCAGTGGAAGGATGTTTGTTGGTTATAGTTTTTGGCTAGTAGAAATAATGCTGGTGTGAACTCGTGCACGCAACCTTTCTTAGGACATGTGTTTTCATTTCTCTAGAAGTAGAATTGCATGTTATTTTTATGTTAAACTTTTTGAGAAACTGCCAAACCATTTTCCAAGTTTGTGCCTCATTTTACGTTCCCACCAGTAGTGTCTGAGGATTTGGGTTTCTCTACATCCTCACCAACATTTGTTTTTGTCTTGTTTAATATAACTGTTCTAATGGTATGTCACTGTGGTTTTAATTTCCATTTCCCTAATGACTAATGATGTTGAACATCTTTTCATGTGCTTATTAATCATTCATACATCTTCGGTGAAACGTCTGCTCATATTTTTTGCCCAGTTTTTGATAATGAGTTGTCTTATTGAGTTGTAAGTGTTCTTTATATATTCTGGTTTTAAGTCCTTTGCCAGATAAAGCTTTGCATGCGTTTTCTTTTTTTCTTTCTTTTTCTTTTTTTGACTTTTATTAGCATTTATTTGATGCTGAATTTACTTCTGGGCCATAAGTTTTTGTTTCTAGAGTTTTTTTCTGGGAGATCTTTTTCTTCTGTGCAACCTCCTCTTCTGGTTTAGGAACAGTTTGTTCTTTTTCAGTGAGGATCTTCTCAATGTGGCAGGGGGAGCGCGTGTGGGGGTTAACCTGCTCAAGAGCTCTGCAAGTTCTGTGCCGCGTCGTGGCAGCTTTGTGCACCTGGCTGTGCTCTCTGACCAGAGTACATCTAAACCTTTCAGTGCTGCATTCCTCTCTGCATTTGTAAGCACGTGCAGCAGATATTCTGCACTCTTTTGGGGCCCCAACCCTGCGTCCAACCCCACTGTTTGACCTGGGCGCACCTCTCAACTCCACCATTGTAACAACGGAATGGCACACGTCGCTTCTGGAATGGGACGTCCTTTACGTGCTCGGTGGCTTTGCAGAGATGCAGACCCTTCAGGGCCTGGGCCATCATGAATGTTCTTAATGTGCACATGAAGATTTGAACTCGATGGGCAGGATTTTGTGGGGTTCTCTGGGTCAGGTGAACAGTGAACCATTTTTAGAGATCACCGCAGGCTGCTTCCAGGAAGAGGAGGCTCATTTTTTAAACGGTGTCTTTTGAAGTGTAGTACTTTTCGAATTTTGATGGGGTCCAGGTTATCATGCTTTCTGGTATAGAAATCTTTGGCCAGCTCAAGGTCTTAAAGATTTTCTCCTGCGTTTTGTACTAAAAGTTTAATTTTTAGTTCTTATATTTAAGTATATGATCCATTTTGAGTTAAATTTGTGTATCGTGTCAGGTGATGATTCATCTTTGCACGCATCATTTTCCCCCAGCCAAGCTTAGAAATGTTCAGTGTACGGGTCTTACCTGTGTTTTGTTAGATTTGTTCCAACGTGAGTGGTAGGTAGGTAGGTAGGTAGGTAGGTAGGTAGGTAGGTAGGTAATTTGTTATTCCGAATGGAATTGTATTCTAGTTTTATTTTTGGATTGCTTCTTGATTGTTTATAGAGATACAATTGATTTTTGTATAGTCTTATATTCTGCACATTTGCTGTACTTATTAGTTCTAATAGTTTGGGGGTGGATTCCTTAGGATTTTCTATATATAGGATCATGTCACCTATGAATAAAGACAGTTTCCCAGTCTTGATGCCTTTTATTTCTTTTTTCCCCTGATTTCACTGGTTAGATAGAATAGATGAGAGCCCACGTCCTTGCCTTGTTCCTGATCTGGGTAAAGGGTTCCTCTTCTACTTTGAAGTGTGCCCATTGTAGGTTTTTCATAGATGCCTTCTATCAGGTAAAGTTCCATTCTATTCCAAGTTTAAGAGTTTTGTCATGAATGGGTTTTGGATGTTGTTAAATGCTTTTTCTGTGTTTATTGATAACTATGTGATTTTTATCTTTTATTAATATGAATATGGTATGTTACATTAATTTTTTTTTGGATGTTAATTGCAGGGATAAATCCCACTTGGTCATGTTGGATTTGGTTTGTTAATAATATTTTTGTTGAGAATTTTTGCATCTGTATTCATGAAGGACATCTGTCATTTTCCTTTCTTGTGATGTCTTTGTTTGACTTGTTATGGTGATATTGACTTTATAATCCAGGTTGGAAATAAGTTCTATTTTTCTGGAAGAGTTTTTGAAGTATTGGTATTATTTCTTTAAATATTTGATAAAATTCAACGGGGAAGCCATCCTAGCCTGGGTGTTTACTTGTGGGAAGATTTTAAATTTCTGGTTCAGTTTCTTTAAATCTTATAGGTTCAGATCTTCCATTTCTTCTTGAATCAGTTTTGGTAGTTTGTGACTTTCTAGGAATTTGTTCATTTCATCTAAATTGTCAAACTTGTTGGCATAGGGTGGTGATTTTTTTAAAAGTGAAATATTCCTCCCACTTTCTCAGTTGTTCCATTCCATCTGTCACATACATAACTATACACACATGCAAGTGCATGATTAGTAGTACAAATAAATTTTTTATGACCCCGAGCAAGGCAGATGCTGCAAGTGTTTATTTTGTTTGCCTTAAGTATGTGTTATAGTTCTTAATTTAAAAGCATTCTTTTCATAATTATTAATATTATTAACAACTAGATCTGTAAATCCTCGTTTGTGGTTTATATGTGCGTTAGTGAAGCCTTTAGGTTCTCATCTATACCGAACGCATCCATCTCTACTGAATTCCACCTCCTACCTCAACAAGAAGAAGAGTTAAGGGGTGTGGATCTGAGTGTCCCAGAAGTCGGATTCTTCCCTTAATGGCTTCATGTTCTGCCTACCCATAGATTTCCCCATGTACATAATGATAACTTTTATCTGCTACTTTTTTTCCAGTGCCCCCTCAAATTATACTCTTCAGTAGTAATTATCATCATTTTGTCTTCTGCTTTGCTGCTTGTGATGCATTCATACACACAAAATTTGTTTGACCAGATGTTAATCCAGCCGGTCTTTATCAAGCAACTGGGGAGCGGGGAGGTGAGGGAAGTGAGAGGAAACAGACACCATTCCCTCCTTTGGGGATCTGATTGTCCTGCAGGGATAACACATATATGTAGCTGTGGTATCAGGCTGAATGAAAATACGAGTATTTAGGTTCGCTGTGGAATTGTTGCTGAGGAAGCAGTTACTTCAGACTGAAGCAAGTATAGGGCAGATGAGGGAAAACATGTTGGGAGGAAAGCATGGTGCCAACTGCATTAGGAGCTTAAAGAACTGCTATCACCGAGGAGTGGTTATGTCAGTCATGTGGTGTATTTGGGGAAAGGTGCAATGAGATCATCATAAATAGTGGCTGCATTAAAGATGACACGATAAAGGTGTCTGGAGACAAATTATGAAGACTTGAATATGATAAAAAGTAACGTGATTTGACCCACACAACAAATATTTTATTTAACTGGGAAAGACCCCACCACTCTCAAATGACACCACTCAGCAGCTGTGTCATTTGGCCTCTCAAGTTCCCTGGGAGAGACAGGCAACCTGAGAGACCAAATGACACAGCCACTGAGCAGCAGATGTGGTCTCCTACTTCCAACGCGCTCCCCTCTCCACGTGGACTAGCTATGCATGTGTGAGCTGTGCTGCTTCCTTCTGGGGCTGGTAAACTCAGTTCCACACTTGTCTGTTGTGGGATGAACTGAGTCCCCCAAAGACACCTTGAAGCCCTAGACCCTGGTACCTGTGAATGTGACCTTATTTGGAAACAGCATCTTAATATGTACTGGAATAGGATGGGTCATTCATCCTGTGACTGGTGTCCTTATAAGAAGAGTGTCTGCTACTTCTTGATGCTTAGAATTTAAAGATGGTACCATCTGGGAATTATGGAGAAAAACAAGCATGAAGAAACATTTCAGGAAATGGGGAGGGGATGGGTATAGATGCTTATTAGGCATCTGTTAGGTCTACAAGTACAAAAAACAAATGAACAAAAACATTCCTCATAGCTAGAGAATGGAATACTAGATGGCTACTGACAGAAAACCCTTTCATAGACTTGTATAGACAACTGAAGCACATATTAATTTAGCATGACATTTTTCTGTTTATCCATTTACTTTAAATCTATACGTGTTTTTATTTTTAAAGTGGGTTTCTTGTAGATAACTTATAGTTGGGATGTGTTTTGTGATCCACTTCGATGATCTCTGTCTTTTCATTTGGTGCATTTAGACTATTGACATTCAAATGATTGTTGATATAGTTGGATTAATGTGTACCATATTCACTTCTGATTTCTGTTTGTTGCCTTTGTTCTTTGTTCCTGTTTTTGTCTTGCACTCTTTATTCTGTCTTTTGTGATTTTAATTGCGCATTTATATGATTCCATTTTCTCTCCTCTCTTAACATCAGTTATATTGTGTGTTTTTTAAATTTTTCTTGGTGGTTTCCCTACAGTTTGCATTCTACATTTACAACTAATCCAGGTCCACTTTCAAGTAAGACTAGACCACTTCACGTGTAGTGCTACTGCCTTATACTAAAATATTCCTAATTTCTCCTTACCTCTGGTATCGTTGCTGTCATTCATTTACTTTTATATAAGCATACATATGATACAAGCATGAGCATATGTAATTGAATACATTGTTGCTATTATTTTGAACATACTTATCTCACATCAATTCAGAATAAGAGAAATAAAAGTTTTTATTAAGTTTTATTTATTCCTTTTTTGATGCTCTTCTTCTCTTTATATAGATTGGAATTTCTGACCTGTGTTATTTTCCTTCTCTCTAAAAAACTTGTTTTAACATTTCTTGCAAGGCAGGTCTAGTGGCAATACATTCCCTCAATTTTTCCTTGTCTGAAAAAGTATTTCTTCACTTTTGAAGGATAATTTTGCAGCGTGCAAAATTCTACGTGGGTGGGATTTTTTTTCCTTTCAACCCTTTAAATATTTGACTTCTCTCTTGTTGCTTGCATTTTTTTCTGAGAAGTCGGATGTAGTTCTTATCTTTGTTCCTCTCGGTTAAGTCGTTGTCCCAAGTCGTTAACCCATGTCCCATGGGTTAAGGTCCCATGCGCCTTCTTTCAGGATCTTTCATTTAGCTTTGGTTTCTGTAGTTTGAGGGTGATATACATAGCTGTAGTTTTTTCTGGCATTTATCCTGCTTGGTGTTCTTGAGTTTCCTGGATCTGTGGTTTGATGTCTGACATTAATTTGCAGAAATTCTCTTCATATAGTTCTGTTCCTTTTCCTCTTCTCCTTCTGATAATCCCACCATGCGTTGTCCCACAGTCTTTGAGTTTTTGAGATTTTCTGTTCTGGTTGCTTGGGGTTTTTTTAATTTTGTTTTTTTTTGTTTTTGTTTCTTTACTTTTTGGTTTTCGGGGATTCTGTTGATTTTCTTTTCCTCATCTGTGTCTAGTCTGCTAAGGAGCCCATCAGAGGCATTTTTCATTCCTGTTGCAGTGTTTTTTATCACTACCATTTCTTTTTGGTTCTTGCTTAGGAGTTCCGTCATTCTCCTTTCGAACATTGCCTGTCTGTTCTTACATGCGTACTGTCTATTTATCAAAGCCCTTAGCATATTAATCATAGTTGTTTTAAATTTCCAGTCCGATAATTCCAGTGTCCCTGCCATGTCTCGTTCTGATGCTTTGAAGCTTGCTCTTTGGCTTTTTTGTTGTTGTGGTGGTTAGCCAAGCCTTGTATACTGGGTAAAAGGCACTGCTGTAAAAGACTTTTAGTAATGTGGTGAGGTACCGGGGGAGGGGAAGCGTTCTGTAGTCCTCTGATCATAGCTCATTCTTTTAGTGAGCCTGTGCCTCTGGACCATCAACGTCACAGGTGTTTCTCAGTTTTTTTCTCCCCCTTTTGGTGGGACAGAATGGATTGAGTGGGCTGTAGTTCAGTTTTTCCCTTCCCCAGGTCAGTTAGTCTCTGATAACCCAGCAGGTTAGGCTCTGGTTAACTAGTTCCCCCAGAGGTCAGGCTTTATTAAGGAGAGAGTGCTCCGGCATATTTCATAATTGTTCCTTTTCCCTTCATGCTGCCAGTAGCCCAAGGAAAATTTTCTCTGATAGTTACTGCGGGAACTGATTGGGCTCCTGGATGTACATCTCACAGTATTGTAGGGGGTCCTTCTCTGAAGCGGTCCCCTTGGAGTGGTAACTCAGAATTGTCCACACTGAGCCTCTGAGCAATTTGCCAGTTACACTTCAGGTTTTCCTGTTTGGTACTGATTCTAGAGGTGGTTTCTGCTCTCGAGCCCCTGTTCTGATAAGCTGTGCAGTAGCCTGTGTTTGCTTGTCTGTCTCTCCAATCTTAGCGGCAGTGGTTTGCTCTTTGTCCTCCCCTCACTTATGGATCCAGCAAGAATTCCTGACTTTTCAGTCTGTTTAGCTTTATATTTGGTAGGATGGAGTGGTGACTTCCAAGCTTCTTACATGTGGAAATGGAAACTCATACATACTAATTTAAACAAAACATGTATTTAAGCCCTTATTTTCTGTGGGATGTTGTCATAGGACATAGCACTGTGAAATCTACCACCGTCAAAGTACTGTAGGAATCACTAAGAAGCTCCCTTGGAGGCCCTGTGTGAAAAGTTTAAACACATTCAGGGGGCACCTCCAGGAGTATAGTAGTTTGGGTATAAGAATATGTAGGCGTGTCAACCGTAGTCAACCGGAAAACACATTTCTGCATATTCCCCATCTAAAGGAAATTCATCAGGGGATACTTAGTGATGGCCTACTATTTGCCAGGTACCTTTTCATAAACAACCAGAAAACTGTAGTCTTAAGCAAATATCTACTTCAAGCATTGGCTTAATGGAACCAATTCGTTGGCTCAAGCAGAATATGCCTGTGAACTGTCAGTTTGCCATTTATAATATAGTACCTGGGAAAATTTATTTTTCAAATCGGTATAATTCCTTCCTTAGTAATAAAAACTGTGTGTGTATATGCGTATATATGCTCGTGCACGAATGTGCACCTGTGTATGCTGTCTGGCATCCAGTGAGACCAGGGCCCAAAATCAAAACCTCAGGGCAAATGTATAAATCTTTATTGTAGGCTTTCTCCGTGATTTACTCCAGCTAGTGAATCCAGTGTTAGGGATTAGTTAGGGTGCTTTTGGCCCCAGTAACAGAAAATTGTGGCTTAAACATTAAATGCATTTATTGGATCACATAAGTGTAGAGGTAGAGCAGTGTTCAGGATTGGTTCCCGTCATTCAACCTTGTCATGAATGATCTGACCACATTTCTATGTCAATGTGGATATGGGTCAGGCCTTTTAGTGTGGTTCTGTTTCTCTGTTGATTTGTTACTTTTCTCTAAGTGCCTTTGTTAGTGACCAAGTTCTTAAAATACCTTGAAATTATTTTCAAAACTTTGTGTGTTCATGACATTCCTTCTCCTTAAGTATGTTCCATGCTGTAACCACACTCTCGCAGTACCTGCTGACCTATTTACTACCATCTCTTTACCCATTTCTCCCCAATCTCAAGTCAGGGAAGAAAGAATTGTTTCTGAAATGGAATAAAGAACAGCCATATGGCCACTGTTTTCTTATAAACCCCCTTTCTTTCCTTAAATCTTTTCCATTTGGATAAAGAAATGTTGTGGAATTCGACAAGAATAACAGTGCCCTTTAGAGCAAGAAAACTTGATATAATTAAGTCTGAAATGAGTCCTGTATAGTTGCAAGGACAGTGACTCTGGAGTTGAGTCCTGTGATGAAATCTGGCCGTGATCATTTCGGGTTTTGTATATTGGATGAGCATTACACCTCTTTGGGCCTTAATTTTCTGTTACCTAAATGGGAATTTAAAACTCCTTTTCTAAAATGTCAGTGAGAATGTAATAGAAAATATATATGAAATGCTTCTATCATAGAGCCTGGCATAGGACAAATGCTCAGTAAAAGCTTTACAGATTTTAACACTGAGCCTTTTCCTTTTGGTCCCATCACTTTCATTGAGACTCAGACCTTTGAAGCTGGGTCCTAGAATTCTGCACAGAAATCCAAGTGAGGTATATTTTTGTAGCTACTATTAAACTCCAAACTAGACATTCATTAAAACTCATGAAGAAGTTCACCTTAGGTGACTTTTTTCATGGATCCTTATTTATCTACACTCTTTGTGGTTTATGTGGAATTTCTTACCTACTTTGCTTTTTTGTTTAACAGAAGTGGGGGGAAAACAGAAAGGCTTCATATCTTTTCTATAGTGCAATCTAAAGTTAAAAACCCTATAATTAAAACATAAGAACATTGGAAATACTTACTCATTATAATTTATTACCTTGCTTTACGTTTTGATAAGCCTTTTGATCTTCTCTGTCTAGGGATTCACAATTATTCCCTTGTCATTAGTCACAACAGTGTCAGTGGCATGAAAGTTGTCACTAGTGCATGTTAGGCTCTGTCTCAGTAGAAGGTGTTAAGAGCTGTCCATTCCTGATGAACTTGAAAACCTTCCATTGCAAAGCATATGTCCTTTTTTCTACCCCTTGTGTCTGTCCAATCCTCAGCTTCGGGTGCCTTAGTGATTTTCAGACTTCTATTTAGCAGCAAAACCTTCCCATCAAAGCTATTTTGGGGGCTCCCTGTACAAAACAGATTAATCTGGGTACCCAGGTTTTTTTTGTTTGTTTGTTCATGTGTGTGTTTTTTTAAGGGAGGGTTTCAAGTGGGAGTGGGGATTATTCACTCACAGCAGGAATCACCGCAGAGCTCAGAGTGGAAAACCACTGAGGTCTCCATGAAGTTTGTGTTTTCTGATTCCTGGTGCTCAGGTGCTGGTTCACATGGCAGGCTGGTTTCTCATCATTTTGCTTACTAAGGGCTGCACTAACTGTTGCTCCATTTTTGCTAGCAGTATCCTATCAGTGGTTAAAAGCATTCCCCTCGTAATCTTTGTGCAAAAGTTTCTTTCCAGCTTGCCGAATTGCCCTTAAGAAAATCATGGCACTGATAGAATTGAATCTTAACAGAACAGCAACAGAATTGAAAAGCAGTAAGAGATGATGCAGGCTTTTATGTGCGGGATGCTTTTTCCTCTGTTGAACAAAGTTCTTAAGAATGAGTTTTGAGTTCTGTTCTGTAACCAACAGGAGGACTCACAAATGGCAGTGGAAGATACATCTCTGCTGCCCCGGGCGCTGAAGCCAAGTACCGCAGCGCGAGCAGTGCCTCCAGCCTCTTCAGCCCCAGCAGCACCCTCTTTTCTTCCTCCCGTTTGCGATACGGAATGTCTGATGTCATGCCCTCTGGCAGGAGCAGGCTTTTGGAGGATTTTCGAAATAACCGGTACCCCAATTTACAACTGCGGGAAATTGCTGGGCATATAATGGAATTTTCCCAAGACCAGCATGGGTCCAGGTGAGGACTTGGCTTTGGCACTGAAGGTAACTGAAATCTTAACGCCTTACATTCCATGCCTCAGATAAGGTATACACTGAATTGCCATGAAACAATTGCAACAGTTTGCTTCTTAGTATACTTCCCATTATTTCAGAGGGACGTGGGTTATGAGGGTCACCAGATATACAAGTGATTGAAAAGAGCCATTTAGTAATCGGGATCACATGCTTAATTAAAACAAACCTTTTTACCTTCCTGAAAGATTAGCCTGCTGTTTCCAGTTCATGAGAACCTCACAGAATATCTACAATTTAAGAAACAGAAACACTTAACACAGAGCCATACATACGAGATGTGATCAAAAAATACGATGAATGTTTAAATTGAAAAAAAAAATTATTACATGCTATGGGTTACCGTGTGCTGCCAGGAGCGGCAGGTGGCCAGTGTGAGCGGCCAGCCGCCGGCGTGAGTGGCCGAGAGCTGCCAGGAGCTGCTGTGAGCAGCCGACCGACCGCCTCAGCCTGGGGGGGTGGGGTAGCGCAAGGCTCATAATACCAGCGTCGGCCAGGGGGCTGTGTCCTGCCCAACTAGAAAGAGAAACAACGGCTTGAACTGGGGGGCGGAGGCGGAAGGAGGAGAAAAGAAAAAAAATTATTACAATAAAAGACACATTGCTAATAATCCCCCTCAAAATGCCCCCTCTCACTTCGAACACACTTTAGCCCATTGTTTTTGCCACTCTCTGAAGCAGTTCTGGAAGTCCTCTTTCGTGACTGTCTTTAGTTGCACTGTTGTGGCTGCCTTGATCTCCTGAATCATTTTGAGTTTGGGGAAGAGCCAGAAGTCGTACGGTGCCAGATCCAGTGAATAAGGTGGATGGGTACACACCAGAATGTTTTTGACAGAAATTGCTGTACCAGAAGTGACGTGTGACATGGAGCCTTTCCATTGTGATCACAAAATATGGTGACTGCTGCTGCTGAGTGCCATCCAATGGAAGGGCAGGGATCTTTATTTAGGATGAGAAGCAGTACATTGAACCTTAGTAACAGTGTGTGACAAGTTTTAACTTGTTTGGTGCAGTCAGTTGGGTGTGAGCTACGGTTGAGTGAAGGTGTGTTTAAAAGTGTGCAGGAAATCATCCTTCATCATGACAGTGCTCTGTGTCACACGTTGCTTCTGGAATACGGCAATTTCTGTCAGATAAAAACATTACAGTGTGTCCTCATCCACCGTATTCACCAGATCTCGTACCATGCGACTTCTGGCTCTTCCTCAAAGTCAAAATGATTCAGGACATCGAGGCAGCCACGACAGCGCAACTAAAGACACTCATGAAAGAGGACTTCCAGAACTGCTTCAGGAAGTGGCAAGAACGATGGGATAAGGGTTCGAAGCGAGAGGGAGTATTTTGAGGGGGGTTAATGGCAATTGTGTCTTTTACGGTAATAAATTTTTTTTTATTTGAACATTCACTATTGTTTGATCATACCTCATACATGTTTGCTACTTTAATCCCTATTAAAAATCTTGCTAAGAGACATTATTCAGATATAAGTTTGGATTCTGCTGCTCAATTGTAAGACGACTCCATCACTTTCCTTTGTTGTTCCTCTCTATAGAACTGAGAATCTGCGGAGAGATGAGAGAGAAGCTATTACAAAACACAGAATTTAGCTTGGGTCAATCCTGGGGAGAAAGTATAATTATGATATCACCCATCCTTCTTTCCTATTTGTCTCCATTTCTCTTTCTTGCTCTCTGTGCACAATGAAATGGCTTCTAAAGAACCTATTTCCTAAGTTCTGCCAGCTTGCTATTGGGCAAGGATTTCTCATACTTGGATCCTACAGGCCAGATTGAGAGACAACATAATTTTTCTGATACAGTCAGTCACTTGAAACAAAAAAAAAAGGCAAATTGAGTAGCTACTACTTCAGAAGGCACTGGAGACATTTATAACTGTTCTACATCATTAATGAATACTGCTTCATATGAATATGAGTTAAAGAATATAGTAAGGACCCTAACCTTTTTAGCCTATTAATATGGGACTGGTTTCTAAAGAAAAAAGTCAAGTACAGTTCTCCTTGTGTTATGCCCACCTTTATCCCCTCCTCTTTTTCTACCCCCTTTTTTGTTTCCCCCTCATCTCACACATAAATACAATTTCATACATATGTCCTACTGTAATGAAATACACTAAAATTGAAATCTACTTTCAAAAGCTCAGTTAAGGGATACTTAACACTATACATTTCTTTTTCCTTTTCAGAAATTCTTCAGTTGAGTGAGCTCAAGTGACTCATTTACATAACTATTGTGTATGTGCACACATGTGTCCCCTTGCGCCTGTGTATATGCACGTGTGCACGCGCAATGTCAGACAGAGCTCATACACTACATAAACTGAGCTAATTATTGCTTATTTCCAAGTCTTCCCAAAATGCTGTGATTGCCCTTTTTACTTTGTATTTCAGATTCATTCAGCTGAAACTAGAGCGGGCCACGCCAGCTGAGCGCCAGCTTGTCTTCAATGAAATTCTCCAGGCTGCTTACCAGCTAATGGTGGATGTCTTTGGAAATTACGTCATTCAGAAGTTCTTTGAAGTAAGCCTTTGTTCTTTCTATCCTTTGACTTTAGAGACTCCAGAGCATTTTAATTTTCATTAGCTGTTTTTAGAGTTGCAACCCCATTCCGGTCCTCAAAATGAAGTATGTGTAGTTTATTTTTTTGTTTTGTTTCTAAGTGTTTTTAAATGTTTTCCAATTCATTAGCAACAATACATCCTCTAAGTACCCTAGCAGATGATGCCAACCTGTTTCAGAAATGTGTTTGGAGAACCACTGTCTTCATTGAGGATCTAGTACATTATTTCTGATTGTTACAATAATTTTACTAAACATGACATTTTCGGAGGAGAAAATAATCATTGTAAGACACTTTTAGTGGGACCACAATAAAGTGGTCTGAAAAATGAAATTTTCAGATTCCTAGAGGCTTATCTTTGGATACCAGCTCTGGTGTTTTTTCATCATAAACTAGTTGTGAGGATTAAATGCTTCTTCTTGGGCCATCCTTAGGCCTTGGTTCCTTAGTTGTCCTCCATTAATGTGAATAATGTCCACTTTTCTTGTCATTCTCTTTGGAAAGGACTGATGAGATTGCTGCATTAGTGTCTGTTTCCCTAGTAACCCAAACTGTCAGAACGGCAGGGGTTTGGGGCTTACTGATGCAGCCCTGGTGCAATGAGATCAACATTCCCAAGCTGTAAATCCAGAAAAGAATGAGGCGTGGAGATGAAGAATGGGGTGCAGGGGGGCAGGCTGAAACTGTACAGTACCGGCCCCCATACAAAAGACGTTGGTCACCTTCTTACAGCTCATTCTGTTGGATTTGTGGGAAGATGTAGAAACATGGCTCCCTCACAGCCTGTATCTTCACAGCTTTTCTCATAACGACTTAAGTTCTTTGACACTTAATTCTCCTGCTGTGGACTAAGAAACCAACCTACACATGACTTCTGATTTTGCTTTGAGAATGTCTTTTCACTGTGATTTTGTCACAGATATAAAAATACAGAGATCTCCATCTCCAGAAGTTAATATAGTAGCTCGGGGTGGCTGAATGAACAGCTGTATGATTGGGGACAAGCTAGGGAACTTTTCTGACTTAGAGAAAGTCCCCGCACCTTAGTTCCCTTGTATGGAAAATGAGTGGGTTGGGCAAGCTGGTTCTTCATAAAGTCTCTTCCAGTTTGATGATGATGCTATTCAAATAAAACTAAGACGCCAGGGAGGGAAAATCATTCTAGGAAGAGTTTTAATATTGTGCAGCCTTATCTCTTGATTCTACCTTTTCCCCGACTCTGTTGCCTTGTAAAATAGATAATATCAATTCTTGGAGTGATGTAGAACACCGGTGCAAACCACAGTGCCAATATGTGCGTTGGCTTAAGTTTCATGTAGACAAAGGAACTTTTCAACCCCCGGGGCCTCCGACACCTGAAGTACTTACTGTTCATTTGCTACAAGATGTCCTTGAATCTTCCCGAGAAGACTAGGGAAACAGACATTGTCTAAAGCCGTAACAAATAATGTCTCCCACATGTATTATTTTAGAATAAGCATCAATGTTCTTATAATTGATGGAGTATAGATCCATTTAATAGTATTAAATGAGGAACTAATTACATATTTTTTGTTTAGTAGATACCAGTAGTGAAACTAGGATTGTTGGTAGCTGAGAAATTTTTTAACATTAAAAATGGTTCTTCATAATCAGAGACTGGGAGCTACCACTGCCTTGAAGAAACAAGCTTTTAAACAGAAGGGTTAATCACAAGTGACGGGCTGAAGGAGGTGTGCCAGTGGTTGAGCTAGAATAATGAATGCTTTGCTTTCTCTGGTTTCTTTCCTTGTACCTAAGTAATGGTGTTCACCCATACATTGTGTCTAGTTTGGCAGCCTTGAACAGAAGCTGGCTTTGGCAGAACGGATTCGAGGTCATGTCCTGTCATTGGCCCTGCAGATGTACGGCTGCCGTGTTATCCAGAAAGCTCTGGAATTTATTCCCTCAGACCAGCAGGTAATTGTAAGTTTCCCCTTTAACTTTTCTCTTGGTGTTTGATGTTTCTCCATGGTACATGTAGTGAATCCTATAAATTTGTCGGCTTTCAGTTTTTTACAGTTTTTCTTTGGTGCTTGTGGCTGCCTTTCTGCATGGCAAGCATGAACTGTGCAATTTGTAAATTTATAGTAGATCAAAGTGTCTTGTGTTAGAAACGCCTGGTTTCAAACACTCTTTGAGCAGAACTTAGTCTTTAGTAGGTGCAGTTTTACAGGTGGGATTTTTGTTTGGCAAGAGTTGAAGCATGTAAAATACTAGTAAGTTGTCATTCTCTTCAGCTTGACACTTCACTCCAATAAACCAAACTTTCATCCAGTCATCTTCCATTTTCCTTTACTTGCTCCCTCCTATTCATTCATGCCACCACCATTTACTGAATGAGTGCCTGCCTGCCCAGTGCAGTGCCTGGCCTGGCACGTTGGCTGGTGCCGACCGCGTGGCAGACACCAGCTCAGAGATGATTAGGACTGATCTCTGCCCTCTGTGCACAGTGGGGAAGAGCGATGGAAAGCAGTGGGGAGAGCACATGCCCCGAGTCTTGGAGGGGAAGCTTTGCAGGAGGAGACGTGCGAGCTAAAGAGGAGTTAGACGGGAACAGGGACGGGCATGTGAAGTGGTAGGTGCTGTGACTGCGAGCTGACCCAGAAGGCACCCGGAGAGAGGCCCACGGCTTTAGGGACAGTCACAGAGCAAGTCCAGCCAGCCCCACAGAGACGACAGGGCCCAGGAAGCCAGACACCCGCAGGCCGGTGGGCCGCAGCTGTGTTTGTGCTGTGAGCTCGGGGTGCGTCTGATCTGAACCCTCAGCCAGTGGGCTCTGAACTCACTCAGCCCTTCTCGGTGGAGGGGACGGTCGTGGTCTGGCAGTGATGAACCACTTGCCCTCACTGAGAACACGGTTCGGTAATGAGAATCTGTTATGGACTCGAGTTCTGAGCCAGACGAGGCACCTACCTCCTCCAGTTCGAAGCAAAACGAGACACCGCATTGGTGATGGCGATGGCAGGGGAAGGCTGGGACAGTCCAGAGTCCCGATGCTGTGAGGCTCATAGATCACGCGTCAGGAGGCTGGTGAAGGCAGAGGGATTGTTGGGGATGCGCAGCAGGTTTGGGGTTCATTCATTCGGTGCTCGTTACTGGAGATGCCGCAGTGATAAAGTAGTGTGGTATGTAAAGGGTTAGAAACGGGCAAGGCTACGACATCTAGTTTCCTTCTAATGTTCAGACCATTGTTAGTTTCAATTTTACCTGGGATTTTTAGGGATGAAAATTCCATGGTGACTCTCTCCTTTTTAAATTTCTGGGGTTTTTAGAACATGAAAGTTTCTTCCTCTTTTTTTGATCATAATGCCCCCTTGCTGAAAGAAAGCAGGGGTATATTACAGTTTTCCAGGTATTTTTTTACATCTTTGTCTTCTCTTATGATTGTGATAGATTATTGGGTTTTGTCTCCAACTTTTCAGATTTTACTGTTTCCTGATTGGATGGCAACATTGTAGTAGTTTTTCAGCTCTCCGCCCACCCCAAGCTGGTACTCTTTCTGCCCTGTATTTCTGTGTGTCTTTTCCTGGTCTGCTTTCTCTCGGAGCTGCACTCCTCTTCCTGCTACGTATGACTTACTGTTTTCTAGATGCAAGTTTATTTTTTGGTGAAATTAACTCCTCTCTAATGGTTTTTACCTCTTGGGGGGCTCAAGAAACTATTCAGGGAAGCCACCTCCCCTTCCTTTTGATTTTGTGTTCCTTACCTTTATCTTTATATAGGCATCATTCTCTACCTACAATTCCCATAATTATATTTTCAGAATAAATTATTATTTTCTGACATTTGGTTATTTGCTTTAGGAAACTTTTCCGAGTCTATTGTCTTTTGCTTTTTCTGGTATTGTAATCTCCAGTCGAAAGCCCATCACCTCTTTTTTCTCTATGCTTGTTATCACCCCCCACTCATTCCCTATATACACACACAGCCCTCAGTGGCTGCCCTTTGGCTGTATTCCCCGAGTTTGGACACTTCATTCATAAACTGAGAGCACTGTTACGGCCAACAGTGCAGTCAGTGTGGCCCGGTGGGAAGATTGTTTGGGAGTCTCAGGCCTGGGCTACGATTCTGATTGAGTCACTGTCTGTAGTTTTAAGTACATGACCCCTTTCAGACTCAATTTCTTCGTATATATGGGTGGAGGGTGTGGGCGGCATAGTACATAACTGACAGATGGTTTACTGACACACAGTTTTGTCACACAGGAGCTATATTGCTTAGGTTTGAATCATGGCAGTCTAGGTCTGTGATTTTGACAAGTCATTTAATTTGTGCCTTGGTTTCCTCTTCTGTAATAGTGTCCAATGCGTAGGATTGTTACGACAATTCGTTGAGTCATAGCATGTTAAGCACTTAGAGGTATGCCTAGCCTACAGTAAACTCTAGATTAACTACTATCATTATTATTAATATGTACGTTACAGGATTGTCAGAATCAAAAGATGAATTATACGTGTAATTCTCTAATACAGTGTATTTGGTATAGGCTCCTTTCTGTTTGAAGATGGCTATATTTTTAAAACTCCCACAAGTCTTTTGCAAGTTAGAATACTTTTTTTAGACTAGTTAGTGTTACAGGAAGTTTGCTAACATGTGGGAAAACTCTTACTCGTCATTTATTGCCAGGTTTTCATAGTGCCACAGCCGAGTTGTCCCACTTTCATTATGGATTCCCTCCCCCGTACTTGTGTGTTTGGTAAGACTGTTGATTGTCCACGTGTTTGCTCGCTGTGATTCTGGTGGTGCTTTCTTTCCTTATCTCAAATAGAATGAGATGGTTCGGGAACTTGATGGCCACGTCCTAAAGTGTGTGAAAGACCAGAATGGCAATCACGTGGTTCAGAAATGCATTGAATGTGTGCAGCCTCAGTCTTTGCAGTTTATCATCGATGCGTTTAAAGGGCAGGTAAGTGACTTAGGAAAGAGAATGAAGGAAACAAGTTGATGGGTGTTTCCCGTGGGAGCAGAGAAGAGCAGTGTTTGCAAGTGCTTAATGTATTATAGACTGCAGAAAATGGCAGTCCTGTTCAGAGGTGTCAGGTACCTAGCTCTGTGTACCCAACTCTCTTCCCTTTACAGTCTGTGAAGCTCCTTAATGCAGGTGTCTACTCGTGTTGGGATGAAATAGCCGCCAGAGTTGTTAAGGTTAAATCTTGTATTCGAAGAATAAATTTTTCCTTTGGCTAAATACTATTTATCTTGATACTTAAAACTTTTTATGACGTTGTAAAATTCAAGTCATTTACAGAACATGTGAATGTATGTTTAAAATAACAAGGTGATTTTTGCATAATATGGGGGTGGGGTGGGGTGGGATGGTGATCAGGTTGGTTTGAATTCTGTTAGTGGCCATACAACCAGAGAGATACCTTCTAATTTATCTATTTGCCTGTGTGTCATAAGGGCCTGTGTGCTCTTAGCACCAACTTCCAAGCAGAGTTACTTTTTCATACCGTGTTTTTTCCAGAATTGCCCTGTAACTGGCTGTTGCAATTCATTTCTTTTGCCAAAAACATCCTCACACTCCCCCTAAGCTGGGTAGGACAGGAGAGTAAAACATTTCCCTCTTGGGTATGAGAATTTTTTTTTTTAGAAAGGGTAAAAAGAATGGGAAACAGCAAGTAGATTTTTAGGTATAGTTGTGTGTACTGCTAAACCTAGATCACCATGGAATTTTAGAGTTGTTTAAGTTTTGGGGTTTGCTCAATTCTGGCAGGGTATCGTAGACTATGGACACTTACGCATGGGGTTATTGGGATTTTCTGAATTAATGAAGAAAAGTAGATTTACTTTAAAATTAAGATCTTATATTTATCGAAATATACAACAAAAGAAGTAAAAGGATTAAGCAGCCAAATGGGAGAGAATATTTTCAAGATGAAACGGCCAAAGAATTGAATCAGAATATATAAAGAACTCTTATAATCAAAGAGAGTAATAGAAATTAATGCAAAAATGGGCCAAATGCACAGATAGAAGAAACACAAATTTCCAGTTGGTATTAGCACAACCGTTTGGGAAAATAATTTAGTACCAACTTTCAAAGCTCAACATTTATACTTTCTGTGATTTTGCATTCCTGGCCTACGTATGTATCTGGTGAAACATCTGCACGTCGTACCGCAAGACGTATTTAGACGTGTTTAAAGCAGCAGTATTCCCTTAATAGGAAAAGACTGTTTAAATAATCTAGATGTCCCTTAGCAGAGGATTGGACCAAAAAAAAAATTTTTTTAAATGAAAACCTATATACTTATCCGTCATTATATTATAGAGCTAGCTATACAGAGTAAACCCCAGAAGCCCACAGTATAAGTAATATTTGAAAGTGTTGAGTGAAATAAGTTGTTCCAGACTGTGGATATTAAGCATTTTAATAAAGCTGTAATTGAGCAGAATCATACCGTATACTGTTTTAAGTTATATAGTTAGACAGAAGAAACTATGTGTATAAAACCATGTATAAAGCACTTAGTGAAGTGACTGACACTTGGTAACCATCTAATAAGTGTTAGCTGTCGTACTGTTCTTACCATTATTGTCATTATTCTTTATAACGGATCAGAGAATCCAGGTCATCCTGCTAGGAAGGGCAGAAACCAGATTGGCTGGTCTGGACCTGAGTCCTGTGTGCTTATCTTGTTCCAGACCCAACAAAAGAGGAATCTTTTCTTGCTTATTGCTGGGAAACACCTCAGTTCAATTCAGAACATGGCCTTGTGGTTGTGGAAAAGCACTCAGAATTTGAATCCAGCCCTTTCTTTTTCTGCTTTTAACCCTATTCTTTGATATAGTGGACTGTTAACTAAGTGTGTTTCTCATGACGTTGACTGATTCATTTCCTTTCTAGGCTTCTTGGAAAAGGCCTTTTCAGCTCTGAATTTATGTACATCTGTGAATTCCTAGAATAGTTAAGAAATGGGTTTACACACACACACACCTCTTATTATTTGTAGAAGAGAATTTAAATACCATATTTATAATTTGGGCTTTTGAGTCAGACTAGGAAATAATATCCTGGCTCTGACATTTACTGTCTGTATGACTGCCGGCACATTATGTAAACTAGGAGCTTCAATTTTCTCATCTGTGTCTGGAGAATAACCATGACTATCTTTCAGGGTCATTGTGAAGATGAATGGGATAATGTATATAAACAGTATGGTAGCATTGAAAGTGGCAACGGTCATTTTTGGCTTTCTTAACTTCTGTGTGCTTGTCTGCCCTAGGTGTTTGCCTTGTCCACGCATCCGTACGGCTGCCGAGTGATTCAGAGGATCCTGGAGCACTGTCTCCCTGACCAGACACTCCCTATTTTAGAGGAGCTTCACCAGCACACAGAGCAACTTGTACAGGTAGTGGAGTTGCCAGTAGAGTAACTGCAAACACCTGGGGGCTCGTGCAGGCCCAGAGCTTGTGTGTTTTCTCAGCACAGGTACCCGTTCCAGAAGAGGTTAATGTTAATGTGTTTAAAATGCCCACTGAAGATGTGGGGCAAGTTTTCATTTACATCAGGCCTGGTCCGTGCTTTATGAATATGGGTAATGAATAGACCCCTGGCCTTGGAGTGAAGGGACCTGTCTGCCATAGCTCTGTTGTGGACTAGCTAGCTAGGTCTCCTTGGGCAGGCCATTTAATCCCGTTGGCTCTCAGTTTGATCATTTCAAATGAACGAAGTGGATTAGCTGATTTATTCTTTCTAGCTTTGATACTTTCTCTTGGATGTACCACTAAAATTTCTTCCACATCATTCATACTAACCATGAGAATACTTTCTACATGTAGTATGTGATAGTGAAACAATTTTTTTGTTAGTGTTTGTTGGTTGTTTTGGTGGGAGGTGTGATATTATAAATTTATTAAATATTCATTGTAGAAGAATTTGAAAGTGCAGAAAATAGCAACAAAACAAGTTACCCACAATCCTACCATCCAGAAGCAAATACATTTGGCACTGGCACTTTAAAAAAATATATATTACTTGTATTACTTGTACAGTTTTAAGTTTTTATATCTTACAAATAAATATTTTCCTTCTGAAATTCCTTACACACGTTTATTCTCTCAAAGTGAATTTCATTTTAGATGAATGAGTATATCCATTATATGCTTGTAATGTT
This sequence comes from Rhinolophus hipposideros, assembly GCF_964194185.1. Classification (NCBI taxonomy): domain Eukaryota; kingdom Metazoa; phylum Chordata; class Mammalia; order Chiroptera; family Rhinolophidae; genus Rhinolophus; species Rhinolophus hipposideros. The sequence goes on from NC_138054.1 coordinate 74,623,226, forward strand.
ATTTAATTAGGTGTTGTCTGTTTTGTTGGATATAACCTTTGTTTCTAGTTTTTCTTTGTTGTGGATAGATATAGTGAGCGATTTATACATTTCTGTTTTGAGGAAAGAGTATCTTTATTCCCACCTGCCTTCCCTTTTTTCTGTTTTTAAATGAGAGGAGGCTTACTTTTTTGTGTATAATATTTTACCTTTGGGCATAAATAAATAAGTAAATATATATAAAAATATTTCCTTGTCTAGTAGTAATGTGTTCCTGTTTTGTAATGATAAATAGATTGTGGCACTCTTTCCCTATTTTAAAAATTCTTATGTATTCTTTAGTATTCAGGTAAGCCATCATAGTGCTATAGAAGGATAGATGTTGATTAGATGTAAGAATTTAGGTAACCCACTGATCTCATTTTTACATAGATTTTATTTCTTTTGTCATTTCTCAAACAGGATCAATATGGAAATTATGTAATCCAGCATGTATTGGAGCATGGTCGTCCTGAGGATAAAAGTAAAATTGTAGCAGAAATTCGAGGCAATGTACTTGTATTGAGTCAGCACAAATTTGCAAGGTACGGGCTTTGAATTACAGACTGTTTTCCAGAAAAGAGGATTAAAGAGTATTTCAGGTCCAGAAAGAATGAACTTTCATTCTCCTCTTTTTTTTCTTTTTAATTATTTAAATTTTTTATTTTTTTATTTATTTTAATTGTTGGGGAACAGTGTATTTCTCCAGGGCCCATCAGCTCCAAGTCATGCTTTAATCTAGTTGTGGAGGGCGCAGCTCAGCTCCAAGTCCAGTTGCTGTTTTCAATCTTTGTTGGAGGGGACGCAGCCCACCATCCCATGTGGGAATTGAACCAGCAACCTTGTTGGTGAGAGCTTGTGCTCTAACCAACTGAGCCAACTGGCTCCCCCCTCCCACCTTTAAAAAAGTTTTTTTTTTTAAAGTACATCGTGTTTCCCCGAAAATAAGACCTAGCCGGACAATCAGCTCTGATGCGTCTTTTGGAGCAAAAATTAATATAAGACCCAGTCTTACTTTACTGTAATAAACTTTACTGTAATAAACTAAACTGTAATAACTTTACTGTAATAAAGTAAGACTGGGTCTTATGTTAATTTTTGCTCCAAAAGATGCATCAGAGCTGTTTGTCCGGCTAGGTCTTATTTTCGGGGAAACACGGTACATAGTTTGGTCTACTATAAAGTATAAAACATAAAAAGTCCCTTGGTGGGCTCTTCATTCCCCCATCTGGGGGGTATGTTTTTAAAGAATATAAGTTTTGTACTTCGGTAAATAGAACATTTCATTATCTTACTTGTTTGGAATTGTGACATGCTTTTACTCAGGTTAGCACCTGAATTACTCTTTGGCACCTAGAATTAAGAGGGAGTGTTCTGTATCTATGTATAGGTCTTTGTAGTCTTAGAATCTCTTTTCCAGTCTTCATATTGTACCAGCTCAAGAATAAAGTGCAGTAGTTATTTCCAGGTTGTGAAAAATGTTTCAGGTAACATAAGTAGCAGAGGTTGGAGAAGAAATTGACGGCCTTCCAACGGGTGAGAGGCGTGGTCTTCTAAGTAGGGCTTATATATCCTACCGTATACAACATAGTACTTTATATTTGGGGGCTAGTTTTCATCTCTGGTTTTTAGGATAAATTGTGAGGCATGTGTGATGCATATAATTTTGATCTTCTTAAATTGTTTTCAATTTGTGAAATACTATAACATTACAATATGTAAAATAGAGAAAAGAAATAAAAGCACCCATACGTCCCGTGTCTCAACAGTCTAACCATTTCAGGGGTCATCTTTTGGACCTTGTATTGCTTTGTTTGGGATATTTACCAGGACCAGGGAAATTGGGGTCAGAGTCGCTTAGGTCTCTTCTTTGGGTCACTGTCTTGTTTACTTTTTTGTTTAGTGTATTTAATATCTCACCCTTGGATATAGCATAAGTGGTAATATCACAATAGACTTGTGGTTAGGTAATGACCGAGTAGCTACTGTGGGCCCAGCCCTCTTCCCACAGATAACAATTGTAAATTTTGGACAGAATGCTAATAAAATACCTGCAGGCATTAGAGAGTGACCAAGAGCAGGTGGGGTGTGGGTGGTATTGATATTTAGAAGAAGGTTAATTGCCCTGGGGAAATCCTCCCTCCTTAAAATTGTTTTTAATATATTATGATATAATTGATATATAACATTGTGCAACTTTGAATGTATGCAGTGTGTCGGTTGATTACATTTATATATTGTACTGGGATTGCTACAATTGCATTACCTAACACCTTTATTAAGTCATAGGATTATCATTTCTTTCTTGTGTTGAAAACCATTAAGATCTAGTCTCTTAGCAGCTTTGAAGTTTATAATATAGTATTGTTGACTATAATCAGGAAATTTTCTACCTTTAATGGCTTTTAGCCTGTAGGCACTTCTAAGCCTGCTTCCTGCTTAGCTCCTAAGTTGGGATAGAAAATCTCCAGTATTCCTAGAAGGCAGAATTTGGGGGTAACTATGGCAACGGAAGTTACAAAACCATAGGAGAAATGCTAGAAAGGAAGAGAACCAGTGAGGGGAAGGCCTATATTTAAACTTCCCAAATATCTCGTTGACTCCTGAATCACAATTGCATGGGACAAACGAGGCAGCACAACTAAGCCTAAAAGAATTGATCTTTTACCTGCTCCCTACTGCATGGAAGAAGTTTGAGTTCAGCCAAGTTAAGTGCATTAAAATAGTGGTTGGAGGAATAATAGTCTTTGGAGAAATGTAACAGAACTCAGTTTCTACAGTGTATCATTTACTGTGTCTAGATAACAGGAAAATGTGACTTGTATTCAAAGAAAAAACAGAAAATGAAAAAATCCCAAACTACCCAGACCACCCAGATAGATATTGGAGTTAGCAGAGGAGGATTATAAAGCAGCTGTTTTAATTATACTCAAGGTTATAAAGGGAAATACGCTCTTATGAATGAAAATATAAAAACTATTACTAGAAAATGAGAATCTTTATTGTAAAAGGAACAAAATGGAAATTCTATAATAGAAAAACACATCATCTGAAATAAAATTCACTATATGGCTTTAACAGCATTTTAGAAAAGAAGAAAGCCAGTAAAATTCAAAACAGATCAATAGAAATAAACCAATAAAATAGTGACTTTCTGACATTTTGGGGGGTGAAGCAGAATACAAAGTAAATTTTTTATTGACTTTGCATGTATAAGCACTCACACACACACACCTAAGTGGAGCTGTATTTCCCATGATTAATTCTGCTACTTAATATGCTGTTTCATTAAAAAAAATCTGGTCACAGATCACTTAAGTTGATTTGTATCCTCCACAAATGGGCTGGGAACTGCAGTTTCATCAACACCAGCGTAAACGTCAGACTGAACTGCTAGTGATCGTGTGTTGAGGGAGGAGCTTTTGGCCAGGTGGGATCCCTTGGTGGCAGCTGCTCTGCATGCTCGCTTTCCTGAAAGACAGGTCAGTGCTGAGGGTTGAGTCCTTCACCCCGAAGAATGAGTGTCCTGTCCCCAGCCCAGTAGAAAGTCATGTTTCTAATCCTCACTCCTTTGTAGGGAAAGGGCCTGGAGTGGATGAAGGTACACCCAGCCAAGCTGTCCTGAAAGGGGATGAGTTCTTTGCCTGAACATTTGGAGACGGTGACTGGCTTCGTGTTCTCTGAACCAACCCAGTGTTCTTAACTCCCTTTTCTGCTAAGGCGTAGTGGCTGTTAGGAGGTTCGCTTCCACAGTGCCACACCTTCAGCTCATGCTAGAATTGTATATAGTACTGGAGAAGGGAGGTGGAGAAAAAAGTTCCCTTATTGCCATAGCAGAGGGGAGAGGCTGTTGTTTTAATTAGACTTGATAGATTAGCTCACCAGGTTTGATACACACTGTATCTCTTAAGAAGAAAGATTAAAGAAATGTCTGGTAGGATGGTAATTCTTAAACATTTTAGCTTGAGAATTTTGTTTTCCAAATAAAAGCATATGAGTACGAGGTGTAATAAAAAAAAAGATGGTGAATGTTTAAATTTTAAAAAATCAGTGCAGTAAAAGACATTGCCATTAATCCCCTTCGAAATACTCTCTCTCGCTTCAAACACATTTATCCCATCATTCTTGCCAGTTTATGAAGCAGTTCTGGAAGTCCTCTTTTGTGTCTTTACTTAATTCTTCATCACGACAACGCTCCGTGTCACACATCACTTTTGGTACAATTTCTGTCAAATAAAACATGGTATGTCCTCATTCACATTATTTACCGGATCTGGCACTTAGACTTCTGGCTCTTCCCCAAAGTCAAAATGACCTTGAAAGGTAAACATTTCGAATCCATTCAGGACATCGAGGCAGCCACAACAGCACAGCTAAAGACACTCACGAAAGAGGACTTCCAGAACTGCTTCAGAAAGTGGCAAGAACGATGGGAGCAATGTGTTCAAAACGAGAGGGAATATTTTGAGGGGGACTGATGACAATGCGTCTTTTACTGTAATGTAATACATTGGTTTTTTAAAATTAAACATTCACCATATTTTTTGATCATACCTCGTAAGCTCAGTGTGCAAAAGCACATACCACTGAGAGGGTCCTTTCAGAGCTCCATAAAACAATACCCTATTATGGTTTAAAAACCTCAGGAACTAGGAGTTATCCTGGTGATGATTGTGATGATTATTCAACTCTCCAGAGGGCTGGCCTTTGGAAGAAGAAGTAAGACTCCACCTCTGTCCTCGGGCTCCTGGTGTACATGTCCTTTTTTAGCCCCCAAATGCAAAATTAAGACAAATGGGTGAAATTTCAGAAGCATATTTTGCTGCAGTATGTAAGGAAGAATGTTGAACAGATCCATTCACCCATATGGTAGTTTGCCCTAGAAAGTAGTTACTCGCAAATCATTAACAATTCCTGAGCAGAGGCTAAATGGCCATCTTTCAGGATTGTCAAAAAAGAGCGTTCTGCAGTAGCTATTTCGGAAACCTTTGAAATTCCTTTTCTACTTGAGTGTTCTGTGATCCAGAATAGCTTTACCCCAGTCACGAACTCGTTGCAAAGCCTCCACCTGCCCACCTGCCCGCCACATGTTCTCTCTGCCAAGTACTGGCTCCAGTAATAACAAAGATAAATATGTATTGTTCTCTTACGTCACACCACTTCCTTGTGCCCAAAGAGCCACAGATGTGAGTAGTATTGAATTACAAAGCCACCATTAGTGAGTAATCAATCACTCCTGGATGGGAAATGCCCACCAGCCTGGCTGTGTGTAGTTTAATCAGCCTCTAATGTCCTCCTGGATTGTAGGGAAAACTCTGATTTGATGTAACCATTCCTTTCTTTTTTCCTTTCCCAAGGTGGTATGTTTGTGAAGTGTTTAGAAATATGGACAGACCTGTAGGGTCTTCGTGTCTTAGACGCTTAAGAGGCAGCATGAGGTGCTGGAATGAGCGCTGTGGTTCCTTTGTGTGTATTCCTTCACTCGGGGCATCTGTGGAGCCTCTTAAGTGCCACGCTCTGTGCTCAGCACTAGGGACGTAGGTATAAGTAAGACTTGTTCCCGGCCTCAGTAAGCCCAGAGGCGAGGCAAGAATTGGTAGATTTTGATGCTTGCTGAAATTATGCTCATTAACCAGTTAGGCTAGTAACCAGTGTCGTGAAGCTTGTGTTTAAGTCCATTCACTTACCTGGACGTGTTACCCTCATCTGTTAGGGGGCTGGGGCTGGTATCCTCCAAGACTTGGTCTCGGCCAGGGCTCTCATCAGAAGACACACGGCAAAAGTGGAGTCTCATAGAGCCAAGCAGTTGATGAGTTAAATCGTCCAAAAGTGTTAAGGTCTCCTGCTGCTGACCCCAAGGTCAGGATAGATGCCGTACCAGCACAGCCGGACAGGGTCCCTTTTCTCAGCATCGTCCCTGGATTGTCTCGTTACAGCAACGTCGTGGAGAAGTGTGTCACTCACGCGTCCCGTACGGAGCGCGCTGTGCTTATCGATGAGGTGTGCACCATGAACGATGGTCCTCACAGTGCCTTATACACCATGATGAAGGACCAGTACGCCAACTACGTGGTCCAGAAGATGATCGATGTGGCAGAGCCAGCCCAGCGGAAGATCGTCATGCATAAGGTAGGCCAGGCCGGGCAGCGCTCGGAGAGAAAGTGGGCCAGGCGCGCGGGGCCTTCACATGCCTGAAGTGCACTGGAGAGCAGGCATCGTGCTTCCTTTTGCAGTTTATCACTAGACTATCTCGCATGCTGTACTCCGTTTTCCTTTTATATGGAGGGCCCATTGTCCCACATTTGCCCCTCTGCTCTGTCTATAACTCACTGGTATGAAAGAGTCTTAAACTCAGTGTTTGAGAGAGATTTCCTTCCCTGATCTTCAGGCCATGCTTCTGCCTCTCTGTTCCTAGGAGACCAGCTTCTCAGTCCAATAAATCAACCTACTTGCCTTATTTCCTTTTTCCCCTCCTCCCTCTTATTCATTCATGCCACCACCATTTACTGAATGAGTGCCTGCCTGCCCAGTGCAGTGCCTGGCCTGGCACGTTGACTGGTGCCGACCGCGTGGCAGACACCAGCTCAGAGATGATTAGGACTGATCTCTGCCCTCTGTGCACAGTGGGGAAGAGCGATGGAAAGCAGTGGGGAGAGCACATGCCCCGAGTCTTGGAGGGGGAGCTTTGCAGGAGGAGACGTGCGAGCTAAAGAGGAGTTAGACGGGAACAGGGACGGGCATGTGAAGTGGTAGGTGCTGTGACTGCGAGCTGACCCAGAAGGCACCCGGAGAGAGGCCCACGGCTTTAGGGACAGTCACAGAGCAAGTCCAGCCAGCCCCACAGAGACCACAGGGCCCAGGAAGGCAGACACCCGCAGGCCGGTGTGCCGCAGCTGTGTTTGTGCTGTGAGCTCGGGGTGCGCCTGATCTGAACCCTCAGCCAGTGGGCTCTGAACTCACTCAGCCCTTCTCGGTGGAGGGGACGGTCGTGGTCTGGCAGTGATGAACCACTTGCCCTCACTGAGAACACGGTTCGGTAATGAGAATCTGTTATGGACTCGAGTTCTGAGCCAGACGAGGCACCTACCTCCTCCAGTTCGAAGCAAAACGAGACACCGCATTGGTGATGGCGATGGCAGGGGAAGGCTGGGACAGTCCTGAGTCCCGATGCTGTGAGGCTCATAGATCACGCGTCAGGAGGCTGGTGAAGGCAGAGGGATTGTTGGGGATGCGCAGAAGTTTAAAGCACGTCCCTTCATTCATTCATCAAATACTCATTAAGCTTACATACTCTATAGCAAGGCCTATAGAGTAGGCCTTTCGGTAGGGCTTTCTGTATTGGTGAACTGGCCAAGGTTATGCACAAATAGTTGCAGGGGTGCTGGAGAATATCGGGAAGGGCTGTGCAAGAATGACTCTTCTAATGTGGGGGTACAGAGAAGGTTCCCCAAGAAGGACGTTTGAAGAAAGCCCTGCAGACCTTTCCAGGCCGAGGGAACCTGGTGTGTGAAGGCTTGGAAGCAAGAGACAAGACAGTGTATTTGAAGAAGTAAAGCCAGTTCATTACGGCCAAAATCACATTTACATTTCAAGTAATTGTCCTGGCTGATGAGTTGGAGGATGGGAGACTTAGGAGATGACGCAGTGAGGAGACTGGATGTGAGGTGATGGCCTTGGGGTTGAAGAGAAGTGGATAGAACGGGGCTTAGCATTTGGTTGAGAGGAGGAAGAGTACTAAAAAGCTAAAAATCTCAGCGCTTGCAGCTCTCACTGTTAGAATATCCTTTTTAGCAAAAGGAAACATTGGGAGTGGAACAGGTGATTCCTTTTTTCGCCTCCCATTAAATCACGTAAAAAACGGAGTTCCACAATATTGTAAACGTGCGTACACATGGGTGGTTAGTTTTCTTGTCTGGGAGAGGAGAGATGTAAAGGTTAAGTGGCTGGACTCATCAGTTAGCCAATCCCAGGGAGAGCTACCAAAAGCTGGGGGGTTGAATTTCAAGTTCGAATGGTGAAACACTAGCCAGCAACCCAAATAGCATTGATAGAAATAGCAAATAGAAAGTAGCATTATTGCATCCTTTTTTACAGATGAGTTTGGGGAGGTTTGTAAATTGTCTGTGTTTGACAGCTCAGAATTCGAGCCAAGGACTATTAATAAATAAGTTTCCCACGTAGGCTCCCGGATGAGAATATCATAACTGATGTGGGTCTGTGTCCTGTGGGGGTGCAGACGTGGTTTTACAGGTACTTGCCCCCTCTTTATTTGAGGACACAGCTAAAGGGACAGTTACTGTCCACATGGAGCTCTCAATCTAGAGAGCGTCCATCTATCCTGTCCATTTTCAGTGTTTGTGCAAGTGTGAGTGGCGAGACAGCTTAGTCAGCTGCTGTTCACTGTCTGGGACAGTGGAGGGCTGCACACGTTGTAAACTGGGTTGCATGCTGTAGCTGAGGTATGTAGAGAACTCCACGAGCCCACAAAAGAGGAAAGGTGGTTCCAGAGAGGAATCACCTGTCGGGCTGTCTGGGATGCACAGGACTTCCCTAGTGGATGTGCCCAGGCAGGAGAGAATGGAAGAGAACATGTGCAGAGCTGAGCCGAGCCCGTCCTGGAGAGGGTGAAGGATGAGACTGGTGCCGTAGCCAGTGCTGGGAGAGCACAGTGGGGAGAGATGCTTTCTGGAGGAGCCAGACAGGTGGGCTCAAATACCCGTGCTGTCCCTTATTAGCCATTTGACTTGGGATGAGTGACTTCACCACTGTACCTTCATCATTCATCAGTCAAATAATCACACTGCCCTGAGGAGGCTTAATGAACAGGCCTGGCTCGTGTGAATCATTCTTACTGGTGTCATTCATTAGCAGCTTTCTGTGATCCTTTGTGAAGTGGAGGACAGGCCCAGCTGGTGAGCTCAGGATTCACAGTGCCTGGAAAGAAACCCCCAGTGCTTAGGAGAGTTGAGGCCCCAAGTGGGGGGCCAGAGGGACTGAGAGCGTGCCTCAGGAGGGCGCTGTGCAGTGGTGGGGTGGGCACGGCATTGTCAGGACGCCCTTCTCGCATTCTGTCCTGGGGGTGGCCCGAGGTCTCACGTGCTGCATCAACGCTCAGGATCGGAGCACCTGTCCTCAGCTAATGGCTCACTATAGATAGCTTGGAATCAGGTGCTTTGGCTGAACCAGTGAAAGGTATTGCTGTGTGCACCATGCAGTGTGGGGAGCACACCGGGAGCCTGCCCGTCTGTTTTCAGGCCAGAGTAACACAAACTGCTTCCTCTCCAGATCCGGCCCCACATCGCGACTCTTCGCAAGTACACCTATGGCAAGCACATCCTGGCCAAGCTGGAGAAATACTACATGAAGAATGGCGTTGACTTAGGGCCCATCTGTGGCCCCCCTAATGGTATTATCTGAGGCAGTGTCACCTCTGTCCCCTCATTCCCGCTGACCTCACTGGCCCACTGCTGAATCCAACCAGCAACCAGAAATGTTCTAGTATAGAATCTGAAATGGGTAATGGTTGCTCCAGGATTACCCGCTCCAAAAAAAAGGAATCAAATCCACAAGTGGAAAAGCCTTTGTAAATTTGTTTAATTTTATTACACATAACATGTACTAATTATTTTTTTTAATTGACTAATTGCCCTGTTGTTTTACTGGTGTATAGGATACTTGTACATAGGTAACCAATGTACATGGGAGGCCACATATTTTGTTCAATGTTGTATCTATATTCCACGTGTGGAAACTTTCAGGGTGGTTGGTTTAACAAAAAAAGTTTTAAAAAAGAAAAAGAAAAAAGGTTTTTAACTCATTTGCCTAGCCGGCAAGTTTTGCAAATAGCTCTTTCCCACCTCCTCATTTTAGTAAAAAACAAAAACAACAAAAAAAAAAAACACCTGAGAAGTTTGAATTTTAGTTAAATGACCCCAAACTGGCATTTAACACTGTTTATAAAAAAATATATATATATACATATATAAATATAAAATGAAAAATTGTTTGAGAGTTGCTAAAGCTTCGGTTTATGACATTAAGTTTATGAAACTTCTGAAAATTGCCTTTTTTGGAGACTATTATGCTGAGGAAGACGGTGTAGTCTGTTTTGTGAAGAAGAGACATGAGCTCTCACAATGCCTCCAAGGCCGGGCGGGTGTCATTGTTTACTGCCTATTGGATTTTTTTCTGTTAACATTGAAAGGCAAAATCTTGATTATTTAGCATGAGAAAAAAAATCCAACTCTGCTTTTGGTCTTGCTTCTATAAATATATAGTGTATACTTGGTGTAGACTTTGCATATATACAAATTTGTAGTATTTTCTTGTTTTGATGTCTAATCTGTATCTATAATGTACCCTAGTAGTCGAACATACTTTTGATTGTACAATTGTACATTTGTATACCTGTAATGTAAATGTGGAGGTTTGAATCAACATGAACTCGTTTTTGGTAAGAAAAGAGAATTAGCCAGCCCTGTGCGTTCAGTGTATATTCACATCTTTTACGGTCGTAGCTATAGTGTTGTATATTGTAAATTGTAATTTCAACCAGAAGTAAATTTTTTTTTCTTTTGAAGGAATAAATGTTCTTTATACAGCCTAGTTATATGTTTAAAAAGAAAAAAAATTAGCTTGGTTTTATTTGTCACCTAGTCAGACAGTAGCAAGATTCTTTCTAAATGTTATTCAAGATGATTCAGTTCACAGTAGTGTTTTTTTTAATCCTAAAGAAGTAACGTTTTGGTTATTTTGTGACAGTCAAAAGGACGTGCAAAGTTCAGCCCTGCCCCTGCTTTCCTTACAATCAGAGCCCCTCACCTTGTAAAGTGTGAATCGCCCTTCCTTTTTGTACAGAAGATGAACTGTATTTTGCATTTTGTCTACTTGTAAGTGAATGTAACATACTGTCAAATTTCCTTGTTTGAATATAGAATTGTAACACTACATGGTGTACATTTCCAGAGCCTTGTGTATATTTCCAATGAACTTTTTTGCAAGCACACTTGTAACCATATGTGTATAATTAACAAACCTGTGTATGCTTATGCTTGGGCAACTATTTTTTGTAACTCTTGTGTAGATTGTCTCTAAACAATGTGTGATCTTTATTTTGAAAAATACAGAACTTTGGAATCTGACTTTGCGCTTTAACTTTTTCCCCCAATATAGTGTCCCAGGACAGCCCTTTCCTTACTGGTACCCCTTTCTTTCCGCTTTTTTATTTTTGTTTTGTGAGGGGGAGAGAATTGTGTAGGGCCGTGGTGTTAGACTGATGGTTCTTGAACCCGGTTTGACCCAAAGATGTTGGGTTTAGCCTGTCCAGTGCTTTCAAAATCAGGATACACATTAATCCAGATTTCTAGCTTTTGAAAAATCAGAGTATCGCCTCCTTGGGCCTGGAGTCTGCACACCCATCTTGGAGAGCATGGTCAGAAAGCCTTTGTGAGCCTGGGGTCTAGATTAGAATTTGATCAATTACAAAGGTCTCCCAGCTGAGTTAAGTGTTGGGGCACCTAATTTTCCAAGGCGAGGCTGTAGGTATGGCATCTGGAAGACTGCCCAGTCCGTCCAGGCCCCCCCTCTCCCTTTTCCTCTCCTCTGGGCTGTTCCCCCCTCACCCTGCCCACCGTGCCCAGGCTGTCCCAGTGTCCTAGCTTACTCATCCTCCAGCTGGGGACCTTCCAGCTTTTAGTACAAGAGGCTCTGGCCGACTAGATCCCTGTCACCTGTGCCTGAGGGTGCCCACCTTCCCTTCACTGCCTTTGCTCCAGAAGGTGCTTTGGCAAAAACTGCCACTGAAATGTTGGTCTGTGTTGGCAATTTCAGGATGGGCTCAGCTTGAGAGGCCAGGTGGGAACCACACTATCTCATGTCTGAAAATGGAGCCTCGGGGTGGCGGGAAGGGAATGGTCCTCTCCGAAGGCTAAGAGATGGTCACTAGCAGGCAGGCCCTGCAGTCCCGGGGAAAAAAGGGACAGGAAGGAAGCTGAGATAAGCGGGTTTCAAGTCCATAACCTGGTTTTGCTTCAGTGACTGGACAGGTCCTTCCCCAGCCTGCTGCAGTGGCCATTGTGGGTCCACCAGAGAACATGCTGGGGGCACTGCAGACCGGCTCTGGAATTGGCCTGGGTTCAAATTCCAGTCCCACCACTCTGTATGTGCTTGGGTGTTACTTTGTCTCATCTTGAACCAAATTCCTTACTGGAAATGGATTGAAAGTGATAATACGTATATGTGGATTGGTTCTCACATCATGTCATGCATGGAAAGTTACGGCTGCTAAATAATCACGGCTTTACTAGACCCTTGTAGAGGCAGTGCAGAGAAGTTGGCTTGAATTTCTTCCCCATTGGCCTGCTGTCTTTGTGACCTTGGGAGAGGTGAGCCTGCTTGAGCCTGTTGCCTTTTCTGTAAGATTAGAGCTGGGGTAGGAGAAAATGGTTAATAAACGTCAAGTGCCTGGCACGTAGTAGGCACATGTTGGTTTTCTTTTTTACCTGGAATGGTTTTACTTAAACTCGGGGGGTTTTTTCTCTCCTAATACTTGTAACATTTAATGAAATGTTTCTGGTGTTTTTTCAATGGCAACAAAGCAGGATACTAGCTTAGAAATGTGATTACCTCTCCCCCCCTCTTATCTCAAGCCTGTGTCTTTGAGGCCTAGGGTGGCTGTTCAGTCGGACAAGTACAGGGTTTAATTTCCACTGCCTTTCATTACCTGGGTCGTGTCTCTGAGGCCAAGTTTCCTTCTCTGAAATGAGGGACATAATAGTACTTACGTCAGAGGTTGGTTGTGAGGATGAAAGGAAGCGATGGAGCTTAGCACAGTACCCCGCACCTTCGTATAATAAATGAATGGTATTTATCATCTTTTAACTTTCGCATTCCTCGTCCAATGACTGTGCACAGGTTTTGGTGAATAAAACAATCCTTGTCCGTTATGTCAAGAAGTTTACAGAAAGTCATTTATTAAGAACCGACTACCAGGCATCTAAGGAGATGGTTGCTATTAGGTTGGTGCAAAAGTAATTGCGGTTTGAAAGGTTAAAAATAATTGCAAAAACCGCAAGTGCTTTTGCACCAACCTAATACGCGCTTTCATTCTTCACAGCAGTCCTAGGAGGAATGGGGTTATCCCCATCTCATAGATAAGGGAACAGGTTTTGGGTTCAGATGCCAGTCTGGATCAGACCAACCCTGGGCCGGAGGCCTTTCCCCTTGGCGTAGACCCCCTCCTCTGCAGGATTGAGTTTCATGGAGCGGGCTGAAGTCGGCTCAGCGTCTCCTTCCTCGTTTACTGGCCGCCATTACCCAGTTACCAAGTCTGCCCAGAGATGTGATGATGTCCTGGGCTGCCACCAGCTAGATACCTGCAGTCTTGGTCTCTCCTGCAGACTCCCTCCAAGATAGATTCCTCACACCGTTTCTATACCAACCCTTTACCTGATCACAGCTCTTTACAATTTGATCCTCACGAAAGCCTTAGGGAGTAGGTAGGGTAGAGGTTTATCAGGCCGTGATAAAGATGATGAGTTTGAAACTCAAGCCACACTAACCAAGGAAGGATTTTATCTGAAGTTTCTGACCCCGAGTGCAGTGCTCTATCCATGCCATCTTACTCTTGCCACCTTCCATCAGCCCCAGGAATAACCGTCCTCTCTTTTGAAGTTGGGTTTCAAGAGCTGTGTGAGGCACTGGAGAAAGAGGCATGTGGGGAAGGAAACCTGTGACTTCATGTTGTTACCAGCAGTAGCCACACGGGGGTGCTGCTACCCAAAGAAAGCATTATAGTAGAGGCCTCAGGACTCGAGGCGCCAAGGTTAGGGCTGGGATGGCTTTCCCCTGGCTTGAGGGCCTCGGCAGTGGAGTTACCAGTCCCACCCAGAGACCAGAGGTCTGGCATCTGCCCAAAGACCAAGCTTACCTGCTTTTTCCTCCCTTCCCAGCTTCTCCTGGGTATAGGGCTATTCCCTTTCTCTGGCTTAGGATGGCAATGTATGGTCACAGATCTGGCTAACAGGCTCTAGCTTTGCCTGTGACTCAACTGTGTTATTTCTGGCAAATCACTAACTTCTCTGGGCCTCAGTTTCCCCAACTCACCCAGAGTGGCAGCCTAGCCCTGCCATCCCCACAACGCCGGTGTAAGGTCAGATTTGGGGCTGAGGAGGGCAGCCCTGTGCCTCTGTTACTGTGACCTGAGGCCCTGGTGCCCCTTTTCTGGAGCCACACCCAAAATTTCAAACAACTAAAACCACCCAGTCTTTTTATGACTGATAGTTGCCTAGCTTCAACTCCCAGCTCCCTGAGCCCTGCTGACCTTTGTGAGTCATTTGCCCTCTTAGAATTCCTCTCTTTCTTCATCTGGAAAATGGGGATAATAATAGTCCTACTTTACAGGGTACATTGGAAGCACTTGGCACAAGGCTAGGCACATAGTAAGCCAAAAATAGTTACTATTATTATTACTACCTCCCATTTTTCCCTACTATGTTGGGGCCCTTAGATTTTCACTAGGGTGACTATTTAATTTATCCTGCAAACTGGGATACTTTTCATCCCGAAAGCAGATGCACTGAATTATTACCACATGTGGTATCCGCCCTGCACGGCCCCACCTCCGGGTGTTTTCGCCCTTGTGCATGTGGAACTGGGCTGCCTGGAAACAATAGGATATTGTGAAAAGGGTGGAGTGTGGCTTCCAAGAGGAGGCCACACACGACACTAGCTCCAGCTCACTCTCTAGGATCACTTGATGGCTTTCTAGGACTCGGTGCTGAGGTTCACATGGGGAGGAAATGAGGCCTCCTGCTGTTAGCCAGTATGAATTTGTTAGTCAGACTTGCCATCTTGGAAGCAGCGACCCCCCCCTCCCCTCCTCCCAAGCCTTCAATGACCACTAGCCTGGCTAACATCCTGACTACGGCCTCGGAGAGACAACCCCCATCCCACCCCAACCAGAACCACCCAGCTCAGCTGCTCACCCACCATCTCCTGACCCACAGAAGCTGAGTGAGATACTCCATGTTTGTTGTTGTTTTAAGCTGTTGTGTTTGGGTGGTGGCGGGTCTTTGGGTGGGGCTGGACCAGGGGCTCCCCGGAGGCCCCAGTGGAGGGTGCCCTGGCCTACCCACCTCAGGCCTGGACTGTACCAAGCAGGGATAGCGGGATAGCATGTCAAATGATGGCCGATTGGAGTGTGACTGTGGGTCTTGCCCTGAGCTGGGTTCTGTCGCTATTCTGTGTTACCTTGTTCACCTCCCTCAAACCCTGGGAGGTTTGCAAGTCATTTGCTCTGTTATTCCTCCCTTTCTCTCACTTGCTGTAACTTCCATGAGAGAAAAGTAGCCCCAGGTCACTGAACAGAAAGTGACAGGCTCAGGATTTGACCCCAGAGTCCCCGAGGCCTCTCCCCAGACCCAGGCCAGCAGAGTCCCTTGCTGCTGTTGCCCTCTGCCAGGCCCTGTCCCAGGGCCACCTGCAGGGTGCTGGGAATTACGTGTGGTCTCCCAGATCTGATCCACTTACAGATGAGGAGACTGAGGCCCAGGGCCAGGGAAGTGACCTGCTCAGGACCACCCCGCTGGTGAGGGACAGAGCAGAGACCAATCCCATGTGAATACAGCTCATCTCCTGCCCTGGGATGCCAGCTCTCTGGATCCCAGATCTCCATGTGCCTGGCCCACCCCAGAGGCTCGGTAACTAAAGGGGGAGGCCTGCATGCTAGTTTCTACAAATCTCAAAATAAAAAAAAACGCACAAGACACATGAAATATCTCAATGACAGTTGTGTCTCCTCAGATTCCATGGCTTCTGGGCAAGGGGGTCTCCCGCCCCCGCAGTCCTCCCCTGTACCCCCTGCCAGGCTGCAGTTCATTTTCTTGTACTCTCTTCTTTGGTTTTCACCAGCTGGGCTGCTCTAGCCCCAGAATGAGGTGAGAAAGAAAAAATATTTTTAGAGAGGCATTTTTTTCTTCCAGACACATGATTCCAAATGTGTAATTTATTCCCAGAAACGAGGGTGTGTTAGTGGAATGGCTTCTGGAACGGCAGTGCCCTCCAGCCCTCCTTTCTCTCACCATCCTCCTCTCCAGTCCGCTCCTGTTCCTCCACCTCCCGCTGCCCCTTCTTCTGTCTTCCTCCCCTCCCTCTCTCACTGGGAAGAAGGCAGGTATGAACACCCCTCCTAGGCCTGGGCTCCCCACCCCCACAGCCAAATCCTAGTCCTGTGATCTTGAACTGGCTGCAGCTGGCCAATCCAAGGAAAGGCTTGAATGAAGGTCTTGGTGGCGAGGTCAGTCCTACCCTGACTTTTTGCAAACAATAGAGAAGTGGGTGGGAGTGAAGCAGCCTGTGGCTCTGCCACAGATGTGACCTTGGGCCAGTCTCTTCCCCTTTTGCGGCTTCAGTTTTCTCACATGTGAAATGGGCCGATGTAGTGGGGTGGAGTGTGGACAACAACACACGGCCTCGCATGCTCTGTCCATTCTGGGTTATGATGAACTAGCCCCTCATCCAAATATCTGACATGGGGATCCTCGAGCTGGAGCTCAGGACCTCAGAGCCCCGCCTTCCAGATGGGACTCAGCCTCAGTGTGATCCCTTCAGAGCACCAATGCTGCAAGGCTGGCCTGCCATTGCTCAGTGGAGATGTCACCACCACCCTAAGCCTTTCTAGATTTGCTCCAGGACACCCAAACCTTCAGAGTAGTGTTAACCCCTCCCTGCCCAGTTCGTACCCTCACCCCCTCCCTTCTACTCCCCACCTCCCACTTTGCTCGTCTCAGTCAATGGTATTTGGAATAGTACTACAGCTGGGCTGTGGGCCTCCATTCAGAGGCAAATTTAGTGTAAAATTCATAAAACGTCAGCTTGATGGCCCGTCACCTGCACAGCCCCTGTCCCGAGACCTTATCCCTCTTTTCGTATTCATGATCCTCTCAAATTGGGTAACTTCAGACCCCACAGAATTGGAACCCCTCCTAATTTCATCCATACCCAGCTTGAGGTGCCACAGCCCTCCTCTCTCTTCCTCCCTGACCCCACCCCCCAACACCTGGCCTGCCTGGCACTTGGGCCGACCTGACTAGACAAAAGTTTCTGCATCCTGCTTGGGTCTCTGTGAACTCTACTCTCCCTATTTCAAGGCCAGCCCAGCCATGCTGTGCCCACAGGTCACTTAACTCAAAATCTGACTTACTTTCTCCCCTCTCCTCTCTCTAACCTATACCTGCCCTGAGGGGCTTCCAGGGAACACTTTGCACACAGTTTGCACACACCTGGGCACAGACCTAGGACAGGCCTGGGTTCAAATCCTTACCCCATGCTTGGCAGCTGTGTGCAGGGAGGTAGGGGTTGGTGTCACCCACCCCTCACTTTGAAAGGACTTGCCTGACACACACGGCCTCAAGACAAGCTTGAAGTATGACCCTGTGAGACCCTCACACAGTCAGGTCCCTTGGATGGACAGGGGGTTCCCCACAGAGGGACGCCCCCATGGATGGAAGCCAAGCCCTCCTACTGCTTGCTCTGGTCGCCCACAGGCCCGGCGATGCTCAGAGCAGCCCATCAGCTCACCCCTGAGTATCCCCAAGTTCTCTCTGTAAATTCTAGATCAAGAGTCCTCTTACCAGAATCCTGTTCGGTTCCTGAGTTTTGGGGTCACTGACATCAGGACGGCCATCACTTAGACTTTCTCACAAGCACATCTGGCCTTGACTGTCATCCTGAATCTTGGGTAAAATTGGAAGCTGTGATGGAGAAGGTGGATGGAAGGGAGCAGGGTGAGGTGAGGGTGTGGGCAGCTCAGGGGTGACAGGGACTTGTTTTCCAAGGCCTGTGATAGCCTTGAGACAGATCATAAAGCCTCCCTGTGCCCACAAGGGGTGTCATAGCACTGCGCTCTGTCAGCATGCCCCTGGCTATGTAACCTGGGGTAAGTCACTCAGCTTCTCAGAGCCTCAGTTTACCCAACTGCAAAATGGGATGAAGTAAAGGGTGAATGCACACATTGTATTCACTGTGGGCCAGGCTCCACTTGAAAGGTGCCCAAGTGTTAACTCATTTGGTTCTCATGGCAACAACCCTTGGAGGCAAGTATGCTTGTTGGTCCCAAATCACAGGACTGTGGTGAGGAGGGAATGAGAGCATTTCTGGCAAGTGCTCGGAACCGTCCCTGGTGGAGAGGAAAACCTCAGTAGACCCTGGGTCTCATTGCATGGCAATACTGAGTTCCAAAGAGCCAGTCTGTTTAGCTAAACCTCTGGGGACAGGCAGAGTCAGGCAATAATTACTGAAAACCTACTATGTGCCAGGCCAGGAGATGTAACTATGACGAAGGGGCTCAGGTATGAAGCTCAGAGATGCTGGCTGAGGTCTTCCCCTCCCCTTTGCGCCTGGTTAAAGCCAGGAGGCCCAGCCAAGCGCAGAGAAAGGTCTGATGGGGTGTATGGGGGGACAGGGTGGTGGTGATGGTGGTGAGACATGGCTGCCAGGCATGCCTGTCGAGGGTTATCTGGGTTCCAGGCTCATCTGAGTATGTCTGTGCGTTGGCTGTGTCCATGTGACAGTGTGAACCCCTCACGGACTCCAAGTCATTCATCAAACACTTCCTGACACACCTCTGGCCCTGGCATTGGAGTGTAACTGGTAAGAGCCTGGGCCAGGATTGCAGCTCTCACTCACCAGCTGTGTGACCTTGAGCACGTCTCCTAACATCCCGGTGCCTTGGTTTGTCGCTTGTAAACTGGGAATCATGTCAGTGTACGTTGCATAAGGCAGTGCCTGCCCTAGAGCCAGCTCTGCTGAGCCCTGCGACTCTTGTCCACTGTGGACACGGAGGTGCCCCACTTCTGGGGAGACAGACGGTAGACATTGAACGGTGCCAGGATGGGGCATGTCCAGGGTGCTGGGCAATAGTGGGACAAGCTGTGCCTGAGGGAGTCAGGATGGCTTCCCCGAGGGGCCAAGTGGGCTGTGGGAGTTGTGCTGAGAGGGGGGCGGCAGGAGATGCCTGCACAGGTGGTGATGGCAGGTAAAGGGAGACCCTGAGATGCTGGCATGTGACTCGGTCGCACAGACAGCCATGCGGGAGAGTGATTGTATGGCTGCAGTGTGCTGGAGCGCAGGTGGATGTGTACATCTGTGAACCCCAGGAGAGCCGGGGCAGGGGGCTGAGGGGCAGGATGATACCCCTCAGGGGCCCAGACCAGGCTCAGTTCTGGCTGTGACCAGTACCTTTGAGGAGCAGCAGGTGGCGCTCCTGGCCTGCCCAGCCCCAAGATTCTACGGCCCTCCCCCCCCCCACCCTTCCTCCTCAGGATGTCAGGGAAGACGGGCTGCTGCTCCCAGAAGCCTCGGAATTGTCAGGAACGCCTGAAGATGGGCTGTGCTCACTGCCCACCTTGTACATGGAAACTGTCCTGATGTTCTCCCTGATAGCTAGTTTTCTGAGCCTTGCATACCTCCTAAGACAAAGTGCTCAGTACTTTTCAGAGTAGCCACTGCCATCTGTGTGGCCAGCTCCAACTGTTCTAAAGTCCTTCCTGACACCGAGCTGACATCTGGCCTTAACTCTACCCTTTGGGAGGTCCTCAGAACCAGTCTGTTCCCTGAGCCTGTGTCACCCCCCCCTCTGGGAGGTAACTGTCTCTACATCCAGCTCCTTACTTTAGAAGCATCATCCCAGCCACCTTTACTGAAGCCCTAGGACAATGGCAGGGAAGAGCTCATTTGCTCTTCACAACCTGGCACCTGGCACTGGGCCTGGTCCACAAGGCACTCAGTTGATATTTGGAGAACGAAGGAATGAATCCCGTGTGAGCCTTATTTCCATATTACAGTTGGGAAACTGAGGCTCAGAGAGGTAAAGTTACTCATTCACTGTTGTACTGCTCATAACTGGCAGAACAGGGGTTTGAACCCAGGTATTTGCCCAACCCCGAGTCAGAGGTCTTCAGCTCCAAGTTGTGCTGTCCTGACTAGAACCAGCTCCTTACATATTGGGCCCTGTCAGCCCCTCTCTAACCCATTTCCCCAATGTGCCCATGGGTTAAAATTCCGAAAGGAATTTGGGAATGAGATTTCCAGAGGCTGGGACCTCAGAATTCCTAGGGAATTTTGAATCTCAGAGTTGGAAAGTTTCCCTCCCTTCCTCTCCAGGATCTCTGCCAAGGGTAATTGGCCTGGCCTTACGTACCCTTTAGGGATGTGGCTCTTGCTCCCACTCAAGGAACACCTCCTAATTCAGCTCCACCTTATGTGGAGCTGATGTTTGTCTTCTGGACCTCCTCCCAAGGGCCCTGAAGGACAGTCCTGGGTCCCCTGATCCCCCAAAATCATGGCTGGTGCCTCAGAGTCTGCTCCTCTGGGAGCAGACCCCTGGCTCTCTCCCCTCTCAGTTCCAGCTGTCCTGGTTTCAGTTCCCTTTTTCTCTGGGGAATTGTTCCAGATTCAGTTCAATTCAGTCCCTATTTCCTGATGGCAGGCTCTGCACTGGGTGTCGGGACACCAGCAGAGAGCAGAGATTTCCAGCCTGCCATCGTTAGCAAATAACCTCCCCTCTCAGGGACTCAGTTTCCCCTCGAGGCAGTAGAGATGATGACAGTAGCTATTTCGTGGAGCTGTGGAGAGAATGAAATGAGATAACCTACGTAAAGCACTTGGAGCCACGCCTGGCATGTGGTCAGGGCTTAATAAATATTCACCCCGTTTCCACCCAAAACACCTGGGTGGGGTGAGCTCAGATGAATAGGAAACACATTCATTGATTCAACAAATTGATGTTGAGCCCCCACTGTGTGCCAGTCTCTGTGCTAGCAGTATTGAGGACACGGAAGTGAACAAGACGACCCCAACCCTGCTCTCCTGGAGCTCCTGTGCTCCAGGTGGAGACTCAGATGAATAAGTAAAGTGCATGGGGATAAGTACATCAGATGGGAGTAAGGCCATAGAGACAAATGCATAATGACCCAGCAGGGCAAAGAAAAAAACAGCCATTCAGGGACATACTTCTTACACCACCTGCACTGGGGAGGGTGGCATCTCCATTCTACCTGAGGAATCTGAGTCTCAGAGAGGTGGGGCGGCGAGCCGGGTGGGGAAGCAGATTGTCCTCTGCAGATCCAGTGACAGGGCCCAGAAGTCAACCCCCAGCAGATGCAGAGGGGAGGCTGAGACCCAGAGAGGGCCTCCTGGTCTGAGGTCACCCAGCCTGTCGGTGTCCTGGAGACGTCAGTGGTCTTGGATGACCAGGTTTTGGGAGTGGGTGATGGGCTCTGGGAGAGCCATGTGAACCAAGCCCCTAAGGGAAGGCTACTATGGTCACACAAACGCGACCCATTTCCTGAGACCCTCAAAGGAGCCAGGACCGACCCCCACCCCCCATTTTCACGCGGGATCCCTCCCTTCCCTCAGGACAGCCCGAGGAGGCGCGTTCTGTGGGATCCCCACTCTCCAGTCCGAGGCTCAGCGTGGCAGGGTCCTCGCCCCAGGTGGCACAGCGCCCGACTGAGCCCCGCTGCGCCCACTGCGGCGGGGACGGGCTGCGCAAGGGCGCGGGGCACGCAGGGGCCCACCGCGCGCGGGCTCCCGGCGAGGAGCGGGGACGCGGGGGACGGGGCGGGGCGACAGGCGGGGGCACGGAGAAGGCGGCGGGCGCGAAGGCGGGGCCCGCCGGCGGGGGGCGCGCTCCGCCCCGCCCCCCGCCCCGCCCCGCCCCGCCCCCCGCCCCGCCCCGCCCCCCGCCCCGCCCCGCCCCGCCCCCCGCCCCGCCCCGCCCGCGCTGGGGGCGGCCCGGCGGCGGCAGCGCACGCTTCCTGCGGGCGCCGCGGCTGTGGGCGCGGAGCCGCGAGGCGGAGCCGGGCGGCCGAGCCGGGAGCCCCGAGCGAGCCGCGCGTCGGTCCAGCCGCCGGGCCGCGCCGCCGCTGAGCAGCCGCCCCGCGCCCGCGCCTCGGGAACAAAGGCGCCCGCCGCCGCCGCCGCCATGAAGCCGGGGCCACCGCACCGCGCCGGGGCCGCCCACGGGGGAGGCGCTGCGGCCGGGGCCGCGGCCGGGTCCGGGGCCCGCGGGCTGCTGCTGCCGCCGCTGCTGCTGCTGCTGCTGGCCGGGCGCGCCGCGGGGGTGAGTGACGCGCCGGCTCGGGACCCCGCGCCACCCGCCTCCCCTCCCCCACCGCGTGCCCCGCCCCGCGGGCGCCCCCCCAGGGCAGCGGGGGGGGAAGGCCCCCCCGCCGCCCGGCGCCTTCGAGGAGCTGGTCCCGCCTCCTTCTGGGACCCCCTCCCCGGAGGGAGGCCCGGCGAGAAGCGGCTCCGCTCCCCCTCTTCGGGGGTCCGGGAACCCGCCTCCCCGCCGCTGAGGGGCGCGGGGAGGGCCTGGCCGCGGGCTGGGGGCGCCGGGCGCGGGGCCAGGGCGGGGTGTGTCTTGGGTCTGGATTGAACGTGGCTTTTGCTCGTGGGTGTGCCCAGACCGCGGCCACTTTTAGGGCATCGAGTCTGTTCTCCCTACTGGGGGAGGGTGCGCATTTGGTGCCTCCGAGGGTCGATTTGATGAGGGCACTGGTGGCCCAGAGAGGGGGAGGGGTGGAGGGTGACTTGTCTGAAGGTGACCTGAGGGGGTGAGTGAGGGTGACTCTGTGTGTGTGTGTGTGTGTGTGTGTGTGTGTCCCCCCACTTCATTGAAGGGTGTTGGGACCTGTGGGTGTGTATGGGTGAAAGGGATGGGTGGGTGCCACCAGGTCCTGCCTGTGTGTGTGTGGTCGTGTGAGGGTGACCCATTGTACATGGTGTGTACCAGTGACAGGGCTGGGTGATGGTTGCCCATGGCTGTGTGTGTGCCTGCAGGGGAGAGTGTGTGGGAGGGGCGTGTGCCTGGACACAGGGGAACGTGTGTATGCGTGCATGGGTGTGCAGGTGCATGGGTGACCCTGTGCATGGGGCATGTACCCCTCGGGGCCAAGTGTGAGCAGGTAGAGGGGTGTGTGTATGCATGAGGTCACTCCTGAGTGTCCCTTTGAGTGACCAAGCAGCTGGGGGGTTGAGCTCTGTCCCAGCTCCATCAGGGGAGCTGGAGGAGGAGGGTATAAGGAGGAAGGGCCATCTCCCCGGCTTGAGGAATTCAAGTCTCAAGTGAGATCCCCCATGGGCACATGTCCAGAACCCCGACTGTGGGTGAGCTGGGGGTTTCTAGGCCCAGTCACCTTGGTTCTTTCCAGGAGCTATGCCTGTCCTCTATTCCCCAAGCTGAAATGGACCCAGGCTTCCTGGGCAAGCCCTGAGTGCCCACCCTACGCCTGCAAATCTCCTTGGGTCTCAGTTGACCAGTCTGTAAAGGAGGAGGAGGACAGGCAGGGGCTCAGAGGTTACTTCTCAGACAGATGGGCCGCTCGCCAGCCTTCTCCATCGGGGAGCTGTGAGCTGGGGGTAAGGGAGTGTTGAATGCCAGGCTGGGTACCTGCCTGGTGGCCAGATGCCTCACCCCAGTTCCCCCCTACATGGAGTGAGAAGAGGTCCCTGGAAGCAAGAGAGACCCAGTCCATCCTAGCAGCTGGGTCACTTTCTGAGCTACACTTCTGGAAATCAAAGATTTGGAAATCACACAGCCTTGGGTTCAAATCCTGCTACTGCCACTGGTTTGTGGTGTGACCTTCGACAAGTTGTCTCACCTCTCAGAGCCTCCATTTTCCCCTCTGCGAAATGGGGCTAATGAGACCTTCCTCAGAGATTAAATGAGAAAATGTGTGTACGCATCCTCAGAAGGAGCTCAGTAAATGCTTGGTATATAGATGATAGACTTGGAGGTTTAGCAGGAATCCTGAGCTGTGTGACCCTGGGCAAGTCACATCCCTTGCTGAACAACAGTTCCTTATCCATAAACCAAGGCTAATAATTAATGCCCCAAGTGGTGGTGGAAGGCATTAAATGAGAGCACATGCAGTGACATGCTCCAGTGTACTGTGGGGCTCAGTGAGGCAGGGTGACCCTGGATCTGAGGGTGAGGTAGTGTAGTTCAGACCCAGTGCTGGGTGGTAGATAAAGCAAATCCATGGGCTCTGGGCCAGGAGGCTAAGATGGCTGGCAGACTTGACTTGGAGGACAGGAGGTATGGGGCTCCAGGTGAGGGGGGAAGTCCCTCTCCAAGCGTCACACTTCCCAGGGGTCAGGCTGAGGAGGAAGGGCCTCACTTCATCAGGCCTGGGAAGCAAAGGGTAGTGCCCAGTTGCCGGGGATGCCACACCAAAGGAAGAGGAGATGCCTGCAGGAGGAGGGACTCAGATCAGAAGAGCCCCAAATGGGTGGTTCTAGCAGCAGCCTCCATGGTGGGTCCTTTAAGGACATCAGTGGGATGGGCAGTGGCTGGCTCGGGGCAGGGGAGGGACTAGATGACTCCTAAGTTTGCCCACCACCTTGAAAGGGAGTGTGTGTGTCTGGGGGAGCTTCCCGGGTGACCTCAGTGCAGATAGTAGGTCTCATGCGTGCTGGTGAGTTGGGGTGTGTGCGTGAATCTCTTGGCATCTGCTTAGGGGAGTCCTCTCCCCTGACAGACAGGTGACTGACTCTGAGGGACACTGTGCCGTCAGGGCCACCTCAGCTGCTGTACTTAAGTCACCACTCAGAAAGGCTTGAAATGTGGGGATCCTGGAAATTTGAGCTTTTAAACATGTTCTTTTACAACAAGCTCGGGGCTGGGAGGGATTACTCTTCATCTTGTTTGAATAGTCCCAGTGGTAGGAGTTCACTACTTTTGTTTGTGTGACCTTGTGAAGGTTACTTACCCTCTCTGAGCTTTCTTTTCCACCTCTGTAAAATGGGGAGAATGTGAGAATGAAAGGGGTGAAGCTCTTAGCACAGTGCCTAACACTTAATAAGTACTCAATTAATGTTGATTTCTTGTGCTCTTACACAGTTGCCATTCTCTGGTTGTGAATGTGGTAGAGGTGAGAAGTGGAAGGGTGAGGGACCATGGGGCCGGGAACTCATTCTTGGGCATTCTTTTGAAGCCCCACCGCCAGGCCTGGGGCTTCCTGCTCCCTCCCCACGCCCACCATGTCAAGCATCTGGGAGCTCCCTGCTCCCAGCCTCCAGCTGCTCCAGTTGACTGTGAATGTTGGGTTGCCAAGGGCAAGATTGTCCTCACTGTAAAAATTAAAAGTTGGGGACCCTTGGGCTGTTCCAGGCCAGGCCCTGACACAAGGACAGCACAGGGGTCTCCGACCTGCTAGCCCCCCAGGTGACAGGGGCTTGGGGACAGACACCTGCTGTGTGACTTTGGGTAAGGGATTTCTCTGTTTCAACATCCTCATCTGTCCAATGGGGACAGTGACAGTGCCAGCCTCACAGGGATGGTGAGATAAGAAAATGAGCTCCTTGGGGAAAGTTAGCACAGCCTGCTCTGCAGGGAGCTCTCAGGAGGGAGCCTGGAGGGGTCAGGGAGGGTGTCTGCAGGAGGAGGTTCTGAGCTAAGCCGGAACAGTGGTCCCCACGTGACACTGAGCAAGCTGTAGCCTGCCCTGACCCTTGGCTTTCTTACCTGTCACCTGGGGACAAATCCTTGACTTCTAGTACTGTTCTTGGGGGCTTACAACATCTTCATGGCAGAGTTAGCATTAGAACCTGCTACCTGCCGCTCCCCAGGGAGCAGCACAGTGCCTCCAGCTGCGAATCCAGTGTCTCTGATTCCCCGGATGGGGGCTCGGTGTGGGGTTGAGCTCTGCTGGAGAAAAGAACCGTTTGGCCTTCTGAAAACAAATGGCTCCTCCCATCTCATGGATTGGGGCATGGGGGTGCCTGGGGGTCCCAGGGCAGCACTGGGGCAGGGCAGCAGTGGGTGAGTGAGAGGGGTCATCCTGAGGGAGAAGGGCGAGACAGAGCTTTTTCCTCAGAAGCCAGGTCCTGCCGCAGGCAGACACCCCTTCCGTTGGAGCTGGGACCTTCCCCCAGAGCTGCTGGGGGAAGATGGATGGGTCATTCTAGAAGGAGCTGCAATAGGATTCCTGAAGGCTGGAGCCAACTGGGGTAGCTGGGGATGGGAGGTGGCTAATTCTCCATGCCCCCAGCGTGGCAGGGGCTGACAGTGTGATTTGGGAGGCAGGCTCCACACCTCTGAGCGCCTGATAATAGAACCAGCATTTAATCCTCATGATAATCTTTGGAGGTAGGAATTATTAGGACCCTCATTTTACAGAGAAGGAAACTGCGGCACAGAGAGGTTAAATGACTCGTTCAGGGTCACACAGCTGGAAAGGGGCAGAGCTGGATTGAGCCAGGGCCTGGCAGGCTAATAGGATTGAGCTGTATTCCTTCCTAATTTCATCCCCTCCAGCTGGTGATTTTGGGCAAGTTACTCCACCTCTCTACCCCCAAATTGTGCCCATGTGACTACGTTTCAGAAGTGCCTGCTCTTTGCCAGGCTCTGGGCCAAGTGTGTCTCATATCTTTTCTCATTTAATTCTCCCCCAGCCTTGAAGGGGAGAGATGCTACCACATCTTGCAGGTGGGGAAGGGGGAGGCCTGGCCCTGGGGCTGTTGCTCCTCCACCACCTCCCAGGGCTCTGTCATCTTGAAATGGGCTATTGTGAGGGTCACTGGGGATGGATTCAGGGAGAGTTTTCTGTGTAAACTGTTCAGGGCTGTCAACAAAATTTTGTGTGTGGTCGGGGCGGGGCTCATGTCTGGGTCATGTGATCATGGCACAGGCGGGTGGAAATGTTTAGAACCTCAAGATGAGAGGAGTCTAAAGAGCCACCATTCCACCTGGATTTGCACTGGATGTCCTCAGTGTTGGGGTTCACTCTCTGTGTAGGTGGGCAGACCTGCCTTTAATCCCCTTTGACCCTTAGAAAGTTGTTGTGTGCCCAGATTTACATCTATGCTGCCCCATCCTTGAGGCCTTGCCCCACTGCACATGAGGTTCTCTGTGGCTTGAGTGACTGAGGCTCAGAGAGGGGGAGTGACTTGTGGAAGTCACACAGCAGCCAGAAGTGTCAGAATGCTTTCTTGATAGGCCATGAGCTTCCCGGGGCATTCTCTGTGGTTACCTTGTTTTTGCTGAACCCCCTAGGCCAACTTTGTGTCTGGCCCAGAATTGAATGGTTTGAATGAATGAATGAATGAATGAGTGAATGAATGAATGAAAGAAGGAAGGAAGGAAGGAAGCCAGGACTGTGAGCTTTGGAGCCCCGGCTGGGGCTTTGTGTTCTCTCCTCTGGAGGTGGGTTGTGGGGACAGAGAGGGACAGTGAGGCTGGCAGAGTCCTGCTGGGTCCCAGGCATGTACCCGTGGGCTGGCAGGCGCCAGGGGGCCTCATGGGGTGAGCCTGCGGTCTGAGTGCCAACATGCGGCCACCACGTCTGGGTGGGATGCAGCGCTGTGGCTCTGGGCTCCAGCCCAGCTTCTTGGAGCCCTGTGATTTTGTGTCTGGTGGGGTGGGGTGGCCGGAGCCAGGAACTGTCCCAAGGCCCAGCCCCTTGCTTGCACCCACCCCAACCCTCACCCCAGTACAGAGCAGGGTCCGGGCTGGTCCTTGACCACCTGGCTTGGCTTGATGTCCCTTCTAACGGTCCACCACATCCTGGGGACATCAGGCCAGTGCTGGGTAAATATTTGTTGACTGACACCCCCACCCCTTGCCTTGGCTCCCAGCCTCCCAGGATTTCAGGAGGCTGGGTAGTCTTCACTTCCGGCCCCCTCCCTCCAGAGCCGGCCCTGGCCAGAGGGGCCGCTGCTCCCCTCCCCCACTGACCAGGCCTATTCTCAGCTCCAAACAGGAAGCCATGATTATAGGGGGAGTCTGAGCAGCAGTGGCTGAGGGCCTGGCTGGCGGATGGGGGTGGGGGGAGCCCCTGACGAATAATCTGGCCCCTTTCCTACCTGGCTGCTGAGGGTGGAGGGCACAGCTGGCCTTTCACACCAGGTGGAGAGGATTCTACAGCATCCATACCCCGGGGGCTGAGGTCTGCCTTCTTCCTACCCCTGGGTTCCCACCTGGGCCTTGGTGCTGTCTGTTTTGGGGTCTTCAAACCTGAGGGTGCAGCTAGAGGTAGGAGGAGGAGCAGGGGCCCAGGAGCCAACTAGATCAGGGTTGAAATCCTGCTTGTACCAATTTCTTGTTACGTGATCTTGGCAAGTTCACACAACCTCTCTGAGCCTCAGTCTGAACTTCGTTAAAATCACCTGAGACTATAATACCTTAGCTTCAGAGTTGTTTGGGAATGAATAACAACATGAAATAATCAAGTGCCTGGTACCGAGTGGGCTGCTCCTGCAAGTGCTGGTTTCTTCCCTTTACCTGCCTCGGTTTTGGTCTTTTCCTGCCCCTCTCCTGGTCTCACCGAGGAATTGCTTTTCTGGGGTGGGGGCAAGGTTTTCCCTTGGGGAGTGTGGGAACCAAGTCCGAATGATCACAGATGACCTAAAGCAGAACCGTGGGGGTGGGGGCCACCCTACAAGGCAGAACTCAGGTCATGACTCCCAATTGGAGCAGGCCCTATTTGGGTCAGGTTAGAAGAAGTACTTTCCAGGGCCTCACGGTGCTGAGTTCACGGGGAATTTGGTTCTCTGCAGCCGTTGGCAGCCCAGTCTGACACCAGAGGATTGGACTTGATGATGACTCTTCAGGCTCTTCTAGTCCTGGAACCCCAGAGAGACCTTGTGTTTGCAGCACTAGCCCAGGACATGGTGACACTGGCTTCTTTCCATTTTACTCCCAGCTGGGAGCACCTCGGCGTGTTTTGTACATCATAGTCAAATAAGACTGGGTCTTATCTTAACTTTTGCTCCAAAAGACTCATTAGAGCTAGTCTGGCTAGGTCTTATTTTCGCGGAAACACGGTAGGGGAATCCTGAAGCCCAGAGATGGCCTGGTCCTCCAGCCCGAGATGGGCTCGTTGAGCCTTTCGACCACTCTTGGAAGCTGATGATGTTCCCCTCACTTAGAAGAAGCCTCCGAGATGTTACGCCATCTGCTAGAGCTCACACTGCCAGGTACTGGTGGAGTGGGTGTTTCGTTGCCACTTTACCTGCTCTGGACTTCTGTCACATTGCTGCTTGTGTCATCACACCCCATTCTGGGCCAGAGTTTTCCGAGATGGGCATGTGGCGGGGGGGTGCGATAATGCTGATTTGGGCCTTCATCTGCTTCCAGAATAGGCCATGAGCTTCTTTTACCTGGGGCCAGCCTCAGCCCAAGGGCTCCTAGAACTCTGTACCCCCTGCACTGCCAGCCAGACCCCCCTCCACCCATCTGGCTCTCCCCCCCCCCCCCCCGCCCCGCCCCGCCCTTTCAGCCCTGCTCGCCAGCCCAGACTTTAATAAGGGTAATTTAGAATCAATCACCAGCAGGGTCTGGGAAACCTAATTGCAGCAAACTGATTGCCAATTTGACTGTGGGCACCAGGGCAGCTCATTAGGCCAGTCCCCCTCCCTGGGCTGGAGTTTGGGGGGGCCATGTGAGGGCTGAACAGGCAAGGCTCCAGGAGGGCTGGGGTGCTGTTATTCTGGGAGCAGGAGAAGGATAGTCTTGCTTCTTGGGGTGCCTGGCAGAACCCATGTACCGCCTTCCTCTCCAGGGCCCGAGGCTGGGGTGAGGGTACCCATGTCCATCTCTGCCCCTCACTCAGCCACCTCATTTATTGTCCCCTCCGCAGGGCCAGGTTGCTGTTGAGGGTGGGGTGTCAGTGTCTGCAGCTGAATTCTACCTGGTTCATTCTCTCAAGATGCTCTCTGTGTTGGTGAAACAGGCACAGATGGTGACGACGACGATGATAATGACCAACACTTAGTGCTACATACCAGGCACAGGTCCAGGGGCTTCACAGGCTCTATGTCAGTTCTCACCACGACTCCCTGAGCTAGGTATTGTCACGCCTTGTTACAGACGGGGGCACAGAGGCCTGCGAGGTGAAGCAGCATGCCCAAGGTGAGGCAGGTAGCAGGCAGCTGGGGTCTGTGCTTCCCGAGGTGTGATGTTCGGGGGCCTGAGGGGGCATGTGGCTGGGTGGGCGCATGCACCGGGGCCTGTCTTTTGATTGATTAATTCATCCATGCTGCAAACACGTATTGAGCACCTGCTGTATGCTGGGCCCTGTGCTGGGGGCTGAGGCGGTGCAGGCAATCGTGCGTGTGTGTCATGCGTGGTCAGTGAGCCTTGCTTGGGTGGGGTGTGTGTTTGTGGCCGCTGTGTTGTGCCTGTGTGAGGTTTCAGGAGGGGGCATTGAAGAGCAGCAGGGAGGGAAGCCCTGCCTCCCCCTTCGAGACAGGTTCAAATCTAGCTGTGTGTGCCACAGGGGCAAGGGAACTTGGACTAGTGCCTCCTTGACGCAGCCGTAGTCTCCCCTGGCCGTGGGCCAGTAATGCCTCACTTGCTAGGCCGGGGTGAAGGGTAGTGTTGGGAGAGGTGCAGCTAGTTAACTGATTGGTAGCAGGTTGAAAGTAGGGTTTCCAGGCGGGAATTCCCACCCGTTCGCAGGAATTTTTTCCGCTTTCCCGTTCCCAAATCCCGAGATGTAAACGGTTTTCTGTTCTCCACCATGAATCGTTTCCACCAAGTGACGGTCGATCCTACCAACCACCTGGGTTCAAGGAGCACATTTTCCCGATTTCCTGACCAACTTTTCTCGGGATTCAGGAACGGAAAAGCGAAAATAATTCCCGAGAACAAGGCGGGAATTCCCGCCCAGGAACCCTAGCGATAAATAGGAAAAATGTCTAAGAGATACATTGTGAGCAGTACGTTTATTTCCCATTGTGGGTATTACTGTGCTCAGGGAGCCAATTTTCCCGATTTCCCGACCAACTTTTCTCGCAATTCGGGAACAGGAAAGTGAAAAAAATTCACGAGAATGGGTGGGAATTCGACCCAGAAATCCTACTTAAAAGGAAGCTGCTGCTGGATATGCTGCTTTTTATTTTACTTATTATCATTATTATACTTTCCCTAAGATTGTTACGTCTCAGAGTTGAATCTGTTTCTGGCTTGTCCAGTGACCGTACGAAGCTTTTCCCCGCTCTGAGCTTTCACTTCCACATTGGTAAAGTGGAAAGATTGGACAGCGTGACCCAGCGGCCCTTGCAGTCTTCACATTGGAGGGACTCTCAGAAGACCTGAAGCCAGAAAGGGCAGGATCTGGCCTGGAGTGGCCCAGGTGGGAAAGCAGGACAGGAAGCCGGTTTTCTTCACGTGGCCTGTCTGGTTCCTCTTGGGCCAGGGTGGGGTTTCTCTCCTTGCCCATCACGCTGAGCACCACTTCTCTTCCCAGCCACTGGGACGTGATTGGTCAAACTCAGGCCGACTGGGGTCTGGGCTGTGAGTCTGGTTTCCTAGACAGAGGAGCTCCGGGCAGGGAGTCCAGTACCTGGTTCCTTGACCATCCTCTGCTGCTGACCTGCCAGTCACTTCAGCCACTGTTTACTGATGCCCCCTCTGTGTCTGGCCTATGCTGAGCACTAGGAACCTGGAGGGGCTCAACCTGGTCCCCCATCTTAGGAAGCTCCCAGTTAGGCGAGGTTCCAAGGGCGTGAGTCAGGAGAACGAGAGGTTGGTTTTGGCTCTGGAGAATAAGGGAGGGCTCCATGGAGGAGGTGTCCTTTGTACCAGGCCTTGAAGGGTGGCAGCACATGATAGACAGAGGGACCAGGGTGGACAAAGTCTCAGAGGTAGGAAAGGTGATGGTGTATTAGTGAACTAAATTGTGGTTGAAAGTAGCAATAACCAACCAGGAGGGGGGCTATAGGTGGCAGTGGGAGCATATCTCCCATTGGGGTGGAGGCGCCATTGCTGTTGTGGGCTACTGTTTTGAATGAGAGTGTGTTGTTTCTTGCATTTAGCATTCCCTGGGCACCTGGCCCTGTGTCATGGGGTGTTCTGGGGCTGAATGGTCGAACCCCACGGGGCCTTGGCATAGAAGACCCTGCTGGCTCACAAGGTGGGCTTTGAGCCCAAACCAAGGCTTTGGGTTCCGTCCTACAGGTAGAGGATGTTGGTCTGTAAAATGGGTGTAGCCCTGCTGCCCTGCGGGCCTGGCATGGAATGCCAGTAAGAGCATGGATGTGATAATATTAATATTGAATTAGGCCTGTTGAGTGCCTACCATGTGCAGGATACTCTGCCAAATGTCTTATACATAAGAACTCAATCCTTATCACAACCTTCAGAAGGAGACACATTATTATCTTGATTTTATTTAAAAAAAGAAAAAAGGACATTGATGCACAGAGAGGTTAAGTAACTTGTCCCAGGTCACAGAGCTAGTAAGTGGCATGCGCACTAGGATTTGAACCCAAGCAGTCTGGCCTCAGAGTCCAATCTGGTACACAAGCATTGCTCCATGCTACCTCGTGTGTGGCAAACGGTAAAGTGTGGTGACCTGAGAGGATTCATTTAAGGCCGGTCAGATCTTGCTAGGTACCTGAGCCTGTGTGGCTGCTGTGGGGGAGACCATGACCAGGCCTGGGGGCTTTTGTCTTCTACCTGGGTCTATTCTTTGCTGCATGTTTTCTGTCTAAGTTGGGCCACGGGCTGAGGACAGTCCAGGCTGGGGAAAGATGAGAGGACTAAAGAAGATTTCAGCTGGAAGGGCCCTTGGAAACACTCTTGTCCAACTTGTTCATTGTCCTGAAGGGGAAACTGAAGCCAAAGGAGGGATCTCTAGTCATAGTGAGGCTCATCTGAGATCTGGTAGTTCAGCCTTCTTTTTTTACATATGGGAAAATGAGGCTCAGAGAGGTACAATGACTCACCCAAAGTAGCACAGCAAGTTGGTGGCTGAGCTGGGACTAAGAACTGTGTCTCCTGACTCCTGGGCAGGGCACCATCCCTTGTGGCATGTTTCTTCTCTTTACCTGTCTTCTGTTTTGCCCAGACTGCAGGTCCAGCTCCCGCCCACCTTTCCCAGGAAGCCTTCCCTGACCCAACCCCAGCTGCTCTCATACCCGACTCTATGCAAAATTGATTCCCATCAGTCATTCAAGGGACTTCAGCCTTGTCACTTTCCTTGTATACCCCCGTTCCCCGCCCCACTGCTTTCATCCAAGAATCCTGGCTGTGCCCTGGGTACACAGTAAAACGTCTCTTTTGCCTTTGTTTCCACCCATGTGCTTGCTGTTCACTCTCCATGGACTGTTCCCTTCGCCACTGAACTCCTACTCGTCCTCCAAAACCCAGCAGAGACGTCCCTTCCTCTGGGGATCCTTTACCAACCTCTCCCCCCTGCTCCCATGTACAGTGAGCCCTTCTTCCTCCCCTTCTCTCCTGCCTCCCTCTTCTGGATTTAAAGGCAGGGCTTTTCTTCTACATGTTTGGATTCTTTGCTAAGCGGGATTCTGTTCCATTGCTCCATAGTATCTGGCTCCCCACAGGGTTGCGTCCCTGTCTCCTCAGAGTCGTCGCTTGGCTGCCTTGTTGCAACAGCTACTCCCGGAATTACATCATCTCCCAGTTCAGCCCTCATCCATGTTACTTTGTTTTATTTCCTTATCTGACATTGCTGCATTGTTTCCTTTTTGTGTATTTTAGCACATCCTCGATCTGTTTGACTTCTAGTTCTTCTCTGTTGTCACACCTTGTCCTTTCTCCCCATCCCCCTGCTCCTGTGATCCCCAAGCTTGTGGAAGAGGAGAGAGGAAGCTGGCAGCAGGGAGCAGTGGGCATGAGGGATGCAGCCTTCCTGCCTCATTTACCCGAGGGGTGGATTGGGTCCTTTTGGACTCCACCTTTCTGGAAGGTGGACATACTGTGGGATTCCGGAGGCTCAGGCTGGGTTGTAAGAGATCTTCCCCCTCTGCCCTCCACCTCTCTCCCCATTGCAACACTCCTGCCCACCTCCTCCTCCTCTTCTGTCTGCTCCCTGCTTCTCTCCTTCCCCCTCTGCCTCTCACGCTCCTCTCTTCCCCCCCTTCCTGCTCTGATCTCCAAAGCCCTCTGCCTCACTCACTTCCTGGCTGGTTGCAACCTCTCATCTCCCTGGCTGCCATTCAGTGGGGCCAGGACCTGAGGAATCCCCTGGGGCACAGGGACCTCCAGGGCTGAGGGGGTGGTTAGGGTCCAGGCTAAAGGCAGTCTTCTTTACTCCTTGCCCTCCTAGGTCCGGAACCCCCCATTCCCTTCATCCACCCTCCAGGAGTATAGTTCCAAGGGCACCAAGTCACAGGCAATCAGCCCCTCGCCCAGCTGTTCAGATGAGGACACTGAGCCCGCAGACAGAGCTTGGCGATTCAGGGTCCCCAGCGCTCAGAGGCAGAACAGCTCTCCCAGGAGCTGTGGCCCCCGAGGGGCCTCGGAACTGAGCCCTGGCTTGGTTGAATCCTATTCTCAGGTGAAGCAGGAGGGCTGGACGCTTTTGGAGATAATCTCAGGTCCAGAAGAAGGGGTTCGGGCTCTGTATTGGGGGGATAGTGTGTGAGGCTATGGCTGAGCCCAGGTGATCCTTTCTCCATGTGACGACACTAAGGCCGTGCTTCTGTTCAGGTTTGGGCAAGGGGCTGGGTATGTATGCACATGCGCGTGTGTGAAGGTGTGTTGCTGTGTCCGTGCTGCCACTGGGCACCCTGGGTGTCTGGAGGGACAGACCTTTGTGCCCTACTCCTTTGTCTTCAGCTGTTTTAGTGGCTCAGGTCTGAGGCCAGGCGGGGGGGATTCCGGAGTCCCCCAAAATTGCTGTTTCTCCTCTTTTTCAGCTGTAGGGGGTGGCCACAGATATAGCAGCTCATGGGAGAATAGTGAAGGAAGTTGGGAGACGCTCTCTCTCCCTCAGGGGAGTCGAAGCACACTTAGAAATGTGCACAGCTGCAGACCCATTTGTGTACGTGAAGGACCGCGCAGACAGGAGCACACACCCTTGTCCTGTGCACACGTGTGGAGACACAGACCATGCACGTACCTGAACACACGCAGGCACACAGAGCCAAGGACACACGCGCCAGTGCACACGTGCCCTCACAAAGGTGGAGCCCGTGTGCTCACATGAGCACACCCAGACGCACACAGGCACTGAAGCCCACCTGACAACCCACAAGTGTACACACACGGATGTACTGCGCGCATGCCCAGAAACACCCCTGGATGTGCTTGCACATGAACACCTGCGTGCCTGCAGGTACACACCCACACACGTCTCTAAGCTGCCAGGAATGTGTCTGTCCTTAATCCCAGCTCTTAATCCTAGAATCCAGGGAGCAGGCCACAGGGGCAGCTGGTCCCCTGCCTCCTTAATGGTGATTAAGGGGAGGGAGTGTGGAGGGACTCGGGGTGTTACCTTCTGTCTGACCTCCAGGCACACACTGCAAACTCAAAACGGGTTCAGTCAGAGATTCGGTTATACGTAATGGATCAAACCCTGGGTGCAGACATGCTGGGGGGGAGGGAAAGGTCGTGGGTGTGTGTCCCTGAGGAAAGTGACCGCCAGGGTCAGAGAAGCCAGAGGAGGCGGACCCTTCATTTACCCACCTGCCGGATGTGAGCCCTGAGTCAGAATCTTCTGCGTGAGACATCCGGGGATTCTGATCTCTGGGAAGCCTGTTTTTGACCAGAGCATTTCTGGACCAAGTGGGAAAATAAGGCCCAACCAGGAGATGCTGAATTTGAGGTCCTGAGCAGGGAGGGTGTGGTCACTGGGACAGGGATGAGATGGGGCAGCTTCCAGGAGTAAGTGAGGCCTGAGCCGGCCATGGAAAGCGCTGATGCCTGGGCGTTTGGAAATGCACAGGGGCTATTGGTGCGTCTGTAAGGGTGGTGGAAAGAGGGTGGTTTGGGCATCAGCTCCACTTGGGCTCTGCCTGTGAGCCCTGCTTGTCAGCTGTCTGGACCACCTTCGCAGCTCAGTGCACCCACATCCCCTCTGTAAAGCTGCGTGGTAACCATTGTACTGTGTACTGCGGGGTCATGGAGAGGATTAGGCTTTACTTGGCCCAGCATCTCGCATGTTGCAGTGCTCAGAGCTGGTGACCAGTACTGATAATAATGGGGGCAGTGCTAATGAGAGTCCTCTGTCCCCGCAGAGGTCACAGTCCCCTGTCCTTGTCCTCGGGTTTGGGTAAGAAGACTAGGTTCCAGTAACAGCCCCTTGCGCATGTCCCCCTTTGAGCCCTGCTTTTCCAGTCCGGGTCCTTCTCTGCACAAGCACTATTTCTCCGGGTCCTAGACTGGACCATTTGGGGGCTCATTCATCCAGACCTCCCTGGTGTCCTCCCCTGGTGGAGCTCCCTGCAGGCAGGGGGGCCGAGCTGGTGTGATTGGGGCTCTGATGGTAGGGGCCCAGGGCTGGGGCTCTGACCCTGCCTGCAGGGGGGCAGGCGGTGCGTAGGCTGAGACCTGAAGGAGGATTTGGTCAGGGAAGCCATGTTCAAGTGACATGTGAGAAGAGGCGGGTGTGCCTCATCCCTGGCCTGCAGGGCACTTGGGGGCCAGGGCACTCAGGGCCCCTAAATCCCTCGTGGGTGTTTGGACTCCATTTGAGCTTAGTGGAGAGGGCGCTGCCTTTCAGCAGAGCCTGTGGCAGTGGGCTGAGGATGGGCTGGCCAGATGCAAGGTAGCGCTGGACCTGCAGGAGGCTGGCGGCTGGTGTCAGGGCAGAGGACAGAGGGCTCGGGTTTGCTGTGGCCCCCTCCATTCCATAGCTGGAATGAGGACGACAGCGTGTGGAGTTCTTGGCTTCCCTCCTCAGGATCCTTTGTGGCCCCCACCCTGAAGTCTGCTCTGTAAGGCTCTGTGAGGTCACTTATTCCCTTCTAGTGACTAGCCGTGGGGGGGCAGAGCAGGGCTGGGAAAGGCCACTGAGGTGGTGGGACAGAGGCAGGGGACTAAGGGGCACAAGCTTTGTACCTGCATTCATCCTGGTAGGGGCTCGTGGGATACGGAGCACCTGTCGCACAGAGCCCCGGCCCAGCCCTCAGGACAGATGGGCCTCTGCGCAGAGAATAGAGAGCGGAAACCAGCCGGGCTCGGCAGCTGCCAGCTGGGCTGGG
Source organism: Rhinolophus hipposideros (assembly GCF_964194185.1). NCBI lineage: Eukaryota > Metazoa > Chordata > Mammalia > Chiroptera > Rhinolophidae > Rhinolophus > Rhinolophus hipposideros. The sequence goes on from NC_138054.1 coordinate 74,660,195, forward strand.
CGGAGGCCAGTGCCTGGGAGCCAAGTGGCGGCGGGACGGGGGGTGAAGGGTGGGCCCCAGAGACGTGTTTGTCCTCAAGACTGCCTTAGACAGTCACAGGGGCAAGGGACAGACAGACTTGTCTTCAAATTCAAATGTGCCTCACTGCTGGGGCCCTGCCACCCTGCTGCTCCCTTCCGTGGCAGGCATATGTCCTTATGCCTCTTCCTAAGGGCAGCCAGGACAGCCATGTGGACAGAGGGCCCGGCTGGGGGCGTCCCAGAGCCACTGAGAACTGGAGCTGGGACATTGGGTGTAGGGATGGAGGTGGCAGCCAGCCTGAGTTTGGACTTGCCTCCCTTCTCTTGGGTCATTCTGGGCCAAGCCTGCCCCCTTCCAGTGGCCCCATCTCACAAAGTGGCCTTTGACAAGCACAGAGGAGGCAGTTGCTGTGCTGCAGCCGCTCCCACTTGTGGTCTGCAGAGTCAATGTTTGCTCTCCTGGAGGTGAGCACTGGGGAGGCTTCACCTGGGGCTTGGCTGGGGGAGCCTCATAGGGGAGAGGAGGTCAGCAGGGATAAGGCTCACCTCCTGTCCCCGCTGAGTATTTGAGTCCAGGCTCTGCTGTGTGACCTGCTGCAAATTTCTCACCTCTCTGAGCCTCAATCTCATATTCATTGTTCTTTTTTCCAGACAACAACTTTATTGAGATTTAACTCACATGCCATACAATTCACCCATCTAAAGCATATAATTCAGTGGTTTTTAGTGTATTTACTACGGAGTTGTGCAACCATCACCAATTTTATACATTTTTATCACCCCCAAAAGAAACCCTGTACTTATTAGCAGTTTCTCCCCATTTCTCCTCAATCCTCCAGCCCTAGGCAATCACTAATTTAGTGTCTGTCTATGGATTTGCCTATCTTGGAAATTTCATACAAATGGAATCATGCATTGTGGTCCTTGGTGACTGGCTTCTTTCACTTAGCATAATGTGTTCAAGGTTCATCCACGTGGCAGCATGTACCCTTACTTCCTTTCTTTTTTTGTTGAATAATATTCCATTGCACGGACGTACCACCTTTTTTTTAGCCATCTATTATTAGTTGATGAACATTTGGGTTGTTTTTACTTTGGAGCTGTTATGAATAATAATACATGCATCTACGGGGGGGGCAAAATAAATGTATCCAAGTGGACACTTTGGTCAGCGTTGCTCAAGCAGTCGTTGGCCGTCATCAGAAGTGTCTGGACGCTGATGGTAACCACTTTGAGCACCTCTTGTCATTGCAGAAGTCAAACGTGACTTGTATTCATCTTTTGTTACCAGTATCTATTGAATATTACAATTGTAATAGTTTTCCTTTCTTAAACAGTGTATACATTTTTTGGGTCCCACATACATGCATACATACATACACATCTACATAGACATATATGCTAATGTGTGGACACATATGTTTTCAGCTCCGTTGGATATATGCTCTAGGAGTAGAATTGTTGGCTCATATGGGGACTGTTGAAGCTTTTGAGGAACTGCCAGACTGTTTTCCAAAGTGGCTGCACCGTTTTCCGTTCCTACCCGTGGTATGTGAGGGTTCTGATTTCTCCACACGCTCACCAGCACTTGTTATTTTCTGACTTTCTGACCCCATTCATTCTTGCATCCATTCACCCCTCAGGTATTGCTGAACATCTGTATCTGGATGAACTCAGGAGATGAGGGTGCGAGCTTGGGCATCAGTCTGACCTCCCTCTCCTCCCATCTGTGTCTGACTGAGTGTCCTCGTGGGCTGGAGGCGGCCCCGTCGGCAAATGTGGCCCTACGCAGGCCTCTAGGGGCGCTGCCAGTCCCTTCCCCAGTTTTTTGTTTATTTGTTGGATTCCTTGTTTTGTGCCTCAGTTTCCCATCTGGGCAATGGTGGTAGTGGCCCTGGAGACCCCATGGCTCACACTGAGTCAGGCTCATTCCGTCCTTGAAGTGGAGTAGCTCAGAAGCCAGTGGGACAGCTCCAGGCTGGGAGTGGGGAGTCACATTTCCACCCTGTGTGAGATGCTGCTGGTTATAAATAACCCGGCATACAGCAGGATGAGGGGACCACAGGCCTACCGCTCAGGGGGCTGGGCCTGCACACACACACACGCAGAGACGGGGACGTTGTAGGGGTGTGTGTACTTATTTTGTGTCCTCAGGGTGATGCTGGCACGAGCCTGGAGAAGCGTTGGGGAGCATGGCAGCGCCATGTGGAATCCCAGCACAGCTGAAAGGGCTGGGCCCGCGTGGGGCTGACTCCAGCAGAGGCTGTTCAGTTTCCTGGAGGAGGGCTCGGGGGTCAGCCTAGTAGAGCCCAGGGCTGGCAAGGTCCCTGGAGCACCTTTGCCTGGCGTCAGGTACCCCCCTGGCTCTCCCTGCCCTTTGGGCAGGCCTTCTCTCAGTTCCGGTGGACGTGGGAACTGGACACGTGGCACTGAGGCACCCATCTCCTCTCTCAGCCCCTTCCCACCACCAGGCCCACTCTCCTGCCTGGCCCTCCTAGCTCCATCCTGACTCTCCACCTGGGTTCTCTGTGACCTCCGCCAGCTGCCTGGGCTTGGAGTCTGTGGAGTAAGGAGGCCCATTTCACCTGGCTCCTTTCATCAGTAAGGGGCCTGGCGCTTAGTAGGTGCTCAGTCAGGACTACTTTCCTCCCAGCCCAGTCCTGGTTGTAAAGTGGCCAGAATTGTAGGCTCTACTGGGAGACTGCTAATCTGCATATCTTTGCATATGGTTTGCATAGTAATTTTATGAAAAAGTATTTTGGGATCAGTCTCAGTTTTTCTTCCCTCTTCCCAGCTAACTTGGAGTCCTCCTGGTTGTATTTTGGAGAGGCCAAAGGGAACCTTTGTCCACCCCCTGGTTTTACACATGGGGAGACTCAGGCTGGAGGACAGGGCCCTGCCCAGAATCACATAGTGACTGGGGGTGCGAAGTGGGTGATGTGGTCCTCATAGGGGGGTGACCCTATTCACAGTATTCATTGAACAAATGGGGATGGGGGCCAGGTGTGTCCCAGAAATATTCTGGGCTCTGGGGACACAGTCACTGCCCCCAGGAGCTGTTGGAGGGGAGACAGACAGGTAAGTAAATCAACAGCGCTGGTGTTGACAGAGTGACAGGGTGTATGGGAGGTCATTTGGGTGGATTTGGTGGCTAGGCAGGAAGGTGAGGTTTGAGTAGGGACTGTGTGTCATGTCCTAGCACCTACTGACTACAGTAACTGCTCTGCATGTCACAGCTGGTATTTCCATGTGCTGGGAATCATTATCCCAATTTCACAGGCGGGTAGATGGAGTCCCAGTGAGGTGAGAGGTGAAGGGACTTGCGGGGGCTTTCTGGAAGCCAGGACTGGAATAGCTAACCCCATACTAATTGTTCCTTGGAGTCTTCTGGGCCTCAGGGGTGGGTGGGCTCTTGCCCATTTGGTGACAGGGATGGTTGCAGACCCTGGAGGCTCTATCCGAGTCACCTGCTGGTAGGTCATGGGGTAGTAGGTGCAGCTGCTCACCTGAGCCAGGCTACCTGTCATGGGAGCATGAGTTTTCCTCCATTTCTGCTCATTCCCAGACGTTCAGTCAGTCTCTGTCTGTCTGTCTGTCTGTCTCTATGCAGGGCTTTTGGGGTGGTGGTGGTATGGGGAATCTGACGCTTGCCCTACTCTTGAGAAGCTTCCTGGTGGGGGATACTGGTGAGGGCTGAGAGTATATACAACATGGTCCTTAGGGCTCAACTAATCCTGGGTTCAAATGTGAGGCCATTGCTGTGTGACTTTGGGCCAGTTGCTTCACCTCTCTGAACTTTGGTTTGCCCATCTGTGAGGTGGGGATAACAATCCCTCATGAGTAAGATGTTTATGAAGAAATATGAAGCAATGTGCATGTGAAGAGCCTGGCACACAGTGAGTGCTCCCTCTGTGCTAGCTGTCACTGTTGTTCATGGTGAGGGACAGAATGACCCCAGGTCCTCCTACAGTAAAGTACCCTATGAAATAAGTGTCATGTCACAACCTGGCACCCTCCATGCATTCTCAGGGGTTCAGGAATTCACTGGGCGCAGGAGCTGGTGTCAAATCCTGCTGTGCCCCCACTAGTGGCTTAAAAGCCTTAGTCTCCTCATCTGTAGATGGAGACAGTAATACGTGCTTCCCAGGGTAGCCACTAGGTTCAGTGAGACCTGGTAGAAGGCGCCCATTTAAATGATGAGAGCATGGTTGGTAGCCCCTCCTCCCCTAGTAAATAACAGCACAGTGACAGTGGAGTCCCCAGGAAGGGACTCCTAATTCAGGCAGGTGGTTGGTGTGTGGCGGCCTCACAGAGGTGCTGTTTGAGCGCATGCCTGTCTTGTTGATTATGGGACCTGGAGTGCCTAGAATAGCACCTGGCACACAACACAGTAAGTGCTTAGTAAATACTGTTTATACCGAGCAACCAGTTGAGTTGGTGCTGGCCAGGCAGAGACAGGGAAGGATATTCCAAGAAGAAGGAACAGCATGTGCAAGGCCTGAAAGTGCCCGGTTCCCAGAACCATAAATGGTTTTATGTGGGAGGAGCATGGGGGGTGGGCCTCTGGGAGGGTAAGCTGCGAGTCTGAAACTGGGGCCTCAGTGGGTGGTCCTGCACTCAGGCGTGAGCTCAGGGGCAGGAACAAATGAGCAGTGTGAGTCAGGGTGGCCAAGAGGGTGACGCTAGAGGGCAGGTGGCTGGGATTGATGGAGCAATGGGGACGGGGGGTCCCAGCCCTGGGTAGAGGAGGGGACTGGTTTTCCCAGGGTTGCACTGTTACCCTCCATCTAGGCATAGGTAACAGTGTGGGCAGCTCTAGGGTGGCCAGCCAGCACTCTGATGGGGAATTGGCGGGGATGGTGGGGCCAGGAACTGGGCTGGTGAGAAGACGGCCAGCCGGGAGGAATAGGCGTCTGCGAATTGTGGGCCAACGTGGCTGCCCGCCGGGGTGATGCCAGGGGACGGAACTGGGCCCTGCCAAGCCAGCCTGTCTGCGGGTGAGGCTCAGCGACATAGGCCCTGGGCCGCCAGGCCCTGCCAGCTCCTGCGGAGGCTCTTGTGTTGTTTCCTTTCTGCTGGTCCTTCTGTTTGGTCCTAAGTTTTCTCAGGAAGAGTCCCATTGGGATCTTGGCAGAATGAAGGGGCCGGAGGGTTTCACAGGCCAGAGGATGGCAGGCGTGGGCACTCATGGAAAATTTGGAAAATACAGACAGGTCATGAGAGAAAAAGGAGAAACTGCCTCTAATGCCATTGCCCGGAGTCAGCCTCTGGGAACGTGTAGTAGAATTCAGCGTTTAGAAATTCACCTGGGTAGTGACTTCATGAAAGCAGGATCGAGTTCTATATAAATATGTATTTGTAACCAACCTGTATTTTAAACTCGATGACAGTATTAATAGCCAACATTTATCGAGCGATTCGTTAGCATGTGGACACGAGGGATCTCCTCCAGTGAATCCCACAAGAGGGGTATTATTATCTTTGTTCACCAGGAAACCCAGGCCTAGATAGTTAAGTACCTGCCCAAGGCCACCCGGATATCCAGAGACAGAACCTGTCAATAGCCTTGCTGTATTGCCTCCTGACAACCAGTGGGTGCATTTTCCCACGTCCTTAAGTATCCTTTGAAACGAGATAAAAGCCTTCTCTTATGCCTTTATGCCTTTTAATGACCTGATTCAACAGTGTGGATTTGTGAAAACCCGATCACTGATAGCTGCATAATATTCCATGTTATAGTTGTACCTAACTCATGTAACTAATCCCTTGTTGGGAATGGAGGTTGTTTCCATGTTTTCTCTCTTATAAATAACATTGCCCTGGATCTCTTAGACCTGAGGGCTAAATTCTTAGCCGCCCAGAGTGTCAGACTCGGAGGCCCCTTGGAGTGTCAAGCTCCATTGTTCATTTTACAAATGGGGCAACGGAAATGCAGGGAAGGGAGCAGGGAACTTGTCTGGGTCCCAGAGGCTGTGGCCTCCTGGGCTGGGACGTTGCCTGCTCTCCTGTTAGGCCCAGGGTGGGCGTGGATGGGAGCAGTGCTTCCAAGAAGGGTGGGGGGAGTTCCTGGAGGATGGTGGCAGCACAGGGGTGGGTAGCGGAGAAGGTGGTGGAGGAGGCAGGCTGGAGCTGATGGTGGAATTCAGACGTGGGGTAGGGAGGGCTCTGCCGTCAGGATGGCCTTTGCCAAGCAGTTGGCTGAGATGGGATGGGCCCGGATGGGTACGTCCTGTCTTCAGAGCTGCCCTGAGGAAGATCTGGGGATGGGTGTTTGGAATGAGAGTGGTGGGAGCGTGTGTCAGCGACAGGGTGTGTCTGGGCTTTGCTGATCTTTTTGTTTGGTGGAGAGGTCTGTCAAGTTCAGCTGGGGCCTTCTCTGCCCACCCCCCGAACTCCACTCCTCCCCCAGGCCCTTCTGTTGTCGGGGACCTGGGCTCTGTGGCCTCTTCCCCAGCAGATGTAGCCTTCGTGCCCCTCACCCCTCCAGCAGCAAGTGAATGTGGCGGGTGCTGGGTTCCCAGCCAGGGCAGCTGGGGACGGGTGGGGTGATGGAGACCAAGGCATCCCCCTTCCCGGTCCAGGCTCTCCATTGTGTGTAGCCCCCCTTGGCTGTCCTGCTGCCCAGAGCCTGGCCCAGGCCCACATTCCTTCAGTGGTGCTCTGGGTCTCCGGGTTGAAACTGGTGAGCGTGAGAGGCATGGCGTTCTCACAGGACTGAGGGCCTTTCTGGGGACAGGGACCAGTGGGGACGAAGCCTGGAGGGATCCAGAGGGCTCTGCTGAGACCCCCCTGCTTCCAGGAGCTAGTCATTAAGTCGCTGTGTGTCACTGGACAGGTCACTTGACCTCTCTGAGTACTGCTTGGTGTGGTAATTCCCCACACTGAGCCCTCTTGTCAGGGGGTGGGATCCTGGGAGACGTTCCCCTTTCTGGGCCTCAGCTTCTACGTCTGTGAGAAGGGAGAGTTGAACTCAGTGATCACTCAGGCCTTAAGGTGAGCCCTGCGGTGAAAAACCTGTGCCATGGTAATGTCAACAAGAGATTATCGCGTGCCGCCTGGCTGGCTGGCACGAGTACCTGCAACCACTCTATGGAGTATGTATTATTATTGTCCCCATTTAACCGAGTAGAAGCTCAGAGAGGTTAAGTACCTTGCTCAGAGTCACCCAACAAGTAAGCAGAGCAGAACTTGAACCCAAGACTGAATGACTCTACAGCGGGGCTGTTAACCCCTGCTCATGTCGTCTCTAGTCGCCAGGAGAGTTGTGCCTGCGTCTGGCTAATTCGGGGGAGGACGCTCGGGCAGAATTAATTATACTTGATTGTATTCTAAGCTTTTGCAGCATGATTAGCACTGCACAGGGGTGCTGTGCTCCTGGCCCCTTGCCAGCTGACCTAATTTGTGTGTCTGGGTCTGTAACTCGCTGTAACTCGCCCTTTCTCCCCCCTCATCCAACCTCTCTCTTCTCTCTCTGCCCTGCTGGGTGGTCTTAGCAGCGCTGCTTAACCTCTCTGGGCATGAATAGCGTCATCTGCAGCATGGGTGTACTCATCCCGATTCTGCTTCCCTCATGACAATAGTGAGGCTTAAAAGAGATAGACTTCAGAACTAATACTCATAGAACCATTAACATATCACTAATAATAATCACAGCTACGTTTATTGATTCAGCTTAGGTGTTGGGTCCTGTGCTCAGCCTGTGACTTACGTGATCTTATTTGGTTCTCATAGCAACTCCATGAGCTACATCCTATTATCATCATCCCCATTTTACAGATGAGAAAACCAAGGGGCCAGGGATTCAGGGGGCTTGCCTGAATATCCCCCCGGTAGTAAGGGGAGGAGCTGATTCATTCTGGCTTAATCTCTGTGCTCACCTGTTTCTCTGGGAAGGCTCATGATGGAGGAGGGCTGGTGGTGGGGTCTGGGCACGAGAGACCCCAGACTTCATGTGGCAGGAGGCTGGGGGCAGAGGGAGGTATCCCTGTTTTCTCCCTGAACATGTCCCCTGCACTCAGCCCGTGGCTGTACAAGTGAGGAGATTTACCTGATGTCTAGCTGCTCTGGGTCCCTCACTCACCCCAGCTGCTGTACAATACAACTCTGTGGAGAGGATCGGGTAGGGGTGGGTGGTGAGAACACTCTCCTGTTGTCCCCATGGAAGCCTGAGGTGTGTCTTTGGGGTGAGGTGATGGGTCAGCTCAAGAGAAATGGTGGGGAGGGGGCAGTGAGGACAAAAGTGACAGGGCATGTCAGTCCATTGGGAAGGGTGCCATGTCTCACCCTGGTGTTACGTGTGCGCTTGTATGTACCCAGGAGGGAAAGTGTGCATGGCGCATGTGTGGGGAGGGGCCTGTTGGTGTGCATCTGAGAGGGAGTGGTACGTATGATGGGGGATGGGGTGGGTGCCTATTCAGGGACGCGTGGGTGGAATGGTGTGTGAGAGCATGTCGTGTGTTTGTGTGTGCTAGAGTGTGTATATGGTGTGCGTGGACATTGAGTGTGTGTGGGTGGCTGTTGGCAGTCCTGAGCTGAGCTCGTGCAGAGTGAGTGGGGCTGTGAGTGGGGTCATGGGGCAGGAGCCCTGGATGAGCAGCGGGTGGGGGGTGGCGCTGGGCATGGATTCGAGAGACTGAGGACCTGTGCTCATCTCAATTCTAGGGTCCAGCCTCAGTGTCTGCATCTGTGAAATGGGGATAAAACTCTGGCAGGCTGTGATGATTGAAGGCGGCAGTGCAGGCCCTCAGCAGTGGTGGGCAGGTCTCTAGAACCCCCGGGGCCCAATAGTGACTCCCCCGGGAGCTCAGACCTTCAGCAGCTGCTGGGTCAGCTCAAGAGAAGCTTGAGTTGCACCTCCAGAAGCACCTCCAGTTGGGTGTCTGCTCCCAGGATTGGTGGCGTTGGGAAGCAGAAGGCTGAGGGGCTTCTGCAGTGGGTATGCTCTCCCACCAGTGACTTGGTGGGTGTGGGGGCTGTGAACAGGAGAAACAGTGTTTACAGGTGGAGAACTTTGTGTCAGAGCCCAAGGGTACGTCTCCCTGGGGACATGTGGTGATGTGCTGGACGTGGGGAGGGCTTGGTGTGTGCCACCACGTGTTAATGAGATTCTGCTGAAGTCTGTGTGGGGCATCAGGGGTGTGTTAGGTGGGGAGCAGGGTGCAGTGGTGTGTGTGTGTGAGCCAGGGATGTAGGATGCACAGGCGCAGGCAGCCAGGGATGTGGTAAATGGGTGAGCGTGTGACGGTGTGTGCCGTGTTGTCCGTGAGCCAAGGCAGGCACACAGGTTAGGGTCAGTGAATGTTGCTCTGTGTGTGTGCGCGCGTGCGCCAGAGTCTGTGTACAGCTGTGTGTTTCTGTAGGGCTGGGCTGGCTGTGTGTGTGCATGAGGATGTCACTGGATTGTCTGTTAGCTGCAGAGAGAGAGAGAGACAGAGAGAGAGAGAGAGAGAGAGAGAGAGAGAGAGAGTGTGTGTGTGTGTGTGTGTGTGTGTGTGTGTGTCAGGTACTGGAGGGTGTGGGATTACCTGGAAGGGCCCGTTGTGAGGGTCAGGGGGAGGCCACAGGGTCCTGGGCATTCAAATTCAGTTCTCCTTTAAGGGACTGGCATGGATAATTATGCTAATTATGCATGGTTATGCAAATAGGAGGTCGTTTGGGGGTCAAAGGCTGTCACCATCCTCTTTTGGCATTTTGTGACTCCTGGGGCTTTCCCTGCTGCCTCCCAGGCTCAATTCCCCACCCCCATCTCTTTCCTTTCTCCTTTCTGCCCCCCTGGGAGCTGCAGCTACCAGCACCCCTGCCGCATTTCTGGGAAGGCCTCACTGAGCCCTGGACCCCCAGTTGGCCCAGGGAGTCGTGGAGCTGACACTCAGCCACCCTGGGGGGTGGTGCCGGCCAAGATGGCATTCTGCACCCCACCCTCAGTATTAAGAGGGGTACCCAGTGTTAAGCTTCCCAAGGCGAGTTCAGGGGTGACTGGGCTATTGGTCACCTCTCCCTCCACCCCATCTGGGGGCAGCTTATTTTTTGTAAAGAATGTTCTCTTGGAGGCAGGTTTGGAAAATCACTGAGGTGGCCCCTTCCCCAGCTTTGTCTGATGAGCATGAGGCTAAATTAAGATGTGAGAGAATTCTCTCCTTGTGCCTCCCACTCTTGCGTTCTCTTTCTCTCACACACGGAGTCCTCCCTCCATTCTCCCCTTCCTGTCCTCCACGGTGCCCCCCTGACCTCTGGCTTTCCTCTGTCCCTGCCTCTCAATCCCGTGTCTCTGCCCTCCCCCTTCCTGTCATCTCTGTTCCTCCGTGATCTCTCCCTCTCCTGCACCCCCCCATCTCTGTGGGGAGCTGGAGCTCCTGGTCCTTACCATGGAGGAGATGGTCGTCATGGTAACGGTTGTCATGTCAATGGCTACTGAGCTGAGGATGAATAGTATCTAGGTGAGAGCTACCTGAGTGGAGGCTGATGGGTTCATAGGAGGCTCCAGGCTTGTCTCTGAGCCTCAGATTTGCACAGCGTGCACCCCCTACTCAGTGTCTGCCCCCATGCATGCGCCTATTTGTACCCGAAGTCATGCCAACGCACAGTACCTCTCTGTGGCTGCCTTTAGGTGGAGGTGTGTCAGGGTGTGCCTGTATATGTTCTCTCTGTCTCTGGATGTGTCATTTTAAGGGTCTGTGTGGTTTTGGAAAGGGGTCTTTAGAGTTCTGGGAGCAGGCTATTAGGGGCTGCTGTGTAGCACTTGTCACTAAAGAATCACGAGGACTCCTTATTTTGGCCCCCATGTTTACTCCAGTTTGGCGGTCCCTAGGGACTACAGACTTTTTAGAACCTCTCTTCCCAGCTGAAGGTCTCCCAGCCACACCCTCACCTGCCTAGGATGGGAAGACAGTGAAGATGGCCCCGCCCAGGAGCGGAGCCTGAGCCTTGGTCCCTGTCAGTCCCCTCCCTGCTATGTCGCCCAGGGTGGGAGCTTCAGCCTCTGGCTTCAGGCAGCTTGCTTAAGAACTGAGCAGGGTCTCCAAGGGCTTCCAGCCTGGCTGGCCCAGGTTTGGAGCTTGGCAGTGTGGGGAGCCTTCTAGCTTCCTCACCCCAGGTCCTGGGGGTTTGTTCTTTTGGGCAGTGGGGGCAGAGATGGAGCTGGGGAAAGTTGGACTCAAGCTGCTCTGAACTCCTGGAATGTCTAAAACGGAGGAAGACCCAGCAATTAGTCACGGGAGCAATTACACTAATTGTTCCACTCTATGACTCACTGCTAGCAAGTAAATACTGATTAATTCATTACTCTGAGAGAGAGAGAGAGAGAGAGAGAGAGAGAGAGAGAGAGAGAGAGAGAGAGAGAGAGAGAGAGAGAGAGAGAGGAGAGAGAGAGAGAGAGTTCGTGTTCGTGTTCATGGGCGGGGTGGGGAGGGTGGGAAATCTTCTGGCCTGCCCTGGCTCCCTGCCCTGACTGGCCTGGGTAGGGCTTTGGAGCAGGTGGTTGAGGCTGGGGGCAGGATTGGGACCCTCTCTCTAGTTCTGTATGAACTCCAGGCGGGGGCCTGTCGGGTGGGGTGTGAGAGGCTGAGCACAGAACACAATGCTGATCCAGTCCCTCCTGCTCACGTATCTTCCACGGCCCCCACTCCAGACAGATAGTATGGATCCCAGACTCCACCTCAGACCTGCTGACCCACTGAGTTCAGTTTTCACAATATTCAGTTGTACAGTCAGGATAAAAACATGATGAAGTTGGCAGGGACCCTGAAAGCCTTCTGTGATGGAGCTTCCCCAACCTCGGCTCCTTCCCCTACCCCACCCCTGCCCTATGAATTAGTCACATCTTCTAACTCCAACTCCGATCTTTAACAGATATTTCATAAATGCCAGACGAGTTTCTCCATCAAGGTGTGGTTTAGTGGGGGTGGGCACACACTCGAGCAAACACAGTTCACCGTAGTGATAGATGTGAATTCAGAAACACAGGATGATCAAAGCTGGACAGCTTCTTAAAAGAAGTGAGAGGGGAGGAGGAGTTAGCTGGCACAAAGTTACTGGAAGATGAAAGCATAGGAAGGAAGAGTGTTATAGTTGGAGGGAACAGCATGAGGCAGGAGTGACCAGGCATGTTCCAGCAACGGAATGGGGCCAGAGTGGCTGGAACCCAGTGATTGCAGGGGTGCAGAGGTACCCTAGATGAGGCTGGAAGGTGGGCAGGGCCAGCTCTGAGAGCGGGCTGTTGTTCCCCACCTTGGAGCCTTTGTGTATTCTATTCCTGCCATCTTTCTCTCTTTATTTTAATTGTATAAGACCCAAGTGCTAAACTTCAGATCTGACCACTGGGAGTCAACCTCACCTTCCTCTGGAAAGCTGTCAGGGGACAGAGACTGTGGCTAGGCTCAGTCTGGAACCAGGGTCAGAGGGCGTGGCTGGAGGTAAGGTTTGCACTTCTGTCTTGGACGTCCTCAGTGCCGGTTCTCGCCCAGGGTTGTAGTAAAGAGAGATGGGCCGTACCCAGGGGCCCCAGCTCGCTGTCTTCCCAGGCTCTGACTCCAAAGAATCTTGGTTCTGGTGTGGTGGCCTGTGGGAAAAGCCCCTCTCAGCTTTCCAGACCCCCTGGAGACCCTGAGGCAGAAGTGGAAGTGGCATCAGGGCCCTGAGCTGATTCTGCCATTGAGATCCAGGGAGGCTGACTTCTTGTTTGAGAGAGAACCCAGGTCAGGGCCAGAGCCTGCAGTTCCTTCTCTCCCTTTCCTCCTATCTACCTTTATTCAAGGATCTTGCCTCCCAGAACCCCAAGTCTCCCCAACGCTATGTCTGTCTGATGGAACTAATTGTCCTGCCTTTGGGATTTCAAGGCGTGAAACTTCAGGTCCCAAGCAGAGTCTAAATCTCATCACATCATATGCTCTCTGATGACCTGGGCAACTGAGCCTCACTTCTCTCCTCTGTGGAAGGGGCTGACAATGCTGAGCACCTGCTGCATACAAAGTGGGCATCTATTAGCATATTCACAACCACCTGTTAAGGCAGATGTTGTTCGCTTATCAATAATGAGTAAGCTGAGGCACGGAGAGGCTAAGTAATTTGCCTCGCGTCACACATTTAATGAGTGGTGGAGCAGGGAGACAAATGCAGCATTCTGGCTCTAAACCTGGTTCTGGCACCCAGAGGCTCTGCTCAGGGGATGAGGGAGTGACCAGGGCCCTCCATGGTGTTGGCCAGCAATATGGGGCTGCCACTCTGGCCCGTGGGTGGGTGGGATGTGGTCATTAGGCCTGTCCTGGCCCTTTGCCCACGTGGAGGCCACACCTGATGTTGTCCTTCTGTTGTCACTCGGTCCCGCTGGGTGTGTCTAGGCCGCTGGCCTCAGGTACTGAGCCCCGTGCCCATCTCTGCCCTCCCCAGGCTCAGCGCTGGCGCAGCGAGAACTTTGAGAGGCCCGTGGATCTCGAGGGCTCTGGGGACGACGACTCCTTCCCTGACGATGAGCTGGACGACCTGTACTCGGGCTCGGGCTCGGGCTGTGAGTACCTCCCCTTCCCTTTCCCTGCCCGTACGTCCTGGTGGCACCATCAGCCTGCCTCCCATGCCCTGCCCGAGACTTTGAAGGCAGGGACAGTGCCCCACCCCAGGCTTTGATCCAGGGAACAGGAATCCACGCAGGCTCTTTTGAGTGGTGGGGTGGGGGTGGGGAGGTCAGGCAGGGGTATCTCATGGACCTCAAGTGCAAGATGGGCCAGTCATCCTGTCATCCTCTTGGGAATGAAACCAGGGCCTTGGGCCTCCGAGCCCAGAACCCCCGCAGTTCTGGGTCTTGTCTCTTGTGCACTGCTTAGATCTCCCTGCAGACCTCCAGCTGCCATTGGAGGAACACAGATGCCCCCGTCAGTAACCCAGTTTTCAGTACTGTTCTGACCATTTGGAGGAACTTAGTAGCCACTTGCCAGTTTAGTGGCAAATCCTCCTCAGAGCCGCAGAGACCAGTTGAAGGCTCCGCCCCTCCATTCCAATCAGCTGTGACCAAGGGCGGGGTTAGGGCAGTGCTGGAAAAAGGTGGGGCCTGGTTCCCCACCCAACCTGGGAATGCAGTAGTGTGAGGTAAGGGAGATGTGGTGTGCCGAGTTCGGATTCCAGTTTTGCTACTTAATAGCTGTGCCGCCTTTAGCCACCGTCCCTCTCTGAGTCTCTGTATTCTTATCTGTGAATGGTGATAATTATACCTTCTTTTCAGAGTCTCTGGAAGGCTTCAGCATAAGACATCGGGGTCTGGCACAGAGAAGGAGCTCTAAAAAGGGGTGTGTGTGCTGAGATTTGAGCTCAGTGAGAGAACAGGACAGGTCTGATTGTATGGTAGAAGGTCTGCATGCCACAGAACCGGCCACTCGCAGCCTCCCACCCCCAGCCCCCACTTTAGCCCACTCCTTTAAACACCTTGCAAGTTAATTTTCATTGAATCCATCTCTGACGCGTCATGTCTCTACTCTCAAACCTCCCTGGCTCCTTTCTGCTTCTCTTCTGCCTGGGTAAGGCCCTCTAGGAGCTGGCTGCAGCATCTCTCGTTCTGTCTCCTCATTTCCTCCCAAGACCCTTCACTTGACCTGGCTTTGAGTCTTCCAGATTGCTCAAACATTCTCTTGTAGGAAAGTCTCATTCTCCCTTTTGCCCTCTGTCTATGCCTCAGGGACCCTTAGTGTACCCACTGCCTGTGCTCATGATACGGTACCCAGGTCTGACTCTTCCCAGAATGCCCTTCTCCTGCTCCTCTCAACCTTCAGTGAGATGTACAGCCAGTAGGTTCTTAGCACTGCCTGGATTCAACCTGCTACAAGGTCCAGGCTGGGTGAGCTGGAATAGTCAGGGAAGACTTCCTGGAAGAGATGGCCCCCTAGAGGAATTTTTGGGTAGGCAGCGAGGAGTTGGGGAACATCCACCAGCCACCAGCCAACTGGCAATCTTTGGCCAGACTCTGCCTTCCTCCTTTCCTTCATCTTATCCTGGGAATATTGTGCAAAGAGTGAGGGTTGGGAGCCCCACATCTTGATGGCCATTGCTTAGCTGGGATCCTCACAATCACTCAGCTTCCTAGCTCTCTCCTCTCCCCACCTTCTCAGACTTCGAGCAGGAGTCAGGCATTGAGACAGCCATGCGGTTCAGCCCAGACGTGGCCCTGGCAGTATCCACCACAGCTGCTGTGCTGCCCACCATGGACATCCAGCCTGTGGGCACCCCGTTGGAAGAGCTCCCATCAGAGCGTCCCACCCTGGAGCCATCCGCTAGCCTTCCTGTGGTGACAGAGGTCCCAGAAGAGCCCAGCCAGAGAGCTACCACCATCTCTGCTCCCACAGCCACCACTGTTGCCACAACCACAGGGTCCCCGACTGTGGCCATGGTGCCTGCCACAGTGGCCACTGCCGCTCCCAGCATTCCTGCAGCACCCCCGTCCACGGCCACCACCTCTGTCATAAGGACCACCGGCATACGGAGGCTTCTGCCTCTTCCCCTGACCACGGCAGCCACAGCCCAGGCCACCACCCCAGCGGTGCCCTCACCTCCCACCACGGTGGCTATCTGGGACACAGAGGCCCCAACACCCAGGCTGCTCAGTCCAGCTACCTCCAGGCCCAGGGCCCTTCCCAGGCCAGCTACCACCCAGGAGCCTGACATCCCTGAGAAGAGCACCCTGCCCCTGGGGACCACTGCCCCCGGACCAACAGAGGTGGCTCAGGTGAGGAGTGGGGAGTGAGAGCAGAGGAGGGTGGGTCAAGGATCTGGGGCGGGACAATGGAGCTGGGCAGGGGGCAAGGACTGGACAGTTCTGCAGATGAGCCAGACAGGAATGGGGAAGGCGAGAGAGGCAGTCGCCGACTGGGTCTTAGGATGTTGGGAAGGAACCGGGTGATGAATGTGTTGGTGGGGGAGGGTCCAGGGGCCTGTGTCTCTGGTCGATGGCACAGACTCGGGAGCCAGGCAGCCTGGCTTGGAAGTCTTCCACGGCTACTTTTCAGCCGTGTGACTTCAGGAAGTCACCAGTCCTTTCTATGCCTTCTGTTTTTCTTTTTCTTTTTTTTTTTTAATTAAAAAGTTTATTGGGCTGACAATTGTTAGTAAAGTTACATAGATTTCAGGTGTAAAGTTACATAGATTTCAGGTGTACAATTCTGAAGTACATCATCTATATCTCACATCGTGTGCTCACCACCCAGAGTCAGTTCTCTTTCCATCACCATATATGTGTTGGATCCCCTTTACCCTCATCTACCGCTCCTTTCTATGCCTTCTATACCTATTCCGTTACCTGTGGGGGAAAAAAGAGAAGATAAGAATGCAAATCATAGTGTTGAGAGAATTAAGTTTCCTGACGTATCCAAAGTTCTTAGGACACTGCCTGGCAGTAGGAAATGCACTAAAAGTGTGGGTATTGTTACTGTCATCATAATTGTTGTTGTTAGTATTAGTATTAATCTAAGGGTGACTCGGGGCTGCCCGAGAGGGATACTGGTAGCTCCCATTCATGGAGTGCTGCCTGGGAGGCAGGCTCAGTTACTGTGCCCTCTCCTGTCTCCTCACACCCACCCCCGAGGTGGCACTGCGCGCATCCTTCTTGACAGGTGTGGCCATTTTCCCAAGGCCCTACGGCCATGGCACAGTCAAGGATTTGAACCTGGCAGTCGGCTTCAGAGGCTGGGGCATATGTGTGGGGCGATAGAATGGGTGGAAAGTGGCAGACTGAAGGGAAGAGGATCAAGATGTCAGATGCCGGGGATGGATGGGATTGAGGAGACAGAAGTAAACTGATCCTTGCCGGGTACGCCAGGCAAGGAGTGGCCCTGGTGATATTGGCTGGGGTCCTAAAGCCCTTTGCAGCCGCCAGCTTCACACAGGATGACCTACAGGCTGTGGGCCTGCCTTCCGGTCAGTGTCAGCCCCTCTGACTCCCTGGTCAGCTCCAGCAGGACCCAGGTGCTGTCTCAGCAGATCTGAGCAGCTGGGCAGCCTGCTGTTTTGCAGCTGCTTGGCCAGGCAGGAAGAGAAGACGACTACGGGGCCCGGAGACCAGGTCACTGGTGCAGCCTCAGCACACGGCCTCAGGGCCCGGGCTCCAGGCCCACACTCTCCATCCCTGCTCTGGTCCTGCCCCACATGGTGGGCGCCATCGAGATTCAGGGTCACTGGGCTGGTTCCCTGGACACCTGCCCCCAAGGGGCATCATACTCTGCGGTTGTGCTCTTGGACTGACCTCCAGGCCAAGAGACTTTCTTGTGCCCCAGGCGTGTGGACCAGGGACCAGGCCCAAGTACAATAGTACCTCGGTTTTCGAGCGTCTCCATTGACAAACATGTCAGTTTATGAACGCCGTGAATTTTATGGATGTATGGTATCATTGGATATTAAAATTCGTGCTAAATGTGCAGTTTTAGGGGTTGATTATAAAGGTCTGGAATGGATTAATCCATTTTGCATTACTTTCTATGGGGAAACCGTGCCTCGGTTTTCGAATGTTTCAGAGCTTGAACCGTTTTCTGGAATGGGTTACGTTCGAAAACCGAGGTGCCACTGTATATACCAGCTGCACCCAGCAGTCTCCTAACAAAAACGCGGCAGGAGTCCCCCAAGGCAGCTGCCAGGGCAAGTGACGTACATGGGACGGGACGGGATGTAGCCAGGTGAGAAGAGAGGCCGCGAAGTGTATGGTTAGAAACACAGCTGCCGGAGCTGGGTGGACCTGGATTTCAGTTCTTCTACCACGTACTAGCCAGGTGTCCTTGGGCAAGTCACTTAACCTCTCTGAGCCTACTTCCTGCTCTGTAAATTGGGCATAATAGTACCTCCTTCATGGGTGTGTTGTGAGCGTAAAATGCCCACATTGTGCTTAGCACAGTGCCTGGCACATAGTGAGTGTGGGAGAGGGTTAGCCCACGGGGAGAGGGGGTGTGTGCATGCGTGTGTCTGTGTGAGCGCGTGCGCGCACCTGCCCTCTGGCAGGGGTGCTGAGGCCTGGCTCCTGGACTCATGCCACTCTCCCACAGACCCCAACTCCAGAGTCCTTCCTGACCACGCTCCGGGATGAACCAGAGGTGCCAGTAAGCGGGGGGCCCAGTGGGGACTTTGAGCTGCCAGAGGAGGAGACCATGCAGCCAGATACAGCCAATGAGGTGGTGGCTGTGGGAGGGGCTGCAGCCAAACCGTCACCTCCACCTGGGACACTGCCCAAGGGTGCCCGCCCAGGCCCTGGCCTCTTGGACAATGCCATCGACTCGGGCAGCTCGGCAGCTCAGCTGCCACAGAAGAGCATCCTGGAGAGGAAGGAGGTGCTTGTAGGTGAGTCTTGGGCTCAGGAAGAGCCCAGGGTGGGGCGGCTGGTTGGGCCTTAGTGTGTCCTTGAGGAACCCAGGAGGGTGGTGAGGGTGTGAGTTTCCGAGGAGCCTGGTTTTTTTAGGAAGGGAAGGCTGGGGGTCTCAACCTCCAGGATCCAAGCCCTGACCTTCCCCCATCCCAGGGTCTCACCCTGACTTCATGCTACTTACAGCACTTTCCTCGGCACCTCTGACCCCTCCTGAGACTCTGCTCTTGGGCCATGCTGGTTGACCCCTCCTGGACCTCACCCCCCGGATCCTGGTCTCTGACCCTATTCTTTGGCTTGATCTGCCCCTACCCTTGAGGACCTGCCCTGGCCATGTCTCCTGAGACTCTGCACTTGAGGTCCAATCCCTGCTCCCTACGTAGGAGCGTTGTGGCCTTGGGCAGGTCCCTTACGTCCCCAGGCTCCCATTTCCTCATCTGTAGAACGGGAATAATCATCTTACACTTAGTCAATTCTCAGGGCACATCTGTTCATATGCTAACTTCTCTGTAGTTGGGGTGGGTCATAGGTTAGTTGGCAGAGTTTTCCTTTCCTAATGGTGTACAATGTACTGGAGGATCTTCCAACTGATGGCATTTTACTTTGCATGGGGACCATAACACTACCCTTGAGGTATATGAGGCTTCTATGGGTTAGTGTGTGTTAGGCAACTAGAACCGACCAGGCCACAGTGAGGGTCGTAGATGGCGTCCAGTGCTGGTACTACTAGAAATGACTCCAAACTCCAGTCTCAGATTTGAGTCTCCACCCCGCAGGGCCCTGTGTCCTCTCCCCAGGCTCTACCCACTCCTCCCTCACCTACCTCCTGCCTTCGGGCTGTGACCTCCGCCCTCTCTTTCCACAGCTGTGATTGTGGGCGGGGTGGTGGGCGCCCTCTTCGCCGCCTTCCTGGTCACCCTGCTCATCTACCGCATGAAGAAGAAGGACGAGGGCAGCTACACGCTGGAGGAGCCCAAGCAGGCAAGCGTCACGTACCAGAAGCCTGACAAGCAGGAGGAGTTCTACGCTTAGCGGAGCCACAGTGCCTCCCCCGAGCCTCAGCGCGGCCCCTCTGCCCAGTCCCCAGACCACCCCAACAGCCCTGGCCTGGGTCTGGAACTGGGTCTGGGAAGGAGCCTGGCCCCAGTCATCGCTGCCCGCCCTCCCAAGGTCTGCCCATACTGCCAGCCTCACACAGATCTCACCCCAAGGGACGGGGTACTGCCAGCTTCCCCAGACTGTGCCCTTATGAGCTCATCTCTTGTCTCCCCCCCACCAGCTTGGGGCTTCGGGACCTCATGTCAGATGCACAAGAGGAAGGAAGCTCCTGATGGGCTGGTGGAAGAAGGGGTGAGGCTTGAGATGGGCTTGAACCCCCAATCTGGCTCCACAAGGCTGGCTGAGGTCTCCTTCTGGGGGCAGAGAGGCACTCTGGCTGGTTTCCAGGACAAACATTTACAAGCCTAGCCCTTGAAGTTGTCAAGACACTGCCACCTCTCGCTCCTGTCCCAGGGTCCCTCTTTGCCTGGGTGAGAGTGTGTCCCTTGTCTCCAGCCTGTTATGTCCTGGCCTCTCTGGGGTTGTGGGGTCACTCTTGCTTCTCCCCCACCCTCTGCACATGCACCTGAAGGTTTTACCTCTTTCCCAGTCTGTCCCTGAGAAATTGGCTTCCCGAGAGTGCCCTGGCAGCCACTGGTGAGGAGGGCTGGGCTGCTCAGCCCTCCCTCTTGCAGGTGGACTCTGCACAGACTCCGTCTCTCACAGGGTCACACATACTGTCACACTTAAAGACAAAGCACGCAATGACAAAATCATATGAAATCCTGACTACCCCACCAATCCAGATATGTCACAGACATTCTTCCAAAGATGTTTCTATGTGTTTCTCACGCACCCCCCAGATGCTTACGACATTGCAAGTCACAAGTCATCGTTGCCCAATGGTAATGGTGTGGCTTGCGTCCTTCTGTCCCGTCCCCTTCCACATGCACACACACTGGTACCACACACATTGTCTCTCGCTTTCAGGCTCCCTGGGGAGGGTGGCATCCAACTGGAGCAGTCAGCCCATATTGGGTCCCCTGAGTTGCCCTGTTACACTCAGCCTCTCACCACAGCGCCCACATCAACCACGTTGCCACTGACCCTGCCACATGAGACACAATCCCACGCGGACGCACAGTCTTGCCCCACATAGCCCCACTCTCACACTGGAGGAGGACAGGTGGGCACTTGCCTTTCCCAGAGTAAAGTGTGATGTGGGGGGACATTGTCACAAGCCCCCTTAGGGCATTGCACACAGCTGGCCTGGCCTCACCCCTGCCTGCTTCTCTCCTCTCTGTCGGTTCAGGAGCAGTCACCCACTAGCTGGGAGCCTTGCTGAGGAAGGCAGGTGGTTCCGGGAATTTGGCCTTGGGCTGGGGAGGGGGTTTGGGTCTCCAGGACCAAAGGACCCAGATGGGGTGGGGGCATGTGGTCTGGCTCCTGGTCTCCCTGTGTCCCCATCCTACTCTGAGCTAGGGGCTGACTCTGCCTCCAGGACACAAGTCTCCAAAGTGCCTGTGAGGGTGGGCCCTGCCGCCTGGGCCCTCTGCACCCTCTACCCTCGGCCTCGCCAGGCCCGCCTCAGCCCCATCCCGGGGTCCTCCTTGGGCCTTTCCCATGGACACCTGCCTGCTTATTTGGCCAAACAACCCGGCGGTTCTCCTGGCTGCAGCTGAAGGGACCTGCAGCAGAACGCAGCCCATCCAGCCCCATTGCCCCAGGCAAGGGCTGAGAGCTGGTGGGGTGGGGCTGTCACTCCAGGCCCCAGCCTCCCGCCCCCCTGCTTTACCCTTGCAAGTGGGGCCACTTCCATGGGTATTTTACATGTGGGTTCACAAATCTTTGGGGAGGGTATGATCGGTGGGGGCTCTTGGAGCCAAGAGATGCGATCTGAGTGGTAGTTGACTGGTGCTTACACCCCCACCCCTCACCCACAACCCCCGTTAAAGTCAGGAACCCAGGTTTTATTTCTGTTTCCTTTTCAAGACGCACTGGCAACAGTGAGGGGTGGGGTGGCCTGAGGTGGTGAAGGTGAGGTTTCGCTGGCTTGCACAGCTTACGTGTTCCACTGTCCTCCTTCCAGGCTGGAGCTCCATCTTTCAGACCCCAAGCCCCTCTTGGCAGGGCCTGGAGGCTTGTGAGGAACCCAGCTGGTCCCAGCTTTGGAGTGGGTCAGGAATGGGGGGAGGCATCCTGGGACCACAATCTGTTGGAGGTGGCCTGGCCTCAGCCATCCCAGGACCAGAAGGTCTGGGGCTTGGGGTGGAGGAGACCAAAGGCCCAGCCTCCCTCTCCCTTGCTCCCTGGTGGGCTGCTGTCTTGGGGTAGAGGCTCTGGTAAGAAGGCCTGGGCAGGCCAAGGCTGAGAAACCAGGGAGCACGCAGCAGAGGACCTGATCCCCCCAGGAAGCCCGGGGATGCTGGGACCAGGTTAGACTGGTGGTGGGGTCGGGGTCCAGCAGAGGACGCGTGACTCGGGTTTAGGCTGGCTGGAGTGGGCTTGGAGGGTCCTGCGTGGATGGGTCCAGCCGGGCCCCAGCAGGCCTCACGCTTCACAGCTGAGGGCTGGCTTCCAACTCGCGGCTTAGGGCTTTGCCTCCTGGCGTGGCCTCTTCTCTGTGTCCTTAGCATTTGAGAGAAGAGGCTGAGGGCCTCGTTCATGGAGACCTGAACCTGAGACAAATAAATACTCAGGCTCTGTCTTCATGAAGATCAACTCAGTCTGAGAGCTCAAATCCACTCCCGCCAGCCTACGTCGGGCAAGGCAATCCAAGAGAGAGGTCTGTTCAAAGGACGAGCTGGAGCTCTCCTAGGTGCAATGTGGGTGCAGGGCCTCACCCTGCCTGGTGCGATGTGTGTAGGGTCTGCCCAGTAGACACCAATCTCCCCAGCACTCCTGGGGAGGATGTCCTGTGGGCCCTGGCATTTCCTGGACGTGCGTCCAATGCCAAAGGAGAGGGCACTTGTGTGGCTGGAGAACCTCTCTGGGACTTGGGCTGCCAGGACGCACAAGGCAGGCCGGGGCCTCGGAAGGTGGGGGTTGGGATTTCTGGAGCCAGGCTCTGTCTCCCCAAGGGGCCAGAGGGGGTACCTCCTGAAAGGCTGGTCCCCTTGATCTCTGGAGGTGGATGGGTGGTAACCAGGGCTAGTTTGGGCAGGTCTGTGGGCAGTGGCTTGGGGTGCTCAGGCCGGACCCCCACCCTGGGTCCTGGGCACAGGGAGCAAACCCGTCTCGGTCTCGGAGCAGGAGGGGCCACTGCCTCCTCGGCTCTCTGAATTTCTTCTGCTAGCCACCACCCTGGACTTGCTTCCCCAGGCCTCCTGCCTGTAAATAGAAGCCCACAAACTGTACAGATTTACAGACGCTGAGACTGGGCCCAGAGTCGCCGTCTAAGGGCTGGTGGCCCCAGCGTCCCCCAGGTGCCCACCTGGCAGCTCAGTGCACCCAGCCCCAGTGTGGTGAATGCATGTAAATATTTTCCGTAGGCAGCGTGGCTCCAGAGAGCCTCCTGAAGACAGTCTCTCCTGTGCGTCCTTCCTGTACAGAGCCCTCCAAGAACTTGTCCTGGGGTGGGCGGGACTTGGTTCTTCCCTGCCCCAGGCCTTCCCTGCCCTCTCTCCCTCCCCCCCATAACCTCTTTATTAACCACACCTGTCCCGAGTTCATGGCCAAACTTTACATAAGGAAAAGTGGAGGAAAAAGACTGGAAAAAGACCAGGGCACCTGCCCCGCTGTGGGTGCTCACCTGTCCCAGCCTTGTGAAGGAAAGAACTGTTTTGTTTGTTTTTTTAACATTTCCCGTGCTGTGCCCATTTATAAGAGGAAATAAAATTACGCTGAAATGACATACTGTGGCCAGAGTGTGAGATAAACATGAAAGTCATTTGGGGAGAGGCAGGCCACGGTCCCCCTTGGACCTCATCCACCTTCCACTTGAAAAGAAATCAAAAACCACGTGAGGAGAATTGACCAGCAACCCCTTGTGGGAACCATTATGGTGAAAGCTGCTGTTGGTCGAGAGTGTTCGGAAACCACAGAGCTGACTGTGGTGAGGCTGAGGTGGGGGCTGTGGTGGGGTAGGGACCAGGTTGTGACATTGGGGGCCCCATGGGTCCACCCCCAGGGGAAGAACTGTGGTTTTAGGACACAAAAAGCGAATCTTGGGACCACAGCATATTGGAATCAGGTGAAGTGGGATGGTTGGGGGGTCCAGTAGACCTGGTTTCAGGCCCAGGGGACATTTCCTAGCTCTTGAGTAGAGAAGGAACTTGGCCTCTCTGCCTCAACTTTCTCACCTGTAAAGTGGGACAACAATGAACAACATCCCTTAGATGGAATGTGGCAAGGATTGCATGAGGAAGAACACTCAGCACAGTGCCTGGCACAGCTTCAGCTCACGGTGTCTTCAATGACGGCACTGGAACAGAATAGAACCCAGGACAGGAGTTCCACAGCCTGACTCCTGAGATCACCGAGACAGAGCTGGGAGGGCTTCTGAGCGGCCCCTGGGCGCCTTGGTGTAAAGTCCCTTCTTGAGGGCCTCAGCAGGGGAGGTCCTTGCCCTGCTTGCACGCCTCTTGTGACAGGTGCTTGATGCATCGTGGGGACTAGTGGGTCACTCTACCTGGGGAGAAGTCCTTATATTTAGCCAATCTGCCTCTCCAGTGTTTCCCTTCTCCAGTCATTCATTGTCTCTGGAGGCACACCGGACTTGGCCCCCTTGCCATGGGCAAGCCCTTAGGCATGAGTGTTGTGGTCATAAACTTCCCTCCTGCAAGGGAGACCTCTCCATGTCCAAAGGATATTTCCTCTAGAAATGTGTTCCTCTTAAAATGTGATACGTGGGCTCCTGGTGATTCTGGGGTGGGTGGGAGTCTCAGGCCCCTGGAATTGGTATAAGATCCTATCCCTCCCTCCCTTCTCCCTGCACTGAAGTTTCTTGAGTGCCCCCCTCCATGCCAGGCCCTGTGCTTAGAAATGGATGAGGAGAGGTCACGAAGACAGACCAGCCCCTGCCCTCAGAGTACTTAAGTTTATTGGGGAGAATAGACAATAACAGTCTCGTGACTACACTGGTCCGGGGGGTGTCTTTCCTCCTCAGCCACCACCTTCAAGCCCCCCACCCCAGGAGGCACCCCCCTCACTGTCAGAGTTCAAGGACAGAACCCTGAGGCTTGGGGCCTCACTGTGAGACCTCAGACAACTTGTCCCCTGAGAGCGTCAGTCTGCATGGCTGCAAACTGGGGTGAAGGGGCAGCCCTGCCACCTTGAGGTTCTAACAGAGGATGGGGCCCCAGTGAGAAGCCTGCTATGGTGTGAGGGGTGGGCTTGCCACCATTCAAGGCCCCCTCCCCCACCCCCCCCACTACAGGGCCCCTCCTCCTGGAAGCTTTAGGAAGACAATTTCACCCTCCTTTGCGTTCCTAGAGCCTGTAGTTCTCTCTCCTTCCTGCAGGGCCCCCATCACCTTCTCATCTGAATTCTAGCAATGAGCATCCAGATGTTATCCTCACCTTGGAAGAGTAGAAACAACACGATCTGGAGTCAAGTGGAGCCAGCTGTGTGCACTTGGGCACAATACTCTACCTCTCTGAGCCTCCGTTTCCTCACATGCAAATGTGGCCAGTAAGGTAGATATTTAGAAGCGGCTGTGAGGATTAAATGAGAGAACATACTGAAGCAACTAGCATGAAGCTTGGCATACGTAGCAGCCAACAGCTGGACTTCAAGCCCTCTCTTTGTAGTGTCTGTCTCCACGGGCAAACTTTATTCGAATCCCAGCTCTGCTACTGATGGGCTCTGTGACCTTGGGTGAGCTCTCACCCAAACTCTCAGTGCTCAGTTTCCTCACCTGTGAAGTGGGGGTAATACTAGTGCCTGCCTCATAGGTACAGTGCTTAGGAGCACCATGCCTGGCCTGGAGCAGATGCTATATAAGTGTGGGCTAACATTACTAATGACAATAAGTACATTGTTCTTATTCGCAAGGCCCAGCATGTTGCCTATGGGATAGTAAATGACACTGAGCCTGTGTAGAAATGAAAATACTGCTGTCCGCTCTGACGTGAACTGTGATTTAGGCTTAGGCTTGTTACAGCCGAGAAACCATGCATTTGGCCTGCAGGGATGGGCTGGGCACTGCTGAGAGCCGGAGCATTTCCCTCTGGGCCTCTGGGCCCAAGGGATAAACAGCAAAACAGAGGGGGAAGGAGGAAGACTAGCTGATTGTTTCCCATAGCGAAGAGGTTACAGCCGCCCGCCCAAGCTGCCCTACGAAGGGAACAGAGCAGAGCGTACTAGGCTTGCAAGAGCCGCCCACCCTGTCTCTGCTAGCCTGAGGGTGGGCTGGGATGGACGGAAGGACCAGAACAATCATGCGAGTGCTGTGAACCTTATCCACACTCAAGGGAGGAAGGAGGCTGGGCCTGACATGGGGGCGGAAGACTTAGGGCTGGAGAGCAGATAGCAAAAGCAATGGGGTGAGTCACTCAGTGCCAGGCACTTCGATGGAGGCTCTCGTCACACTAGTATCTCATTTTAGCCTCATGCAGGTCTGGCCTCCCTTCTGTTTTTTGCAAATGAAGAAAGAGGCTCAAAGAGCAGAAACATGAGGCCATAAAGCTATGAAAGGGGCAGTGGGATTTGACCCTGGGTCTTTGACTGAAGTCAAAGTTCTTTCAGTTTCACCTTGCCATTTCCTCCCTCTATAGTTAGCCAGCTGTGTGAGTGTGGGCAGGTTAATAAGCTTCTCTGAACCTCAGCTTATCATCAGAAAAACAGAGCAACAGGGTATTGAAAGTCTCAAAGATGTATTAACTCATAACATTTGTGGGGTGCCTTCCAACTGTTAGTGCCCATTCATAGACATTATTTCATGCTTGCAAAGAATGATTACCCCCATTTTACAGAATGATTACCCCCATTGACCTTTGAACAAAATCCACACTGTGGGACACTTCTATAGGACAAACAACCCAGTTTCTTCAATTAACAAACTGACCAAAAAAAAAGAGATGGAGAGGGAATCTGTAGACAAGCTTAAAAGGCATATTAACTAACCGATGTGGAAATTGATTTGGATCCTGATCGCATAAATTCCAAAAAGGAAAGAAAAGCTAATTATGAGACAAGTAGAAATTTGAATGTTGAGTGAATATCTCTTATAAAGTCGTCATTGTCAGTGTTTCTTAGATGTGGCAATGGTTTTTTAAAAAAGAATCCTTTATACAAACTGAAATATTTGCAGATGAAGTGACAGCATGTCTGGGATTGGCTTACAAATGATATGGGGAGGAGGGGGTGGGAGAACAGAGCAAATAAGATGGGACTTGAGTTGATAATTGCAGAAGCTGAGTAATGGGCACATAGAGGATTCATTATATTATTCTATCTACTGTAAGTTAAAATTTAAATTCTTCATATTAAAACGTTTTATTGAAAAAGGAAATTGATTCCCAGAGAGGCATGGGGACTCGCCAGAGGTCACACCCCCAGTAAATGCAGAGCTGGGCTTTCCAATGCCAAGCCCAGTCTTGCCCCCTACTCTGGTCGTACTGTGGACTCCTGCATTGTCTAATTTCCCCCGGCTTTGTCGTCCACTTCCAGATGGCCAGTACCTTCATGGGCCCTGCCCCCTCTTTACAAAAAGTGACTCATGAATGGCTCTGACGAAAGAATTCACATGAAATGGTGATGACGGACGTGGCGCCAGCGGTGTTTGTCTTTTGCCAGATTGAGTAACAGAAATGGCCTTTCCCCAGCAGCCAGGGGGTCATGGCTCACGGAGCATGTCCCCAGGAGCTCCTCAGCTTTGCTCACTGTTCACGTCAGTCCTGGGAGGTGGGCTGGTACAGGGTGACTCCTCTGACTTTGAAGGACATTGGATTTGGTCATTTCCCTTCATTTTCAAGGCTCTGGCCAAGCCCAGACCTTTATCATGTCTTGCTGGAAATACCGAAATAGACTCTTACTGGCCGTGGTTGGCTGTAAGGAAAGCGCATGGACAGATGTGGGTTTTCCACCAGCCTCAGCAAGTTTCCTGAGCCTTGGCTTTCTCCTCTATATTATGGGCACAGTGAGGACCACTGCAGAGGTTTGTGGGGTCCAGAGAGCAGGCAGATAGAAACGTCCAGCACAACGTCTGACACACAGCAGGTGCATAGCAGTTAACCGTAATAGCAACCACAAAAACACGTGGATGGCACTTACCGTGGGCTGGCAATGTCCTAAGCACGTTTTAATATGTGTGGCACTTAGAAGAGTGCCTGGAACACGGTAAGTACTATGTAGGTGTTAATTAAATAAGTTATTTGGCATATATTAACATATTTAATGCTATGGACTGAATTGTCTGCCCCCCCATTCATATGTTGAAGCCCTAACCCTCAAGGTAAACTGCATTTGGAGATAGGCCTCTGAGGACGTAACTTAGGTTAAGTGAGGTCATAAGGATGGGGTCCAGATCCAATAGGGTTAGCATCCTTACCTGATAAGAAGAGACACAGAGAGCTTGCATGCTTGCTCTCTTCTTTGTGAGCATGGGCGGAGGAAAGGCCCATGTGAGAACACAGCGAGAAGGCAGCTGTCTGCAAGCCAGAGATCTCTCACTACACACTGACCATGTTGGCAGCTTGATCTCAGACTTCTGGCCTTCAGAACTGTGAGAAAATACTGTGTTTTCCCGAAAATAAGACCTAGCCGGACAATCAGCTCTAATGCGTCTTTTGGAGCAAAAATTAATATAAGACCCCGTCTTATTTTACTATAAAACCAGGTCTTTATAATATAATGTAATGTAATATAATACGAGGTTTCATATAGCATAAGACCCAGTATAATATAATGTAATATAATACCAGATCTTATATTAATTTTTGCTCCAAAAGACACATTAGAGCTGATGGTCTGGTGAGGTCTTATTTTGGGGGAAACACAGTAAATGTCTCTTGTTTAAGCCAGTAAGCCCAGTCTACGGTATTTGGTTATGGCAGCCCAAGTGGACTAATACATTTAATGTTTACAAAAACGCTGAGAGATAGTAGGTACTCTTATCACTCTCATGTTTATAGCTGGGGAAACTGAGGCATAGAGATTCTGAGGAGATGGAGGGTTTGGGTAAGAAAACTGTACCGTCAACCTTGACTCCCTTTCCACCCTTCTCCTGGACCCTTTAAAACTCCTCTGGACCCTTTAAAACCTTACCCCCACATCAGCTCCTCTGGGAACTCCCAGGAAGCATTAGTCACTGGGGGTGGTAAGGGAAGAAAGAGAGGGGAATAGTCAGAGGTGGAAAAGTGGAAGATTGAGAGAAAGGAGGGCCTAATGGAAGAGGTGGGGTGGGGGCGGTGAGGAGTGAGAGAATCGGAGGGGTGCGGGGGCTTTAGGGAGAGTCCTTGGGTTGGTTGTCAGGAAGGCTGTGAAGGGGAAAGTTCTCGGTCCTTCTTCCCACCACAGGTGTCTCTGTCTTGCGGCTGGTCCCTCAAGGCCCAGCTCAGGCTCCAGCTTCCTTAAGGTGAGCTGCGTGCATCCGTGTTAAGAACTAGACCGGGGCCAGACTGTCCTGGTTTGAATCCTGGCTCCTCCACTTATTGGCTAAGTAATCTCAAGCAAGTTATTTAGCTTCTCGTGCCTCAGTTCCCTTATGGGGATAAGGTGGGGTATGATCATAGGACCCATTTCATAGAACGGTCCTGAGGTTTAATACATGGTACATAGAAAATGCGTAGTGAATATCAGCTAATAAAGTCATCGTGGATTACCGTACTTCATGGTGCTCTCTCTTTTGTCTGACTTCCAATGAGCCTAAGTATAAGCCACGTGATTCAACCCAACAGTAATGATAATAATGATGAACCTTTATTGGGCACTTGCTATTGGCCAGGCTCTATGCCTGGTCCTTTAGATACAGTGTTCCATTTAGATGCTGTAATAACGCCCTAGGGAGATACTATTAATATGCACATTTTACAAACGACAAAACTGATACCTCTTTACAATGTATCTAAAATTACATAGCTAGCATATGTCAGAGTGAGAATTTAAACGTAGGCAATCTGACCTGGAACCCATGTGTTTCATTCTAGTTTGTTAATCATTCGCCCAGTGTTGATAGATGACTATTGTGTGCTAGCCTCTGTACTAGGTGCCAGGGATACGGAATTAGAAGACACACAGCCAGTCCTGGGCCTCAGGGGACACACAGGCTTGGGTGGAGAAGACCGACCTGGAATCAGATCCCTGAGAATATCCATGACGTGGAAGAAACAGGGGAAAGCCTCACTCTGTGTAAGATCCACCAGAAGCTATGTTTTATTTAATCCTATTCCAACAATTATTGGGCATATGGTCTACATAATAATGCTCTCTCTTCCCAAAGGCAAGGCAGACAGGTTTCTAGAGTGAAAAAGTGACATAAAAAGCACAGCGTTGACATTATTTTTAAGTTTCCAAATCAATCTACAGTCGTGAATTATGAGTATTCCTGGTGTTGTGGTTACTCAGCTCCTGTTCTTAGAAAGCCTTGCACTTGTAGGAACCGCCACTGCTTTTCTAACGGGCCCAGACAAATGTAGCTAACTTTTTTCTGTCTGAATGAAGGACGCATGTCAGAACGATGCCAGGTGATACGTGTATGTAAACACCTCTGGGAGTCAGAAGAGAGAGCAATTAATTTTGGGGCTTCCAGGAGGAGGAAATATTTGATTTGAGTTTTGAGGCTATGTAGGAGTTCTTTGTCAAAAGAAGAGGGGAAATACTTCTTAAATGAGGGCCAGAGAGTGAGAAAAGCTCCCCAGGATGTTTGGGGACTGATGGAAGTCAAGTGAGGCTTGAGTGTTGGGTTCCTGGGGGCTGGACAGGGCAGGAGGATGCCGGGGCCTGGGCCAGAGCGGGTCTCGAATGTCATGCTAAATGGCTTGAAGTTTACCTTATAAGCAATACCGGTCTGGAGTGCCAAGGAGCTTTCTATAGAGCGATATAGTCAGATTTGTGATTTGTAACCATGGCTCTGACAGCCTGCAGGGAGGTAGATGAGAAGTTGGTAGCAGGACAATGGATTCCCCGAACAGACTCTAAGTTCCTTGGCGGCAGTGACAGTCAATGTCTTTTCCTCTGGTATTTCTCATGATATCTAGCAGGGGTGGGGCATGCAGCTGGTGCTTAACAAAGGCCTGCTGTATGAAATTCATGCATACCCCAGGACACCCATGCATGCATGTGGATTTTAGTAGCACCCAGAGCCAGCCCCCTCCCCGTGCTGTCCAAACCCTATTATTGTGTTCCCTGGTGGCAGCTTGAGGTGTGTGTGTGTGTGTGTGTGTGTGTGTGTAGAATGGATAGGGGAGGGGCCCCTCAGCATCTGTCTTTTGGGATTGAGGCAGGTACTCAGCTGCTCCAGCTTCAGAAGGACTACCTGGGCGCCTACGTAATTTGGAAGGCAGACCCCTACTTCATCTGGTTAAGCTTCAGTGCATGGATCTGAGGCAGGAAATGAAGCCAGACAGAAAGTGTGGGACCAGAGTTGGGAATGGTATTGACTGCCGTGCTTGAGAGTCAAGATCTATAGAAAGAGAGAGAATAATAAGGTCACACATTTGTGTTCCAGAAAGATCACTCTGGTGGGCAGCAGGGAGGATAGACGGGAGAGGCAGGGAGACTCTGGACTCTGCATCACAAATTATTTTACCTGGCACCCAATGGCATTCAACAGGGCTTTGGAGAAAGAGGAAATCAGTGAGGGTTAGAGTAACCACGTAGTTCTTCCAGGAGGAGGTGGGACTTGAGCTGGCCCTTGAAGCGGGAGAGGGATATGCCATGCAGAGGAACAGCATGAACAAAGGTAGAGAGAGAGGTTAGAATAATAAGTGGCTGAGAAAGAGTGACGATGCCTGCCTTTCTGTTCTTTTGCTTCTCCACCTCCTTTCTGGGACCCTTTTGAGCAGGGAGGTGGCCTGCTCTGAGGCTGAACTCAGCTGCATTTCTGGGTGTCTCTGGCTGAGGGAGGGGGTGGGCTGGGTGCAGCCTGAAAAGGTCCTTCCATTGTGTATGAGGCAGGGCCAGGCAGCGGAGGCTGGTCCATGGAGCCCTTTGTTTGCGAGTCACCCACCAAGCACTCAGGCAGCCTCCACAGTCCCTGCTGGCCTTGGACTCAAGGCCATGTCATAGAGATAGGGTGTTCTGCTTTAGTCCTAATGTCATAGCTGAGGGAAGGGGCAGGGCATGGACAAGGGGTGGACCCTGGTGGCCTTCCAGGCTGGCTGAAGGCTGACAAATTGCCTCTTGCCCCTGAGGCTCAATGAATCACTAATTCATGAAATCCTTTAACACTATGATCCTTCCACAGACCAAAGGATGGAACCTTCTAGCACCTGAGAATCCAGAATAATGGAATCTTTTTAAGGTCATAAAATGTTTTATAGTAGACCCTATGGGAATCATAGAATCCTGTAGGATAACAGAATCTTAAAAGTCACAGACTCTTTCAATGAATCTGTGACTTTTAAGACCTTTTTAAGGTTCAGGGAGGATAAAGTGAAATATTACAGGGTAAACACAGAGTAGTCCTGAAACATTTTAAATGCTCCCTTAGTGTCAGCTGTTGTCCCTATTTTGAGGAAGCTTAGGTCCAGAGAGGTGATATGACTTGCCCAGGGACATGCAGCTAGGAAGTGGTGGCACAGAATGACAGTGACCTGGAGGGCACCCCAGGGGGACTGACGCCCTCTGAGGCTGAATGTCCCTGAGGCTGAGCCAGCTGGCTCTGTGTCTGAGTTAAGATTTCTGAGCAAGAGGCTCATTGGTGGGGGTGGGGGTGGGAGGCAGGGAAGAGGTGCCCAGGGCTCCCAGCCTGTGAGTGAGCCTTGGCTCTCTGCATCAATCCCTGCGTGATCTCGGGCAAGTGGTTTGCTCTCTTTGGGCCCCAGTTTCTTTAAGAGAGGAATAGTATTGCCCTCCCTGCTTCCTCCCTACTCACCCCAGGGAAGAGTATGGTGGGCTCTGAAGTCAGACAGCCCATGGAGCTCAGGTCCTAGTTGTGTGTTCCTGGGCAAATGACACCACTTCTGTGAGCCCATTTCCTCATTAGTGCACCTGAGAGGACAAGGACCCAGAATTGCCATGGGGATTGAATGAACTAATGCTCTCTGAGGGGGCGCGATGTGCAGGATCTCTACATCCAAGTCCCAATTCGGCCACTCGATGGGTCAGTGATTCTGGACAAGTCCTGTAACCTGCAGATACCTCAGCTTCCTCAGCTGCGAAACAGCCTCAAGAAACACTCATTTAGAGTAAACGAGTTAATCCATGTGGAGCACTTAGATCAGCGCCTGGCAAGTGGGAAGTGCTGAATAAGTGGCCACTATCATCGCTATTCTGTAAGCCTCCATCCATCATTGTAGCAATCGTTATCGGTGGTCAGCGAGGCCTTGGAAAGTGCTGCACAATTGTGTGTGTGCATGCGTGTGCATGAGTGTGTGTGCACAGGCGCGTGCCTGAGTGTGTGTAATGATGCTTATTAAAAGCAGAGCCTGCCGCCCAGAGTTGAGCTGTGCACCCAGAATAGCTGCTGCTCCTGGCAGCCTCCCTGGGGACTGGAGTGTAATGAGTGTTTACGGAGCCCCCCCACCAGGCAGAGATGAGAGGCGCTGAGGAGCCAGCTTCAAGCCAGGCAGGCTGGGAGCCCAATGTTATTATATTAACAAGCATCAGGGTGATGATTACCATTAACAAGATTATTCACCAGGCGGCCTCCCCCCTCTGCAGGCCTCCTGCCTACTGCAGGCAAGGCGGGCAGGTATTTTCTTCCTCATTCTCCGTCCTTCCTGGGCTCTGTCGTGGGAAAAGGGAAGAGGGTTCCCTGGTGCCAGGTCTGGTACCGAGCCCATGATATCCTTGTCTCATTGCATCTCTTCAAGGCCCCGAGGTTAGGTGTTGGCACCCCCACTTTACAGATAAGAAAACTGAGGCTCGGTGAGGGGGGGCTGAGATCCCCTCATGCCTGTCTGAGCCCGGAGCACGTGGATTTTCATTGCTTCTTAATGTTGTCCGAAAACATTTACAGGGGAGTGATCCTTGGATTGGCACTGCACATAGATTAGCCCTGTCGTCTTCACAGGAAGGTACTACTGTTAGCCCCCCCTCCACAGTGGGGAAACTGAGACACAGAGTCGTTGAGTGACTTGCCGTCTATGTCACAGTGTCTTCCGCCCCCATGGGCCTCCTCTCCTCCCAGCAGTCAAGATGAATGTGTGGTTCCCAAACCCTTTGTTTTCTCTCCACAGCAGATTGAGCGTAGGGCTCTGTGGGTAGTTCCTCCTTGTCCCTTTACCCCCACCAGCCCCTCTGTCAGGCCTGCCTCTGGGCATAGACTCTTGGTGCCTCCTGCCATGCAAAGCTGAGGCTGTCACCTACCCCCTTGTGCCACAAACATTATCCTGACCCTCCTTGGCCCCAAACATCAACCCCTTTGGGTATTCTCTGGGAGACCAGGTTCACTCATTTTATGTTTCACTGGCCACCTACTGTGTGCCAACAACTGCCGGGCGCTGGGGACACATGATGAGAGAGAGCCTTGTGGAGTTTTCAGTCTCACGGACAAATCAGTGCAGGGCACATTAACTACAAAGGGCAGGACAGAGGCCTGTGCATTGTGGAATGAACTTGCCGCTGGAGGGGCTGCCTTTGACTTGGGGCGACAGTCCTGTTGGAGAGCAGAGTGAGTCAGGGAAGACCTCCCTGAGGAAGTGACATTTAAGATGAGTCACACAGGCTGAGCAGGAGCTGGGTAGTCACAGAGCGGCCGAGAGCATTTCTGGCAGAAGGAGTGGTGTCTGTGGTGGCAAGGTCCCCATGGAGGGCTTGCCTGCCTAATTAGCCCAGCATTCAACGCACAGGTACCTCCCGGGTTCAGCCATCATTCAATCAATAATCATTTATCAATTACAAATTTTAATTTAGTTCACTTTTTTATTCATTGATACTCAGCCTTGATACTCAGGCTTGGGCAGGGGGACACAGAATTGAATCAGTTGTGGCTTATGCCCTGGATTTCTCCCAATCGAGTGTGAGTGATAGATCCTTACATACAGCACCATGTGACCAGTGGCCACTGAGACCTTTGATCCAGGCTGCGCAATGATGGTCAGGAAGCCTTCCCAGAATCAGAGGTAGAAAGGGGGAGGTGGAAAAGGTGCACAGAATGCACAAAGGTACAAAGCCCCAGAACAAGGCTGGCTGTGAAAGGCCCTGAATGCCAGGCGGTGGCAGACA
The DNA here is from genome assembly GCF_964194185.1 of Rhinolophus hipposideros. Taxonomy (NCBI): domain Eukaryota; kingdom Metazoa; phylum Chordata; class Mammalia; order Chiroptera; family Rhinolophidae; genus Rhinolophus; species Rhinolophus hipposideros. Next base: position 74,694,842 of record NC_138054.1, read on the forward strand.
CTATGGCTGTCCCCTAATATCCATTCTCCTTTCCTTCCACAGTAATGAGACATAGCTGTGTGGGGGGAAAAAGACTACATTTCCCAGCCTCCCTTGCATATAGGTGGGGCCATGTGACAAATGTGGCCAATAGGATATAAGCAGGAGTACTGCAGGCAGTTTTAGGATTGTTCCCTTAAAGAGTAGTGTGCGCCCTCTCCTCTACCTTTTCGCCTTTCCATTGGCTGGAAAGTGAACATGGTCCCATCTTGGAACATGTGAATGAGGGCAACAGCCCAGCAATGATAGAAAAATAAGACAGACAGAAGGAAACTGGATCCCTGATATCAAGGAGCAACAGCCTCTAGGCAAGAAGACTAGAGAGGGGGTGATGTCTTTCAGTGGGGCAGAGATCCCCAGGCCCAAGCCAGAGCAGGTGCGCACTCTACAGGTTCCTCACCCAGGCCTGGAAATCAGTCCTGTGGAATCTGACCTTCGGTTGCCATGGGAGCCCCAGGACACAGCTCCATGGAGGGTCTGTAATGCAGGGCTGAGGATGGGAGGCAGGGGGCTTGGGGAGGGGTGAGACATGGGTTGGGAAGTGCTTATGTGGGGAGGGGGCCTGGATGGGAGATGGGGCAAGGATAGATGGGAGAAAGAGTAAGAAGGGGACTGTGCTAGTCATGTGTCCTCTAGTAGATGGCAGAAACCTAACCAGAACCGGTGAAAAGAGGACTTTGTTGGCTCTCATGCCTGGGAAGGACGTACCTGGATCAGAGACTTGAACAAAGTTGTGGGGCTGTCATTCTCCCTACTCTGACTCTCTCTGTTGGCTCATTCTCTTTCATTACAGACAGCCTTTTTCCACCCTGGGGCAGGAGGTGGACATGGCCACAGGCAGCACGAGGTCCACTGAGAGCCTCTTTCTTCCAGCAGCCACATGTAAATCCCAGGGAAGAAGACCCAGCTGGGATCACCTGCTCATCCATGGCCAATTGCTGTGGTCAGGGTGAGAGGTGCTATGATGGCTAGGCCTGGATCCCTTGTCCTGCTTGGGGCCAACGGTCTGGGGTCCTGGGATTGTGCCACCCACCTGGAGGCAGGAAGAGGAAATTCCCCTAAGGAAGGAAGCATTTTTCTGTTACCTATAGACTAGGGACATGGTTTCTGTGTGAACAGTAGGAATCAATCAATAATGGAGGGGGAGGAGGGCTTACAGGAAGATGTCGGACAATGACTGCGGATTGGGAGGGGTTGTGGGTAGGAAGATCTGATGGGGGGGAAACGCTGATGGACGTCTGAGATATGATCATTCTGTGCCTCTCTCCCAGAAGTGTGCACATTCCAAAATGCACCCCAACCCCCTATTCCTGTCTCCGGACTCCTGGTGTCTTTTACTTTTGGGAAAGAACACATCAAACCAAATCTTATGAGAGCAGATGAGCTGGGAAATGCCAGGCTCCTCTTTCTAAAGCACACTCTGCCACTTCCTCTCAGAAGCCCTCCTTGACCTCTCCACAATCTGGCGGAGCTGGTGGCTCCCTCCTCTGGGGCCTGCTATTGCCCTCTGTCTGGGCACAGCTCACCCTGTGCTCTAGTGAGGGACCCACATATCTGTGTTCCTTGAGAGCCTCTTTGTGGGGTGCTTTTGAAGCCTATCTCTGTCCTCTTTGTTAGTACCCCTCCCCCAAGCTTTGGTCCTGCCATCTCTTGTGTCTCTGTATATGTCTCCGTATAAAGATATATTTGTGTGTATATCTGTGGTTATGGGTGTGTGTATGCATATATGTACCCTGTGTAGTGTGTCTGTGTGGAGGTTTTTGTTTTTTTTTTAATTGGGGAAGGGGAACAGGACTTTTATTGGGGAACAGTGTGTACTTCCAGGCCTTTTTTTCCAAGTCAAGTTGTCCTTTCAGTCTTAGTTGTGGAGGGTGCAGCTCGGCTCCAGGTCCAGTTGCCGTTTTCTAGTTGCAGGGGATGCAGCCCACCATCCCTTGTGGGAGTCAAACCGGCAACCTTGAGGTTGAGAGGACGCGCTCCAACCAACTGAGCCATCTGGGAGCTCAGTGGCAGCTCTGCTCAAGGTGCCGTGTTCAATTTTAGTTGCAGGCGGCGGAGCCCACCATCCCTTGCGGGACTCGAGGAGTTGAACCAGCAACCTTGTGGTTGAGAGCCCACTGGCCCATGTGGGAATCAAACCAGCAGCCTTCGGAGTTAGGAGCATGAAGTTCTAACCGCCTGAGCCACCGGGCCGGCCCCTGTGTGGAGGTTTCATAGGGGGATTTTGTGTGTCTGTGTCAGTGTGACTGTGTATATAGGAATGTCTGGGGGCTACTCCCCTCTGGGGTTTGGTAAACTTGAGGCGTATACACACAAATACATACACGGACTCCCACAGAAGTACAGATGCATGCAAACATAGACACACAGTTGAAGACACAGAGATACAGATATACAGAAACAGACACACACGTTACACACACACATACATTACACACACACACACACACACACACACACCTGTCTGGAGGCCTTCCTTGGCCCTGCCCAGGGCTGGCCCTGCATAGGGCTGACCTCCAGAAGGAAGGCTGGAAGCCCTCATCTGGGGCAAGCGGGCTGGAATGGATTCCCGGGGCTTCCCCTCCCTAGACTGGAATGTTTTTCTGTGCCCAAGCCATGGCTGGGAGCCAGCCCCACCCTCTGCCTTCCATTTCCACCTTGGTGGCCACACCTCTGACAGCAGGACAGCAGTCTGGCCCTGCAGGCTAATAGTTCTGGAAAACACAGAGGTAATGGGGCCTTGGAAGAGAAATTCTTACCCAGCTGTCTTTCTTTTCAGGCAACACACTTCGAACAGCACAGTCTCCAGTTACAGCATTTTAGAACCACTGTGACAGGTGACAGGTATTTATTTTATTAGACCTGCAGGTGCAGGGCCCTAAGTGAGGCTGCAGGGCATACCCACAGGGGTGGGAGAAGGGCCTATTATTCATTAGGTGGATCCTACCATACTCCAAAAGGTTTATTCACTGCTGTATCCCTAGTTCTTAGCATAGTACCTGGCACATAGTAGGTGCTCAGTAAATGTATTTGGAATAAATTTATGAAGGAGGCTATTATTAGATCCATCTTACAGACATGGAAACTGAGGTTCGAAGAGGAAACTTGCTCAAGACTGTACTGCAACCAAGGGGCAGAGACAGGATTTGAACACAGGAAGCAGAGTATCAAGGCCCAGTTTGTTCTGCTATACACCCTGGTTTACTCAAACTGAATTGAGTACACTGCGGACTCATGGCCTGGGACCCTGCAAGTCCTCCGAGCACATCTGTACTCAGTTTCCTCATCTGGACAATGGGTTTGATAATAAGATATCAGGTATGAAGGCACAAAATTAGTTCATGAAAAATGTAACTTTTTTTAATCACTGAATTGGATTTGTACTTTGAGCTCCATGTCACTGAGGTTAACAGAAATGTAATCTTAGTGACTTGGGGACTTCTTGCCTGGGGGTCGTGTCTAGGTTTGGAAGAGAAGGCGGAGGAGATTTTGTAGTGGCAGGCACTAGGGCTGGGGCCATGCCCTCTGGGTTGTCGGTACCCCACACTGGTCCCCATTGAGATGCCCTCCTTCCTGCTTGGCCTTTGAGATCAGCCCTCAGATGTCACAGCTATGCCGCCCCTTGCGCCCATCCCCAAGCCTTCCAGGTCCGGCCCTCTCTCAGCCACTCCTGGATGCATAGGGATCGTTCTGGCTCTGGGTGTGTGCTCCAAGCCCAGCGCTAACACTTCCTTAGTGTGGGAACAGAGTCCCAGAGAGCAGTTTCCAGGCTCTCAGCCTCACGTGGAAAGGTGCTAGCTCAGGTAGTAAATGGCCGTCAGCTGTAACTCGTTGGCCATTGGCCACTGATATAACTGCTGTGGTTGAGCGCAGGTGCAGATTGCAGTTAGCAAGGGGTTGGTTGGCGGGGAAGCAGATTGCTGCTAGCAAGTGTGGTTAGCAGATTGTGGATTGCGGATTGTGTGGATCCTACTTCCTGTGTCTCCCCCAGCCGCCAGCGAGATTGTTGGGGTAGTGGGCGGATGTTCGCTTTTCTGTCTCGACCAGCAGCCAGTGAGACTATAGTGGTATGACCCCCCTATCCATGGCGCCGTGGGTGTTCCTTTTTGGCCTCACCATATCCTGCATTCTGGTGCGGGGAGCAGGACCAGAGACCCTGCATGACACCTGGCGCAGCGAGCAGGGTATGGTGCCGGCCAGAACTCTCTGAAAGATGGTGAAGCAGTTTGTGTGTATGAACACTCAGTCTCAGGAAGCTCGTGAAGAGCGGCACCGGGAGCAGGAAATGCGATCTGCTTCCGAGAAACGTGACCCCTCGGTGAATTGGTGGTCCTCTCAAGCCTCCAGATGGCACGCCACCCTGTTGGCCAAAGCAAGCATCATCTTCCTTTTGGTGGTCCGCTGCTGCCGTGGGCGCCTAGAGGTGTGGACATCTGACACCAGGGCCTCCACCCACTAGGATGCCTGGCGTGGTGAGCAGCATTCCGGCCAGGTAAGAATGATGTCTGACTCTGGGCAGGAGGACATGTGGCCCCCACACAGTGTGTGGTACCCAGTGGCCACTGTTCTCGGGAGCTGGACCCCCGTGGAGGGGTAGGAGGATGTGGACGGTTCTCCAACCAGCATAGGCCGGAGAAGGAGAAGGTCATTGCGGCCGTGTGGGCTGGGAAGTGCTTGCTGAGGCAGCTCAGATGTGGGACTTGTATTCTCAGGAGGAAACGCTTGCTGAGTCCTTGGTGTAAGATGCAGGTGAGGTCAAGGTCGTCCCTCACCCCCAGGTTGGGGAGGACTTGCAGCCCTCACCCTGCGGAGAGGGCACACATTGTGGGGCCAGTGCACAGCCCTGGCGAATGACTGTGGACTCTGGGGAATTGCCTTCCATCCCTGATTGCATGGACCACTTGACTGTTTGCTTGGGAACGTGCCACCATGTGGTGGAACTGGCGGATGTTTGCTTCCTATGTCTCGCTCAGCCGCCAGCGAGACTGTGGTGCAGGAAGACCCCTTGTTGGGGTGCAGGCAGATGTTTGCTTCCTGTGTCCCGACCGGCTGCTGTTGAGAATATATGAGAAACCCTGGCTGTGTCCAGGAACTTTGTCTGTGCCCAGAAAGACTGGTGGTACACTGAGAGACCCTGGCTGTGCTCAGAAAGTAGGTGGACATCAAGGGACACCCCCTGGGACATTACTTGAAACTTTTTCTCGTGAGCTGGATTCCTGACACAGGGCCCCTTGTGGAAGACGCTTGTCGCATAGATTGTGAGGCGAGACCCTTAAGGGTGGAGTGTGGGGACAGAGCCAGGAGTGCAGTTTCCAGGCTCTTGGTCTCATGTGGAAAGGTGCTGGTTCGAGTGGTAGATGGCCATCAGCTGTAACCAGTTAGCCATTGGCCACTGAGAACTGCCGTGGCTGAGCTAACAAGCGTGGAATGCAGTTAGCAAGGGGTTGGTTGGTTGGCAGAGAAGCAGACAGCGGATTGCGGCTAGCAAGTGCGGTTAACAAGCAGATTATGGATTGCAGATTGTGTGGATCCTACTTCCTGTGTCTCTCCTGGCTGCCAGCGAGACTGGGGTGTAGGGGAACCCTCGTTGAGGTACTGGCGGATGTTTGCTTTTGTGTCTCGACCAGCTGCCAGTGAGAATATAGTGATATGACCCCCCATCCATGGCTCCGTGGGTGTTCCTTTTTGGCCTCATTATATCCCGCATTCTTGTGCGGGAGGCGGGACCAGAGACCCTGCATGACACATGGCGCAGCGAGCAGGATATGGTGGTTGCTCCTTTTTAGCCTCCACGTCTCCTGCGTTCACCTGCCAGGAGCTGGAGCCGAGTCCCTGCATTACACTTAACAATTCTCTTAACCTCCATTGTCTTATCCATAAAATGGGGATAATAATAGCACCTGCCTCCTAGGGTTGCTCGTCAGAGTGAAAAAAAAAAAATCCACGCAGAATGCTTTAAACAGCACCTGGTATATTGTAACTGCTCAATAAATGTTATTTTATCTATTACTGTTACTTGTCCTGTTCCCAGGAGGCTTGGTTCAGGACAGGACTCAGGGGATGGCCTCCTTGTCTCAAATCACCTCTACTGCCCCCACTTTCTGACTAAGGAGGACAGACGGGCCACCCAGGCTGGGGACCGTCCATCATGTGTGTGATAGGGTCTGTGAACATGCAGGCATAGAGGGGCCACATGCTGGAAACATCGCCCTATACCCTTCCTCTGGTGGCGGCTTTCTCTCTGGAGGTGGCCTCTTGGCCCTCTCCACCAGCCCACCCAGCCTGCACTGTTGGAGGGGGCGGTTTCTATGGTGCTAGCCCGAGCCTGTCCCACACCCTCCTGGGGGCCCCATCACCCACTGGATCCCAGCCAGATGCCTTAGTTTGGCCTTCAAGTTCCCCCACAACCAGGCCCCAACCGTACCTCTACCTCATCTCCCGCTCTTCTTTGCTCAGTGCCCATCCCTGGGCCTCCACTAGCTCCCTCCTTCCAGACTCCTCTCCTTTGCTAGTGCTGTTTTCCCAGCTGACTGTCCTCTCCTCCAGCGGCACCACTTAAAATTCAGCTTCTCCTTCCAGATCCAGCTGCATGGCTGGCCCTGGGCCTGAGCTGATGTGTGCAGCCAGGGCCAGGCTGGCTCAGCAGCGAGAGGGCGGGGCCAGGGGGCCAGGCAGACCCCTCCCCCCAGGACGATGCTTAGGGAAGCTGCCGTGAGGACAAGAGGACCAGGCAGGCAGGTGGGCTGGTTGGCAGGTGGCTGGTGAGGCCTGGGCACAGGGTCTGCTCTTTGGGAGGCAGGAGAGCTGTGTCGTTAAGTGAGTTAGACTCACTGGGTTCAAGTCCAGCTTCCTTCTAGCTGGTGACCTCAGGCAGTTATTTAACCTCTCTGGACCTCCGTTTCGGCCTTTGTAAAATGGGAGTGACAGTGGTTGCTACCTCATAAGAGTGTCACGAGGCCAGAGCAATGTGATATGGGTTTCGTGCATACACAGTGCCTGGCATACAGTAAGTGCTCAATAGATGTTGGCTCTTATTATTAGTGCAGCCTTTATGAGTTTGACAGGCACAAGTCAGGATTTCCGACCGCCAGGTGCTGGGCCCCAGGCAGACAATCAAAGCTGTGGCTGGTGGCTGGGATGGGAGAACCAAAGTAAGAATAAGAGCACATATTGTGTGAGGACTGTCTGTCTGTAAGTTTGACTCAGGGTTGGCATTTTAGATAAATTACTTATATGATCTGTACCATAATCCAGCAACACAAGTATTATCTCATGGCCCAAGTCGTGGATTGAATTGTGTCCCCCAAAAATGATATGTTCGAGCCCTAACCCCTGCTACTTGTGAATGTGACCTTATTTGGAAATAGGATCTTTGCAGATGTGATCAAAGTAAAATCAAGTTATGGTAGATCAGGGTGGTCCCTAATCCAGTGACTGGTGTCCTTATAAGAAGAGGAAAATTGGGACACACACACACGCAGAGGGAAGATGACCATGAAAGACGGAGGCAGTGATTGGCGTTCTGCCTCAGCCAAGGAATGCCAAGGATTGCTGGCAACTATTAGGAGCTGGGAGAGAGGCATGAAATAGATTCTCCTTCTGAGCCCCCAAGAAGGAACCGACCCTACTGACACCTTGATTTCAGATTGTGGCCTCCAGAACTATAAGAGAATAACTATCTGTCCTTTTAAACCACCAAGTTTGTAGTAATTTATTTACAGTAGGCCTAGGAAACTGACATAGCCCCATTTCACAGGTGAGGAAACTGAGTCACCAGTCCAAGGCATACAGCTGGCTGGTACCAAGGTCAGGGTTTGAACCTGGGGCTGCTTTGTTTCCAAGCCCCTGCTCCTAGCTGGTTGTATGTTGGCCTGGCCACCTTGTTTTGCTGTTACTTATGCCCAGTTTCCACAGCATGGGTCTCTGCGTGCCCAGGGATGGGGAGCTGCTCTAAGTATTCATTCATGTTAAAGGCAGACAGTGTATTCCAGCAGGAGAGCCTGAGCTTTGTGCTTCAGGGAACTGGCCCCGGGAGGAGGCAGTGGCCTGCGGGTCACATCATGAAGCACCAAGCCATTCAAGGGTCAAGCTCCAGGCTCTTTCAGTGTCCAGGGGGCCCTGAAAGAGACTCCATCGGATGCTGAGGGCCCATGATGAAGCCGGTGCATGTTTTCAGAAGACTCGGGTTCTAATCCCAGGTTTATTTCTCACCAACCCCATGACTTTGGGCATGTGACCTCCCCTCCCTGTGCCACAGTTTCCTCATCTGGAGGATTGGTGTGAGACTTGGGCTGGGGCAGCAGAGCTGGAGACAAAGGGTCATTGTTGCTGGTCCTTCCCTTACCCACAGGCCAGCTGGGGAGCTGACGCAGGGAAGGTTGCCCCAGAGACAGTTTTGGACAAGGCGGCCCTGGATTCCCTCTGGGAAACAGGAAGTCCATGCTGCCCAGGTCATCCCCTCTCCCCCGCCCACAGGAAACCAGCTGACCCCTCCTCTCCCTGTACCAAGCCAGGAAAGGATTTGCTGTCCTGTAAACAGCCCAGCCAGCAACTCTCAGAGCTGCTGGGGCCCAAGGCAGCCTCCAGCCCCCTCATTATACAGAACGGCTGCTGAGGCCCAGAGGGGACGAGACATGTCCCAGGTCACACAGCACCCAGAGGCAAGCCGCAGTAGAACTCCGTACGGGTGACTCTCAGAAGCTCAGTAGCAGCAGCAGCAACAGTAATGAATATTGGTCTCTGACTTTCTGTCAGGTTCATCTGCATACCTTACACATAACAGCTCATTGAACCCTGACAACTCTGTGGGGTAAACACCATGATCATACCGATTTTACAGATGAAGAAACTGAGGCACAGGGTTGTCAAATATGCTGCCCCAGGTCACACAACTAGTAGGGAGTAGATAAAGTCCTGTAGCATCCGGCCCTATTCTGTTTCGACATGGGGAAATTGCGGCCTAGAGTGGTGAAGGGTCATGTCCCAAACCACACCTGTTAATGGCAGGCTAGGACTGGCCCCAGGTTCCCTGTGGCTGACACAGTTGTCTACTGTCCTCTTTTTCATCTTTATTCATAGGACCCAGCCTTTCTTTTCTTTTCTTCTTCTTGTTTTTTTTTTTTTTAAAGATTTTATTGGGGAAGGGGAACAGGACTTTATTGGGGAACAGTGTGTACTTCCAGGATTTTTTCCAAGTCAAGTTGTCCTTTCAATCATAGTTGTGGAGGGTGCCGTTCAGTTCCAGGTCCAGTTGCCGTTGTTAGTTGCTGGGGGCGCAGCCCACCATCCTTTGCGGGACTCGAATCAAACTGGCAACCTTGTGGTTGAGATCACACTGGCCCATGTGAAAATTGAACCGGCAGCCTTAGGCGTTAGGAGCACGGAGCTCCAACCGCCTGAGCCACCGGGCCGGCCCCCAGCCTTTCTTCATGGTGGCAATATGCCTGGCTTTAAAAAACAAAACTATTTTCCCATTCTCCCTAGCATATTGGGATGCTATGTGACATATTCTGGCCCATGAAATCTAAGCAGATTCACTGTGTGTGGATTTTAGAAGAGTCTTTATAGGGAGGTCACTCAACTGGTATGGGCTTTTAGCTTTTTACCTGTCCCTTTCCTCCTGCCCAGAACACAGACAAGATGCTAGCATGGGAGCTGCCCTTTTGTGATCCTGAGGCCATAAGTCTAAGGATGAAGCCACATGCTGAGGACGGCTGAGTGGAGAGAGGGAAGGAGCCCAGTGGCATTTGGGCTCAGTACCCTTCTCAGCCTGGGTCTGCCTTCTTCCGGACTTCCTGTTAGATGAGAACAAGAATACCCCTCTTTGATTTAAGTCCCAGTTTAGTTGTTTTTCTTTTTAGTTTTGCTACTTGCAGCTAAGTGTAGTTCTGTTTGTGTCTAGATTCTATGAGTCTTAAATTCTGATCAAGCTGGTGTTGGAAGGACACGGAGGAAATAAACTAATCCAGTGATTTTCCAATTTTGTGTTGCGTCTGTGCTTTAGGGTACCTGCAAAACCATTAAGAAAAAAGTAGGGCTGGCCCGGTGGCTCAGGCGGTTGGAGCTCCGTGCTCCTGACTCCGAGGGCTGCCGGTTCAATTCCCACATGGGCCGGTGGGCTCTCGACCATGGGGTTGCCAGGTCAGCTCCTTGAGTCCCGCAAGGGATGGTGGGCTCTGCCCCCTGCAACTAAGATTGAACACAGCACCTTAAGCTGAGCTGCCTCCGGATGGCTCAGTTGGTTGGAGCACGGGCTCTCAACCACAAGGTTGCCAGTTCAATTCCTCGAGTCCCGCAGGGGATGGTGGGCAGCGCCCCCTGTAGCAGCGGCAACTGGACCTGGAGCTGGGCTGCGCCCTCCACAACTAGGACTGAAAGGACAACAACTTGAAGCTGAATGGCACCCTCCACAACTAAGACTGAAAGGACAACAACTTGACTTGGAAAAAGGCCTGGAAGTACACACTGTTCCCCAATAAAGTCCTGTTCCCCTTCTCCAATAAAAATAATCTTAAAAAAAAGAAGTACACACACACACATACACACCGTATGTACACACATGGGAAGACCCCATCTCCTTGCTTAAAAGAGAACAGCTCTGTTTTTTTCACTGCTAAAAAATGTCTAAAAGCCACCATCTTGTAAACTTTTTATTTAAAGGTGGAGAAACTGAGGCTCAGTGAGACCATGGTTGACTCAAGCTGAGGACAGCAGGAGTGGAGATAAAGAGACCCCCTAGCATCTTGTGTGGAGGCAGGGGCTGGCAGGCAGGGCGTTTCCTGTCAGGTAGCAACCAGCCCCACGAGTGCAGGTGCAGACAGGGAGGGTGCAGCCAAGCCTCCTGCACCCGCATGGAGGAGTCACTCAGCCAGCGACTGAGACAGAAAATGGGGCAGCGATGGAACTCTCAGGAACAGCATGATGTGGGATGAGATATTCCCATTGATATGTTCTAGACCCTGGGCTGGAGGATGGGATGTATTAGTGAGCAAGACCTGTGTCTCTGCTTCAGAGAGTGACTGAAAAGCACTGAGACACAGAATGCCAAGAGATGAAAGTCTCCAGCACCCCCTTCCCTAGTGGAGCCCTCCTGGTGGGAAGGGCCTTTGAATACTGGGACAGGGTTTCCTTTTCCTGCCCTGTCATGGCCTTGCTGTGTGGCCTAAAGCAATCTTTGCCCTCTCTGGGTCTCTAGAGTAGGTGGGGGAAGCTCTCTCCAAGGACCCCTTTGTTCTGACATCCAGGAAGTCTGATGTCACAGGAACGATACCGTGTGTTTAATGTACCCGTGTGTTTCTTAGCTGCTTTTATGTGGCTCTCTTCCTTTTCAGCCAGACACGTCCAGAGTCTTAGAGAAGAATAGGATTGGGGATCAGGAGTACAAAAGGGAAGAATTGATGTTCAGGTTTTGACTGAATAGGATCCTGCAGTCCTTAGCCAGATAATGGTCTTGAAAGCCAGGCTTTGTTGAGCGTGGGGAAAGGCTTCCTAAGTCCCCTAAGTCCTCTTTGCACATCAAGAGCCCAGCCTGGCTGCCCCTGAGATGACAAGAGAAGTGTGGAGAGGATGGAGAAGATGAAGAGAGGGAAATTCCTGCCAGACAAGGAGAGGAAGCGGGGTCTGCCATTACAGGGATCCTGGCAGGAAGGACGCGGGTGAGGGCAGGGCCTGCATCGTAAGGAGAGACCCAGGGGCCTGCCCTCCTGGCATTAGCCTATGATGGGGTTGAGACCACAGATACTAGGACATCAGTGCTGATGGTCCACTTTGCCACTTATCCAATATGGGGAGGGAGGTGGGATTATGGGAATGGGAACAAAGCATTGGTGGGAGTGGGTATCTGGTTAGATGAGGCTGACTTAGCAATGCTGGGTCCCCATGACCTGTGCAGGGTGACCAGGAGGTCCAGAATTCCAGCCCCTCAGGGTCAAGAGACCAGCAGAGAAGGGCACCTTGTGACCAGGGACAATGGGGTGCTCCTTGGGCCACTGCTGTAGAGGCTGGCTCAGGCCCAGGTCTGTGGTGCCAGTTCCATCACCAGTGGTGCCGGTGTGGACTACAGCCAGTGCCAAGAGAAGCCGAAAGAGGCACTTTGGTGCTAGTGTGGACCAGATGGGCAACACATAACTAGGAGACCTCAGCCCACTGCTTCCAGGATGCTTGGCCAGATTCCCCCATCCATATCTACCATGGCTGCCATATTTGGAAGGAGAAGTAGGGAGGGGGGAAACCCTGAAACACTGAGAATTCACCCCAAGGCAACTGAGTTAATACCAGAGAGACCATATAAAACTGGAGGAGCACAGAGTCATATTTAATTGGCAATGAACTTGCCAGTTAAGAGTCTCTCTCTTTTCCCCACCGCCGACCCCCACCATCAGTGGGAAGAGTGTTGGAGCATGAGATGAGATCATTTGTGAGAAGTGTACGAAAGCTGCATTTACTTTTCCTTTGTGCATCCGGATTATAGTGTGCAGTTTTGAGTTGCCGATACCAAGAGTAGGGCCTGTCCCTCTTTACGTTTGTTCTTCCCTCTCTTTGGTCATGTTTTATTTTGTCAGTTATGTGGACAGAGCCTGGCTGGCAGCGGGAATAGGTGGCACACGGGTGATACCTTCTCAGTCCTTTAGGAAGTGTTGTCATACATGTTGTCTTATTTGACAGTGCTAAGGATGATCACCCCTATTGGGGGCATCTGAAGCTCTGAGAGGTTAAGTAATTTTTTGAAGGTCACACAGCAAATTGGTAACAGAGCTGGGATTTGAACTTCGATCTTCAGATTCCTAAAGTCATGTGCTTCTCACTTTGCACAGGCTCTGCAGAAAGCCCAACCTTATGATTGATAATGGTGGTTACAAGGCCGTGATCTACTTGGGGCCTTGCATGTGACACTCCTAGCATGTGACAGGAAACATGCATGGTGATTAGTCAGGGACCACGTGGGAACGACCTGCTGGCTTTGAGGCATGTCAGGGCAGTGGCTTCCAAGCCATCACTCTTCCTACAGTGCATGAGGAGGCCCGGATGAAAAGCTTCAAATATGTCTGACAAAGTGAAGTGCAGAAAAGACTCATGCATCTTGTTCCAATTAAGATGTTGGAAAAGAAGAGAGCATAATTGTCCCACAATTACCTTTATTTATCAAACTCAGAGTGAAGTGTGATTATGAAGTGTCTCAGGAGAGCTTTGTGAAGCTGGGGGTGGTCTGCGCTCTGATTGACATCCCAGCCACTGAAAGATGGAAGGCCAACCTGTGTGGGCATCTGAGGAGAGCCTCCTAGGCCCTGGGTGAGTAGGGTGAGGTCTGGCTCTAGCCCTACTGCTTACAGGGGGTTTGAATCTGTCTCCTGGGTCTAAGCTTCTTCCTGTGGAAAATGGGGAAAGCTCTCTGCCCTGTTCATTTCACAAGGAAGGAAGGAAACCTGAGACTCAACAAGCACCTACCCTATGTTTGACACTGTGCCTAACCTTTTCATACATGCTATGAAATCCCTTTCACACCCAACAAGTGGCCGCCTCCCCCAGGAAGCCTTCTTAGGAGCCCTCAGGTTGGGCCAGATGACTCTATACCTCCACCCCACGGACCTTGGTGGGATCTTTATTGTCCAGGGGTTGCACGGTCCATCCCTTTGCCTGGTGAAAATAAGTTTGACTCATGTTGGCCTTCTCAGCATCTGGGACAAACCTCCTGCAGATTCTCCACAAATGTTTGTTGAATCAGTGAGTGACAGATAAGAAATTTAGGCTCCTGGGGTGTCAGTAACGTGCCCAAGGACACACAGTTAATAATTCCCAGAACAAGGAATCAATATCTTAAGGGGACCCTCAATCAAAGGGTGAGGAACAGGCTGAGGAGGGGAAGGTAGGCCACAGAGAATAGCCTGTGCAAAGGCTTGGGTGTGGAGAAAAGCTTGGTTCTGCTGGGGTGACTCTGGCCAGAAGGGCCCTGGAAGCCGGGTAAGGAAGCTGTCCACTGTCAGCTCTGAACCTGCAAACTCCTGAGGCTCCCGAGCCACTGGCACATCTTGCTAGATTCCATGGCAAAGGAAGGGAGGAAGCAATCTTGGTTGGCTCAGTTTCCTCTGGTCCTTCTGTAACCCCTGTGTAACGAACAAAACGAAAAGTTGCCTCAAGACAGCTTTACAGAGCAGGATGGATGCGGGGGACATAGGCTGTTCTTCCAGCCTGGGGCTCCTTTGCAGCTATGTGTTGGCTGCTGCTCTTCCGTAGCCCATGCATGCCCAGCCATGGCTGAGCTGGCTAGAAGAACCCAGGAGGGCTTGGCATTTACTGAGGGCTTACTGGGGACGACGGGTGATGCTGAGCAGTTTCGTATATGATCTCCTCACTCATTGTAGCCCTGAGACGGCACTGCTGTCCCCATTTTGTAGATGAGAAGGCTGACGTTCAGGTGGGTTAGGAGGCTAGCTCATAAGAAGCAGAGTCAGGATTTAGACCCAGGATTGTCTGAGTCCACTGTGCCAGGCTGCCTTCCAAACTCACCTGAGCTTCTTAACAGACCAAACAGCTCTCTGGCATGGTAAGACCCTGCACAAAAGGGTCAGATGGGCACAAGCCCTTCTAGCCAGGTGACAGATACTGAAGAAAGTGTTGGCCCTGATAGGTGGGCCGAGGGAACATGAACTAGGAAGCAGGAATGAGGGCCTGCAGGAAAGTATTAGAAAAGACAGTTCTCCTCAGCCAGTTCTGACCTTGAGTGCCTTAGAGTGAGTGCTCTTCAGATGAAACACTAGTTCTACTCATGGTCCTTTGTATTTTAATATACATGTATATCTATACATTCATCCATCCATCCATCCATCCATCCATCCATCCATCCATCCATCCATCCATCCATCATCCATCCATCCACCTACACACATTGGTTAATTCAGTGGTTCAATGAGAACCTTCAAGGACCCAGGCTGTTTCTATATTTTTGCTCTGTGGTACTCAGAATGCCAGGCTTTCGTCCTCTATTCTATCTCCTCATGGTTGCAAGACCTTATGGATATAGCCTCTCTAAGCATCTTATCCTCACACATCAGTGTTCAAAGGCCAGAAGAGGGAACATCCCCTGTTTGTGTTCCTCTAATGAGGAAAACTTTCCTGAAGGATCCCCAGTAGACTTCCCCTCATGTCTCCTGGGTCAGACCTTCATCACATGGCTAGTCCCAAAGGACTCTCTGGCAAGGGAGTCAAAGAGTCAAATATTATCACCATGACGGCCTCATACTAAACAAGATATGCTGCCTGGGGCCCCAATCTCTTCTTAAGCTGCTGAAGACTTAAATAAAATTGGGATTCATTTAGCAAGGAGGAAGGAAGGGACGGGGAAGAGGGAGGCAGCTGATGAGTAGGCAATGTGTCAGCCACTCCATCCATCTTTTCCTTTCGCTCGTCATCCACACAGAGATTCATCCATCTATATGTTCCTCATTTATCCGTCCATGTGTCCATTCATCTATCAAACATTTATTGATGCCCACTGTGAGCTAGTCCCTATGCTCCCTGTCTGGTGGGAGCTCACAAGAAAAAGATCTCATTAGGGGGAAATATGGAGTTTCCCATAATACCTCTGATAACTGCTTTATTTAGTCACAGTAAGAATAATATCTGAAGATCGTGCTGCGCATTGCAGTTTGCAAAGATCTCCCAGGACCACTCCTTCATTCCACACACATTTATTGAGCATCTGCCACACGCCAGGCCCAGCTTTTTAGTTTTACAAAGTGCTTTTTCCTACATTTGTCAGAAAGATCCCTCCGAAGTCAGAGAACAAATATTTTCTGGAGGCAAGAATGAAGCATCGCTCATGCCTTCCTCAGAGCCAAGGGAAGGGAGTTTTCTGGGGTCCAGGCTGTTGGGGGTGCTCCTCCTGGGGTCAGAGAGAGAGGCTTTTCGAGAGACAAGGCAGGGCCTTTCAGGGACCACAGACAGCATTTCCCAGAGCTGGTGATGGGTGTTGTTCAGAGCTACGGTGGGGTCTCACAGCCCACAGCAGGGTGTCTGCAGCAGGGCCAGGTAGGATGGAATTGGTCTTTGTTCAGCACAAAGCAGGTATCTCCACCAGGCCCAAGGACACAAGGTTTTTCTCTGCCAAATTGGGCAGTATCCCCTGCCAGCCCTCCAGGAGCTGTGAGGTTGGTAGATGTAAATCTGTCTTTGATTCAGATGCCTCCATTTTAGTCAGGCCCTCTCCTCCCCGCACCCGTCACCCCTTGATACACCGAGTCTGCTATTGGTCTCTGCAACAGCTCAGGGACCTCCACATTCACCCTGATATCCCATCAAAATGCATCGTCCCATGTTCTGTTTTCTGGGGCCTTCTGCTCAGACAGAGGGGCCAGCATGTCTATACCAACAACCGTTTCCATTCATGTGTCAGCTGGAAAATGGGCCTCACCTCCCAGGTGATCAAACTCTAGGCCTCCTAGATGGGAGGAAATGCCTGCAATATGTATGCATTGTTGAGGCCATTAGGATAATGTCAGGACATATTAGGACATTGGGAATGTCAGCTTTTCAGAATATTCTTGCCTTT